>NC_138890.1:39338604-39988434 GCF_965194825.1 Balaenoptera physalus
GGATAAAGAAAATTCAAAACAGGCAGAATTTTGAAGAAGTTACCTATGAAGAGGCAAGTTTTACTCACTCTCTTTTTAAAGAAAGGAAAATGGATAAAAGCTCAACCTCAGGAAGTATTAGACTCATGCAATCTAATCTACAAAAAGTTTTCAACTCACACCAGTCGACTGACCATTGGAAAAAAGTCTACAAACAATAAACGCAGAAGAGGTTTTAGAGAACTGTGTACCCTCTAGCTGCTGGTGAGATGTAAAAGGGTTAAACGCTAATAATGAGAACAGAAAGGAGCTGCGTTTAAAAGGAAAAATTGAGGTACCATTCAATCCAGCAGGCGCACCAATGGGCCTCTCACCTGAGAAGACCAGAATGAAGAAGACCCGGGCTGCAAAAGCTGCACTTCAGCCTTATTCACAATAGACAAGACAGTGAAGCAACCAAAATGTCCATCAACAGATGAAAGGATAAAGAAGAAATGGTCCATGTACACAATGAAAACCAGCCATGGAAAACATTGGAAAACTGCTCTTTGAGGCACAATAGATGATCTTGGAGATAATCACAGAACATGAGGTAAGTCGGAAAGCAAAAGTCCTATATCCTATGATATCACTTATAGGCGTTATCTAATAACTGAAACAAATGAACATAATTTCCACAGAGAAAGTCAATCACAGACTTATTAAAAAAGAACTATTCTTATCTAAAAGGAAGGTGGGGGGAATGGATAAATGAAGATTAGCGTTACCATATGTATACAAATACATATTATATACATATATGAAAAAGACCGACCATATAGCAAGGAAGGATTATGGAACACTCTGTAATAATTTACACGGGAAGAGGATCTCTACATAAATAGGTATATAGAATATGTAGATGAACTAGAGTGTGTACACCTTGGACAAGCAACATTCTAACCATTACCCCAATTGAAAAAATTAAAACAACGAACTAGGAGTAATGAGACATAAACTTATGGGGGGTTTTCCTGGCACATTCCATCCAAATTTAAAACCTAGGCAAACAACTTCCAGAAAGGCTCTGCTGCCCTAGTACCCAGATTTGGGAATGGAGAAATGCTGCATTCTTGTGGCCGTTTCCCACAACAGCAGCTTTGAACCCCCTGCAAAAGGTCACTAATATTCACCAATTGCAGGTCTGTAAATGACACCGGCCCTCCAAAAAATAGTGAGGTCGAAAATCGACCCAAAAAATTCTAGAGTGCAACCTTCCAAAAAGAAAATTTGAAGAGATATATTATACTCACACTTTTTTTCTTTTTTCTTTTAACAGAAAAGAAAAAGGCGTGGAAAAATAATGAATTGTAGGAATGTTTACAGACATGTAAACCCAAATTACAAAAACCTATCAGCTCACACCAGTCAGAATGGCCATCAACAAAAAATGCTGCAAACAATAAATGCTGACGTGATTGTGGAGAAATGCGTACCCTCGATTCTAAGGGGGACGTGGTAAGAGCCACTAATGAAAGCACAATTGAGGTTCCTTGAAAAGGTAAACGTTGAGCTACCATACCAGTCAATCAATCATACCCACTGCTGGGTCTATCACCTGAGCAAATGAAAATCAAAAATCACAGGCTGGCAATACTGCACTCCAGCAATATTTACCATAGGCAACACTTGGAAGCAACGAAAATGTCCATCAACAGAGGAATGCAACAAGAAGAAGTGGTCCATGTACACAATGGAATATTAACCATGGAAAATACTGAAGCACCTGCTCTTTGGGGCACCATACATGAGCCTGGAGATAATCAAAAAACATGAAGTAGGTCGGAAAGCAAAAGACCTATATCCTATATTATCACTTATGGCATTATCTAATAACTGACACAGATGAACATATTTCCAAAGAGAAAGACACTCACAGGCTTAGAAAACAAACTATGCTCATCGAAAAGGAAAGGAGGGGGGAAATTGAGAAATGAAGATAAGTGTTACTATACATATACAAATACATATTATATACATGTATCAAAAAGACCGAATATATAACAAGGGAGGTCGACAGAACACTAATACTTTACATGGGAAGAGCATCTGTACATTAATAGACATACATAATGTACAAATGAACCAGATTGTGTACACCTAGGACAAACAATATTCTAAACTTTACCCAGATTAAAAAATTTTAAAAACAAGAAGAAGTAATGAGACAAAAACATATGGGGATTTCTCCTGGCAAATTCCATTCTAATTTACAACCTAGGACAATGACTTCCAGAAAGGCTCTGCTGCCCTAGTTCCCAGATTGGGGAATGAAAAAATGCTACCTCCTTGTGGCCGTTTCCCAAAACAGCAGCTTTGAACCCACTGCAAAAGGTGACTAAATTTTCACCAACTTGCAGTTCTGTAAATGGCACGTGCCCTCCAGAAAATTTCTGGGGTCAAAAATAGACCAAAAAAACTTCAGGAGAGGGCAACCTTCGAAGAAGAGAATTTCAAGAGCTATATTGTACTCACGGTTTTTTCTTTTAAGAGAAAACAAAAAGGCATAGGAATATGATGAATTTTAAAAATTTTAATGATTTGCATACCCATATTACAAAAACCTATCAGCTCACAGCAGTCAGAATGGCCATTAGGAATAATGCTGAAAAAATAAACGGTGAAGAGAGTGCGGAGAAATGCGTACCCTCGGTTGTAAGGTGGGGCATGTAAAGAGCCACTAATGAAAACACAATGTAGGTGCTTTGAAAAGGGAAACATTTAGCTACCAGTCAATCAATCACAATCAATTCTTGGCCTATCATCTGAGAAAATGAGAATCAAAAAGTCACAGGCTGGCAAACCTGTACGCCAGCAAGATTTACCATAGCCAGCACTTGGAAGCAATGAAAATGTCCATCAACCGAGGAATGCACCAAGAAGATGTGGTCCACGTACACAATTGAATATTACTCTAATAATAAATATAAATTAAATTTAAAACAAACAGAAGCAAGGAGACATCAACATTTGTGGGTTTATCCGGGCACATTGCACTCTAATTTATAATCGAAGAACACCACTGGCCGGGAGGTCTGTTTCCCTAGTACCAGCATGGGGAACGTAGAAAGGCTGCCGCTCTTTGGCCGATACCTGCAAAAGCAGGTTAAAAGCCTGAGCTAATGGTCACTTCATTTGAACAAGTACTGCAGGGCTGTAAATGAAACCTGCCCTCAAAATGCCTTGAGGGAGATAATGGCCAAAATATTTCAAATGGTGACACATACTTTAAGAAAACACTTTGAAGAAATAAGCTCTAATCACAGCTGGAAAAATAAAAAGGACATGTCTTAAAGCTCAATTTCAATGCATTATGAGACTCATGCAAATTCAACCACAAAGAGGTATCAGCTCACACCACTCAGAATAATCATCAGCAAAAACTGCAAAGAATAAATGCTGAAGGTGCTGGGAAGAAATACATACTCTCCAGTTTAAGTGGGACGTAACCTGGAAAGAGCCACTAAGGTGAACAGAATAGAGGTGCCTTTAAAAGGTAAACATTGAGCTACCATATGATCCAGCAGACCTATTCCTGGACCTATAAACTAAGAAGAAAGAATTGGAAGGACACAGGCATGCAAATCGGCATTGCATAATGTTACAGTAGCCAAGATATGGAAGTAACCAAAAAGTCCACCGACAGATGGGTGGACAAAGAACAACTTCTACCTGTACAGATGGAATATGATCTAGTGAAAAAATGAAACAATGCCATTTGCAGCACTATAGATGAGTCTAGAAGTAATCACGCAACTTGGAGTAAGTGAAAAAGCAAAAGACACATATCCTATGATATCACATATAGGGGTTACCTAAAAAATGATACAAACAAAGATATTTCCACAGAGAAACACTATCAAAGAATCAATAAAAAAACTTATGGTTCACCAAATAGTAAGGTGTGAGGATTGGATACATGACCATATTGAGGTTAACAGAGAGATACAAACACATGTGAAATATATAATCACCAAAGACCTATGCAATACCAAGAGAAGACTACTCAACATTGTGTCATAACCTACATGGGAAAAGGATCCGAAGAGGAATAGATATATGTATATGTGTGAAAGAACCACATCTTGCACACCTAGAACAAACAAAACATTGTAATCAAGTTTGCTGGGACAAAAAATAAAAATTAAGTTAAAAATACCAACAAGAAGTAATGAGACATAAACTTAAAGGGCTTTTTCCTCGCACATTCCATTCTAATTTACAACCTAGAACACCACTTCCAGTAAGGCTCTCTTGCCCTATTAACCAGATTTGGTAAAGGAGAAATGCTGCCGCCTTGTGGCCAATTCCCGCAAGAGCAGCTTTTAACCCACAGCTAACGGTCACTTGCCATTCAAAATGACTCAAGGCTGTAAAGGACACCTGCCCTCAAAATTGTGCTGAGGTAGGGAATGGATAAAGAAAATTCAAAACAGGCAGAATTTTCAAGAAGTTACTATGAAGAGGCAAGTTTTACTCACTCTCTTTTTAAAGAAAGGAAAATGGATAAAAGCTCAACCTCAGGAAGTATTAGACTCATGCAATCTAATCTACAAAAAGTTTTCAACTCACACCAGTCGACTGATCATTGGAAAAAAGTCTACAAACAATAAACGCAGAAGAGGTTTTAGAGAACTGTGTACCCTCTAGCTGCTGGTGAGATGTAAAAGGGTTAAACGCTAATAATGAGAACAGAAAGGAGCTGCGTTTAAAAGGAAAAATTGAGGTACCATTCAATCCAGCAGGCGCACCAATGGGCCTCTCACCTGAGAAGACCAGAATGAAGAAGACCCGGGCTGCAAAAGCTGCACTTCAGCCTTATTCACAATAGACAAGACAGTGAAGCAACCAAAATGTCCATCAACAGATGAAAGGATAAAGAAGAAGTGGTCCATGTACACAATGAATACTAGCCATGGAAAACAATGAAACACTGCTCTTTGAGGCACCATAGATGATCTTGGAGATAATCACAGAACATGAGGTAAGTCGGAAAGCAAAAGTCCTATATCCTATGATATCACTTATAGGCGTTATCTAATAACTGACACAAATGAACATATTTCCACAGAGAAAGTCAATCACAGACTTATTAAAAAAACTATGCTTATCTAAAAGGAAAGGTGGGGGGAATGGATAAATGAAGATTAGCGTTACCATGTGTATACAAATACATATTATATGCATATATCAAAGAGACCGACCATATAGCAAGGAAGGTTTACGGAACACTCTGTAATAATTTACACGGGAAGAGAATCTCTACATAAATAGGCATATAGGATATGTAGATGAACCAGAGTGTGTACACCTTGCACAAGCAACATTCTAACCATTACCCCAATTGAAAAAATTAAAACAACGAACTAGGAGTAATGAGACATAAACTTATGGGGGGTTTTCCTGGCACATTCCATTCAAATTTACAACCTAGGCAAACGACTTCCAGAACGGCTCTGCTGCCCTAGTACCCAGATTGGGGAATGGAGAAATGCTGCATCCTTGTGGCCGTTTCCCACAACAGCAGCTTTAAAGCAACTTCAAAAGGTCACTAAATATTCACCAATTGCAGTTCTGTAAATGACGCCTGCCCTCCAAAAAATACTGAGGTCGAAAATCGACCAAAAATTCTAGGGTGCAACCTTTCAAAAAGAATATTTGAAGAGGTATATAATACTAACACGTTTTTTCTTTTTTCTTTTAACAGAAAAGAAAAAGGCGTGGAAAAATGATGAATTGTAGGAATTTTTACAGACATGTAAACCCAAATTACAAAAGCCTGTCAGCTCACACCAGTCAGAATGCCCATCAACAAAAATGCTGCAAACAATAAATGCTGACGTGATTGTGGAGAAATGCGTACCCTCGATTCTAAGGGGGACGTGGTAAGAGCCACTAATGAAAGCACAATTGAGGTGCCTTGAAAAGGTAAACGTTGAGCTACCATACCAGTCAATCAATCATACCCACTGCTGGGTCTATCACCTGAGAAAATGAAAATCAATAATCACAGGCTGGAAAAAAAAAAATCACAGGCTGGCAATCCTGCACTCCAGCAATATTTACCATAGGCAACACTTGGAAGCAACGAAAATGTCCATCAACAGAGGAATGCAACAAGAAGAAGTGGTCCATGTACACAATGGAATATTAACCATGGAAAACATTGAAGCACTGCTCTTTGAGGCACCATACATGAGCCTGGAGATAATCACAAAACATGAAGTAGGTCAGAAAGCAAAAGCCCTATATCCTATATTATCACTTATGGCATTATCTAATAACTGACACAGATGAACATATTTCCAAAGAGAAAGACACTCTCAGGCTTAGAAAACAAACTATGCTCATCGAAAAGGAAAGGAGGAGGGAAATTGAGAAATTAAGATTAGTGTTCCTATACATATACAAATACATAGTATATACATGTATCAAAAATACGAAACATATAGCAAGGGAGGGCGACGGAACACTAATATTTTACATGGGAAGAGGATCTGTACATTAATAGACATACATAATGTACAAATGAACCAGATTGTGTACACCTAGGACAAACAGTATTCTAAACTTTACCCAGATTAAAAAAAATTTTAGAAACCAAGAAGAAGTAATGAGATATAAACTTTTGGGGATTTCTCCTGGTAAATTCCATTCTAATTTGCAACCTAGGACAATGACTTCCAGATAGGCTCTGCTGCCTTAGTACCCAGATTGGGGAGAGAAGAAATGCTACCTCCTTGTGGCCGTTTCCCACAACAGTAGCTTTGAACCCACTGCAATATGTCACTAAATTTTCACCAACTTGCAGTTCTGTAAATGGCACCTGCCCTCCAGAAAATTTCTGGGGTCAAAAATCGACCCAAAAATTCAGAAGAGGGCAACCTTCGAAGAAGACAATTTCAAGAGCTATATAGTACTCACGGTTTTTTCTTTTAAGAGAAAAGAAAAAGGCGTAGGATTATGATGAATTTTAAAAATTTTAATGACATGCATACCCATATTACATAAACCTATCAGCTCACAGCAGTCAGAATGGACATTAGGAAAACTGCTGCAAAAAATCAATGGTGAAGGGAATGTGGAGAAATGCGTACCCTCGGTTGTAAGGGGAGGCATGTAAAGAGCCACTAATGAAAACACAATGTAGGTGCTTTGAAAAGGGAAACATTGAGCTACCAGTCAATCAATCACAATCACTTCTTGGCCTATCACCTGAGAAAATGAGAATCAAAAAGTCACATGCTGGCAAACCTGTACGCCAGCAAGATTTACCATAGCCAGCACTTGGCAGCAATGAAAATGTCCATCAACTGAGGAATGCACCAAGAAGAAGTGGTCCACGTACACAATGGAATATTACTCTAATAATAAATATAAATTAAATTTAAAAACACACAAAAGCAAGGAGACATCAACATTTTTGGGTTTATCCGGGCACTTTGCCCTCTAATTTATAACCGAAGAACACCACTGGCCGGTAGGTCTCTTTCCCTAGTACCAGCAAGGGTAACGTAGAAATGCTGCCGCTCTCTGGCCGTTACCTGCAAAAGCAGGTTTAAAGCCTGAGCTAATGGTCACTTCATATGAACAAGTACTGCAGGGCTGTAAATGAAACCTGCCCTCAAAATGTCTTGAGGGAGGTAATCGCCAAAATATTTCAAAGGGTGAAACATACTTTAAGAAAACACTTTGAAGAAATAAGCTCTAATCACAGCTGGGAAAATAAAAATGACATGTCTTAAAGCTCAATTTCTACACATTATGAGACACATGCAAATTCAACCACAAAGAGGTATCATCTCACACCACTCAGAATAACAATCAGCAAAAGCTACAAAGAATAAATCCTGAAGGTGCTGGGAAGAAATACATACGCTCCACTTTAAGTGGGATGTAACCTGGAAAGAACCACTAAGGAGAACAGAATAGAGGTGCCTTTAAAAGGTAAACATTGAGCTACCATATGATCCAGCAGACTTATTCCTGGACCTATAAACTAAGAAGACAGGATTGGAAGGACACAGGCAGGCAAATCTGCATTGCATAATATTACAATAGCCAATATACGGAAGAAACCAAAAAGTCCACCGACAGATGGGTGGACCAAGAAGAACTGCTACCTGTACAAATGGAATATGAGCTAATGAAAAAATGAAACAATGCCATTTGCAGCACCACAGTTGAGTCGAGAAGTAATCACGCAACTTGGAGTGAGTGAGAAAGCGAAAGACACATATCGTATCATATCACATATAGGGGTTACCTAAAAAATGATACAAACAATGATATTTCCACAGAGAAACACTATCATAGAATCAATAAAAAAAACTTATGGTTCACCAAATAGAAAGGTGTGAGGATTGGATACATTACCATATTGAGGTTAACAGAGAGATACAAACACATGTGAAATATATAATCACCAAAGACCTACGCAATACCAAGAGGAGACTACTCAACATTGTGTCATAACCTACATTTGAAAAGGCTCCATAGAAGAATAGATATATGTATATGTGTGAAAGAACCCCATCTTGCACACCTAGAATAAACAAAACATTGTAATCAAGTTTGCTGTGATAAAAAATAAAAATTAAGTTAAAAATACCAACAAGAAGTAATGAGACATACACTTAAAGGGCTTTGTCCTCGCATATTCCATTCTAATTTACAACCTAGAACACCACTTCCAGTAAGGCTCTGTTGCCCTAGTAACCAGATTTGATAAAGGAGAAATGCTGCCGCCTTGTGGCCGATTCCCGCAAGAGCAGTTTTTAACCCAAATCTAATGGTCACTTACCATTCACAAGGACTCAGGGCTGTAAAGGACACCTGCCCTCAAAATTGTGCTGAGGTAGGGAATGGATAAAAAAAATCAAAACAGGCAAAATTTTCAAGAAGATAGTATGCAGAGGTTAGTTTTACTCACTCTCTTTTTAAAGAAAGGAAAATGGATAAAAGCTCAACCTCAGGAAGTATTAGGCTCATGCAATCTAATCTACAAAAGTTTCCAACTCACACCAGTCGAATGACCATTGGCAAAAAGTCTACAAATAATAAATGCTGAAGAGGTTTTAGAGAACTGTGTACCCTCTATCTGCTGGTGAGATGTAAAAGGCTTAAATGCTAATAATGAGAACAGAAAGGAGCTGCGTTTAAAAGGAAAAATTGAGGTACCATTCAATCCAGCAGGTGCACCAATGGGCCTCTCACCTGAGAAGACCAGAATGAAGAAGACTCGGGCTGCAAAAGCTGCACTGCAGCTTTATTCACAATAGACAAGACAGAGAAGCAACCAAAATGTCCATCAACAGATGAAAGGATAAAGAAGAAGTGGTCCATGTACACAAAGAATACTATCCATGGAAAACAATGAAACAGTGCTCTTTGAGGCACCATAGATGATCTTGGAGATAATCACAGAACGTGAGGTAAGTCGGAAATCAAAAGTCCTATATCCTACGATATCACTTATAGGCGTAATCTAATAACTGACACAAATGAACATATTTCCACAGAGAAAGTCAATCAAAGACTTATTAAAAAAAATACTACGCGTATCTAAAAGGAAAGGTGGGGGGAATGGATAAATGAAGATTAGCGTTACCATATGTATACAAATATATATTATATACATATATCAAATAGACCGACCATATTGCAAGGAAGGTTTTCGAAACACTCTGTAATAATTTACAAGGGAAGAGGATCTCTACATAAATAGGTATATAGAATATGTAGATGAACCAGAGTGTGTACACCTTGGACAAGCAACATTCTAAACATTACCCCAAATGAAAAAATTAAAACAACGAATTAGGAGTAATGAGACATAAACTTAAGGGGGGTTTTCCTGGCACATTCCATTCAAACTTACAACCTAGTCAAACGACTTCCAGAACGGCTCTGCTGCCCTAGTACCCAGATTTGGGAATGGAGAAATGCTGCATCCTTGTGGCCATTTCCCACAAGAGCAGCTTTAAACCCACTGCAAAAGGTCACTAAATATTCACCCATTGCTGTTCTGTAAATGACACCTGCCCACCAAAAAATACTGAGGTCGAAAATCGACCAAAAAATTCTAGAGTGCAACCTTCCAAAAAACAAAATTTGAAGAGGTATATTATAATAACACTTTTTTTCTTTTTTCTTTTAACAGAAAAGGAAAAGCCGTGGAGAAATGACGAATTGTAGGAATTTTTACAGACATGTAAACCCAAATTCCAAAAACCTATCAGCTCACAGCAGTCAGAATGGCCATCAACAAAAATGCTGCAAACAATAAATGCTGACGTGATTGTGGAGAAATGCATACCCTCGATTCTAAGTGGGACTTGGTAAGAGCCACTAATGAAAGCACAATTGAGGTGCCTTGAAAAGGTAAACGTTGAGCTACCATACCAGTCAATCAATCATACCCACTGCTGGGTCTATCACCTGAGAAAATGAAAATCAAAAATCACAGGCTGGCAATCCTGCACTCCAGCAATATTTACCATAGGCAACGCTTGGAAGCAACGAAAATGTCCATCAACAGAGGAATGCACCAAGAAGAAGTGGTCCATGTACACAATGGAATATTAGCCATGGAAAACATTGAAGCACTGCTCTTTGAGGCACCATACATGACCCTGGAGATAATCACAAAACAGGAAGTAGGTTGGAAAGCAAAAGACATATATCCTATATTATCACTTATGGCATTATCTTATAACTGACACAGATGAACATATTTCCAAAGAGAAAGACATTCACAGGCTTAGAAAACAAACTATGCTCATCCAAAAGGAAAGAAGGGGGAAATTGAGAAATGAAGATTAGTGTTACTATACATATACAAATACATATTATATATACGTATCAAAAAGACCGAACATATAGCAAGGGAGGTCGATGGAACACTGTAATATTTCACATGGGAAGAGGATCTGTACATTAATAGACATACATAATGTACAAATGAACCAGATTGTGTACACCTAGGATAAACAATATTCTAAGCTTTACCCAGATTAAAAACATTTTAAAAACCAAGAAGAAGTAATGAGACATAAACTTATGGGGTTTTCTCCTGGCAAATTCCATTCTAATTTACAACCTAGGACAATGACTTCCAGAAAGGCTCTGCTGCCCTAGTACCCAGATTGGGGAATGGAGAAATGCTACCTCCTTGTGTCCGTTTCCCACAACAGCAGCTTTGAACCCACTGCAAACGGTCACTAAATTTTCACCAACTTGCAGTTCTGTAAATGGCACCTGACTTCCAGAAAATTTCTGGGGTCAAAAATCAACCAAAAAATTCAGAAGAGGGCAACCTTCGAAGACGACAATTTCAAGAGCTATATTGTACTCACGGTTTTTTCTTTTAAGAGAAAAGAAAAAGGCGTAGGAATATGATGAATTTTAAGAATTTTAATGATATGCATACCCATATTACAAAAACCTATCAGCTCACAGCAGTCAGAATGGCCATTAGGAAAAATGCTGCAAAAAATCAATGGTGAAGGGAGTGTGGAGAAATGCGTACCCTCGGTTGTAAGGGGGGGCATGTAAGAGCCACTAATGAAAACACAGTGTAGGTGCTTTGAAAAGGGAAACATTGAGCTACCAGTCAATCAATCACAACCACTGCTTGGCCTATCACCTGAGGAAATGAGAATCAAAAAGTCACAGGCTGGCAAACCTGTACGCCAGCAAGATTTACCATAGCCAGCACTTGGAAGCAATGAAAATGTCCATCAACTGAGGAATGCACCAAGAAGAAGTGGTCCACGTACACAATGTTATATTACTCTAATAATAAATATAAATTCAATTTAAAAACAAACAAAAGCAAGGAGACATCAACATTTGTGGGTTTATCCGGGCACATTGCACTCTAATTTATAACGGAAGAACACCACTGGCCGATAGGTCTGTTTCCCTAGTACCAACATGGGGAACGTAGAAAGGCAGCCGCTCTCTGGCCGTTACCTGCAAAAGCAGGTTTAAAGCCTGAGCTAATGGTCACTTCATATGAACAAGTACTGCAGGGCTGTAAATGAAACCTGCCCTCAAAATGTCTTGAGGGAGATAATGGCCAAAATATTTCAAATGGTGACACATACTTTAAGAAAACACTTTGAAGAAATAAGCTCTAATCACAGCTGGAAAAATAAAAAGGACATGTCTTAAAGCTCAATTTCTACACATTATGAGACACATGCAATTTCATCCACAAACTGGTATGAGCTCACACCACTCAGAATAACCATCAGCAAAAACTACAAAGAATAAATGGTGAAGGTGCTGGGAAGATATACATACGCTCCACTTTAAGTGGGACGTAACCTGAAAAGAGCCACTAAGGAGAACAGAACAGAGGTGCCTTTAAATGGTAAACATTGAGGAACCATAAGATCCAGCAGACCTATTCCTGGACCTATAAACTAAGAAGACAGAATTGGAAGGACACAGCCACGCAAATCGGCATTGCATAGTGTTACAATAGCCAAGATATGGAAGTAACCAAAAAGTCCACCGACAGATGGGTGGACAAAAAAGAACTGCTACCTGTACAGATGGAATATGAGCTAGTGAAAAAATGAAACAATGCCATTTGCAGCACCATAGATGAGTCTAGAAGTAATCACGCAACTTGGAGTAAGTGAGAAAGCGAAAGACACATATCCTATCATATCACATATAGGGGTTACCTAAAAAATGATACAAACAAAGATATTTACACAGAGAAACACTATCATACCATCAATAAAAAAACTTATGGTTCACCAAATAGAAAGGTGTGAGGATTGGATACATTACCGTATTGAGGTTAACAGAGAGATACAAACACCTGTGAAATATATAATCACCAAAGACCTACGCAATACCAAGAGAAGACTACTCAACATTGTGTCATAACCTACATGGGAAAAGGTTCCGAAGAAGAATATTTATATGTATATGTGTGAAAGAACCACATCTTGCACACCTAGAACAAACAAAACATTGTAATCAAGTTTGCTGTGATAAAAAATAAAAATTAAGTTAAAAATACCAACAAGAAGTAATGAGACATAAATTAAAGGGCGTTTTCCTCGCACATGCCATTCTAATTTACAACCTAGAACACCACTTCCAGTAAGGCTCTGTTGCCCTAGTAACCAGATTTGGTAACGGAGAAATGCTGCCGCCTTGTGGCCGATTCCCAGAAGGGCAGCATTTAACCCACAGCTAATGGTCATTTACCATTCACAAGGACTCAGGGCTGTAAAGGACACCTGCCCTCAAAATTGTGCTGAGGTAGGGAATGGATAAAAAAATTCAAAACAGGCAAAATTTTCACGAAGATAGTATGAAGAGGTAAGTTTTACTCACTCTTTTTAAAGAAAGGAAAATGGTTAAAAGCTCAACCTCAGGAAGTATTAGACTCATGCAATCTAATTTACAAAAAGATTTCAACTCACACCAGTGGACTGACTATTGGCAAAAAGTCTACAAACAATAAATGCTGAATAGGTTTTAGAGAACTGTGTACCCTCTAGGTGCTGGTGAGATGTAAAAGGGTTAAACGCTAATAATGAGAACAGGAAAGAGCTGCGTTTAAAAGGAAAAATTGAGGTACCAGTCAATCCAGCAGGTGCACCAATGGGCCTCTCACCTGAGAAGACCAGAATGAAGAAATCCCGGGCTGCGAAATCTGCACTGCAGCCTTATTCACAATAGACAAGACAGTGAAGCAACCAAAATGTCCATCAACAGATGAAAGGATAAAGAAGAAATGGTCCATGTACACAATGAAAACCAGCCATGGAAAACATTGGAAAACTGCTCTTTGAGGCACAATAGATGATCTTGGAGATAATCACAGAACATGAGGTAAGTCGGAAAGCAAAAGTCCTATATCCTATGATATCACTTATAGGCGTTATCTAATAAATGAAAAAAATGAACATATTTCCACAGAGAAAGTCAATCACAGACTTATTAAAAAAGAACTATTCTTATCTAAAAGGAAAGGTGGGGGGAATGGATAAATGAAGATTAGCGTTACCATATGTATACAAATACATATTATATACATATATCAAAAAGACCGACCATATAGCAAGGAAGGATTATGGAACACTCTGTAATAATTTACACGGGAAGAGGATCTCTACATAAATAGGTATATAGAATATGTAGATGAACTAGAGTGTGTACACCTTGGACAAGCAACATTCTAACCATTACCCCAATTGAAAAAATTAAAACAACGAACTAGGAGTAATGAGACATAAACTTATGGGGGGTTTTCCTGGCACATTCCATCCAAATTTAAAACCTAGGCAAACAACTTCCAGAAAGGCTCTGCTGCCCTAGTACCCAGATTTGGGAATGGAGAAATGCTGCATTCTTGTGGCCGTTTCCCACAACAGCAGCTTTGAACCCCCTGCAAAAGGTCACTAAATATTCACCAATTGCAGGTCTGTAAATGACACCGGCACTCCAAAAAATAGTGAGGTCGAAAATCGACCCAAAAAATTCTAGAGTGCAACCTTCCAAAAAGAAAATTTGAAGAGATATATTATACTCACACTTTTTTTCTTTTTTCTTTTAACAGAAAAGAAAAAGGCGTGGAAAAATTATGAATTGTAGGAATGTTTACAGACATGTAAACCCAAATTACAAAAACCTATCAGCTCACACCAGTCAGAATGGCCATCAACAAAAATGCTGCAAACAATAAATGCTGATGTGATTGTGGAGAAATGCGTACCCTCGATTATAAGGGGGACGTGGTAAGAGCCACTAATGAAAGCACAATTGAGGTTCCTTGAAAAGGTAAACGTTGAGCTACCATACCAGTCAATCAATCATACCCACTGCTGGGTCTATCACCTGAGAAAATGAAAATCAAAAATCACAGGCTGGCAATCCTGCACTCGAGCAATATTTACCATAGGCAACACTTGGAAGCAACGAAAATGTCCATCAACAGAGGAATGCACCAAGAAGAAGTGGTCCATGTACACAATGGAATATTAGCCATGGAAAACATTGAAGCACTGCTCTTTGAGGCACCATACATGAGCCTGGAGATAATCACAAAACATGAAGTAGGTCGGAAAGGAAAAGACCTATATCCTATATTATCACTTATGGCATTATCTAATAACTGACACAGATCAACATATTTCCAAAGAGAAAGACACTCACAGGCTTAGAAAACAAACTATGCTCATCTAAAAGGAAAGGAGGAGGGAAATTGAGAAATGAAGATTAGTGTTACTATACATATACAAATACATATTATATACATGTATCAAAAAGACCGAACATATAGCAAGGGAGGTCGACGGAACACTGTAATATTTTACATGGGAAGAGGATCTGTACATTAATAGACATACATAATGTACAAATGCACCAGATTGTGTACTCCTAAGACAAACAATATTCTAAACTTTACCCAGATTAAAAAAATTTTAAAAAGCAAGAGGAAGTAATGAGACATAAACTTATGGGGATTTCTCCAGGCAAATTCCATTATAATTTACAACCTAGGACAATGACTTCCAGAAAGGCTCTGCTGCCCTAGTACCCAGATTGGGGAATGGAGAAATGCTACCTCCTTGTGGCCGTTTCCCACAACAGCAGCTTTGAACCCACTGCAAAAGGTCACTAAATTTTCACCAACTTGCAGTTCTGTAAATGGCACCTGCCCTCCAGAAAATTTCTGGGGTCAAAAATCGACAAAAAATTCAAAAGAGGGCCACCTTCGAAGACGACAAGTTCAAGAGCTATATTGTACTCGTTTTTTTCTTTTAAGAGAAAAGAAAAAGGCGTAGGAATATGATGAATTTAAAAAATTTTAATGATATGCATACCCATATTACAAAATCCTATCAGCTCACAGCAGTCAGAATGGCCATTAGGAATAATGCTGCAAAAAATCAATGGTGAAGGGAGTGTGGAGAAATGTGTACCCTCGGTTGTAAGGGGGGGCATGTAAAGAGCCACTAATGAAAACACAATGTAGGTGCTTTGAAAAGGGAAACATTGAGCTACCAGTCAATCAATCACAACAAATGCTTGGCCTATCACCTGAGAAAATGAGAATCAAAAAGTCACAGGCTGGCAAACCTGTACACCAGCAAGATTTACCAGAGCCAGCACTTGGAAGCAATGAAAATGTCCATCAACCGAGGAATGCACCAAGAAGAAGTGGTCCATGTACACAATGGAATATAAGCCATGGAAAACAATGAAGCACTGCTCTTTGAGGCACCATAGTTGATCCTGGAGATAATCACAAAACATGAGGTATGTCGGAAAGCAAACGACCTATACCCTATGATATCACTTATGGTGTTATCTAATAACTGAAAGAAATGTACATATTTCCAAAGAGAAAGACACTCACGTGCTTAGAAATCAAACTCTGCTCATGTATAAGGAAAGGTGTGGGCAATGGATAAATCAATGTTAGTGTTACTATACATATATAAATACAGAGTATATACATATATCAAAAACCCAGACCATATTTTAAGGGGGTTCTACGGAACACTCTGTAATATTTTATATGGGAAGAGGATCTGTACATAAATAGACGTATATAATGTATAAATGAACCAGACTCTGTACACTTAGGACAAACAATATTCTAATCTTAACCCCGATTTAAAAAATTTAATAAAACAAGAAGAAGTAATGAGACTTAAACATATGGGGCTATCTCCTGGCACATTCAATTGTAATTTACAACCTAGGAACACGACTTCCAGAAAGGCTCTTGCCCTAGTACCCAGATTTGGGAATTGAGAAATGCTACCTCATTGTAGCCGTTTCCCACAACAGCAGCTTTAAACCCATTGCATAAGGTCACTAAGTATTCAGATAACCGCAGGCCTGTAAATGACACCTACTCTCCAAAACAATCCTTGGGTTGAAAATTGACCAAAAAATTCAAATGAGGGCAACGTTCCAAGAAGACACTTTCAAGAGGTATATTGTACTCACACTTTTTCTTTTTTTTTTAAACAGAAAATAAAAGGTGTGGAAAACTGATGAATTTAAAAATTTTAATGACATGAATACCCATATTACAAAAACCTATCAGCTCACAGCAATCAGAATGGCCATTAGGAAAAATGCTGCAAAAAATAAATGCTGAAGGGAATGTGGAGAAATGCGTACTCTCGGTTGTAAGGGGGGGCATGTAAAGAGCCACTAATGAAAACACAATGTAGGTGCTTTGAAAAGGGAACATTGAGATACCAGTCAATCAGTCACAACCACTGCTGGGCCTATCACCTGAGAAAATGAAAATCATAAAGTCACAGGCTGGCAATCCCGCACTCCAGCACTATTTACCATAGCCAACACTTGGAAGCAACAAAAATGTCCATCAACCGAGGAATGCACCAAGACGAAGTGGTCCATGTACACAATGGAATATTACTCCAATAATAAATATAAATTAAATCTAAAAAACAAAACTAAAGTAAGGAGACATCAGCATTTGTGGCTTCATCCCGGCACATTGCACTCTAATATATAACCGAGGGTCACCAGTGGCCGGAAGGTGTGTTTCCCTAGTTACCAGAGTGTGGAACATAGAAAGGCTGCCGCCTTCTGGCCGTTACCTGCAAAAGCAGCTTTAAAGCCTGTGCTAATGGTCACTTCATATGAACAAGTACTGCAGGGCTGTAAATGAAACCTGCCCTCAAAATGTCTTGAGGGAGGTAATGGCCAAAAAATTTCAAAATGTGACACATACTTTAAGTAAACACTTTGAAGAACTAAGCTGTAATCACAGTTTGATAAATAAAAAGGACATGCTTCAAAGCTCAATTTCAACAGATTATGGGACACATGCAAGTTCAACCACAAAGAGGTCTCAGCTCGTACCTGTCAGAATAACCATCAGCAATAAAACTACAAACAATAAATACTGAAGGTGTTTTGGAGAAATGCATACCCTCAACTTTAATTTGGACATAACCTGGAAACAGCCACTAATGAGAACTGAATGGTGGTGCCTTTAAAACGTACACACTGAGCTACCATATGATACAGCAAGCCCACTCCTTGGCCTATAACATAGGAAGATAGATCTGGAAAGACACAGGCAAGCAAATGTGCATTACAGCAGTATTACAGTAGCCAAGACATGGATGCAACCAAAAAGTCCATCAAGAGTTGCGTGGCCAAAGAAGAACTGGTTCATGTACAGATGGAATATTAGCCAGGGAAAAAAATGAAACAATGCCATTTGCAGCACCATGTATGATTCTTGAGTTAATCAGGCAAATTGTACTAAGTCAGAAAACAAAAGACACATATCCTATAATATCACTTATAGGTCTTAGCTAAAAATTGATACCAATGAAGATATTTCCATAGAGAAATGCAATCACAGATTCATTAAAGAAACTTATGTTTCACCAAATGGAAAGCTGTGAGGATTGGATACATTAGGATATTGGGGTTAACATAGATATAGAAACATATGTGAAACATGTAATTACTAAAGACCTATGTAATACCAAGAGATTACTCAACATTGTGTCATAACCTACATGGGAAAATGATCCAAAGAAGAATAGATACATGTATATGTTTAAAAGAACCACATCTTGCACACCTAGAAGAAACAAAACATTTTAATCAAATTTGCTCTGATAAAAAATAAAAATTAAATTAAAAAAAAAACAAGAAGTAATGAGACATAAACTTATGGGGCTTTTTGCTGGCACATTGCATTCTACTTTACAACCAGAACATGACTTCCATTAAGGCTCTGTCATCACTAATAAAGCAGCTTTATAAGCAATGTTGAAGATAGCTTAAAAGAAGTCTCACTAATTATTGATAGTAGCAAGAAAACAAAGTAAAGTAAAAATCTCACTGCAAAAAGTATACATAGAGTGAGGATAGTAGATCAAACACTTATTACATTTCTGTAAAGAATAAAAGACAACAATAGTATGTTTTTTTTTAAAAAAGAAAGGGCCCAAATAAATCTGAAATGAAAGAGATGATGTTACAACAGACACCACAGAAATACAAAGTATCCTAAGATACACACAGGGTAACTCAGGGCTCAGACTGGACAGAGCCCACTCTCCAGTCCCCTTTACATGACTTACAGGAGCCTCAGGAACTGAGGAGGGGGTCCCTGAGGAGAGGCTCAAGATAGAATATGGTAGGCATTAACATGGCTCCATTCATCTTAAACATGCCTGAACTACATTCACACGAGATGATTTTGTCCTGTATGTACATCGGCACCTCTAGTTGGAACTGCAGATCTTTGGCTTCGCCACCTCAACTGACAGCAATAGCTTCACCTGCTGTGGACCGTCTCCTATAGGATTTCTAGAACCACAAAGCATCGAAGCTTCACAGGACCCAGAGTCTGTGCGACTCCACACAGAGTCTCAGAGTCTCAACTCCACTCAGATACTCCACTCTTGGAGGGCACACACAAAGTAGTGAGCACATCAGAACCCAGGGGAAGGAGCAGTGACCCCGTAGGAGAATGACCAGAACTACCTGATAGTTTTAGAGGGTCTCCTACAGAGGCAGGTGGTAGCTGTGGCTGTGGCTCACCGTGAGGACAACGACACTGGCAACAGAAGTTCTGGGAAATACTCCTTGGTGTGAGCCCTCTCAGAGTCCGCCATTAGCCCCACCAAGAGCAAGGTAGGCTCCAGTGCTGGGTTGCCTCAGGCCAAACAACCAACAGGGAGGAAACCCAGCACCATGGATCAGCAGACAAGCGGATTAAACTTTTTATTAAAGTTTTATTTAATCCGCAGACAAGCAGATTAAAGCTCTGCCCACCAAAGCAACACCCAGCTCTACCCACCACCAGTCCCTCCCATCAGGAAGCTTGCACAAGCCTCTAAGACAGACTCATCCACTGGAGAGCAGACAACAGAAGCAAGAAAAACTACAATTCTGAAGCCTGTGGAAGGAAAACCACATTCACAGAAAGATAGACAAATTGAAAAGGCAGAGGACTTTATACCAGATCAAGGAACAAGATAAAACCCCAGAAAAAAAACGAAATGAGGTGGAGATAGGGAACCTTTCAGAAAAATAATCAGAATAAAGATATTGAAGATGATCCTAGACCTTGGCAAAAGAATGGAGGCAAAAACAAAAAGAATAAAATATCTAGGAATAAACCTACCTAAGGAGAAAAAAGACCTGTATGCAGAAAATTATAGGACACTGATGAAAGAAATTAAAGATGATACAAATAGATGGAGAGAGATACCATGTTCTTGGATTGGAAGAATCAACATTGTGAAAATGACTCTACTACCCAAAGCAATCTACAGATTCAATGCAATCCCTATCAAATTACCACTGGCATTTTTCACAGAACTAGAACAAAAAATTTCACAATTTGTATGGAGACACAAAAGACCCCGAATAGCCAAAGCAATCTTGAGAATGAAAAATGGAGCTGGAGGAATCAGGCTCCCTGACTTCAGACTATATTACAAAGCTACAGTAATCAAGACAGTTTGGTACTGGCACAAAAACAGAAATATAGATCAATGGAACAGGATAGAAAGCCCAGAGATAAACCCACGCACATATGGTCACCTTATCTTTGATAAAGGAGGCAAGCATATACAGTGGAGAAAAGACAGCCTCTTCAATAAGTGGTGCTGGGAAAATTGGACAGGTACATGTAAAAGTATGAAATTAGAACACTCCCTGACACCATACACAAAAATAAACTCAAAATGGATTAAAGACCTAAGTGTAAAGCCAGACACTATCAAACTCTTAGAGGAAAACATAGGCAGAACACTCTATGACATACATCACAGCAAGATCCTTTTTGACCCAGCTCCTAGAGAAATGGAAATAAAAACACAAATAAACAAATGGGACCTAATGAAACTTAAAAGCTTTTGCACAGCAAAGGAAACCATAAACAAGACCAAAAGACAACCCTCAGAATGGGAGAAAATATTTGCAAATGAAGCAAATGACAAAGGATTAATCTCCAAGATTTACAAGCAGCTCATGCAGCTCAATAACAAAAAAACAAACAACCCAATCCAAAAATGGGCAGAAGACCTAAATAGACATTTCTCCAAAGAAGATATACAGATGGCCAACAGACACATGAAAGAATGCTCAACATCATTAATCATTAGAGAAATGCAAATCAAAACTACAATGAGGTATCATCTCACACCGGTCAGAATGGCCATCATCAAAAAATCTAGAAACAATAAATGCTGGAGAGGGTGTGGAGAAAAGGGAACACTCTTGCACTGTTGGTGGGAATGTAAATTGATACAGCCACTATGGAGAACAGTATGGAGGTTCCTTAAAAAATTAAAAATAGAACTACCATACAACACAGCAATCCCACTACTGGGCATATACCCTGAGAAAACCATAATTCAAAAAGAGTCATGTACCAAAATGTTCATTGCAGCTCTATTTACAATAGCCAGGACATGGAAGCAACCTAAGTGTCCATCATCGGATGAATGGATAAAGAAGATGTGGCACATATATACAATGGAATATTACTCAGCCATAAAAAGAAATGAAATGGAGGTATTTGTAATGAAGTGGATGGAGTTAGAGTCTGTCATACAGCGTGAAGTAAGTCAGAAAGAGAAAAACAAATACAGTATCCTAACACATATGTATGGAATATAAGGAAAAAAAAAGGTCATGAAGAACCTAGTGGCAAGATGGGAATAAAGACATAGACCTACTAAAGAATGGACTTGAGGATATGGGGAGGGGGTGGGGTGAGATGTGACAGGGTGACAGAGTGTCATGGACATATATACACTACCAAATGTTAAATAGATGGCTAGTGGGAAGCAGCCGCATAGCACAGGGAGATCACCTCGGTGCTTTGTGACCGCCTGGGGGGGTGGGATGGGGAGGGTGGGAGGGAGGGAGATGTGGGAGGGAGGAGATATGGGAACGTGTGTATATGTGTAGCTGATTCACTTTGTGATAAAGCAGAAACTAACACACCATTGTGAAGCAATTATACTTCAATAAAGATGTTTTTAAAAAAACGTAAAAAAAAAATTTAAAAAAAAAAGAATGGAGGCAAAGATCGAGAAGATGCAAGAAATGCTTAACAAAGACCTAGAAGAATTAAGGAACAAACACCTAGAAGAATTAAAGAACAAACAAACAGAGGTGAATAATATAATAACTGAAATGAAAAATACACTAGAAGGAATCAGTAGCAGAATAACTGTGGCAGAAGAACGGATAAGTGACCTGGAAGACAGAAAGGTGGAAATCACTGCCATGGAACAGAATAAAGAAAAAGAATGAAAATAAATGAAGACACCCTAAGAGTCCTCTGGGACAACATTAAATGCAACAACATTCACAATATAGGGGTCCCAGAAGGAGAAGAGAGAGAGAAAGGTCGCAAGAATATATTTGAAGAGATTATAGTCAAAAACTTCCCTAGCATGGGAAAAGAAATAGCCACCCAAGTCCAGGAAGCGCAGAGAGTCCCAGGCAGGATAAATCAAAGGATAAAAATGCCAAGACACATAGTAACCAAATTGACAAAAATTAAAGACAAAGAAAAATTATTGAAAGCAACAAGGGAAAAATGATAAATAACATAAAAGGGAACTCCCATAACAGCTGATTTCTCAGCAGAAAATCTACAAGCCAGAAGGGAGTGGCATGATACATTTAAAGTGATGAAAGGGAAGAACCGACAACCAAGAGTACTCCACCCAGCAAGGATCTCTTTCAGATTTCACAGAGAAATCAAAAGTCCTACAGACAAGCAAAAGCTAAGAGAATTCAGCACCATGAAACCAGCTCTACACCAAATGCTAAAGGAACTTCTCTAAGTGGGAAACACAAGAGAAGAAAAAGACCCAACAAGACAAACCCGTATCAATTAAGAAAATAGTAATATACATATCAATAATTACCTTAAACATGAATGGACTAAATGTTCCAACCAAAAGATACAGCCTCTCTGAATGGATACAAAAACAAGACCTATATATATGCTGTCTACAAGAGACCCATTTCAGACCTAGGGACACATACAGACTGAAAGTGAGGCGATGGAAAAATATATTCTATGCAAATGAAAATCAAAAGAAAGCTGGAGTAGCAATACTCATAGCAGATAAAATAGACTTTAAAAAAAAGAATGTTACAAGAGACAAGGAAACATACTGCATAACGGTCAAGGGATCAATCCAAGAAGAAGATATAACAATTATAAATATATATGTACCCAACATAGGAGCACCTCAATATATAAGGCAACTGCTAACAGCTATAAAAGAGGAAATCGACAGTAACACAATAATAGTGGGGGACTTTAACAGCTCACTTACACCAGTGGAGATCATCCAGAAAGAAAATTAATAAGGAAACACAAGCTTTAAATGACACAATAGACCAGATAGAGTTAACTGATATTTATAGGACATTCCATCCAAAAAGAGCAGATTACACGTTCTTCTCAACTGCACACGGAACATTCTCCAGGATAGATCACATCTCGGGTCACAGAAAAGCCTCAGTAAATTAAAGAAAACTGAAATCATATCAAGCAGCTGTTCCGACCACAATGCTATGAGATTAGAAATCAATTACAGGGGAAAATCCGTAAAAAACAAAAAACATGGAGGCTAAACAATACGTTACTAAATAACCAAGAGATCACTGAAGAAATAAAAGAGGAAATCAAAAACTACCTAGAGACAAATGACAACAAAAACACGATGATCCAAAACCTATGGGATGCGGCAAAAGCAGTTCAAGAGGGAAGTTTAGAGCAATACAAGCCTACCTCAAGAAACAAGAAAAATCTCAAATAAACAATCTAACCTTACACCTAGAGGAACTAGAGAAAGAAGAACAAAACCCAAAGTTAGTAGAAGGAAAGGAATCATAAAGATCAGAGCAGAAATAAATGGAATAGAAACAAAGAAAATGAAAGCAAAGATCAATAAAACTAAAAGCTGGTTCTTTGAGAAGATAAACAAAAATGATAAGCCTTTAGCCAGACCCAAGAAAAAGAGGGAGAGGACTCAAATCAACAAAATTAGAAGTGAAAAAGGAGAAGTTACAACAGACACCACAGGAATACAAAGCATCTTAAGAGACTACTACAAGCAACTCTATGCCAATAAAATGGACAACCTGGAAGAAATGGACAAATTCTTAGAAAGGGATAACTTTCCAAGACTGAATCAGGAAGAAACAGAGAATATGAACAAACCTATCACAAGCAATGAAATTGAAACTGTGATTAAAAATCTTCCAACAAACAAAAGTCCAGAACCAGATGGTATCACAGGTGAATTCTATCAAATATTTAGAGATGAGCTAGCACCCAACCTTCTCAAATTCTTCAAAACAATTGCAGGGGAAGGAACACTCCCAAACTCATTCTATGAGACCACCATCACCCTGATACCAAAACCAGACAAAGATACTACAAGGAAAGTAAATTATAGACCAATATCACTGATGAATATAGATGTAAAAATCCTCAACAAAATACTAGCAAACAGAATCGAACAACACGTTAGAAGGATCATACACCATGATCAAGTGGGGTTTATCCCAGGGATGCAAGGATTCTTCAATATACACAAATCAATGTGATACACCATATTAACAAATTGTAGAATAAAACCATATGATCATCTCAATAGATGCAGGAAAAGATTTTGAGAAAATTCAACATCCATTTATGATAAAAACTCTGCAGAGTGTGGGCATAGAGGGAAACTACCTCAACCTTATAAAGGCCATATATGACAAACCCACAGCAAACAGCATTCTCAATGGTGAAAAACTGAAAGCGTTTCCTCTAAGATCAGGAACAAGATGAGGATGTCCACTCTCACCACTACTATTCAACATAGTTTTGGAAGTCCTAGCCATGGCAATCAGAGAAGAAAAAGAAATAAAAGGAATACAAAAAGGAAAAGAAGAAGTAAAATTGTCACTGTTTGCAGATGACATCATATCATAGGTAGAGAATCCTAAAGATGCCACCAGAAAACCACTGGAGCTAATCAATGAATTTGGTAAAGTTGCAGGATACAAAATTAATGCACAGAAATTGCTTGCATTCCTATACACTAACAATGAAAGAACAGAAAGAGAAATTAAGGAAACAATCCCATTACCACTACAACAAAAAGAATAAACTACCTAGGAATAAACCTACCTAAGGAAGTAAAAGACCTGTACTCAGAAAACTATAAGACACTGAAGAAAGAAATCAAAGATGATATAAACAGATGGAGACATATACCATGTTCTTGGATTAGAAGAATCAATATTGTGAAAATGACTATACTACCCAAAGCAATCTACAGATTCAATGCAATCCCTATCAAAATACCTTTGGCATTTTCTACAGAACTAGAAAAAAAATCTTAAAATTTGTAGGGAGACACAAAAGACCCCGGATAGCCAAAGCAGCCTTGAGGGGAAAAAAAAGAGATGGAGTAATCAGACTTCCAGAATTCAGACTATATTACAAAGCTACAGTAATCAAGATGATATGGTACTGACACAAAAACAGAAATATAGATTAATAGAACAGGATAGAAAGCACAGAGATAAACCAACGTACCTATGGTTACCTAATCTATGACAAAGGAGGCAAGGGTATACAATGGAGAAAAGACAGTGTCTTCAGTAAGTGGTGCTGGGAAAACTGGACAGCTACATGTAAAAGAATGAAATTAGAACTCTCCCTAACTCCATACACAAAAATAAACTCAAAATGGATTAGAGACCTAAATGTAAGACCAGCCACTATAAAACTCTTAGAGGAAAACATAAGCAGAACAGTCTATGACATAAATCACAGCAAGATCCTTTTTGACCCACCTCCTAGGGAAATGGAAATAAAAACAAAAATTAAAAAAAATGATACCTAATGAAACTTAAAATCTTTTGCACAGCAAAGGAAAACATAAGCAAGATGAAAAGACAACCATCAGAATGGGAGAAAATATTTTCAAATGAAGCAAATGGCAAAGGATTAATCTCCAAAAAGCAGCTCATGTAGCTCAATATCACAAAACCAAACAACCCAATCCAAAAATGGGCAGAAGACCTAAATAGACATTTCTACAAAGAAGATATACAGTTTGCCAACAAACACATGAAAGGATGCTGAACATCACTAATCATTAGAGAAATGCAAATCAAAACTACAGTGAGATATCACCTCACACCAGTCAGAATGGCCATCATCAAAAAATCTACAAACACTAAATGTTGGAGAGGCATTTATTGGAAAAAAGGGAACCCTCTTGCACTGTTGGTGGGAATGTAAATTGATATAGCTACTAGGGAGAACGGTATGGGGGTTCCTTAAAAACTAAAAATAGAACGACCGTACAACGCAGCAATCCCACTACTGGACATTTACCCTGAGAAAACCATAATTCAAAAAGAGTCATGTACCACAATGTTCATTGTAGCTCTATTTACAATAGCCAGGACATGGAAGCAACCTAAGTGTCCATCAACACATAACTGCATAAAGAAGATGTGGCACATATATACAATGGAACATTATTCAGCCATAAAAAGAAACGAAATTGAGTTATTTGTAGTGAGGTGGATGGATCTAGAGTCTGTCCTACAGAGTGAAGTAAGTCAGAAAGAGAAAAACAAATACCGTATGCTAACACATATATATGGAATCTAAAAGAAAAAAGTTTATGAAGAACCTAGGGGCAGGAAAGGATTAAGGACACAGACGTAGAGAAAGGACTTGAGGACACGGGGAGGGGGAAGGGTAAGCTGGGACAAAGTGAGAGAGTGGTATGGACATATATACACTACCAAATGTAAAATTGATAGCTACTGGGAAGCAGCCACATAGCACAGGGAGATCAGCTCGGTGCTTTGTGACCACCTAAAGGGGTGGGATAAGGGAGTGAGAGGGAAGTGCAAGAGGGAGGGGATATGGTGTTATATGTATACGTATAGCTGATTCAGTTTTTCATACAGCAGAAACTAACACACAATTGTAAAGCAATTATACTCCAATAAAGATGTAAAAGAAAAAAAAAAAGAAAGCCCAGAGACAAACCTA
This sequence comes from Balaenoptera physalus, assembly GCF_965194825.1. Classification (NCBI taxonomy): domain Eukaryota; kingdom Metazoa; phylum Chordata; class Mammalia; order Artiodactyla; family Balaenopteridae; genus Balaenoptera; species Balaenoptera physalus. The sequence continues at coordinate 39,365,720 of NC_138890.1, forward strand.
CACACCTATGGTCCACTAATCTATGACAAAGGAGGCAAGGATATACAATGGAGAAAAGACAGTCTCTTCAATAAGTGGTGCTGGGAAAAATGGACAACTACACGTAAAAGAATGAAATTAGAACACTCCCTAACACCATACACAAAAAATAAACTCAAAATGGATTAGAGACCGAAATGTTAGACCGGACACTATAAAACTCTTAGAGGAAAATATAGGAAGAATACTCTTTGACATAAATCACAGCAAGATCTTTTTTGATCCACCTCCTAGAGTAATGGAATAAAAAACAAAAATAAACAAATGGCAGCAAATGAAACCTAAAAGCTTTTGGAAAGCAAAGGAAACTACAAAGACGACGAAAAGACAACCCTCAGAATGGGAGAAAATATTTGCAAACGAATCAATGGACAAAGGATTAATCTCCAATATATATAAACAGCTCATGCAGCTCAACAGTAAAAAAACAAACAACCCAATCCAAAAATGGGCAGATGACGTAAATAGACATTTGTCCCAAGAAGACATACAGATGGCCAAGAAGCACATGAAAAGCTGCTCAACATCACTAATTATTAGAGAAATATAAACCAAAACTACAATGAGGTATTACCTCACACAAGTTAGAATGGGCATCATCAGAAAATCTACAAACAACAAATGCTGGAGAGGGTGTGGAGAAAAGGGAACCCTCTTACACTATTTGTGGGAATGTAAATTGATACAGTCACTATGGAGAACAGTATGGAGGTTCCTTAAAAAACTAAAAATAGAATTACCATATGACCCAGCAATCCCAATACTGGGCATATACCCAGAGAAAACCATAATTCAAAAAGACACATTCACCACAAAGTTCATTGCAGCACTATTTACAATAGCCAGGTCATGGAAGCAACCTAAATGCCCATAGATAGACAAATGGAAAATATGTGGTACATATATAAAATGGAATATTACTCAGCCATAAAAAGGCATGAAATTGGGTCATTTGTAGAGACGTGGATAGATCTAGAGACTGTCATACAGAGTGAAGTAAGTCAGAAAAAGAAAAACAAATATCGTATATTAACGCATACATGTGGAACCTAGAAAAATGGTACAGATGAACCTGTTTGCAAGGCAGAAATAGAGACACAGATGTAGAGAACAAATGTATGGTCACCAAGGGGGGAAAGTGGCAGGGTGGTGGTGGTGGGATGAATTGCGAGCCTGGGATTGACATATATACACTTATATGTATAAAATAGATAACCAATAAGAACCTGCTGTATAAAAAAAATGAATAAAATAAAATTTAAAAATTAAAAAATATTTAAAAACATAAAACAGAAAAAAAAGTTCTGTCCTTCCCATAGACGTATTTATATGAATAAATTATTCCCATGCTTATATCTATAAATACAAAAAGAGGAATAAAACCTGCCTTGAACCAAAAAAGAAAAAAAAAAAAAACAGAACCCACTGGTCATACAGAGGAAAACCCTATCAGGGCACTTGCTCCAGTGGTAAACAATTCTGAAGTTGCTCAGAGGTGGGGAATCGTCTCCCATGCAGCCAGCAGCTCCCCCGCAAGGAGCGTCCTCATTGCAAAGCTGGGGGACCGTGAGGAGGTGTCTCTGAGTAAACGTGAGCTGAGCCTCAGGCCAGCTGCTGCTGAACTTTTCCCACCCTTCCCAGGTAAAACACCTGAATGTTTGCAAAGACTTTAAAGCCTAGAGGAAAGGGCTTGGAGTCACACCAGCGACAGCACGCAGGACGACTTGGTGCCTGCAGGCCAGCCAGGATGGTCCTGGCCCCGGGCGCTTTTCTGGAAGCTTTCCATTTCCCTGACTGAGGTACCCCTCCTGTCCCGGTCCCCACTGCTTTTTTCCTTCCTCACCTCTGCCCAGGGAGAAATTCCAGAAGCAGGTATGGGTGACACATCGTCTTCTTTAGCAGGTGGCAGCCCGGCAACTCCTTCAGAAAGTCCAGCAGAGCCCCACTCACACGGGGCCACTCATAGAGCCCTGGGCCCTACTCCCTCCCACCAGCACAACCCCGAGACTGCTGACGTGGCAGAGAATATGGCGTCAGGCACAGCTGCAGAGGCTTTTGCTGCCTGGAGGGGTGTTTATATTGACCTCAACCCAGGCACACCTGGGAAGGGCTGGCAGGCCAGGTCAGGCTGCCCAGGTCAGCCAATCCTCTCCCCTCAGGGGCTCAGAGTTGCAGATAATGGGCCTTGCTGCACCGGCCAGATCCAAGGAACAGGTGTAGGGTCCCGAGAGTCAGGATAGACAAGGGGCGGCAGCACTGGCTTGTTTTCTAATCAATTTATCTGGTCCATGAGTGGAAGACAACTTCAAGAAGACCCTCTCCTAATGAGAGGAACCCAGGAGTCAGGAAGTGGAGGATTGGTGGGTGGAGACAGAGGCCTGGTGCCCCGGCTGCAATGGAAGCCCCTGGAAGACCAGGTGGAGGGAGTCCGCACAGAGTGAAGCCTAGGGTCACAGACATGTTGGAGCTGCTGTTTGTTAGTTCAAGCCCTGCTCTGAGGTGCTCTGTGTCAGCTCTGAGCGACAGGTGTGCTGGGGGTGCTCTGCAATGAGAGCTATGTGCACGGTTCCTGTGTGCCCAGCTCTGCTGGGGTACCTGTCCAAGGGAGCTCCATATCCAGGGAGGGGCCTGCCCACGAGAGCCCCGTGAGCTGCTGGGTACCTGCCCAGGTGAGCTCCATATCCTGGGAGGGGCCTGACCACGAGAGCCCCGTGGGCTGCTGGGTACCTGCCCAGGTGAGCTCCATATCCTGGGAGGGGCCTGACCACGAGAGCCCTGTGGGCTGCTGGGTACCTGCCCAGGTGAGCTCCATATCCTGGGAGGGGCCTGACCACGAGAGCCCCGTGGGCTGCTGGGTACCTGCCCAGGTGAGCTCCATATCCTGGGAGGGGCCTGACCACGAGAGCCCCGTGGGCTGCTGGGTACCTGCCCAGGTGAGCTCCATATCCTGGGAGGGGCCTGACAATGAGAGCCCCGTGGGCTGCTGGGTACCTGCACAGGTGATCTCCATATCCTGGGAGGGGCCTAACCATGAGAGCCCCATGGGCTGCTGGCTACCTGCACAGGTGAGCTCCATATCCTGGGAGGGGCCTGACCATGAGAGCCCCGTGGGCTGCTGGGGACCTGGTAAAGGACGCCAGGACAGTCAGTGAAGCCACAGAGGATATACATCCAGTAGTTCCTAATTCCTACACCCTGCTGGCCATTCTACCATCCACCAGGACATGGTATTCTGTATTAGACTTCAATGATGCCTTCTTCTGTATTCCATTAGTCCCAGAGTCACAAGAAATTTTGGCTGTGAGTGGCAGGACTCAACATACAACAAAAACAATACTGCTTGGCCTTCCTGCCCCAGGGGTTCAAAAATTCCCACACCATCTTTGGGGAAACGTTAGCTAAAACCCTAAAAGATTTACCTCTGGAGAAGTGAACACTCCTTCAATATGCAGACGACATTCTGGGCTTCCCTGGTGGCGCAGTGGTTGAGAATCTGCCTGCCAATGCAGGGGACACAGGGTCGAGCCCTGGTCTGAGAAGATCCCATATGGCGCGGAGCAACTAGGCCCGTGAGCCACAATTACTGAGCCTGCGCGTCTGGAGCCTGTGCTCCACAATAAGAGAGGCTGCGATAGTGAGAGGCCCGCGCAGCGCGATGAAGAGTGGCCCCCGCTTGCCGCCACTAGAGAAAGCCCTCGCACAGAAACGAAGACACAACACAGCCATAAATAATAAATAAATAAATTTAAAAAAAATATGCAGACAACATTCTGATCGCCAGCCCTACTAAGGAGGCCTCTGGACTACGTAGCCAATAAAAGATAGAAGGTGTCCAAGGAAAAGGCTCAAATATCACAGACTAAGGTGACCTGCCTGGGCTTCATTCTCACAGAAGATCGGAGAAGCCCATCCCAGGAAAGGGAAGAAGCCATTTGCAGCCTCACCCTTCCTAAAACTAGAAGACAGCTTAGGGGTTCCTGGGGAGACTGGGGTTTGCTGCATCTGGATCCCTAACTACAGTCTAATACCTGGGCCTCTGTATGAAACACTGAAAGGAAAAGATGATGATCCTTTTGAATAGAATCCAGAAGCGGCCTTTCAAGAATGGAAAGAGCAGTCAATTCAGACCCTTGCCCTGGACCTCCCTAATTTAGCTAAACCCTTTGACCTTTACATTCCTGGTCGAAGGCGAATCGCCCTTGGAGTTTTAGTGCCAAAACTGGGACCACTTGAAATGGAACAACGCAAGAATGCCCTCCAGGCATTGGCCAGCCACCCCATCCGACCAGGATACTGGGGGTATCTAAAAACCTGGAAATGAGCAGCCCACAAGGCCAGCTCCCTCCTAAGGGTAAAGGACACCACTTGGTGGTCCTATCCACCCACCATGCCCTGAAGTTGCAGGGATCGCTCCGTGGGCACAATGACCTCGAATGAGGAGGCCCTCCAACTCCAACCTCCAGAGAGACAACCTGGGACAAAAGGCCCCCATGACGAATCGTGTGGCCATCACTTGACCTGGAGCTTCTCTCAGAAAACCACAAGAGTGTGCCCCAAAAGAACAGACTATTGCTTGCAGGACTTACTGCACCCAGAGCGGACCTAATAAACCTGGCAGGGGACCCGTAAATAACGCTGCCACCATAGAAAAGCCTACAGACACCACGGTGACGGCGGCCAATGAGACCAGATGTACTCCTGGTTACTTCAAAAGGGCGGTGACTGAGTGGCCGTTATGGTCCTGGATCACCACCGGCCCTGGACTGTCTGGGAGTTGAGCAGGCAGGGCTCTGACACCTGGTGCTGTTTGTACGTTAATTCAGTGGCCTAACTGAAGAAAGCACAGACTACTGGTCAGAGCATCTAGGCTGGCAGAAACCGTCAGCCTAAGGGGGCCGAACCAATGTGGAGCACGGTAAAACCGGCCCCCCCAGCGTCCCTGCGCATCTCTTTCCTGGACCTTAAAGGTCATTAGAATCTATAAAACTTCCAACGCTGGTGCTCAGGCAGAGGAGCAGTGAGGGAGGAGGCCTCGGGACAATCAACCTCACCTGGAGGCTGCTGGGGAGAAGTCCTGCCCCTCCCCCCAGGTATGAGGATACCCAACTCAGCACGAAGCATTTACAGAAGAGGTGTCTGCACCCTCAGCGCCCCAAGAATGTGGAATGGGACAAGAGGCAGAGGAGGGGTTTGTCACCGGCAAAGCCCATTAAAAATTCCTGGGAGATAAAAATAGAATCTGGGCAATAAAATAAAGTCTAACCTTTTTTTCCTTTGTGCTTTTTCTAATTTAACTTGTTCCTAGGTTTCCACAGGCAGAGGTCCCACACCTGGCACTTCAGACCCGATTTCCTAGTGCAAAATGGCTGGGCCGACACCTCAGCTCTCGGGGCCCTGTGCAGACTCCGCCACATAGAGCCTGAGCTCCAGCCAACCCAGCCCTTGAGAGCTCCGCCCCGTCCCTCCTGCTGAGGCTGACGGGATCCCTACACAGCAGCCCGGCCCACAGCCCGCGGGGGAGCGCACGCTCTCACCTCTCCATTCTCTGATCAAAATACAAAGTTTTCCTTTGCTTCTGAACAAAACTCAGTCTCGATCTGTTGGCTCCAATGACACTGGGCAGGGGGACCCTTGTTGGGGCCGACTCTGCAGGATCAGTAACAGAATTTGAGAACATTGTAACTTCAATGAACAGATGTGTGAGCCAAATATTGTAACTTCAATGAACAGATGTGTGAGCCAAATATTGTAACTTCAATGAACAGATGTGTGAGCCAAACTGTAGTTAACATAGAGCAGTGTATAAGGCTCGTGTAAAATAAGGTATTTCTAACACTTCCATTTGATATTTCCATCACTTTATTATAAGCAAGTTCAGTGGAAGGGTTTGTCGTATTTGTCAGGTCAACATTAGAGAAATGCAGTGATTTCTTTCCAAGGATGTGGATCTACTAATCTTGGCTGAAGTTTCAATCTTGTTTTGAATGATTTTCCATTGAAAATGATACCTCTCTTTCAGCTCCTAGATTTCTGAGAAGTATAAAATCTTGTATTTTTTTATTACCAAAGGGGAAAGGTGGGAGGAGGGATAAATTAACAGTTTCGGATTAACATATACACACTGCTATGTATAAAATATATCATCAACAAGGAACTGCTGTATAGCACAGGGAACTATACTCAATATTTTGTAATAAACCCTAAGGGGAAATAATCTGAAAAACAATAGATATCTATATCGACATCATCTATCAACTACAGATAAAATGGAAACTAAAGGAGGCCGATGGTGAGCGTTTCTGACCATGAAGACTTCAATCCTCTAAAGTTCGGACTCTGCCTACAGCCCAGTTCCTTAATGAACATACATGTACCAGTAGCTTAAAAATTCCCCAGATAGGGGTTCGGGGAGACACTGATTTGAAAAAATCCCTGGTGTCCTCCTTACAGACATGGGACCTTTCCTACAACTAAAACATGCCTGTGACACCCAGAAGATGGTACACGGTTGGATCAGGAAGATTTTGGAAAAGGCACCTCATCTCCTAATCCCCTGGTTGTCGGGTTAACCCCTCCAGCCTCTTTCCTAACATTCTCCACACTTGAGGATGTCAGCACCTTCAACATCCTGTTGCACAGACTTTGGAATTTGTCCAGAGGATGAAGGGGAAGGAGGAGAAACAATGAGAGACAAGCCCTAGATGTTCGGACAGGCAGAGGTCACTCTAATTTCAAATCAAAAAGAAGAATTAACCACAGGCTCAGCCTGCCCCATGGAACCAGTATAAGGACTAAAGGAATCCTGCGGTTTTGCAGCCAGCTCACAAAAAAGCGAGTTGAAAAATGGCGCTCAGGGGCACTGCAATTCACAAACATGCAGAATTATAAATGATCACTCTCGTCCAAAAATATATTGAGGGAAGGCAACAAAGACGAATTCAAAGCAACGCAGAATTGCAGGAAACAAATTTCAGGAGGTAGATTCGAATCGCCTTTAAAGCACATGAAAAGCGGTAAAACGTCGACAATGATGCCCTTGGCCAAAGAGGGCGTATACCTTTTTTCCTGAATATATTCAGGAAAAAACGCATACGCCTTTTTTCGCCAACCAAGCAAGCCAGAAATGCAAATGAGCACTACAAAGAAGTCTCACTTCCCAGGGGTCAAAAGGGCCATTCCAAAAGAGTGTAAAACTCAGAAATGCAGGACAGGCCAGGGAGAAAAGGGAGCCTTGTTAGGCTGATGGGCGGGATGTAATTTGCTAACGGCCACTCTGCAGAAGTGTACGGTGTTTCCTAAAACATCTAAACAACACAGCTAGAGAGCATAGGGCACTTCCACTCATGGGCGGATAAACTGGGAAAAATAAAAATGAAAAAGACAGAGGCACCACAAAGTTTAGGGCTGCTCTGTTTACAAGAACCTCCACTTCAGTACACCTTTAATATGCCAGGATAGAGAAAAATGGGTAAAGAAGTTGTGCTAATATGTACAATGGAATACCACTGAGCCATGAAATCAATGTCATACGGCTACTAGCAGCATGACAAGTGGATTCAGGTACGATGTTTCTAAGTGAAATAACTCACACAGAAAAAGATACTTATCATAAGATATCACTTATACAGGGAATGTAAAAACAGCTACACTTGAACTGAATTACAAAACAGAACACAGTCACACGTTTAGAAAACACACTATGGCTGCTTAACGGGAAAGGTGAGATGGGGTGATGCATAAAACAAGGGTTTCAAGTTAGCTCAGACACCGTTCCATAAAGCCAATATGTAATAGACAAGACCTACCCCTTGCTCAGTGAACTGGACTCAAAACTCCCTATTCACGGCACAAAAATATATCTGACTAGTAAGAATCTTAAAACCTATGTATTGATATCTCTCTGTAAGTGACTCAAGTGGGTGTAAAGCAGCATAAACACAGCAGTGAAAATCAGCTAAACCCCATTCTAAAAATAAATTACAAAAAAAACCCAACAAATAAAATGAAAGAGAGAGAAATTAGTAAAAAGTTCGTTCAGGGGCAGTGAAGCAACCTGGATTGACCATATATAGATCCATGGCTGGGTTACACATAAGGCTGGACACTCTTGGGGCTGAGAGGATTGGAGAGGTTGGGTGAGCAAACGCAGACCCTTTAAAGTAATACTGCCTGGTACCCATCCCATGGGTCCCAAATCTCCTGGTTCAAGGGCATCTGCCTACATCGAAAACATGCATGAGAAACCCAGAAGATGATACATGGTGTGATCGGGAAAGGTTTCCAAAACGCACCTCATTTCTCATCTCCTTGTGCTCGGGTTCGCCATTCCAGCCGCTTTACTAGCAATCTCCCTCCTTGGAGAATCAGCACCTTTAACCTCCTGTACCGTACAGGTTGCAATTTGTCCTGAGGATGAACGGGAAGAGGGGGAACCAATGAGAGACTAGCTTTAGGTGTTGGGACAGGCATAGGTCACTCTATTTTCCCATCAGGAAGAAGAATTAACCACAGGCTCAGCCTGCCGCCCGGGACCAGAATAGGGCCTGAAGCAATCCTGCGCTTTTGCGGCCAGCTCCCAAGAAAGCGAGTTGAAAAATGGAGCTCAGGGGCACTGCAATTCACAAACCTGCAGACTTATAAATGATAACTCTCGTCCACAAATATATTGAGGGAAGGCAACGAAGAGGATTTGAAAGCAAGGCAGAATTGCAGGAAACAGATCTCAGGAGGGAGATTCGAATCGCCTTTAAAGAACAGGAAAAGCGGCAAAACCTCGACAATGATGCCCTTGGCCAAAAAGGGCGGATGCGTTTTTTCCTGAATATGTTCAGGAAAAAACGCATCCGCCCTTTTTGGCCAACCAAGCAACCTGGAAAGGCAAATCAGCGCTACAAAGAAGTCTCGCTTCCCATCGGTCAAAAGGGCCATGCTGAATAAAGTGTCAAAACCAGAAATGCAGGACAGGCCATGGAGAAACGGGAGCCTGGCTACGCTGATGGGCGAGATGTAAATTGCCAAGAGCCACTCTGGAGAAGTGTACGGTGTGTCCTGAAACATCTAAAAAACTCAGCTTAGAGAGCATAGGGCACTTCCACTCATGGGCGTATAAATTGGGAAAACTAAAAATCAGCAAGACACAGGCACCCCAAAGTTTAGGGCTGCTCTGTTGACAAGAACCTCCACTTCGTTACACCTTAAATATCCCAGGAAAGAGAAAAATGGATAAAGAAGTTGTGGTCCTTATGTACAATGGAATATCACTCAGCCATGAAATCAACGTCATAAGGCTAGTAGCAGCATGATGAGTGGATTTAGGTACGACGATTCTAAGTGAAATAAGTCACACAGAAAAACACACTTATCATAAGATATCACTTATAGAGGGAATGTAAAAACAGCTACCCTTGAACTGAATTACAAAACAGAACAGAGTCACACGTTTAGAAGACACACTATGGCTGCTTAACGGGATAGGTGAGGTGGGGTGATGCATAAAACAAGGGTTTCAAATTAGCTCAGATACCGTTCCATAAACCCAATAGGTAATAGACAAGACCTACTCCTTGCTCAGTGAATTGGACTCAACACCCCCTATTCACCGCCCAAGAATATATCTGACTAGTAAGAATCTTAAAACCTATGTATTGATATCTCTCTGTAAGTGAGTCAAGTGGGTTAAAGCGGCATAAACACAGCAGTGAAAAGCAGCTACACCCCATTATAAAAATCAATTACTTTTAAAATCCCGTGAAACAAAGACAGTGAAAGAGAGAGAAATTCTTACAAAATTCGTTCAGGGGCTGTGATGCCACCTGGATTGACCATATCTAGACCCACAGCTGATTGAGACATAAGGATGGACACTCTTGGGGCTGAGAGGTTTGGTGAGGTTGGGTGAGGAAACGCAGACCCTTTAAAGTAATACTGCGTGGTGCCCATCCCATGGGTCCCAAATCTCCAGGTTCAAGGGCATCTTCCTACATCGAAAACATGCATGAGAAACCCAGAAGATGGTACACCGTGAGATCGGGCAAGGTTTCCAAAACGCACCTCATTTCTCATCTCCTTGTGCTCGGGTTCGCCATTCCAGCCGCTTTACTAGCAATCTCCCTCCTTGGAGAATCAGCACCTTTAACCTCCTGTTCCGTACAGGTTGCAATTTGTCCTGAGGATGAACGGGAAGAGGGGGAACCAATGAGAGACTAGCTCTAGGTGTTGGGACAGGCACAGGTCACTCTATTTTCCCATCAGGAAGAAGAATTAACCACAGGCTCAGCCTGCCGCCCGGGACCAGAATAGGGCCTGAAGCAATCCTGCGCTTTTGCGGCCAGCTCCCAAGAAAGCGAGTTGAAAAATGGAGCTCAGGGGCACTGCAATTCACAAACCTGCAGACTTATAAATGATAACTCTCGTTCACAAATATATTGAGGGAAGGCAACGAAGAGGATTTGAAAGCAAGGCAGAATTGCAGGAAACAGATCTCAGGAGGGAGATTCGAATCGCCTTTAAAGAACAGGAAAAGCGGCAAAACCTCGACAATGATGCCCTTGGCCAAAAAGGGCGGATGCGTTTTTTCCTGAATATATTCAGGAAAAAACGCATCCGCCCTTTTTGGCCAACCAAGCAACCTGGAAAGGCAAATCAGCGCTACAAAGAAGTCTCGCTTCCCATCGGTCAAAAGGGCCATGCTGAATAAAGTGTCAAAACCAGAAATGCAAGACAGGCCATGGAGAAACGGGAGCCTGGCTACGCTGATGGGCGGGATGTAAATTGCCAACAGCCACTCTGGAGAAGTGTACGGTGTATCCTGAAACATCTAAAAAACTCAGCTTAGAGAGCATAGGGCACTTCCACTCATGGGCGTATAAATTGGGAAAACTAAAAATCAGCAAGACACAGGCACCCCAAAGTTTAGGGCTGCTCTGTTGACAAGAACCTCCACTACGTTACACCTTAAATATCCCAGGAAAGAGAAAAATGGATAAAGAAGTTGTGGTCCTTATGTACAATGGAATATCACTCAGCCATGAAATCAACGTCATAAGGCTAGTAGCAGCATGATGAGTGGATTTAGGTACGACGATTCTAAGTGAAATAAGTCACACAGAAAAGGACACTTATCATAAGATATCACTTATAGAGGGAATGTAAAAACCGCTACCCTTGAACTGAATTACAAAACAGAACAGAGTCACACGTTTAGAAAACACACTACGGCTGCTTAATGGGAAAGGTGAGGTGGGGTGATGCATAAAACAAGGGTTTCAAATTAGCTCAGATACCGTTCCATAAACCCAATATGTAATAGACAAGACCTACTCCTTGCTCAGTGAATTGGACTCAACACCCCCTATTCACCGCCCAAGAATATATCTGACTAGTAAGAATCTTAAAACCTATGTATTGATATCTCTCTGTAAGTGAGTCAAGTGGGTGTAAAGCGGCATAAACACAGCAGTGAAAAGCAGCTAAACCCCATTATAAAAATCAATTACTTTTAAAAACCCGTGAAACAAAGACAGTGAAAGAGAGAGAAATTCTTACAAAATTCGTTCAGGGGCTGTGATGCCACCTGGATTGACCATATCTAGACCCACAGTGGATTGAGACATAAGGGTGAACAATCTTGGGGCTGAGAGGTTTGGTGAGGTTGGGTGAGGAAACGCAGACCCTTTAAAGTAATACTGCGTGGTACCCATCCCATGGGTCCCAAATCTCCAGGTTCAAGGGCATCTTCCTACATCGAAAACATGCATGAGAAACCCAGAAGATGGTACACCGTGTGATCGGGCAAGGTTTCCAAAACGCACCTCATTTCTCATCTCCTTGTGCTCGGGTTCGCCATTCCAGCCGCTTTACTAGCAATCTCCCTCCTTGGAGAATCAGCACCTTTAACCTCCTGTTCTGTACAGGTTGCAATTTGTCCTGAGGATGAACGGGAAGAGGGGGAACCAATGAGAGACTAGCTCTAGGTGTTGGGACAGGCACAGGTCACTCTATTTTCCCATCAGGAAGAAGAATTAACCACAGGCTCAGCCTGCCGCCCGGGACCAGAATAGGGCCTGAAGCAATCCTGCGCTTTTGCGGCCAGCTCCCAAGAAAGCGAGTTGAAAAATGGAGCTCAGGGGCATTGCAATTCACAAACCTGCAGACTTATAAATGATAACTCTCGTCCACAAATATATTGAGGGAAGGCAACGAAGAGGATTTGAAAGCAAGGCAGAATTGCAGGAAACAGATCTCAGGAGGGAGATTCAAATCTCCTTTAAAGAACAGGAAAAGCGGCAAAACCTCGACAATGACGCCCTTGGCCAAAAAGGGCGGATGCGTTTTTTCCTGAATATATTCAGGAAAAAACGCATCCGCCCTTTTTGGCCAACCAAGCAACCTGGAAAGGCAAATCAGCGCTACAAAGAAGTCTCGCTTCCCATCGGTCAAAAGGGCCATGCTGAATAAAGTGTCAAAACCAGAAATGCAGGACAGGCCATGGAGAAACGGGAGCCTGGCTACGCTGATGGGCGGGATGTAAATTGCCAACAGCCACTCTGGAGAAGTGTACGGTGTGTCCTGAAACATCTAAAAAACTCAGCTTAGAGAGCATAGGGCACTTCCACTCATGGGCGTATAAATTGGGAAAACTAAAAATCAGCAAGACACAGGCACCCCAAAGTTTAGGGCTGCTCTGTTGACAAGAACCTCCACTTCGTTACACCTTAAATATCCCAGGAAAGAGAAAAATGGATAAAGAAGTTGTGCTCCTTATGTACAATGGAATATCACTCAGCCATGAAATCAACGTCATAAGGCTAGTAGCAGCATGATGAGTGGATTTAGGTAGGACGATTCTAAGTGAAATAAGTCACACAGAAAAAGACACTTATCATAAGATATCACTTATCGAGGGAATGTAAAAACCGCTACCCTTGAACTGAATTACAAAACAGAACAGAGTCACACGTTTAGAAAACAAACTATGGCTGCTTAACGGGAAAGGTGAGGTGGGGTGATGCATAAAACAAGGGTTTCAAATTGGCTCAGATACCGTTCCATAAACCCAATATGTAATAGACAAGACCTACTCCTTGCTCAGTGAATTGGACTCAACACCCCCTATTCACCGCCCAAGAATATATCTGACTAGTAAGAATCTTAAAACCTATGTATTGATATCTCTCTGTAAGTGAGTCAAGTGAGTGTAAAGCGGCATAAACACAGCAGTGAAAAGCAGCTAAACCCCATTATAAAAATCAATTACTTTTAAAAACCCGTGAAACAAAGACAGTGAAAGAGAGAGAAATTCTTACAAAATTCGTTCAGGGGCTGTGATGCCACCTGGATTGACCATATCTAGACCCACAGTTGATTGAGACATAAGGGTGGACACTCTTGGGGCTGAGAGGTTTGGTGAGGTTGGGTGAGGAAACGCAGACCCTTTAAAGTAATACTGCGTGGTGCCCATCCCATGGGTCCCAAATCTCCAGGTTCAAGGGCATCTTCCTACATCGAAAACATGCATGAGAAACCCAGAAGATGGTACACCATGTGATCGGGCAAGGTTTCCAAAACGCACCTCATTTCTCATCTCCTTGTGCTCGGGTTCGCCATTCCAGCCGCTTTACTAGCAATCTCCCTCCTTGGAGAATCAGCACCTTTAACCTCCTGTTCCGTACAGGTTGCAATTTGTCCTGAGGATGAACGGGAAGAGGGGGAACCAATGAGAGACTAGCTCTAGGTGTTGGGACAGGCACAGGTCACTCTATTTTCCCATCAGGAAGAAGAATTAACCACAGGCTCAGCCTGCCGCCCGGGACCAGAATAGGGCCTGAAGCAATCCTGCGCTTTTGCGGCCAGCTCCCAAGAAAGCGAGTTGAAAAATGGAGCTCAGGGGCACTGCAATTCACAAACCTGCAGACTTATAAATGATAACTCTCGTTCACAAATATATTGAGGGAAGGCAACGAAGAGGATTTGAAAGCAAGGCAGAATTGCAGGAAACAGATCTCAGGAGGGAGATTCGAATCGCCTTTAAAGAACAGGAAAAGCGGCAAAACCTCGACAATGATGCCCTTGGCCAAAAAGGGCGGATGCGTTTTTTCCTGAATATATTCAGGAAAAAACGCATCCGCCCTTTTTGGCCAACCAAGCAACCTGGAAAGGCAAATCAGCGCTACAAAGAAGTCTCGCTTCCCATCGGTCAAAAGGGCCATGCTGAATAAAGTGTCAAAACCAGAAATGCAGGACAGGCCATGGAGAAACGGGAGCCTGGCTACACTGATGGGCGGGATGTAAATTGCCAACAGCCACTCTGGAGAAGTGTACGGTGTGTCCTGAAACATCTAAAAAACTCAGCTTAGAGAGCATAGGGCACTTCCACTCATGGGCGTATAAATTGGGAAAACTAAAAATCAGCAAGACACAGGCACCCCAAAGTTTAGGGCTGCTCTGTTGACAAGAACCTCCACTACGTTACACCTTAAATATCCCAGGAAAGAGAAAAATGGATAAAGAAGTTGTGGTCCTTATGTACAATGGAATATCACTCAGCCATGAAATCAACGTCATAAGGCTAGTAGCAGCATGATGAGTGGATTTAGGTACGACGATTCTAAGTGAAATAAGTCACACAGAAAAGGACACTTATCATAAGATATCACTTATAGAGGGAATGTAAAAACCGCTACCCTTGAACTGAATTACAAAACAGAACAGAGTCACACGTTTAGAAAACACACTACGGCTGCTTAATGGGAAAGGTGAGGTGGGGTGATGCATAAAACAAGAGTTTCAAATTAGCTCAGATACCGTTCCATAAACCCAATATGTAATAGACAAGACCTACTCCTTGCTCAGTGAATTGGACTCAACACCCCCTATTCACCGCCCAAGAATATATCTGACTAGTAAGAATCTTAAAACCTATGTATTGATATCTCTCTGTAAGTGAGTCAAGTGGGTGTAAAGCGGCATAAACACAGCAGTGAAAAGCAGCTAAACCCCATTATAAAAATCAATTACTTTTAAAAACCCGTGAAACAAAGACAGTGAAAGAGAGAGAAATTCTTACAAAATTCGTTCAGGGGCTGTGATGCCACCTGGATTGACCATATCTAGACCCACAGTTGATTGAGACATAAGGGTGGACACTCTTGGGGCTGAGAGGTTTGGTGAGGTTGGGTGAGGAAACGCAGACCCTTTAAAGTAATACTGCGTGGTACCCATCCCATGGGTCCCAAATCTCCAGGTTCAAGGGCATCTTCCTAAATCGAAAACATGCATGAGAAACCCAGAAGATGGTACACCGTGTGATCGGGAAAGGTTTCCAAAACGCACCTCATTTCTCATCTCCTTGTGCTCGGGTTCGCCATTCCAGCCGCTTTACTAGCAATCTCCCTCCTTGGAGAATCAGCACCTTTAACCTCCTGTTCCGTACAGGTTGCAATTTGTCCTGAGGATGAACGGGAAGAGGGGGAACCAATGAGAGACTAGCTCTAGGTGTTGGGACAGGCACAGGTCACTCTATTTTCCCATCAGGAAGAAGAATTAACCACAGGCTCAGCCTGCCGCCCGGGACCAGAATAGGGCCTGAAGCAATCCTGCGCTTTTGCGGCCAGCTCCCAAGAAAGCGAGTTGAAAAATGGAGCTCAGGGGCACTGCAATTCACAAACCTGCAGACTTATAAATGATAACTCTCGTTCACAAATATATTGAGGGAAGGCAACGAAGAGGATTTGAAAGCAAGGCAGAATTGCAGGAAACAGATCTCAGGAGGGAGATTCGAATCGCCTTTAAAGAACAGGAAAAGCGGCAAAACCTCGACAATGATGCCCTTGGCCAAAAAGGGCGGATGCGTTTTTTCCTGAATATATTCAGGAAAAAACGCATCCGCCCTTTTTGGCCAACCAAGCAACCTGGAAAGGCAAATCAGCGCTACAAAGAAGTCTCGCTTCCCATCGGTCAAAAGGGCCATGCTGAATAAAGTGTCAAAACCAGAAATGCAGGACAGGCCATGGAGAAACGGGAGCCTGGCTACGCTGATGGGCGGGATGTAAATTGCCAACAGCCACTCTGGAGAAGTGTACGGTGTGTCCTGAAACATCTAAAAAACTCAGCTTAGAGAGCATAGGGCACTTCCACTCATGGGCGTATAAATTGGGAAAACTAAAAATCAGCAAGACACAGGCACCCCAAAGTTTAGGGCTGCTCTGTTGACAAGAACCTCCACTTCGTTACACCTTAAATATCCCAGGAAAGAGAAAAATGGATAAAGAAGTTGTGGTCCTTATGTACAATGGAATATCACTCAGCCATGAAATCAACGTCATAAGGCTAGTAGCAGCATGATGAGTGGATTTAGGTAGGACGATTCTAAGTGAAATAAGTCACACAGAAAAAGACACTTATCATAAGATATCACTTATCGAGGGAATGTAAAAACCGCTACCCTTGAACTGAATTACAAAACAGAACAGAGTCACACGTTTAGAAAACAAACTATGGCTGCTTAACGGGAAAGGTGAGGTGGGGTGATGCATAAAACAAGGGTTTCAAATTGGCTCAGATACCGTTCCATAAACCCAATAGGTAATAGACAAGACCTACTCCTTGCTCAGTGAATTGGACTCAACACCCCCTATTCACCGCCCAAGAATATATCTGACTAGTAAGAATCTTAAAACCTATGTATTGATATCTCTCTGTAAGTGAGTCAAGTGAGTGTAAAGCGGCATAAACACAGCAGTGAAAAGCAGCTAAACCCCATTATAAAAATCAATTACTTTTAAAAACCCGTGAAACAAAGACAGTGAAAGAGAGAGAAATTCTTACAAAATTCGTTCAGGGGCTGTGATGCCACCTGGATTGACCATATCTAGACCCACAGCTGATTGAGACATAAGGGTGGACACTCTTGGGGCTGAGAGGTTTGGTGAGGTTGGGTGAGGAAACGCAGACCCTTTAAAGCAATACTGTGTGGTACCCATCCCATGGGTCCCAAATCTCCAGGTTCAAGGGCATCTTCCTACATCGAAAACATGCATGAGAAACCCAGAAGATGGTACACCGTGTGATTGGGAAAGGTTTCCAAAACGCACCTCATTTCTCCTCTCCTTGTGTTCGGGTTCGCCATTCCAGCCGCTTTACTAGCAATCTCCCTCCTTGGAGAATCAGCACCTTTAACCTCCTGTTCCGTACAGGTTGCAATTTGTCCTGAGGATGAACGGGAAGAGGGGGAACCAATGAAAGACTAGCTCAAGGTGTTGGGACAGGCACAGGTCACTCTATTTTCCCATCAGGAAGAAGAATTAACCACAGGCTCAGCCTGCCGCCCGGGACCAGAATAGGGCCTGAAGCAATCCTGCGCTTTTGCGGCCAGCTCCCAAGAAAGCGAGTTGAAAAATGGAGCTCAGGGATACTGCAATTCACAAACCTGCAGACTTATAAATGATAACTCTCGTCCACAAATATATTGAGGGAAGGCAACGAAGAGGATTTGAAAGCAAGGCAGAATTGCAGGAAACAGATTTCAGGAGGGAGATTCGAATCGCCTTTAAAGAACAGGAAAAGCGGCAAAACCTCGACAATGATGCCCTTGGCCAAAAAGGGCGGATGCGTTTTTTCCTGAATATGTTCAGGAAAAAACGCATCCGCCCTTTTTGGCCAACCAAGCAACCTGGAAAGGCAAATCAGCGCTACAAAGAAGTCTCGCTTCCCATCGGTCAAAAGGGCCATGCTGAATAAAGTGTCAAAACCAGAAATGCAGGACAGGCCATGGAGAAACGGGAGCCTGGCTACGCTGATGGGCGGGATGTAAATTGCCAAGAGCCACTCTGGAGAAGTGTACGGTGTGTCCTGAAACATCTAAAAAACTCAGCTTAGAGAGCATAGGGCACTTCCACTCATGGGCGTATAAATTGGGAAAACTAAAAATCAGCAAGACACAGGCACCCCAAAGTTTAGGGCTGCTCTGTTGACAAGAACCTCCACTTCGTTACACCTTAAATATCCCAGGAAAGAGAAAAATGGATAAAGAAGTTGTGGTCCTTATGTACAATGGAATATCACTCAGCCATGAAATCAACGTCATAAGGCTAGTAGCAGCATGATGAGTGGATTTAGGTACGACGATTCTAAGTGAAATAAGTCACACAGAAAAACACACTTATCATAAGATATCACTTATAGAGGGAATGTAAAAACAGCTACCCTTGAACTGAATTACAAAACAGAACAGAGTCACACGTTTAGAAGACACACTATGGCTGCTTAACGGGATAGGTGAGGTGGGGTGATGCATAAAACAACGGTTTCAAATTAGCTCAGATAACGTTCCATAAACCCAGTATGTAATAGACAAGACCTACTCCTTGCTCAGTGAATTGGACTCAATACCCCTTATTCACCGCCCAAGAATATATCTGACTAGTAAGAATCTTAAAACCTATGTATTGATATCTCTCTGTAAGTGAGTCAAGTGGGTGTAAAGCGGCATAAACACAGCAGTGAAAAGCAGCTAAACCCCATTATAAAAATCAATTACTTTTAAAAACCCGTGAAACAAAGACAGTGAAAGAGAGAGAAATTCTTACAAAATTCGTTCAGGGGCTGTGATGCCACCTGGATTGACCATATCTAGACCCACAGTGGATTGAGACATAAGGGTGAACAATCTTGGGGCTGAGAGGTTTGGTGAGGTTGGGTGAGGAAACGCAGACCCTTTAAAGTAATACTGCGTGGTACCCATCCCATGGGTCCCAAATCTCCAGGTTCAAGGGCATCTTCCTACATCGAAAACATGCATGAGAAACCCAGAAGATGGTACACCGTGTGATCGGGCAAGGTTTCCAAAACGCACCTCATTTCTCATCTCCTTGTGCTCGGGTTCGCCATTCCAGCCGCTTTACTAGCAATCTCCCTCCTTGGAGAATCAGCACCTTTAACCTCCTGTTCTGTACAGGTTGCAATTTGTCCTGAGGATGAACGGGAAGAGGGGGAACCAATGAGAGACTAGCTCTAGGTGTTGGGACAGGCACAGGTCACTCTATTTTCCCATCAGGAAGAAGAATTAACCACAGGCTCAGCCTGCCGCCCGGGACCAGAATAGGGCCTGAAGCAATCCTGCGCTTTTGCGGCCAGCTCCCAAGAAAGCGAGTTGAAAAATGGAGCTCAGGGGCATTGCAATTCACAAACCTGCAGACTTATAAATGATAACTCTCGTCCACAAATATATTGAGGGAAGGCAACGAAGAGGATTTGAAAGCAAGGCAGAATTGCAGGAAACAGATCTCAGGAGGGAGATTCAAATCTCCTTTAAAGAACAGGAAAAGCGGCAAAACCTCGACAATGACGCCCTTGGCCAAAAAGGGCGGATGCGTTTTTTCCTGAATATATTCAGGAAAAAACGCATCCGCCCTTTTTGGCCAACCAAGCAACCTGGAAAGGCAAATCAGCGCTACAAAGAAGTCTCGCTTCCCATCGGTCAAAAGGGCCATGCTGAATAAAGTGTCAAAACCAGAAATGCAGGACAGGCCATGGAGAAACGGGAGCCTGGCTACGCTGATGGGCGGGATGTAAATTGCCAACAGCCACTCTGGAGAAGTGTACGGTGTGTCCTGAAACATCTAAAAAACTCAGCTTAGAGAGCATAGGGCACTTCCACTCATGGGCGTATAAATTGGGAAAACTAAAAATCAGCAAGACACAGGCACCCCAAAGTTTAGGGCTGCTCTGTTGACAAGAACCTCCACTTCGTTACACCTTAAATATCCCAGGAAAGAGAAAAATGGATAAAGAAGTTGTGCTCCTTATGTACAATGGAATATCACTCAGCCATGAAATCAACGTCATAAGGCTAGTAGCAGCATGATGAGTGGATTTAGGTAGGACGATTCTAAGTGAAATAAGTCACACAGAAAAAGACACTTATCATAAGATATCACTTATCGAGGGAATGTAAAAACCGCTACCCTTGAACTGAATTACAAAACAGAACAGAGTCACACGTTTAGAAAACAAACTATGGCTGCTTAACGGGAAAGGTGAGGTGGGGTGATGCATAAAACAAGGGTTTCAAATTGGCTCAGATACCGTTCCATAAACCCAATATGTAATAGACAAGACCTACTCCTTGCTCAGTGAATTGGACTCAACACCCCCTATTCACCGCCCAAGAATATATCTGACTAGTAAGAATCTTAAAACCTATGTATTGATATCTCTCTGTAAGTGAGTCAAGTGAGTGTAAAGCGGCATAAACACAGCAGTGAAAAGCAGCTAAACCCCATTATAAAAATCAATTACTTTTAAAAACCCGTGAAACAAAGACAGTGAAAGAGAGAGAAATTCTTACAAAATTCGTTCAGGGGCTGTGATGCCACCTGGATTGACCATATCTAGACCCACAGTTGATTGAGACATAAGGGTGGACACTCTTGGGGCTGAGAGGTTTGGTGAGGTTGGGTGAGGAAACGCAGACCCTTTAAAGTAATACTGCGTGGTGCCCATCCCATGGGTCCCAAATCTCCAGGTTCAAGGGCATCTTCCTACATCGAAAACATGCATGAGAAACCCAGAAGATGGTACACCATGTGATCGGGCAAGGTTTCCAAAACGCACCTCATTTCTCATCTCCTTGTGCTCGGGTTCGCCATTCCAGCCGCTTTACTAGCAATCTCCCTCCTTGGAGAATCAGCACCTTTAACCTCCTGTTCCGTACAGGTTGCAATTTGTCCTGAGGATGAACGGGAAGAGGGGGAACCAATGAGAGACTAGCTCTAGGTGTTGGGACAGGCACAGGTCACTCTATTTTCCCATCAGGAAGAAGAATTAACCACAGGCTCAGCCTGCCGCCCGGGACCAGAATAGGGCCTGAAGCAATCCTGCGCTTTTGCGGCCAGCTCCCAAGAAAGCGAGTTGAAAAATGGAGCTCAGGGGCACTGCAATTCACAAACCTGCAGACTTATAAATGATAACTCTCGTTCACAAATATATTGAGGGAAGGCAACGAAGAGGATTTGAAAGCAAGGCAGAATTGCAGGAAACAGATCTCAGGAGGGAGATTCGAATCGCCTTTAAAGAACAGGAAAAGCGGCAAAACCTCGACAATGATGCCCTTGGCCAAAAAGGGCGGATGCGTTTTTTCCTGAATATATTCAGGAAAAAACGCATCCGCCCTTTTTGGCCAACCAAGCAACCTGGAAAGGCAAATCAGCGCTACAAAGAAGTCTCGCTTCCCATCGGTCAAAAGGGCCATGCTGAATAAAGTGTCAAAACCAGAAATGCAGGACAGGCCATGGAGAAACGGGAGCCTGGCTACGCTGATGGGCGGGATGTAAATTGCCAACAGCCACTCTGGAGAAGTGTACGGTGTGTCCTGAAACATCTAAAAAACTCAGCTTAGAGAGCATAGGGCACTTCCACTCATGGGCGTATAAATTGGGAAAACTAAAAATCAGCAAGACACAGGCACCCCAAAGTTTAGGGCTGCTCTGTTGACAAGAACCTCCACTACGTTACACCTTAAATATCCCAGGAAAGAGAAAAATGGATAAAGAAGTTGTGGTCCTTATGTACAATGGAATATCACTCAGCCATGAAATCAACGTCATAAGGCTAGTAGCAGCATGATGAGTGGATTTAGGTACGACGATTCTAAGTGAAATAAGTCACACAGAAAAGGACACTTATCATAAGATATCACTTATAGAGGGAATGTAAAAACCGCTACCCTTGAACTGAATTACAAAACAGAACAGAGTCACACGTTTAGAAAACACACTACGGCTGCTTAATGGGAAAGGTGAGGTGGGGTGATGCATAAAACAAGGGTTTCAAATTAGCTCAGATACCGTTCCATAAACCCAATAGGTAATAGACAAGACCTACTCCTTGCTCAGTGAATTGGACTCAACACCCCCTATTCACCGCCCAAGAATATATCTGACTAGTAAGAATCTTAAAACCTATGTATTGATATCTCTCTGTAAGTGAGTCAAGTGGGTGTAAAGCGGCATAAACACAGCAGTGAAAAGCAGCTAAACCCCATTATAAAAATCAATTACTTTTAAAAACCCGTGAAACAAAGACAGTGAAAGAGAGAGAAATTCTTACAAAATTCGTTCAGGGGCTGTGATGCCACCTGGATTGACCATATCTAGACCCACAGTTGATTGAGACATAAGGGTGGACACTCTTGGGGCTGAGAGGTTTGGTGAGGTTGGGTGAGGAAACGCAGACCCTTTAAAGTAATACTGCGTGGTACCCATCCCATGGGTCCCAAATCTCCAGGTTCAAGGGCATCTTCCTAAATCGAAAACATGCATGAGAAACCCAGAAGATGGTACACCGTGTGATCGGGAAAGGTTTCCAAAACGCACCTCATTTCTCATCTCCTTGTGCTCGGGTTCGCCATTCCAGCCGCTTTACTAGCAATCTCCCTCCTTGGAGAATCAGCACCTTTAACCTCCTGTTCCGTACAGGTTGCAATTTGTCCTGAGGATGAACGGGAAGAGGGGGAACCAATGAGAGACTAGCTCTAGGTGTTGGGACAGGCACAGGTCACTCTATTTTCCCATCAGGAAGAAGAATTAACCACAGGCTCAGCCTGCCGCCCGGGACCAGAATAGGGCCTGAAGCAATCCTGCGCTTTTGCGGCCAGCTCCCAAGAAAGCGAGTTGAAAAATGGAGCTCAGGGGCACTGCAATTCACAAACCTGCAGACTTATAAATGATAACTCTCGTTCACAAATATATTGAGGGAAGGCAACGAAGAGGATTTGAAAGCAAGGCAGAATTGCAGGAAACAGATCTCAGGAGGGAGATTCGAATCGCCTTTAAAGAACAGGAAAAGCGGCAAAACCTCGACAATGATGCCCTTGGCCAAAAAGGGCGGATGCGTTTTTTCCTGAATATATTCAGGAAAAAACGCATCCGCCCTTTTTGGCCAACCAAGCAACCTGGAAAGGCAAATCAGCGCTACAAAGAAGTCTCGCTTCCCATCGGTCAAAAGGGCCATGCTGAATAAAGTGTCAAAACCAGAAATGCAGGACAGGCCATGGAGAAACGGGAGCCTGGCTACGCTGATGGGCGGGATGTAAATTGCCAACAGCCACTCTGGAGAAGTGTACGGTGTGTCCTGAAACATCTAAAAAACTCAGCTTAGAGAGCATAGGGCACTTCCACTCATGGGCGTATAAATTGGGAAAACTAAAAATCAGCAAGACACAGGCACCCCAAAGTTTAGGGCTGCTCTGTTGACAAGAACCTCCACTTCGTTACACCTTAAATATCCCAGGAAAGAGAAAAATGGATAAAGAAGTTGTGGTCCTTATGTACAATGGAATATCACTCAGCCATGAAATCAACGTCATAAGGCTAGTAGCAGCATGATGAGTGGATTTAGGTAGGACGATTCTAAGTGAAATAAGTCACACAGAAAAAGACACTTATCATAAGATATCACTTATCGAGGGAATGTAAAAACCGCTACCCTTGAACTGAATTACAAAACAGAACAGAGTCACACGTTTAGAAAACAAACTATGGCTGCTTAACGGGAAAGGTGAGGTGGGGTGATGCATAAAACAAGGGTTTCAAATTGGCTCAGATACCGTTCCATAAACCCAATAGGTAATAGACAAGACCTACTCCTTGCTCAGTGAATTGGACTCAACACCCCCTATTCACCGCCCAAGAATATATCTGACTAGTAAGAATCTTAAAACCTATGTATTGATATCTCTCTGTAAGTGAGTCAAGTGAGTGTAAAGCGGCATAAACACAGCAGTGAAAAGCAGCTAAACCCCATTATAAAAATCAATTACTTTTAAAAACCCGTGAAACAAAGACAGTGAAAGAGAGAGAAATTCTTACAAAATTCGTTCAGGGGCTGTGATGCCACCTGGATTGACCATATCTAGACCCACAGCTGATTGAGACATAAGGGTGGACACTCTTGGGGCTGAGAGGTTTGGTGAGGTTGGGTGAGGAAACGCAGACCCTTTAAAGCAATACTGTGTGGTACCCATCCCATGGGTCCCAAATCTCCAGGTTCAAGGGCATCTTCCTACATCGAAAACATGCATGAGAAACCCAGAAGATGGTACACCGTGTGACTGGGAAAGGTTTCCAAAACGCACCTCATTTCTCCTCTCCTTGTGTTCGGGTTCGCCATTCCAGCCGCTTTACTAGCAATCTCCCTCCTTGGAGAATCAGCACCTTTAACCTCCTGTTCCGTACAGGTTGCAATTTGTCCTGAGGATGAACGGGAAGAGGGGGAACCAATGAAAGACTAGCTCAAGGTGTTGGGACAGGCACAGGTCACTCTATTTTCCCATCAGGAAGAAGAATTAACCACAGGCTCAGCCTGCCGCCCGGGACCAGAATAGGGCCTGAAGCAATCCTGCGCTTTTGCGGCCAGCTCCCAAGAAAGCGAGTTGAAAAATGGAGCTCAGGGATACTGCAATTCACAAACCTGCAGACTTATAAATGATAACTCTCGTCCACAAATATATTGAGGGAAGGCAACGAAGAGGATTTGAAAGCAAGGCAGAATTGCAGGAAACAGATTTCAGGAGGGAGATTCGAATCGCCTTTAAAGAACAGGAAAAGCGGCAAAACCTCGACAATGATGCCCTTGGCCAAAAAGGGCGGATGCGTTTTTTCCTGAATATGTTCAGGAAAAAACGCATCCGCCCTTTTTGGCCAACCAAGCAACCTGGAAAGGCAAATCAGCGCTACAAAGAAGTCTCGCTTCCCATCGGTCAAAAGGGCCATGCTGAATAAAGTGTCAAAACCAGAAATGCAGGACAGGCCATGGAGAAACGGGAGCCTGGCTACGCTGATGGGCGGGATGTAAATTGCCAAGAGCCACTCTGGAGAAGTGTACGGTGTGTCCTGAAACATCTAAAAAACTCAGCTTAGAGAGCATAGGGCACTTCCACTCATGGGCGTATAAATTGGGAAAACTAAAAATCAGCAAGACACAGGCACCCCAAAGTTTAGGGCTGCTCTGTTGACAAGAACCTCCACTTCGTTACACCTTAAATATCCCAGGAAAGAGAAAAATGGATAAAGAAGTTGTGGTCCTTATGTACAATGGAATATCACTCAGCCATGAAATCAACGTCATAAGGCTAGTAGCAGCATGATGAGTGGATTTAGGTACGACGATTCTAAGTGAAATAAGTCACACAGAAAAACACACTTATCATAAGATATCACTTATAGAGGGAATGTAAAAACAGCTACCCTTGAACTGAATTACAAAACAGAACAGAGTCACACGTTTAGAAGACACACTATGGCTGCTTAACGGGATAGGTGAGGTGGGGTGATGCATAAAACAACGGTTTCAAATTAGCTCAGATAACGTTCCATAAACCCAGTATGTAATAGACAAGACCTACTCCTTGCTCAGTGAATTGGACTCAATACCCCTTATTCACCGCCCAAGAATATATCTGAATAGTAAGAATCTTAAAACCTATGTATTGATATCTCTCTGTAAGTGAGTCAAGTGGGTGTAAAGCGGCAGAAACACAGCAGTGAAAAGCAGCTAAATCCCATTATAAAAATCAATTACTTTTAAAAACCCGTGAAACAAAGACAGTGAAAGAGAGAGAAATTCTTACAAAATTCGTTCAGGGGCTGTGATGCCAACTGGATTGACCATATCTAGACCCACAGCTGATTGAGACATAAGGGTGGACACTCTTGGGGCTGAGAGGTTTGGTGAGGTTGGGTGAGGAAACGCAGACCCTTTAAAGCAATACTGCGTGGTACCCATCCCATGGGTCCCAAATCTCCAAGTTCAAGGGCATCTTCCTACATCGAAAACATGCATGAGAAACCCAGAAGATGGTACACCGTGTGATCGGGCAAGGTTTCCAAAACGCACCTCATTTCTCATCTCCTTGTGCTCGGGTTCGCCATTCCAGCCGCTTTACTAGCAATCTCCCTCCTTGGAGAATCAGCACCTTTAACCTCCTGTTCCGTACAGGTTGCAATTTGTCTTGAGGATGAACGGGAAGAGGGGGAACCAATGAGAGACTAGCTCTAGGTGTTGGGACAGGCACAGGTCACTCTATTTTCCCATCAGGAAGAAGAATTAACCACAGGCTCAGCCTGCCGACCGGGACCAGAATAGGGCCTGAAGCAATCCTGCGCTTTTGCGGCCAGCTCCCAAGAAAGCGAGTTGAAAAATGGAGCTCAGGGGCACTGCAATTCACAAACCTGCAGACTTATAAATGATAACTCTCGTCCACAAATATATTGAGGGAAGGCAATGAAGAGGATTTGAAAGCAAGGCAGAATTGCAGGAAACAGATCTCAGGAGGGAGATTCGAATCGCCTTTAAAGAACAGGAAAAGCGGCAAAACCTCGACAATGATGCCCTTGGCCAAAAAGGGCGTACGCGTTTTTTCCTGAATATGTTCAGGAAAAAACGCATCCGCCCTTTTTGGCCAACCAAGCAACCTGGAAAGGCAAATCAGCGCTACAAAGAAGTCTCGCTTCCCATCGGTCAAAAGGGCCATGCTGAATAAAGTGTCAAAACCAGAAATGCAGGACAGGCCATGGAGAAACGGGAGCCTGGCTACGCTGATGGGCGGGATGTAAATTGCCAAGAGCCACTCTGGAGAAGTGTACGGTGTGTCCTGAAACATCTAAAAAACTCAGCTTAGAGAGCATAGGGCACTTCCACTCATGGGCGTATAAATTGGGAAAACTAAAAATCAGCAAGACACAGGCACCCCAAAGTTTAGGGCTGCTCTGTTGACAAGAACCTCCACTTCGTTACACCTTAAATATCCCAGGAAAGAGAAAAATGGATAAAGAAGTTGTGGTCCTTATGTACAATGGAATATCACTCAGCCATGAAATCAACGTCATAAGGCTAGTAGCAGCATGATGAGTGGATTTAGGTACGACGATTCTAAGTGAAATAAGTCACACAGAAAAACACACTTATCATAAGATATCATTTATAGAGGGAATGTAAAAACAGCTACCCTTGAACTGAATTACAAAACAGAACAGAGTCACACGTTTAGAAGACACACTATGGCTGCTTAACGGGAAAGGTGAGGTGGGGTGATGCATAAAACAAGGGTTTCAAATTAGCTCAGATACCGTTCCATAAACCCAATAGGTAATAGACAAGACCTACTCCTTGCTCAGTGAATTGGACTCAACACCCCCTATTCACCGCCCAAGAATATATCTGACTAGTAAGAATCTTAAAACCTATGTATTGATATCTCTCTGTAAGTGAGTCAAGTGGGTTAAAGCGGCATAAACACAGCAGTGAAAAGCAGCTACACCCCATTATAAAAATCAATTACTTTTAAAATCCCGTGAAACAAAGACAGTGAAAGAGAGAGAAATTCTTACAAAATTCGTTCAGGGGCTGTGATGCCACCTGGATTGACCATATCTAGACCCACAGCTGATTGAGACATAAGGGTGGACACTCTTGGGGCTGAGAGGTTTGGTGAGGTTGGGTGAGGAAACGCAGACCCTTTAAAGTAATACTGCGTGGTGCCCATCCCATGGGTCCCAAATCTCCAGGTTCAAGGGCATCTTCCTACATCGAAAACATGCATGAGAAACCCAGAAGATGGTACACCGTGTGATCGGGCAAGGTTTCCAAAACGCACCTCATTTCTCATCTCCTTGTGCTCGGGTTCGCCATTCCAGCCGCTTTACTAGCAATCTCCCTCCTTGGAGAATCAGCACCTTTAACCTCCTGTTCCGTACAGGTTGCAATTTGTCCTGAGGATGAACGGGAAGAGGGGGAACCAATGAGAGACTAGCTCTAGGTGTTGGGACAGGCACAGGTCACTCTATTTTCCCATCAGGAAGAAGAATTAACCACAGGCTCAGCCTGCCGCCCGGGACCAGAATAGGGCCTGAAGCAATCCTGCGCTTTTGCGGCCAGCTCCCAAGAAAGCGAGTTGAAAAATGGAGCTCAGGGGCACTGCAATTCACAAACCTGCAGACTTATAAATGATAACTCTCGTCCACAAATATATTGAGGGAAGGCAACGAAGAGGATTTGAAAGCAAGGCAGAATTGCAGGAAACAGATCTCAGGAGGGAGATTCGAATCGCCTTTAAAGAACAGGAAAAGCGGCAAAACCTCGACAATGATGCCCTTGGCCAAAAAGGGCGTACGCGTTTTTTCCTGAATATGTTCAGGAAAAAACGCATCCGCCCTTTTTGGCCAACCAAGCAACCTGGAAAGGCAAATCAGCGCTACAAAGAAGTCTCGCTTCCCATCGGTCAAAAGGGCCATGCTGAATAAAGTGTCAAAACCAGAAATGCAGGACAGGCCATGGAGAAACGGGAGCCTGGCTACGCTGATGGGCGGGATGTAAATTGCCAAGAGCCACTCTGGAGAAGTGTACGGTGTGTCCTGAAACATCTAAAAAACTCAGCTTAGAGAGCATAGGGCACTTCCACTCATGGGCGTATAAATTGGGAAAACTAAAAATCAGCAAGACACAGGCACCCCAAAGTTTAGGGCTGCTCTGTTGACAAGAACCTCCACTTCGTTACACCTTAAATATCCCAGGAAAGAGAAAAATGGATAAAGAAGTTGTGGTCCTTATGTACAATGGAATATCACTCAGCCATGAAATCAACGTCATAAGGCTAGTAGCAGCATGATGAGTGGATTTAGGTACGATGATTCTAAGTGAAATAAGTCACACAGAAAAGGACACTTATCATAAGATATCACTTATAGAGGGAATGTAAAAACCGCTACCCTTGAACTGAATTACAAAACAGAACAGAGTCACACGTTTAGAAAACACACTACGGCTGCTTAACGGGAAAGGTGAGGTGGGGTGATGCATAAAACAAGGGTTTCAAATTAGCTCAGATACCGTTCCATAAACCCAATAGGTAATAGACAAGACCTACTCCTTGCTCAGTGAATTGGACTCAACACCCCCTATTCACCGCCCAGGAATATATCTGACTAGTAAGAATCTTAAAACCTATGTATTGATATCTCTCTGTAAGTGAGTCAAGTGGGTGTATAGCGGCATAAACACAGCAGTGAAAAGCAGCTAAACCCCATTATAAAAATCAATTACTTTTAAAAACCCGTGAAACAAAGACAGTGAAAGAGAGAGAAATTCTTACAAAATTCGTTCAGGGGCTGTGATGCCACCTGGATTGACCATATCTAGACCCACAGTTGATTGAGACATAAGGGTGGACACTCTTGGGGCTGAGAGGTTTGGTGAGGTTGGGTGAGGAAACGCAGACGCTTTAAAGTAATACTGCGTGGTGCCCATCCCATGGGTCCCAAATCTCCAGGTTCAAGGGCATCTTCCTACATCGAAAACATGCATGAGAAACCCAGAAGATGGTACACCGTGTGATCGGGCAAGGTTTCCAAAACGCACCTCATTTCTCATCTCCTTGTGCTCGGGTTCGCCATTCCAGCAGCTTTACTAGCAATCTCCCTCCTTGGAGAATCAGCACCTTTAACCTCCTGTTCCGTACAGGTTGCAATTTGTCCTGAGGATGAACGGGAAGAGGGGGAACCAATGAGAGACTAGCTCTAGGTGTTGGGACAGGCACAGGTCACTCTATTTTCCCATCAGGAAGAAGAATTAACCACAGGCTCAGCCTGCCGCCCGGGACCAGAATAGGGCCTGAAGCAATCCTGCGCTTTTGCGGCCAGCTCCCAAGAAAGCGAGTTGAAAAATGGACCTCAGGGGCACTGCAATTCACAAACCTGCAGACTTATAAATGATAACTCTCGTCCACAAATATATTGAGGGAAGGCAACGAAGAGGATTTGAAAGCAAGGCAGAATTGCAGGAAACAGATCTCAGGAGGGAGATTCGAATCGCCTTTAAAGAACAGGAAAAGCGGCAAAACCTCGACAATGATGCCCTTGGCCAAAAAGGGCGTACGCGTTTTTTCCTGAATATGTTCAGGAAAAAACGCATCCGCCCTTTTTGGCCAACCAAGCAACCTGGAAAGGCAAATCAGCGCTACAAAGAAGTCTCGCTTCCCATCGGTCAAAAGGGCCATGCTGAATAAAGTGTCAAAACCAGAAATGCAGGACAGGCCATGGAGAAACGGGAGCCTGGCTACGCTGATGGGCGGGATGTAAATTGCCAAGAGCCACTCTGGAGAAGTGTACGGTGTGTCCTGAAACATCTAAAAAACTCAGCTTAGAGAGCATAGGGCACTTCCACTCATGGGCGTATAAATTGGGAAAACTAAAAATCAGCAAGACACAGGCACCCCAAAGTTTAGGGCTGCTCTGTTGACAAGAACCTCCACTTCGTTACACCTTAAATATCCCAGGAAAGAGAAAAATGGATAAAGAAGTTGTGGTCCTTATGTACAATGGAATATCACTCAGCCATGAAATCAACGTCATAAGGCTAGTAGCAGCATGATGAGTGGATTTAGGTACGACGATTCTAAGTGAAATAAGTCACACAGAAAAGGACACTTATCATAAGATATCACTTATCGAGGGAATGTAAAAACCGCTACCCTTGAACTGAATTACAAAACAGAACAGAGTCACACGTTTAGAAAACACACTATGGCTGCTTAACGGGAAAGGTGAGGTGGGGTGATGCATAAAACAAGGGTTTCAAATTAGCTCAGATACCGTTCCATAAACCCAATAGGTAATAGACAAGACCTACTCCTTGCTCAGTGAATTGGACTCAACACCCCCTATTCACCGCCCAAGAATATATCTGACTAGTAAGAATCTTAAAACCTATGTATTGATATCTCTCTGTAAGTGAGTCAAGTGGGTGTAAAGCGGCATAAACACAGCAGTGAAAAGCAGCTAAACCCCATTATAAAAATCAATTACTTTTAAAAACCCGTGAAACAAAGACAGTGAAAGAGAGAGAAATTCTTACAAAATTCGTTCAGGGGCTGTGATGCCATCTGGATTGACCATATCTAGACCCACAGTTGATTGAGACATAAGGGTGGACACTCTTGGGGCTGAGAGGTTTGGTGAGGTTGGGTGAGGAAACGCAGACCCTTTAGAGTAATACTGCGTGGTGCCCATCCCATGGGTCCCAAATCTCCAGGTTCAAGGGCATCTTCCTACATCGAAAACATGCATGAGAAACCCAGAAGATGGTACACCGTGTGATCGGGCAAGGTTTCCAAAACGCACCTCATTTCTCATCTCCTTGTGCTCGGGTTCGCCATTCCAGCCGCTTTACTAGCAATCTCCCTCCTTGGAGAATCAGCACCTTTAACCTCCTGTTCCGTACAGGTTGCAATTTGTCCTGAGGATGAACGGGAAGAGGGGGAACCAATGAGAGACTAGCTCTAGGTGTTGGGACAGGCACAGGTCACTCTATTTTCCCATCAGGAAGAAGAATTAACCACAGGCTCAGCCTGCCGCCCGGGACCAGAATAGGGCCTGAAGCAATCCTGCGCTTTTGCGGCCAGCTCCCAAGAAAGCGAGTTGAAAAATGGAGCTCAGGGGCACTGCAATTCACAAACCTGCAGACTTATAAATGATAACTCTCGTCCACAAATATATTGAGGGAAGGCAACGAAGAGGAGTTGAAAGCAAGGCAGAATTGCAGGAAACAGATCTCAGGAGGGAGATTCGAATCGCCTTTAAAGAACAGGAAAAGCGGCAAAACCTCGACAATGATGCCCTTGGCCAAAAAGGGCGTACGCGTTTTTTCCTGAATATGTTCAGGAAAAAACGCATCCGCCCTTTTTGGCCAACCAAGCAACCTGGAAAGGCAAATCAGCGCTACAAAGAAGTCTCGCTTCCCATCGGTCAAAAGGGCCATGCTGAATAAAGTGTCAAAACCAGAAATGCAGGACAGGCCATGGAGAAACGGGAGCCTGGCTACGCTGATGGGCGGGATGTAAATTGCCAAGAGCCACTCTGGAGAAGTGTACGGTGTGTCCTGAAACATCTAAAAAACTCAGCTTAGAGAGCATAGGGCACTTCCACTCATGGGCGTATAAATTGGGAAAACTAAAAATCAGCAAGACACAGGCACCCCAAAGTTTAGGGCTGCTCTGTTGACAAGAACCTCCACTTCGTTACACCTTAAATATCCCAGGAAAGAGAAAAATGGATAAAGAAGTTGTGGTCCTTATGTACAATGGAATATCACTCAGCCATGAAATCAACGTCATAAGGCTAGTAGCAGCATGATGAGTGGATTTAGGTACGACGATTCTAAGTGAAATAAGTCACACAGAAAAGGACACTTATCATAAGATATCACTTATCGAGGGAATGTAAAAACCGCTACCCTTGAACTGAATTACAAAACAGAACAGAGTCACACGTTTAGAAAACACACTATGGCTGCTTAACGGGAAAGGTGAGGTGGGGTGATGCATAAAACAAGGGTTTCAAATTAGCTCAGATACCGTTCCATAAACCCAATAGGTAATAGACAAGACCTACTCCTTGCTCAGTGAATTGGACTCAACACCCCCTATTCACCGCCCAAGAATATATCTGACTAGTAAGAATCTTAAAACCTATGTATTGATATCTCTCTGTAAGTGAGTCAAGTGGGTGTAAAGCGGCATAAACACAGCAGTGAAAAGCAGCTAAACCCCATTATAAAAATCAATTACTTTTAAAAACCCGTGAAACAAAGACAGTGAAAGAGAGAGAAATTCTTACAAAATTCGTTCAGGGGCTGTGATGCCATCTGGATTGACCATATCTAGACCCACAGTTGATTGAGACATAAGGGTGGACACTCTTGGGGCTGAGAGGTTTGGTGAGGTTGGGTGAGGAAACGCAGACCCTTTAGAGTAATACTGCGTGGTGCCCATCCCATGGGTCCCAAATCTCCAGGTTAAAGGGCATCTTCCTACATCGAAAACATGCATGAGAAACCCAGAAGATGGTACACCGTGTGATCGGGCAAGGTTTCCAAAACGCACCTCATTTCTCATCTCCTTGTGCTCGGGTTCGCCATTCCAGCCGCTTTACTAGCAATCTCCCTCCTTGGAGAATCAGCACCTTTAACCTCCTGTTCCGTACAGGTTGCAATTTGTCCTGAGGATGAACGGGAAGAGGGGGAACCAATGAGAGACTAGCTCTAGGTGTTGGGACAGGCACAGGTCACTCTATTTTCCCATCAGGAAGAAGAATTAACCACAGGCTCAGCCTGCCGCCCGGGACCAGAATAGGGCCTGAAGCAATCCTGCGCTTTTGCGGCCAGCTCCCAAGAAAGCGAGTTGAAAAATGGAGCTCAGGGGCACTGCAATTCACAAACCTGCAGACTTATAAATGATAACTCTCGTCCACAAATATATTGAGGGAAGGCAACGAAGAGGATTTGAAAG
The DNA here is from genome assembly GCF_965194825.1 of Balaenoptera physalus. Taxonomy (NCBI): domain Eukaryota; kingdom Metazoa; phylum Chordata; class Mammalia; order Artiodactyla; family Balaenopteridae; genus Balaenoptera; species Balaenoptera physalus. Next base: position 39,399,093 of record NC_138890.1, read on the forward strand.
CAAGGCAGAATTGCAGGAAACAGATCTCAGGAGGGAGATTCGAATCGCCTTTAAAGAACAGGAAAAGCGGCAAAACCTCGACAATGATGCCCTTGGCCAAAAAGGGCGTACGCGTTTTTTCCTGAATATGTTCAGGAAAAAACGCATCCGCCCTTTTTGGCCAACCAAGCAACCTGGAAAGGCAAATCAGCGCTACAAAGAAGTCTCGCTTCCCATCGGTCAAAAGGGCCATGCTGAATAAAGTGTCAAAACCAGAAATGCAGGACAGGCCATGGAGAAACGGGAGCCTGGCTACGCTGATGGGCGGGATGTAAATTGCCAAGAGCCACTCTGGAGAAGTGTACGGTGTGTCCTGAAACATCTAAAAAACTCAGCTTAGAGAGCATAGGGCACTTCCACTCATGGGCGTATAAATTGGGAAAACTAAAAATCAGCGAGACACAGGCACCCCAAAGTTTAGGGCTGCTCTGTTGACAAGAACCTCCACTTCGTTACACCTTAAATATCCCAGGAAAGAGAAAAATGGATAAAGAAGTTGTGGTCCTTATGTACAATGGAATATCACTCAGCCATGAAATCAACGTCATAAGGCTAGTAGCAGCATGATGAGTGGATTTAGGTACGACGATTCTAAGTGAAATAAGTCACACAGAAAAGGACACTTATCATAAGATATCACTTATCGAGGGAATGTAAAAACCGCTACCCTTGAACTGAATTACAAAACAGAACAGAGTCACACGTTTAGAAAACACACTATGGCTGCTTAACGGGAAAGGTGAGGTGGGGTGATGCATAAAACAAGGGTTTCAAATTAGCTCAGATACCGTTCCATAAACCCAATAGGTAATAGACAAGACCTACTCCTTGCTCAGTGAATTGGACTCAACACCCCCTATTCACCGCCCAAGAATATATCTGACTAGTAAGAATCTTAAAACCTATGTATTGATATCTCTCTGTAAGTGAGTCAAGTGGGTGTAAAGCGGCATAAACACAGCAGTGAAAAGCAGCTAAACCCCATTATAAAAATCAATTACTTTTAAAAACCCGTGAAACAAAGACAGTGAAAGAGAGAGAAATTCTTACAAAATTCGTTCAGGGGCTGTGATGCCATCTGGATTGACCATATCTAGACCCACAGTTGATTGAGACATAAGGGTGGACACTCTTGGGGCTGAGAGGTTTGGTGAGGTTGGGTGAGGAAACGCAGACCCTTTAGAGTAATACTGCGTGGTGCCCATCCCATGGGTCCCAAATCTCCAGGTTCAAGGGCATCTTCCTACATCGAAAACATGCATGAGAAACCCAGAAGATGGTACACCGTGTGATCGGGCAAGGTTTCCAAAACGCACCTCATTTCTCATCTCCTTGTGCTCGGGTTCGCCATTCCAGCCGCTTTACTAGCAATCTCCCTCCTTGGAGAATCAGCACCTTTAACCTCCTGTTCCGTACAGGTTGCAATTTGTCCTGAGGATGAACGGGAAGAGGGGGAACCAATGAGAGACTAGCTCTAGGTGTTGGGACAGGCACAGGTCACTCTATTTTCCCATCAGGAAGAAGAATTAACCACAGGCTCAGCCTGCCGCCCGGGACCAGAATAGGGCCTGAAGCAATCCTGCGCTTTTGCGGCCAGCTCCCAAGAAAGCGAGTTGAAAAATGGAGCTCAGGGGCACTGCAATTCACAAACCTGCAGACTTATAAATGATAACTCTCGTCCACAAATATATTGAGGGAAGGCAACGAAGAGGATTTGAAAGCAAGGCAGAATTGCAGGAAACAGATCTCAGGAGGGAGATTCGAATCGCCTTTAAAGAACAGGAAAAGCGGCAAAACCTCGACAATGATGCCCTTGGCCAAAAAGGGCGTACGCGTTTTTTCCTGAATATGTTCAGGAAAAAACGCATCCGCCCTTTTTGGCCAACCAAGCAACCTGGAAAGGCAAATCAGCGCTACAAAGAAGTCTCGCTTCCCATCGGTCAAAAGGGCCATGCTGAATAAAGTGTCAAAACCAGAAATGCAGGACAGGCCATGGAGAAACGGGAGCCTGGCTACGCTGATGGGCGGGATGTAAATTGCCAAGAGCCACTCTGGAGAAGTGTACGGTGTGTCCTGAAACATCTAAAAAACTCAGCTTAGAGAGCATAGGGCACTTCCACTCATGGGCGTATAAATTGGGAAAACTAAAAATCAGCAAGACACAGGCACCCCAAAGTTTAGGGCTGCTCTGTTGACAAGAACCTCCACTTCGTTACACCTTAAATATCCCAGGAAAGAGAAAAATGGATAAAGAAGTTGTGGTCCTTATGTACAATGGAATATCACTCAGCCATGAAATCAACGTCATAAGGCTAGTAGCAGCATGATGAGTGGATTTAGGTACGACGATTCTAAGTGAAATAAGTCACACAGAAAAGGACACTTATCATAAGATATCACTTATCGAGGGAATGTAAAAACCGCTACCCTTGAACTGAATTACAAAACAGAACAGAGTCACACGTTTAGAAAACACACTATGGCTGCTTAACGGGAAAGGTGAGGTGGGGTGATGCATAAAACAAGGGTTTCAAATTAGCTCAGATACCGTTCCATAAACCCAATAGGTAATAGACAAGACCTACTCCTTGCTCAGTGAATTGGACTCAACACCCCCTATTCACCGCCCAAGAATATATCTGACTAGTAAGAATCTTAAAACCTATGTATTGATATCTCTCTGTAAGTGAGTCAAGTGGGTGTAAAGCGGCATAAACACAGCAGTGAAAAGCAGCTAAACCCCATTATAAAAATCAATTACTTTTAAAAACCCGTGAAACAAAGACAGTGAAAGAGAGAGAAATTCTTACAAAATTCGTTCAGGGGCTGTGATGCCATCTGGATTGACCATATCTAGACCCACAGTTGATTGAGACATAAGGGTGGACACTCTTGGGGCTGAGAGGTTTGGTGAGGTTGGGTGAGGAAACGCAGACCCTTTAGAGTAATACTGCGTGGTGCCCATCCCATGGGTCCCAAATCTCCAGGTTCAAGGGCATCTTCCTACATCGAAAACATGCATGAGAAACCCAGAAGATGGTACACCGTGTGATCGGGCAAGGTTTCCAAAACGCACCTCATTTCTCATCTCCTTGTGCTCGGGTTCGCCATTCCAGCCGCTTTACTAGCAATCTCCCTCCTTGGAGAATCAGCACCTTTAACCTCCTGTTCCGTACAGGTTGCAATTTGTCCTGAGGATGAACGGGAAGAGGGGGAACCAATGAGAGACTAGCTCTAGGTGTTGGGACAGGCACAGGTCACTCTATTTTCCCATCAGGAAGAAGAATTAACCACAGGCTCAGCCTGCCGCCCGGGACCAGAATAGGGCCTGAAGCAATCCTGCGCTTTTGCGGCCAGCTCCCAAGAAAGCGAGTTGAAAAATGGAGCTCAGGGGCACTGCAATTCACAAACCTGCAGACTTATAAATGATAACTCTCGTCCACAAATATATTGAGGGAAGGCAACGAAGAGGATTTGAAAGCAAGGCAGAATTGCAGGAAACAGATCTCAGGAGGGAGATTCGAATCGCCTTTAAAGAACAGGAAAAGCGGCAAAACCTCGACAATGATGCCCTTGGCCAAAAAGGGCGTACGCGTTTTTTCCTGAATATGTTCAGGAAAAAACGCATCCGCCCTTTTTGGCCAACCAAGCAACCTGGAAAGGCAAATCAGCGCTACAAAGAAGTCTCGCTTCCCATCGGTCAAAAGGGCCATGCTGAATAAAGTGTCAAAACCAGAAATGCAGGACAGGCCATGGAGAAACGGGAGCCTGGCTACGCTGATGGGCGGGATGTAAATTGCCAAGAGCCACTCTGGAGAAGTGTACGGTGTGTCCTGAAACATCTAAAAAACTCAGCTTAGAGAGCATAGGGCACTTCCACTCATGGGCGTATAAATTGGGAAAACTAAAAATCAGCGAGACACAGGCACCCCAAAGTTTAGGGCTGCTCTGTTGACAAGAACCTCCACTTCGTTACACCTTAAATATCCCAGGAAAGAGAAAAATGGATAAAGAAGTTGTGGTCCTTATGTACAATGGAATATCACTCAGCCATGAAATCAACGTCATAAGGCTAGTAGCAGCATGATGAGTGGATTTAGGTACGACGATTCTAAGTGAAATAAGTCACACAGAAAAGGACACTTATCATAAGATATCACTTATCGAGGGAATGTAAAAACCGCTACCCTTGAACTGAATTACAAAACAGAACAGAGTCACACGTTTAGAAAACACACTATGGCTGCTTAACGGGAAAGGTGAGGTGGGGTGATGCATAAAACAAGGGTTTCAAATTAGCTCAGATACCGTTCCATAAACCCAATAGGTAATAGACAAGACCTACTCCTTGCTCAGTGAATTGGACTCAACACCCCCTATTCACCGCCCAAGAATATATCTGACTAGTAAGAATCTTAAAACCTATGTATTGATATCTCTCTGTAAGTGAGTCAAGTGGGTGTAAAGCGGCATAAACACAGCAGTGAAAAGCAGCTAAACCCCATTATAAAAATCAATTACTTTTAAAAACCCGTGAAACAAAGACAGTGAAAGAGAGAGAAATTCTTACAAAATTCGTTCAGGGGCTGTGATGCCACCTGGATTGACCATATCTAGACCCACAGTTGATTGAGACATAAGGGTGGACACTCTTGGGGCTGAGAGGTTTGGTGAGGTTGGGTGAGGAAACGCAGACGCTTTAAAGTAATACTGCGTGGTGCCCATCCCATGGGTCCCAAATCTCCAGGTTCAAGGGCATCTTCCTACATCGAAAACATGCATGAGAAACCCAGAAGATGGTACACCGTGTGATCGGGCAAGGTTTCCAAAATGCACCTCATTTCTCATCTCCTTGTGCTCGGGTTCGCCATTCCAGCCGCTTTACTAGCAATCTCCCTCCTTGGAGAATCAGCACCTTTAACCTCCTGTTCCGTACAGGTTGCAATTTGTCCTGAGGATGAACGGGAAGAGGGGGAACCAATGAGAGACTAGCTCTAGGTGTTGGGACAGGCACAGGTCACTCTATTTTCCCATCAGGAAGAAGAATTAACCACAGGCTCAGCCTGCCGCCCGGGACCAGAATAGGGCCTCAAGCAATCCTGCGCTTTTGCGGCCAGCTCCCAAGAAAGCGAGATGAAAAATGGACCTCAGGGGCACTGCAATTCACAAACCTGCAGACTTATAAATGATAACTCTCGTCCACAAATATATTGAGGGAAGGCAACGAAGAGGATTTGAAAGCAAGGCAGAATTGCAGGAAACAGATCTCAGGAGGGAGATTCGAATCGCCTTTAAAGAACAGGAAAAGCGGCAAAACCTCGACAATGATGCCCTTGGCCAAAAAGGGCGTACGCGTTTTTTCCTGAATATGTTCAGGAAAAAACGCATCCGCCCTTTTTGGCCAACCAAGCAACCTGGAAAGGCAAATCAGCGCTACAAAGAAGTCTCGCTTCCCATCGGTCAAAAGGGCCATGCTGAATAAAGTGTCAAAACCAGAAATGCAGGACAGGCCATGGAGAAACGGGAGCCTGGCTACGCTGATGGGCGGGATGTAAATTGCCAAGAGCCACTCTGGAGAAGTGTACGGTGTGTCCTGAAACATCTAAAAAACTCAGCTTAGAGAGCATAGGGCACTTCCACTCATGGGCGTATAAATTGGGAAAACTAAAAATCAGCAAGACACAGGCACCCCAAAGTTTAGGGCTGCTCTGTTGACAAGAACCTCCACTTCGTTACACCTTAAATATCCCAGGAAAGAGAAAAATGGATAAAGAAGTTGTGGTCCTTATGTTAATGGAATATCACTCAGCCATGAAATCAACGTCATAAGGCTAGTAGCAGCATGATGAGTGGATTTAGGTACGACGATTCTAAGTGAAATAAGTCACACAGAAAAGGACACTTATCATAAGATATCACTTATCGAGGGAATGTAAAAACCGCTACCCTTGAACTGAATTACAAAACAGAACAGAGTCACACGTTTAGAAAACACACTATGGCTGCTTAACGGGAAAGGTGAGGTGGGGTGATGCATAAAACAAGGGTTTCAAATTAGCTCAGATACCGTTCCATAAACCCAATAGGTAATAGACAAGACCTACTCCTTGCTCAGTGAATTGGACTCAACACCCCCTATTCACCGCCCAAGAATATATCTGACTAGTAAGAATCTTAAAACCTATGTATTGATATCTCTCTGTAAGTGAGTCAAGTGGGTGTAAAGCGGCATAAACACAGCAGTGAAAAGCAGCTAAACCCCATTATAAAAATCAATTACTTTTAAAAACCCGTGAAACAAAGACAGTGAAAGAGAGAGAAATTCTTACAAAATTCGTTCAGGGGCTGTGATGCCATCTGGATTGACCATATCTAGACCCACAGTTGATTGAGACATAAGGGTGGACACTCTTTGGGCTGAGAGGTTTGGTGAGGTTGGGTGAGGAAACGCAGACGCTTTAAAGTAATACTGCGTGGTGCCCATCCCATGGGTCCCAAATCTCCAGGTTCAAGGGCATCTTCCTCATCGAAAACATGCATGAGAAACCCAGAAGATGGTACACCGTGTGATCGGGCAAGGTTTCCAAAACGCACCTCATTTCTCATCTCCTTGTGCTCGGGTTCGCCATTCCAGCCGCTTTACTAGCAATCTCCCTCCTTGGAGAATCAGCACCTTTAAACTCCTGTTCCGTACAGGTTGCAATTTGTCCTGAGGATGAACGGGAAGAGGGGGAACCAATGAGAGACTAGCTCTAGGTGTTGGGACAGGCACAGGTCACTCTATTTTCCCATCAGGAAGAAGAATTAACCACAGGCTCAGCCTGCCGCCCGGGACCAGAATAGGGCCTGAAGCAATCCTGCGCTTTTGCGGCCAGCTCCCAAGAAAGCGAGTTGAAAAATGGAGCTCAGGGGCACTGCAATTCACAAACCTGCAGACTTATAAATGATAACTCTCGTCCACAAATATATTGAGGGAAGGCAACGAAGAGGATTTGAAAGCAAGGCAGAATTGCAGGAAACAGATCTCAGGAGGGAGATTCGAATCGCCTTTAAAGAACAGGAAAAGCGGCAAAACCTCGACAATGATGCCCTTGGCCAAAAAGGGCGTACGCGTTTTTTCCTGAATATGTTCAGGAAAAAACGCATCCGCCCTTTTTGGCCAACCAAGCAACCTGGAAAAGCAAATCAGCACTATAAAGAAGTCTCGCTTCCCATCGGTCAAAAGGGCCATGCTGAATAAAGTGTCAAAACCAGAAATGCAGGACAGGCCATGGAGAAACGGGAGCCTGGCTACGCTGATGGGCGGGATGTAAATTGCCAAGAGCCACTCTGGAGAAGTGTACGGTGTGTCCTGAAACATCTAAAAAACTCAGCTTAGAGAGCATAGGGCACTTCCACTCATGGGCGTATAAATTGGGAAAACTAAAAATCAGCAAGACACAGGCACCCCAAAGTTTAGGGCTGCTCTGTTGACAAGAACCTCCACTTCGTTACACCTTAAATATCCCAGGAAAGAGAAAAATGGATAAAGAAGTTGTGGTCCTTATGTACAATGGAATATCACTCAGCCATGAAATCAACGTCATAAGGCTAGTAGCAGCATGATGAGTGGATTTAGGTACGACGATTCTAAGTGAAATAAGTCACACAGAAAAGGACACTTATCATAAGATATCACTTATCGAGGGAATGTAAAAACCGCTACCCTTGAACTGAATTACAAAACAGAACAGAGTCACACGTTTAGAAAACACACTATGGCTGCTTAACGGGAAAGGTGAGGTGGGGTGATGCATAAAACAAGGGTTTCAAATTAGCTCAGATACCGTTCCATAAACCCAATAGGTAATAGACAAGACCTACTCCTTGCTCAGTGAATTGGACTCAACACCCCCTATTCACCGCCCAAGAATATATCTGACTAGTAAGAATCTTAAAACCTATGTATTGATATCTCTCTGTAAGTGAGTCAAGTGGGTGTAAAGCGGCATAAACACAGCAGTGAAAAGCAGCTAAACCCCATTATAAAAATCAATTACTTTTAAAAACCCGTGAAACAAAGACAGTGAAACAGAGAGAAATTCTTACAAAATTCATTCAGGGGCTGTGATGCCACCTGGATTGACCATATCTAGACCCACAGTTGATTGAGACATAAGGGTGGACACTCTTGGGGCTGAGAGGTTTGGTGAGGTTGGGTGAGGAAACGCAGACCCTTTAAAGTACTACTGCGTGGTGCCCATCCCATGGGTCCCAAATCTCCAGGTTCAAGGGCATCTTCCTCATCGAAAACATGCATGAGAAACCCAGAAGATGGTACACCGTGTGATCGGGCAAGGTTTCCAAAACGCACCTCATTTCTCATCTCCTTGTGCTCGGGTTCGCCATTCCAGCCGCTTTACTAGCAATCTCCCTCCTTGGAGAATCAGCACCTTTAACCTCCTGTTCCGTACAGGTTGCAATTTGTCCTGAGGATGAACGGGAAGAGGGGGAACCAATGAGAGACTAGCTCTAGGTGTTGGGACAGGCACAGGTCACTCTATTTTCCCATCAGGAAGAAGAATTAACCACAGGCTCAGCCTGCCGCCCGGGACCAGAATAGGGCCTGAAGCAATCCTGCGCTTTTGCGGCCAGCTCCCAAGAAAGCGAGTTGAAAAATGGAGCTCAGGGGCACTGCAATTCACAAACCTGCAGACTTATAAATGATAACTCTCGTCCACAAATATATTGAGGGAAGGCAACGAAGAGGATTTGAAAGCAAGGCAGAATTGCAGGAAACAGATCTCAGGAGGGAGATTCGAATCGCCTTTAAAGAACAGGAAAAGCGGCAAAACCTCGACAATGATGCCCTTGGCCAAAAAGGGCGTACGCGTTTTTTCCTGAATATGTTCAGGAAAAAACCATCCGCCCTTTTTGGCCAACCAAGCAACCTGGAAAGGCAAATCAGCACTATAAAGAAGTCTCGCTTCCCATCGGTCAAAAGGGCCATGCTGAATAAAGTGTCAAAACCAGAAATGCAGGACAGGCCATGGAGAAACGGGAGCCTGGCTACGCTGATGGGCGGGATGTAAATTGCCAACAGCCACTCTGGAGAAGTGTACGGTGTGTCCTGAAACATCTAAAAAACTCAGTTTAGAGAGCATAGGGCACTTCCACTCATGGGCGTATAAATTGGGAAAACTAAAAATCAGCAAGACACAGGCACCCCAAAGTTTAGGGCTGCTCTGTTGACAAGAACCTCCACTTCGTTACACCTTAAATATCCCAGGAAAGAGAAAAATGGATAAAGAAGTTGTGGTCCTTATGTACAATGGAATATCACTCAGCCATGAAATCAACGTCATAAGGCTAGTAGCCGCATGATGAGTGGATTTAGGTACGACGATTCTAAGTGAAATAAGTCACACAGAAAAACACACTTATCATAAGATATCATTTATAGAGGGAATGTAAAAACAGCTACCCTTGAACTGAATTACAAAACAGAACAGAGTCACACGTTTAGAAGACACACTATGGCTGCTTAACGGGATAGGTGAGGTGGGGTGATGCATAAAACAAGGGTTTCAAATTAGCTCAGATACCGTTCCATAAACCCAATAGGTAATAGACAAGACCTACTCCTTGCTCAGTGAATTGGACTCAACACCCCCTATTCACCGCCCAAGAATATATCTGACTAGTAAGAATTTTAAAACCTATGTATTGATATCTCTCTGTAAGTGAGTCAAGTGGGTTAAAGCGGCATAAACACAGCAGTGAAAAGCAGCTAAACCCCATTATAAAAATCAATTACTTTTAAAATCCCGTGAAACAAAGACAGTGAAAGAGAGAGAAATTCTTACAAAATTCGTTCAGGGGCTGTGATGCCACCTGGATTGACCATATCTAGACCCACAGCTGATTGAGACATAAGGGTGGACACTCTTGGGGCTGAGAGGTTTGGTGAGGTTGGGTGAGGAAACGCAGACCCTTTAAAGTAATACTGCGTGGTGCCCATCCCATGGGTCCCAAATCTCCAGGTTCAAGGGCATCTTCCTACATCGAAAACATGCATGAGAAACCCAGAAGATGGTACACCGTGTGATCGGGCAAGGTTTCCAAAACGCACCTCATTTCTCATCTCCTTGTGCTCGGGTTCGCCATTCCAGCCCCTTTACTAGCAATCTCCCTCCTTGGAGAATCAGCACCTTTAACCTCCTGTTCCGTACAGGTTGCAATTTGTCCTGAGGATGAACGGGAAGAGGGGGAACCAATGAGAGACTAGCTCTAGGTGTTGGGACAGGCACAGGTCACTCTATTTTCCCATCAGGAAGAAGAATTAACCACAGGCTCAGCCTGCCGCCCGGGACCAGAATAGGGCCTGAAGCAATCCTGCGCTTTTGCGGCCAGCTCCCAAGAAAGCGAGTTGAAAAATGGACCTCAGGGGCACTGCAATTCACAAACCTGCAGACTTATAAATGATAACTCTCGTCCACAAATATATTGAGGGAAGGCAACGAAGAGGATTTGAAAGCAAGGCAGAATTGCAGGAAACAGATCTCAGGAGGGAGATTCGAATCGCCTTTAAAGAACAGGAAAAGTGGCAAAACCTCGACAATGATGCCCTTGGCCAAAAAGGGCGTACGCGTTTTTTCCTGAATATGTACAGGAAAAAACGCATCCGCCCTTTTTGGCCAACCAAGCAACCTGGAAAGGCAAATCAGCGCTACAAAGAAGTCTCGCTTCCCATCGGTCAAAAGGGCCATGCTGAATAAAGTGTCAAAACCAGAAATGCAGGACAGGCCATGGAGAAACGGGAGCCTGGCTACGCTGATGGGCGGGATGTAAATTGCCAAGAGCCACTCTGGAGAAGTGTACGGTGTGTCCTGAAACATCTAAAAAACTCAGCTTAGAGAGCATAGGGCACTTCCACTCATGGGCGTATAAATTGGGAAAACTAAAAATCAGCAAGACACAGGCACCCCAAAGTTTAGGGCTGCTCTGTTGACAAGAACCTCCACTTCGTTACACCTTAAATATCCCAGGAAAGAGAAAAATGGATAAAGAAGTTGTGGTCCTTATGTACAATGGAATATCACTCAGCCATGAAATCAACGTCATAAGGCTAGTAGCAGCATGATGAGTGGATTTAGGTACGACGATTCTAAGTGAAATAAGTCACACAGAAAAGGACACTTATCATAAGATATCACTTATCGAGGGAATGTAAAAACCGCTACCCTTGAACTGAATTACAAAACAGAACAGAGTCACACGTTTAGAAAACACACTATGGCTGCTTAACGGGAAAGGTGAGGTGGGGTGATGCATAAAACAAGGGTTTCAAATTAGCTCAGATACCGTTCCATAAACCCAATAGGTAATAGACAAGACCTACTCCTTGCTCAGTGAATTGGACTCAACACCCCCTATTCACCGCCCAAGAATATATCTGACTAGTAAGAATCTTAAAACCTATGTATTGATATCTCTCTGTAAGTGAGTCAAGTGGGTGTAAAGCGGCATAAACACAGCAGTGAAAAGCAGCTAAACCCCATTATAAAAATCAATTACTTTTAAAAACCCGTGAAACAAAGACAGTGAAAGAGAGAGAAATTCTTACAAAATTCGTTCAGGGGCTGTGATGCCATCTGGATTGACCATATCTAGACCCACAGTTGATTGAGACATAAGGGTGGACACTCTTGGGGCTGAGAGGTTTGGTGAGGTTGGGTGAGGAAACGCAGACCCTTTAGAGTAATACTGCGTGGTGCCCATCCCATGGGTCCCAAATCTCCAGGTTCAAGGGCATCTTCCTACATCGAAAACATGCATGAGAAACCCAGAAGATGGTACACCGTGTGATCGGGCAAGGTTTCCAAAACGCACCTCATTTCTCATCTCCTTGTGCTCGGGTTCGCCATTCCAGCCGCTTTACTAGCAATCTCCCTCCTTGGAGAATCAGCACCTTTAACCTCCTGTTCCGTACAGGTTGCAATTTGTCCTGAGGATGAACGGGAAGAGGGGGAACCAATGAGAGACTAGCTCTAGGTGTTGGGACAGGCACAGGTCACTCTATTTTCCCATCAGGAAGAAGAATTAACCACAGGCTCAGCCTGCCGCCCGGGACCAGAATAGGGCCTGAAGCAATCCTGCGCTTTTGCGGCCAGCTCCCAAGAAAGCGAGTTGAAAAATGGAGCTCAGGGGCACTGCAATTCACAAACCTGCAGACTTATAAATGATAACTCTCGTCCACAAATATATTGAGGGAAGGCAACGAAGAGGATTCGAAAGCAAGGCAGAATTGCAGGAAACAGATCTCAGGAGGGAGATTCGAATCGCCTTTAAAGAACAGGAAAAGCGGCAAAACCTCGACAATGATGCCCTTGGCCAAAAAGGGCGTACGCGTTTTTTCCTGAATATGTTCAGGAAAAAACGCATCCGCCCTTTTTGGCCAACCAAGCAACCTGGAAAAGCAAATCAGCACTATAAAGAAGTCTCGCTTCCCATCGGTCAAAAGGGCCATGCTGAATAAAGTGTCAAAACCAGAAATGCAGGACAGGCCATGGAGAAACGGGAGCCTGGCTACGCTGATGGGCGGGATGTAAATTGCCAAGAGCCACTCTGGAGAAGTGTACGGTGTGTCCTGAAACATCTAAAAAACTCAGCTTAGAGAGCATAGGGCACTTCCACTCATGGGCGTATAAATTGGGAAAACTAAAAATCAGCAAGACACAGGCACCCCAAAGTTTAGGGCTGCTCTGTTGACAAGAACCTCCACTTCGTTACACCTTAAATATCCCAGGAAAGAGAAAAATGGATAAAGAAGTTGTGGTCCTTATGTACAATGGAATATCACTCAGCCATGAAATCAACGTCATAAGGCTAGTAGCAGCATGATGAGTGGATTTAGGTACGACAATTCTAAGTGAAATAAGTCACACAGAAAAGGACACTTATCATAAGATATCACTTATCGAGGGAATGTAAAAACCGCTACCCTTGAACTGAATTACAAAACAGAACAGAGTCACACGTTTAGAAAACACACTATGGCTGCTTAACGGGAAAGGTGAGGTGGGGTGATGCATAAAACAAGGGTTTCAAATTAGCTCAGATACCGTTCCATAAACCCAATAGGTAATAGACAAGACCTACTCCTTGCTCAGTGAATTGGACTCAACACCCCCTATTCACCGCCCAAGAATATATCTGACTAGTAAGAATCTTAAAACCTATGTATTGATATCTCTCTGTAAGTGAGTCAAGTGGGTGTAAAGCGGCATAAACACAGCAGTGAAAAGCAGCTAAACCCCATTATAAAAATCAATTACTTTTAAAAACCCGTGAAACAAAGACAGTGAAACAGAGAGAAATTCTTACAAAATTCATTCAGGGGCTGTGATGCCACCTGGATTGACCATATCTAGACCCACAGTTGATTGAGACATAAGGGTGGACACTCTTGGGGCTGAGAGGTTTGGTGAGGTTGGGTGAGGAAACGCAGACCCTTTAAAGTACTACTGCCTGGTGCCCATCCCATGGGTCCCAAATCTCCAGGTTCAAGGGCATCTTCCTCATCGAAAACATGCATGAGAAACCCAGAAGATGGTACACCGTGTGATCGGGCAAGGTTTCCAAAACGCACCTCATTTCTCATCTCCTTGTGCTCGGATTCGCCATTCCAGCCGCTTTACTAGCAATCTCCCTCCTTGGAGAATCAGCACCTTTAACCTCCTGTTCCGTACAGGTTGCAATTTGTCCTGAGGATGAACGGGAAGAGGGGGAACCAATGAGAGACTAGCTCTAGGTGTTGGGACAGGCACAGGTCACTCTATTTTCCCATCAGGAAGAAGAATTAACCACAGGCTCAGCCTGCCGCCCGGGACCAGAATAGGGCCTGAAGCAATCCTGCGCTTTTGCGGCCAGCTCCCAAGAAAGCGAGTTGAAAAATGGAGCTCAGGGTCACTGCAATTCACAAACCTGCAGACTTATAAATGATAACTCTCGTCCACAAATATATTGAGGGAAGGCAACGAAGAGGATTTGAAAGCAAGGCAGAATTGCAGGAAACAGATCTCAGGAGGGAGATTCGAATCGCCTTTAAAGAACAGGAAAAGCGGCAAAACCTCGACAATGATGCCCTTGGCCAAAAAGGGCGTACGCGTTTTTTCCTGAATATGTTCAGGAAAAAACGCATCCGCCCTTTTTGGCCAACCAAGCAACCTGGAAAGGCAAATCAGCACTATAAAGAAGTCTCGCTTCCCATCGGTCAAAAGGGCCATGCTGAATAAAGTGTCAAAACCAGAAATGCAGGACAGGCCATGGAGAAACGGGAGCCTGGCTACGCTGATGGGCGGGATGTAAATTGCCAAGAGCCACTCTGGAGAAGTGTACGGTGTGTCCTGAAACATCTAAAAAACTCAGCTTAGAGAGCATAGGGCACTTCCACTCATGGGCGTATAAATTGGGAAAACTAAAAATCAGCAAGACACAGGCACCCCAAAGTTTAGGGCTGCTCTGTTGACAAGAACCTCCACTTCGTTACACCTTAAATATCCCAGGAAAGAGAAAAATGGATAAAGAAGTTGTGGTCCTTATGTACAATGGAATATCACTCAGCCATGAAATCAACGTCATAAGGCTAGTAGCAGCATGATGAGTGGATTTAGGTACGACGATTCTAAGTGAAATAAGTCACACAGAAAAGGACACTTATCATAAGATATCACTTATCGAGGGAATGTAAAAACCGCTACCCTTGAACTGAATTACAAAACAGAACAGAGTCACACGTTTAGAAAACACACTATGGCTGCTTAACGGGAAAGGTGAGGTGGGGTGATGCATAAAACAAGGGTTTCAAATTAGCTCAGATACCGTTCCATAAACCCAATAGGTAATAGACAAGACCTACTCCTTGCTCAGTGAATTGGACTCAACACCCCCTATTCACCGCCCAAGAATATATCTGACTAGTAAGAATCTTAAAACCTATGTATTGATATCTCTCTGTAAGTGAGTCAAGTGGGTGTAAAGCGGCATAAACACAGCAGTGAAAAGCAGCTAAACCCCATTATAAAAATCAATTACTTTTAAAAACCCGTGAAACAAAGACAGTGAAACAGAGAGAAATTCTTACAAAATTCATTCAGGGGCTGTGATGCCACCTGGATTGACCATATCTAGACCCACAGTTGATTGAGACATAAGGGTGGACACTCTTGGGGCTGAGAGGTTTGGTGAGGTTGGGTGAGGAAACGCAGACCCTTTAAAGTACTACTGCGTGGTGCCCATCCCATGGGTCCCAAATCTCCAGGTTCAACGGCATCTTCCTCATCGAAAACATGCATGAGAAACCCAGAAGATGGTACACCGTGTGATCGGGCAAGGTTTCCAAAACGCACCTCATTTCTCATCTCCTTGTGCTCGGGTTCGCCATTCCAGCCGCTTTACTAGCAATCTCCCTCCTTGGAGAATCAGCACCTTTAACCTCCTGTTCCGTACAGGTTGCAATTTGTCCTGAGGATGAACGGGAAGAGGGGGAACCAATGAGAGACTAGCTCTAGGTGTTGGGACAGGCACAGGTCACTCTATTTTCCCATCAGGAAGAAGAATTAACCACAGGCTCAGCCTGCCGCCCGGGACCAGAATAGGGCCTGAAGCAATCCTGCGCTTTTGCGGCCAGCTCCCAAGAAAGCGAGTTGAAAAATGGACCTCAGGGGCACTGCAATTCACAAACCTGCAGACTTATAAATGATAACTCTCGTCCACAAATATATTGAGGGAAGGCAACGAAGAGGATTTGAAAGCAAGGCAGAATTGCAGGAAACAGATCTCAGGAGGGAGATTCGAATCGCCTTTAAAGAACAGGAAAAGCGGCAAAACCTCGACAATGATGGCCTTGGCCAAAAAGGGCGTACGCGTTTTTTCCTGAATATGTTCAGGAAAAAACGCATCCGCCCTTTTTGGCCAACCAAGCAACCTGGAAAGGCAAATCAGCGCTACAAAGAAGTCTCGCTTCCCATCGGTCAAAAGGGCCATGCTGAATAAAGTGTCAAAACCAGAAATGCAGGACAGGCCATGGAGAAACGGGAGCCTGGCTACGCTGATGGGCGGGATGTAAATTGCCAACAGCCACTCTGGAGAAGTGTACGGTGTGTCCTGAAACATCTAAAAAACTCAGCTTAGAGAGCATAGGGCACTTCCACTCATGGGCGTATAAATTGGGAAAACTAAAAATCAGCAAGACACAGGCACCCCAAAGTTTAGGGCTGCTCTGTTGACAAGAACCTCCACTTCGTTACACCTTAAATATCCCAGGAAAGAGAAAAATGGATAAAGAAGTTGTGGTCCTTATGTACAATGGAATATCACTCAGCCATGAAATCAACGTCATAAGGCTAGTAGCAGCATGATGAGTGGATTTAGGTACGACGATTCTAAGTGAAAAAAGTCACACAGAAAAACACACTTATCATAAGATATCATTTATAGAGGGAATGTAAAAACAGCTACCCTTGAACTGAATTACAAAACAGAACAGAGTCACACGTTTAGAAGACACACTATGGCTGCTTAACGGGATAGGTGAGGTGGGGTGATGCATAAAACAAGGGTTTCAAATTAGCTCAGATACCGTTCCATAAACCCAATAGGTAATAGACAAGACCTACTCCTTGCTCAGTGAATTGGACTCAACACCCCCTATTCACCGCCCAAGAATATATCTGACTAGTAAGAATCTTAAAACGTATGTATTGATATCTCTCTGTAAGTGAGTCAAGTGGGTTAAAGCGGCATAAACACAGCAGTGAAAAGCAGCTACACCCCATTATAAAAATCAATTACTTTTAAAATCCCGTGAAACAAAGACAGTGAAAGAGAGAGAAATTCTTACAAAATTCGTTCAGGGGCTGTGATGCCACCTGGATTGACCATATCTAGACCCACAGCTGATTGAGACATAAGGGTGGACACTCTTGGGGCTGAGAGGTTTGGTGAGGTTGGGTGAGGAAACGCAGACCCTTTAAAGTAATACTGCGTGGTGCCCATCCCATGGGTCCCAAATCTCCAGGTTCAAGGGCATCTTCCTACATCGAAAACATGCATGAGAAACCCAGAAGATGGTACACCGTGTGATCGGGCAAGGTTTCCAAAACGCACCTCATTTCTCATCTCCTTGTGCTCGGGTTCGCCATTCCAGCCGCTTTACTAGCAATCTCCCTCCTTGGAGAATCAGCACCTTTAACCTCCTGTTCCGTACAGGTTGCAATTTGTCCTGAGGATGAACGGGAAGAGGGGGAACCAATGAGAGACTAGCTCTAGGTGTTGGGACAGGCACAGGTCACTCTATTTTCCCATCAGGAAGAAGAATTAACCACAGG
Source organism: Balaenoptera physalus (assembly GCF_965194825.1). Taxonomy (NCBI): domain Eukaryota; kingdom Metazoa; phylum Chordata; class Mammalia; order Artiodactyla; family Balaenopteridae; genus Balaenoptera; species Balaenoptera physalus. The sequence continues at coordinate 39,416,501 of NC_138890.1, forward strand.
CTCAGCCTGCCGCCCGGGACCAGAATAGGGCCTGAAGCAATCCTGCGCTTTTGCGGCCAGCTCCCAAGAAAGCGAGTTGAAAAATGGACCTCAGGGGCACTGCAATTCACAAACCTGCAGACTTATAAATGATAACTCTCGTCCACAAATATATTGAGGGAAGGCAACGAAGAGGATTTGAAAGCAAGGCAGAATTGCAGGAAACAGATCTCAGGAGGGAGATTCGAATCGCCTTTAAAGAACAGGAAAAGCGGCAAAACCTCGACAATGATGCCCTTGGCCAAAAAGGGCGTACGCGTTTTTTCCTGAATATGTTCAGGAAAAAACGCATCCGCCCTTTTTGGCCAACCAAGCAACCTGGAAAGGCAAATCAGCGCTACAAAGAAGTCTCGCTTCCCATCGGTCAAAAGGGCCATGCTGAATAAAGTGTCAAAACCAGAAATGCAGGACAGGCCATGGAGAAACGGGAGCCTGGCTACGCTGATGGGCGGGATGTAAATTGCCAAGAGCCACTCTGGAGAAGTGTACGGTGTGTCCTGAAACATCTAAAAAACTCAGCTTAGAGAGCATAGGGCACTTCCACTCATGGGCGTATAAATTGGGAAAACTAAAAATCAGCAAGACACAGGCACCCCAAAGTTTAGGGCTGCTCTGTTGACAAGAACCTCCACTTCGTTACACCTCAAATATCCCAGGAAAGAGAAAAATGGATAAAGAAGTTGTGGTCCTTATGTACAATGGAATATCACTCAGCCATGAAATCAACGTCATAAGGCTAGTAGCAGCATGATGAGTGGATTTAGGTACGACGATTCTAAGTGAAATAAGTCACACAGAAAAGGACACTTATCATAAGATATCACTTATCGAGGGAATGTAAATACCGCTACCCTTGAACTGAATTACAAAACAGAACAGAGTCACACGTTTAGAAAACACACTATGGCTGCTTAACGGGAAAGGTGAGGTGGGGTGATGCATAAAACAAGGGTTTCAAATTAGCTCAGATACCGTTCCATAAACCCAATAGGTAATAGACAAGACCTACTCCTTGCTCAGTGAATTGGACTCAACACCCCCTATTCACCGCCCAAGAATATATCTGACTAGTAAGAATCTTAAAACCTATGTATTGATATCTCTCTGTAAGTGAGTCAAGTGGGTGTAAAGCGGCATAAACACAGCAGTGAAAAGCAGCTAAACCCCATTATAAAAATCAATTACTTTTAAAAACCCGTGAAACAAAGACAGTGAAACAGAGAGAAATTCTTACAAAATTCGTTCAGGGGCTGTGATGCCATCTGGATTGACCATATCTAGACCCACAGTTGATTGAGACATAAGGGTGGACACTCTTGGGGCTGAGAGGTTTGGTGAGGTTGGGTGAGGAAACGCAGACCCTTTAGAGTAATACTGCGTGGTGCCCATCCCATGGGTCCCAAATCTCCAGGTTCAAGGGCATCTTCCTACATCGAAAACATGCATGAGAAACCCAGAAGATGGTACACCGTGTGATCGGGCAAGGTTTCCAAAACGCACCTCATTTCTCATCTCCTTTTGCTCGGGTTCGCCATTCCAGCCGCTTTACTAGCAATCTCCCTCCTTGGAGAATCAGCACCTTTAACCTCCTGTTCCGTACAGGTTGCAATTTGTCCTGAGGATGAACGGGAAGAGGGGGAACCAATGAGAGACTAGCTCTAGGTGTTGGGACAGGCACAGGTCACTCTATTTTCCCATCAGGAAGAAGAATTAACCACAGGCTCAGCCTGCCGCCCGGGACCAGAATAGGGCCTGAAGCAATCCTGCGCTTTTGCGGCCAGCTCCCAAGAAAGCGAGTTGAAAAATGGACCTCAGGGGCACTGCAATTCACAAACCTGCAGACTTATAAATGATAACTCTCGTCCACAAATATATTGAGGGAAGGCAACGAAGAGGATTTGAAAGCAAGGCAGAATTGCAGGAAACAGATCTCAGGAGGGAGATTCGAATCGCCTTTAAAGAACAGGAAAAGCTGCAAAACCTCGACAATGATGCCCTTGGCCAAAAAGGGCGTACGCGTTTTTTCCTGAATATGTTCAGGAAAAAACGCATCCGCCCTTTTTGGCCAACCAAGCAACCTGGAAAGGCAAATCAGCGCTACAAAGAAGTCTCGCTTCCCATCGGTCAAAAGGGCCATGCTGAATAAAGTGTCAAAACCAGAAATGCAGGACAGGCCATGGAGAAACGGGAGCCTGGCTACGCTGATGGGCGGGATGTAAATTGCCAAGAGCCACTCTGGAGAAGTGTACGGTGTGTCCTGAAACATCTAAAAAACTCAGCTTAGAGAGCATAGGGCACTTCCACTCATGGGCGTATAAATTGGGAAAACTAAAAATCAGCAAGACACAGGCACCCCAAAGTTTAGGGCTGCTCTGTTGACAAGAACCTCCACTTCGTTACACCTCAAATATCCCAGGAAAGAGAAAAATGGATAAAGAAGTTGTGGTCCTTATGTACAATGGAATATCACTCAGCCATGAAATCAACGTCATAAGGCTAGTAGCAGCATGATGAGTGGATTTAGGTACGACGATTCTAAGTGAAATAAGTCACACAGAAAAGGACACTTATCATAAGATATCACTTATCGAGGGAATGTAAAAACCGCTACCCTTGAACTGAATTACAAAACAGAACAGAGTCACACGTTTAGAAAACACACTATGGCTGCTTAACGGGAAAGGTGAGGTGGGGTGATGCATAAAACAAGGGTTTCAAATTAGCTCAGATACCGTTCCATAAACCCAATAGGTAATAGACAAGACCTACTCCTTGCTCAGTGAATTGGACTCAACACCCCCTATTCACCGCCCAAGAATATATCTGACTAGTAAGAATCTTAAAACCTATGTATTGATATCTCTCTGTAAGTGAGTCAAGTGGGTGTAAAGCGGCATAAACACAGCAGTGAAAAGCAGCTAAACCCCATTATAAAAATCAATTACTTTTAAAAACCCGTGAAACAAAGACAGTGAAACAGAGAGAAATTCTTACAAAATTCATTCAGGGGCTGTGATGCCACCTGGATTGACCATATCTAGACCCACAGTTGATTGAGACATAAGGGTGGACACTCTTGGGGCTGAGAGGTTTGGTGAGGTTGGGTGAGGAAACGCAGACCCTTTAAAGTACTACTGCGTGGTGCCCATCCCATGGGTCCCAAATCTCCAAGTTCAACGGCATCTTCCTCATCGAAAACATGCATGAGAAACCCAGAAGATGGTACACCGTGTGATCGGGCAAGGTTTCCAAAACGCACCTCATTTCTCATCTCCTTGTGCTCGGGTTCGCCATTCCAGCCGCTTTACTAGCAATCTCCCTCCTTGGAGAATCAGCACCTTTAACCTCCTGTTCCGTACAGGTTGCAATTTGTCCTGAGGATGAACGGGAAGAGGGGGAACCAATGAGAGACTAGCTCTAGGTGTTGGGACAGGCACAGGTCACTCTATTTTCCCATCAGGAAGAAGAATTAACCACAGGCTCAGCCTGCCGCCCGGGACCAGAATAGGGCCTGAAGCAATCCTGCGCTTTTGCGGCCAGCTCCCAAGAAAGCGAGTTGAAAAATGGACCTCAGGGGCACTGCAATTCACAAACCTGCAGACTTATAAATGATAACTCTCGTCCACAAATATATTGAGGGAAGGCAACGAAGAGGATTTGAAAGCAAGGCAGAATTGCAGGAAACAGATCTCAGGAGGGAGATTCGAATCGCCTTTAAAGAACAGGAAAAGCGGCAAAACCTCGACAATGATGGCCTTGGCCAAAAAGGGCGTACGCGTTTTTTCCTGAATATGTTCAGGAAAAAACGCATCCGCCCTTTTTGGCCAACCAAGCAACCTGGAAAGGCAAATCAGCGCTACAAAGAAGTCTCGCTTCCCATCGGTCAAAAGGGCCATGCTGAATAAAGTGTCAAAACCAGAAATGCAGGACAGGCCATGGAGAAACGGGAGCCTGGCTACGCTGATGGGCGGGATGTAAATTGCCAACAGCCACTCTGGAGAAGTGTACGGTGTGTCCTGAAACATCTAAAAAACTCAGCTTAGAGAGCATAGGGCACTTCCACTCATGGGCGTATAAATTGGGAAAACTAAAAATCAGCAAGACACAGGCACCCCAAAGTTTAGGGCTGCTCTGTTGACAAGAACCTCCACTTCGTTACACCTTAAATATCCCAGGAAAGAGAAAAATGGATAAAGAAGTTGTGGTCCTTATGTACAATGGAATATCACTCAGCCATGAAATCAACGTCATAAGGCTAGTAGCAGCATGATGAGTGGATTTAGGTACGACGATTCTAAGTGAAAAAAGTCACACAGAAAAACACACTTATCATAAGATATCATTTATAGAGGGAATGTAAAAACAGCTACCCTTGAACTGAATTACAAAACAGAACAGAGTCACACGTTTAGAAGACACACTATGGCTGCTTAACGGGATAGGTGAGGTGGGGTGATGCATAAAACAAGGGTTTCAAATTAGCTCAGATACCGTTCCATAAACCCAATAGGTAATAGACAAGACCTACTCCTTGCTCAGTGAATTGGACTCAACACCCCCTATTCACCGCCCAAGAATATATCTGACTAGTAAGAATCTTAAAACCTATGTATTGATATCTCTCTGTAAGTGAGTCAAGTGGGTTAAAGCGGCATAAACACAGCAGTGAAAAGCAGCTACACCCCATTATAAAAATCAATTACTTTTAAAATCCCGTGAAACAAAGACAGTGAAAGAGAGAGAAATTCTTACAAAATTCGTTCAGGGGCTGTGATGCCACCTGGATTGACCATATCTAGACCCACAGCTGATTGAGACATAAGGGTGGACACTCTTGGGGCTGAGAGGTTTGGTGAGGTTGGGTGAGGAAACGCAGACCCTTTAAAGTAATACTGCGTGGTGCCCATCCCATGGGTCCCAAATCTCCAGGTTCAAGGGCATCTTCCTACATCGAAAACATGCATGAGAAACCCAGAAGATGGTACACCGTGTGATCGGGCAAGGTTTCCAAAACGCACCTCATTTCTCATCTCCTTGTGCTCGGGTTTGCCATTCCAGCCGCTTTACTAGCAATCTCCCTCCTTGGAGAATCAGCACCTTTAACCTCCTGTTCCGTACAGGTTGCAATTTGTCCTGAGGATGAACGGGAAGAGGGGGAACCAATGAGAGACTAGCTCTAGGTGTTGGGACAGGCACAGGTCACTCTATTTTCCCATCAGGAAGAAGAATTAACCACAGGCTCAGCCTGCCGCCCGGGACCAGAATAGGGCCTGAAGCAATCCTGCGCTTTTGCGGCCAGCTCCCAAGAAAGCGAGTTGAAAAATGGACCTCAGGGGCACTGCAATTCACAAACCTGCAGACTTATAAATGATAACTCTCGTCCACAAATATATTGAGGGAAGGCAACGAAGAGGATTTGAAAGCAAGGCAGAATTGCAGGAAACAGATCTCAGGAGGGAGATTCGAATCGCCTTTAAAGAACAGGAAAAGCGGCAAAACCTCGACAATGATGCCCTTGGCCAAAAAGGGCGTACGCGTTTTTTCCTGAATATGTTCAGGAAAAAACGCATCCGCCCTTTTTGGCCAACCAAGCAACCTGGAAAGGCAAATCAGCGCTACAAAGAAGTCTCGCTTCCCATCGGTCAAAAGGGCCATGCTGAATAAAGTGTCAAAACCAGAAATGCAGGACAGGCCATGGAGAAACGGGAGCCTGGCTACGCTGATGGGCGGGATGTAAATTGCCAAGAGCCACTCTGGAGAAGTGTACGGTGTGTCCTGAAACATCTAAAAAACTCAGCTTAGAGAGCATAGGGCACTTCCACTCATGGGCGTATAAATTGGGAAAACTAAAAATCAGCAAGACACAGGCACCCCAAAGTTTAGGGCTGCTCTGTTGACAAGAACCTCCACTTCGTTACACCTCAAATATCCCAGGAAAGAGAAAAATGGATAAAGAAGTTGTGGTCCTTATGTACAATGGAATATCACTCAGCCATGAAATCAACGTCATAAGGCTAGTAGCAGCATGATGAGTGGATTTAGGTACGACGATTCTAAGTGAAATAAGTCACACAGAAAAGGACACTTATCATAAGATATCACTTATCGAGGGAATGTAAATACCGCTACCCTTGAACTGAATTACAAAACAGAACAGAGTCACACGTTTAGAAAACACACTATGGCTGCTTAACGGGAAAGGTGAGGTGGGGTGATGCATAAAACAAGGGTTTCAAATTAGCTCAGATACCGTTCCATAAACCCAATAGGTAATAGACAAGACCTACTCCTTGCTCAGTGAATTGGACTCAACACCCCCTATTCACCGCCCAAGAATATATCTGACTAGTAAGAATCTTAAAACCTATGTATTGATATCTCTCTGTAAGTGAGTCAAGTGGGTGTAAAGCGGCATAAACACAGCAGTGAAAAGCAGCTAAACCCCATTATAAAAATCAATTACTTTTAAAAACCCGTGAAACAAAGACAGTGAAAGAGAGAGAAATTCTTACAAAATTCGTTCAGGGGCTGTGATGCCATCTGGATTGACCATATCTAGACCCACAGTTGATTGAGACATAAGGGTGGACACTCTTGGGGCTGAGAGGTTTGGTGAGGTTGGGTGAGGAAACGCAGACCCTTTAGAGTAATACTGCGTGGTGCCCATCCCATGGGTCCCAAATCTCCAGGTTCAAGGGCATCTTCCTACATCGAAAACATGCATGAGAAACCCAGAAGATGGTACACCGTGTGATCGGGCAAGGTTTCCAAAACGCACCTCATTTCTCATCTCCTTGTGCTCGGGTTCGCCATTCCAGCCGCTTTACTAGCAATCTCCCTCCTTGGAGAATCAGCACCTTTAACCTCCTGTTCCGTACAGGTTGCAATTTGTCCTGAGGATGAACGGGAAGAGGGGGAACCAATGAGAGACTAGCTCTAGGTGTTGGGACAGGCACAGGTCACTCTATTTTCCCATCAGGAAGAAGAATTAACCACAGGCTCAGCCTGCCGCCCGGGACCAGAATAGGGCCTGAAGCAATCCTGCGCTTTTGCGGCCAGCTCCCAAGAAAGCGAGTTGAAAAATGGACCTCAGGGGCACTGCAATTCACAAACCTGCAGACTTATAAATGATAACTCTCGTCCACAAATATATTGAGGGAAGGCAACGAAGAGGATTTGAAAGCAAGGCAGAATTGCAGGAAACAGATCTCAGGAGGGAGATTCGAATCGCCTTTAAAGAACAGGAAAAGCTGCAAAACCTCGACAATGATGCCCTTGGCCAAAAAGGGCGTACGCGTTTTTTCCTGAATATGTTCAGGAAAAAACGCATCCGCCCTTTTTGGCCAACCAAGCAACCTGGAAAGGCAAATCAGCGCTACAAAGAAGTCTCGCTTCCCATCGGTCAAAAGGGCCATGCTGAATAAAGTGTCAAAACCAGAAATGCAGGACAGGCCATGGAGAAACGGGAGCCTGGCTACGCTGATGGGCGGGATGTAAATTGCCAAGAGCCACTCTGGAGAAGTGTACGGTGTGTCCTGAAACATCTAAAAAACTCAGCTTAGAGAGCATAGGGCACTTCCACTCATGGGCGTATAAATTGGGAAAACTAAAAATCAGCAAGACACAGGCACCCCAAAGTTTAGGGCTGCTCTGTTGACAAGAACCTCCACTTCGTTACACCTTAAATATCCCAGGAAAGAGAAAAATGGATAAAGAAGTTGTGGTCCTTATGTACAATGGAATATCACTCAGCCATGAAATCAACGTCATAAGGCTAGTAGCAGCATGATGAGTGGATTTAGGTACGAGGATTCTAAGTGAAATAAGTCACACAGAAAAGGACACTTATCATAAGATATCACTTATCGAGGGAATGTAAAAACCACTACCCTTGAACTGAATTACAAAACAGAACAGAGTCACACGTTTAGAAAACACACTATGGCTGCTTAACGGGAAAGGTGAGGTGGGGTGATGCATAAAACAAGGGTTTCAAATTAGCTCAGATACCGTTCCATAAACCCAATAGGTAATAGACAAGACCTACTCCTTGCTCAGTGAATTGGACTCAACACCCCCTATTCACCGCCCAAGAATATATCTGACTAGTAAGAATCTTAAAACCTATGTATTGATATCTCTCTGTAAGTGAGTCAAGTGGGTGTAAAGCGGCATAAACACAGCAGTGAAAAGCAGCTAAACCCCATTATAAAAATCAATTACTTTTAAAAACCCGTGAAACAAAGACAGTGAAAGAGAGAGAAATTCTTACAAAATTCGTTCAGGGGCTGTGATGCCATCTGGATTGACCATATCTAGACCCACAGTTGATTGAGACATAAGGGTGGACACTCTTGGGGCTGAGAGGTTTGGTGAGGTTGGGTGAGGAAACGCAGACCCTTTAGAGTAATACTGCGTGGTGCCCATCCCATGGGTCCCAAATCTCCAGGTTCAAGGGCATCTTCCTACATCGAAAACATGCATGAGAAACCCAGAAGATGGTACACCGTGTGATCGGGCAAGGTTTCCAAAACGCACCTCATTTCTCATCTCCTTGTGCTCGGGTTCGCCATTCCAGCCGCTTTACTAGCAATCTCCCTCCTTGGAGAATCAGCACCTTTAACCTCCTGTTCCGTACAGGTTGCAATTTGTCCTGAGGATGAACGGGAAGAGGGGGAACCAATGAGAGACTAGCTCTAGGTGTTGGGACAGGCACAGGTCACTCTATTTTCCCATCAGGAAGAAGAATTAACCACAGGCTCAGCCTGCCGCCCGGGACCAGAATAGGGCCTGAAGCAATCCTGCGCTTTTGCGGCCAGCTCCCAAGAAAGCGAGTTGAAAAATGGAGCTCAGGGGCACTGCAATTCACAAACCTGCAGACTTATAAATGATAACTCTCGTCCACAAATATATTGAGGGAAGGCAACGAAGAAGATTTGAAAGCAAGGCAGAATTGCAGGAAACAGATCTCAGGAGGGAGATTCGAATCGCCTTTAAAGAACAGGAAAAGCGGCAAAACCTCGACAATGATGCCCTTGGCCAAAAAGGGCGTACGCGTTTTTTCCTGAATATGTTCAGGAAAAAACGCATCCGCCCTTTTTGGCCAACCAAGCAACCTGGAAAGGCAAATAAGCGCTACAAAGAAGTCTCGCTTCCCATCGGTCAAAAGGGCCATGCTGAATAAAGTGTCAAAACCAGAAATGCAGGACAGGCCATGGAGAAACGGGAGCCTGGCTACGCTGATGGGCGGGATGTAAATTGCCAAGAGCCACTCTGGAGAAGTGTACGGTGTGTCCTGAAACATCTAAAAAACTCAGCTTAGAGAGCATAGGGCACTTCCACTCATGGGCGTATAAATTGGGAAAACTAAAAATCAGCGAGACACAGGCACCCCAAAGTTTAGGGCTGCTCTGTTGACAAGAACCTCCACTTCGTTACACCTTAAATATCCCAGGAAAGAGAAAAATGGATAAAGAAGTTGTGGTCCTTATGTACAATGGAATATCACTCAGCCATGAAATCAACGTCATAAGGCTAGTAGCAGCATGATGAGTGGATTTAGGTACGACGATTCTAAGTGAAATAAGTCACACAGAAAAGGACACTTATCATAAGATATCACTTATCGAGGGAATGTAAAAACCGCTACCCTTGAACTGAATTACAAAACAGAACAGAGTCACACGTTTAGAAAACACACTATGGCTGCTTAACGGGAAAGGTGAGGTGGGGTGATGCATAAAACAAGGGTTTCAAATTAGCTCAGATACCGTTCCATAAACCCAATAGGTAATAGACAAGACCTACTCCTTGCTCAGTGAATTGGACTCAACACCCCCTATTCACCGCCCAAGAATATATCTGACTAGTAAGAATCTTAAAACCTATGTATTGATATCTCTCTGTAAGTGAGTCAAGTGGGTGTAAAGCGGCATAAACACAGCAGTGAAAAGCAGCTAAACCCCATTATAAAAATCAATTACTTTTAAAAACCCGTGAAACAAAGACAGTGAAAGAGAGAGAAATTCTTACAAAATTCGTTCAGGGGCTGTGATGCCATCTGGATTGACCATATCTAGACCCACAGTTGATTGAGACATAAGGGTGGACACTCATGGGGCTGAGAGGTTTGGTGAGGTTGGGTGAGGAAACGCAGACCCTTTAGAGTAATACTGCGTGGTGCCCATCCCATGGGTCCCAAATCTCCAGGTTCAAGGGCATCTTCCTACATCGAAAACATGCATGAGAAACCCAGAAGATGGTACACCGTGTGATCGGGCAAGGTTTCCAAAACGCACCTCATTTCTCATCTCCTTGTGCTCGGGTTCGCCATTCCAGCCGCTTTACTAGCAATCTCCCTCCTCGGAGAATCAGCACCTTTAACCTCCTGTTCCGTACAGGTTGCAATTTGTCCTGAGGATGAACGGGAAGAGGGGGAACCAATGAGAGACTAGCTCTAGGTGTTGGGACAGGCACAGGTCACTCTATTTTCCCATCAGGAAGAAGAATTAACCACAGGCTCAGCCTGCCGCCCGGGACCAGAATAGGGCCTGAAGCAATCCTGCGCTTTTGCGGCCAGCTCCCAAGAAAGCGAGTTGAAAAATGGAGCTCAGGGGCACTGCAATTCACAAACCTGCAGACTTATAAATGATAACTCTCGTTCACAAATATATTGAGGGAAGGCAACGAAGAGGATTTGAAAGCAAGGCAGAATTGCAGGAAACAGATCTCAGGAGGGAGATTCGAATCGCCTTTAAAGAACAGGAAAAGCGGCAAAACCTCGACAATGATGCCCTTGGCCAAAAAGGGCGGATGCGTTTTTTCCTGAATATATTCAGGAAAAAACGCATCCGCCCTTTTTGGCCAACCAAGCAACCTGGAAAGGCAAATCAGCGCTACAAAGAAGTCTCGCTTCCCATCGGTCAAAAGGGCCATGCTGAATAAAGTGTCAAAACCAGAAATGCAGGACAGGCCATGGAGAAACGGGAGCCTGGCTACGCTGATGGGCGGGATGTAAATTGCCAAGAGCCACTCTGGAGAAGTGTACGGTGTGTCCTGAAACATCTAAAAAACTCAGCTTAGAGAGCATAGGGCACTTCCACTCATGAGCGTATAAATTGGGAAAACTAAAAATCAGCAAGACACAGGCACCCCAAAGTTTAGGGCTGCTCTGTTGACAAGAACCTCCACTTCGTTACACCTTAAATATCCCAGGAAAGAGAAAAATGGATAAAGAAGTTGTGGTCCTTATGTACAATGGAATATCACTCAGCCATGAAATCAACGTCATAAGGCTAGTAGCAGCATGATGAGTGGATTTAGGTACGACGATTCTAAGTGAAATAAGTCACACAGAAAAGGACACTTATCATAAGATATCACTTATCGAGGGAATGTAAAAACCGCTACCCTTGAACTGAATTACAAAACAGAACAGAGTCACACGTTTAGAAAACACACTATGGCTGCTTAACGGGATAGGTGAGGTGGGGTGATGCATAAAACAAGGGTTTCAAATTAGCTCAGATACCGTTCCATAAACCCAATAGGTAATAGACAAGACCTACTCCTTGCTCAGTGAATTGGACTCAACACCCCCTATTCACCGCCCAAGAATATATCTGACTAGTAAGAATCTTAAAACCTATGTATTGATATCTCTCTGTAAGTGAGTCAAGTGGGTTAAAGCGGCATAAACACAGCAGTGAAAAGCAGCTACACCCCATTATAAAAATCAATTACTTTTAAAATCCCGTGAAACAAAGACAGTGAAAGAGAGAGAAATTCTTACAAAATTCGTTCAGGGGCTGTGATGCCACCTGGATTGACCATATCTAGACCCACAGCTGATTGAGACATAAGGGTGGACACTCTTGGGGCTGAGAGGTTTGGTGAGGTTGGGTGAGGAAACGCAGACCCTTTAAAGTAATACTGCGTGGTGCCCATCCCATGGGTCCCAAATCTCCAGGTTCAAGGGCATCTTCCTACATCGAAAACATGCATGAGAAACCCAGAAGATGGTACACCGTGTGATCGGGCAAGGTTTCCAAAACGCACCTCATTTCTCATCTCCTTGTGCTCGGGTTCGCCATTCCAGCCGCTTTACTAGCAATCTCCCTCCTTGGAGAATCAGCACCTTTAACCTCCTGTTCCGTACAGGTTGCAATTTGTCCTGAGGATGAACGGGAAGAGGGGGAACCAATGAGAGACTAGCTCTAGGTGTTGGGACAGGCACAGGTCACTCTATTTTCCCATCAGGAAGAAGAATTAACCACAGGCTCAGCCTGCCGCCCGGGACCAGAATAGGGCCTGAAGCAATCCTGCGCTTTTGCGGCCAGCTCCCTAGAAAGCGAGTTGAAAAATGGAGCTCAGGGGCACTGCAATTCACAAACCTGCAGACTTATAAATGATAACTCTCGTCCACAAATATATTGAGGGAAGGCAACGAAGAGGATTTGAAAGCAAGGCAGAATTGCAGGAAACAGATCTCAGGAGGGAGATTCGAATCGCCTTTAAAGAACAGGAAAAGCGGCAAAACCTCGACAATGATGCCCTTGGCCAAAAAGGGCGTACGCGTTTTTTCCTGAATATGTTCAGGAAAAAACGCATCCGCCCTTTTTGGCCAACCAAGCAACCTGGAAAGGCAAATCAGCGCTACAAAGAAGTCTCGCTTCCCATCGGTCAAAAGGGCCATGCTGAATAAAGTGTCAAAACCAGAAATGCAGGACAGGCCATGGAGAAACGGGAGCCTGGCTACGCTGATGGGCGGGATGTAAATTGCCAAGAGCCACTCTGGAGAAGTGTACGGTGTGTCCTGAAACATCTAAAAAACTCAGCTTAGAGAGCATAGGGCACTTCCACTCATGGGCGTATAAATTGGGAAAACTAAAAATCAGCAAGACACAGGCACCCCAAAGTTTAGGGCTGCTCTGTTGACAAGAACCTCCACTTCGTTACACCTTAAATATCCCAGGAAAGAGAAAAATGGATAAAGAAGTTGTGGTCCTTATGTACAATGGAATATCACTCAGCCATGAAATCAACGTCATAAGGCTAGTAGCAGCATGATGAGTGGATTTAGGTACGACGATTCTAAGTGAAATAAGTCACACAGAAAAACACACTTATCATAAGATATCATTTATAGAGGGAATGTAAAAACAGCTACCCTTGAACTGAATTACAAAACAGAACAGAGTCACACGTTTAGAAGACACACTATGGCTGCTTAACGGGATAGGTGAGGTGGGGTGATGCATAAAACAAGGGTTTCAAATTAGCTCAGATACCGTTCCATAAACCCAATAGGTAATAGACAAGACCTACTCCTTGCTCAGTGAATTGGACTCAACACCCCCTATTCACCGTCCAAGAATATATCTGACTAGTAAGAATCTTAAAACCTATGTATTGATATCTCTCTGTAAGTGAGTCAAGTGGGTTAAAGCGGCATAAACACAGCAGTGAAAAGCAGCTACACCCCATTATAAAAATCAATTACTTTTAAAATCCCGTGAAACAAAGACAGTGAAAGAGAGAGAAATTCTTACAAAATTCGTTCAGGGGCTGTGATGCCACCTGGATTGACCATATCTAGACCCACAGCTGATTGAGACATAAGGGTGGACACTCTTGGGGCTGAGAGGTTTGGTGAGGTTGGGTGAGGAAACGCAGACCCTTTAAAGTAATACTGCGTGGTGCCCATCCCATGGGTCCCAAATCTCCAGGTTCAAGGGCATCTTCCTACATCGAAAACATGCATGAGAAACCCAGAAGATGGTACACCGTGTGATCGGGCAAGGTTTCCAAAACGCACCTCATTTCTCATCTCCTTGTGCTCGGGTTCGCCATTCCAGCCGCTTTACTAGCAATCTCCCTCCTTGGAGAATCAGCACCTTTAACCTCCTGTTCCGTACAGGTTGCAATTTGTCCTGAGGATGAACGGGAAGAGGGGGAACCAATGAGAGACTAGCTCTAGGTGTTGGGACAGGCACAGGTCACTCTATTTTCCCATCAGGAAGAAGAATTAACCACAGGCTCAGCCTGCCGCCCGGGACCAGAATAGGGCCTGAAGCAATCCTGCGCTTTTGCGGCCAGCTCCCAAGAAAGCGAGTTGAAAAATGGACCTCAGGGGCACTGCAATTCACAAACCTGCAGACTTATAAATGATAACTCTCGTCCACAAATATATTGAGGGAAGGCAACGAAGAGGATTTGAAAGCAAGGCAGAATTGCAGGAAACAGATCTCAGGAGGGAGATTCGAATCGCCTTTAAAGAACAGGAAAAGCGGCAAAACCTCGACAATGATGCCCTTGGCCAAAAAGGGCGTACGCGTTTTTTCCTGAATATGTTCAGGAAAAAACGCATCCGCCCTTTTTGGCCAACCAAGCAACCTGGAAAGGCAAATCAGCGCTACAAAGAAGTCTCGCTTCCCATCGGTCAAAAGGGCCATGCTGAATAAAGTGTCAAAACCAGAAATGCAGGACAGGCCATGGAGAAACGGGAGCCTGGCTACGCTGATGGGCGGGATGTAAATTGCCAAGAGCCACTCTGGAGAAGTGTACGGTGTGTCCTGAAACATCTAAAAAACTCAGCTTAGAGAGCATAGGGCACTTCCACTCATGGGCGTATAAATTGGGAAAACTAAAAATCAGCAAGACACAGGCACCCCAAAGTTTAGGGCTGCTCTGTTGACAAGAACCTCCACTTCGTTACACCTCAAATATCCCAGGAAAGAGAAAAATGGATAAAGAAGTTGTGGTCCTTATGTACAATGGAATATCACTCAGCCATGAAATCAACGTCATAAGGCTAGTAGCAGCATGATGAGTGGATTTAGGTACGACGATTCTAAGTGAAATAAGTCACACAGAAAAGGACACTTATCATAAGATATCACTTATCGAGGGAATGTAAATACCGCTACCCTTGAACTGAATTACAAAACAGAACAGAGTCACACGTTTAGAAAACACACTATGGCTGCTTAACGGGAAAGGTGAGGTGGGGTGATGCATAAAACAAGGGTTTCAAATTAGCTCAGATACCGTTCCATAAACCCAATAGGTAATAGACAAGACCTACTCCTTGCTCAGTGAATTGGACTCAACACCCCCTATTCACCGCCCAAGAATATATCTGACTAGTAAGAATCTTAAAACCTATGTATTGATATCTCTCTGTAAGTGAGTCAAGTGGGTGTAAAGCGGCATAAACACAGCAGTGAAAAGCAGCTAAACCCCATTATAAAAATCAATTACTTTTAAAAACCCGTGAAACAAAGACAGTGAAAGAGAGAGAAATTCTTACAAAATTCGTTCAGGGGCTGTGATGCCATCTGGATTGACCATATCTAGACCCACAGTTGATTGAGACATAAGGGTGGACACTCTTGGGGCTGAGAGGTTTGGTGAGGTTGGGTGAGGAAACGCAGACCCTTTAGAGTAATACTGCGTGGTGCCCATCCCATGGGTCCCAAATCTCCAGGTTCAAGGGCATCTTCCTACATCGAAAACATGCATGAGAAACCCAGAAGATGGTACACCGTGTGATCGGGCAAGGTTTCCAAAACGCACCTCATTTCTCATCTCCTTGTGCTCGGGTTCGCCATTCCAGCCGCTTTACTAGCAATCTCCCTCCTTGGAGAATCAGCACCTTTAACCTCCTGTTCCGTACAGGTTGCAATTTGTCCTGAGGATGAACGGGAAGAGGGGGAACCAATGAGAGACTAGCTCTAGGTGTTGGGACAGGCACAGGTCACTCTATTTTCCCATCAGGAAGAAGAATTAACCACAGGCTCAGCCTGCCGCCCGGGACCAGAATAGGGCCTGAAGCAATCCTGCGCTTTTGCGGCCAGCTCCCAAGAAAGCGAGTTGAAAAATGGACCTCAGGGGCACTGCAATTCACAAACCTGCAGACTTATAAATGATAACTCTCGTCCACAAATATATTGAGGGAAGGCAACGAAGAGGATTTGAAAGCAAGGCAGAATTGCAGGAAACAGATCTCAGGAGGGAGATTCGAATCGCCTTTAAAGAACAGGAAAAGCTGCAAAACCTCGACAATGATGCCCTTGGCCAAAAAGGGCGTACGCGTTTTTTCCTGAATATGTTCAGGAAAAAACGCATCCGCCCTTTTTGGCCAACCAAGCAACCTGGAAAGGCAAATCAGCGCTACAAAGAAGTCTCGCTTCCCATCGGTCAAAAGGGCCATGCTGAATAAAGTGTCAAAACCAGAAATGCAGGACAGGCCATGGAGAAACGGGAGCCTGGCTACGCTGATGGGCGGGATGTAAATTGCCAAGAGCCACTCTGGAGAAGTGTACGGTGTGTCCTGAAACATCTAAAAAACTCAGCTTAGAGAGCATAGGGCACTTCCACTCATGGGCGTATAAATTGGGAAAACTAAAAATCAGCAAGACACAGGCACCCCAAAGTTTAGGGCTGCTCTGTTGACAAGAACCTCCACTTCGTTACACCTCAAATATCCCAGGAAAGAGAAAAATGGATAAAGAAGTTGTGGTCCTTATGTACAATGGAATATCACTCAGCCATGAAATCAACGTCATAAGGCTAGTAGCAGCATGATGAGTGGATTTAGGTACGACGATTCTAAGTGAAATAAGTCACACAGAAAAGGACACTTATCATAAGATATCACTTATCGAGGGAATGTAAATACCGCTACCCTTGAACTGAATTACAAAACAGAACAGAGTCACACGTTTAGAAAACACACTATGGCTGCTTAACGGGAAAGGTGAGGTGGGGTGATGCATAAAACAAGGGTTTCAAATTAGCTCAGATACCGTTCCATAAACCCAATAGGTAATAGACAAGACCTACTCCTTGCTCAGTGAATTGGACTCAACACCCCCTATTCACCGCCCAAGAATATATCTGACTAGTAAGAATCTTAAAACCTATGTATTGATATCTCTCTGTAAGTGAGTCAAGTGGGTGTAAAGCGGCATAAACACAGCAGTGAAAAGCAGCTAAACCCCATTATAAAAATCAATTACTTTTAAAAACCCGTGAAACAAAGACAGTGAAAGAGAGAGAAATTCTTACAAAATTCGTTCAGGGGCTGTGATGCCATCTGGATTGACCATATCTAGACCCACAGTTGATTGAGACATAAGGGTGGACACTCTTGGGGCTGAGAGGTTTGGTGAGGTTGGGTGAGGAAACGCAGACCCTTTAGAGTAATACTGCGTGGTGCCCATCCCATGGGTCCCAAATCTCCAGGTTCAAGGGCATCTTCCTACATCGAAAACATGCATGAGAAACCCAGAAGATGGTACACCGTGTGATCGGGCAAGGTTTCCAAAACGCACCTCATTTCTCATCTCCTTGTGCTCGGGTTCGCCATTCCAGCCGCTTTACTAGCAATCTCCCTCCTTGGAGAATCAGCACCTTTAACCTCCTGTTCCGTACAGGTTGCAATTTGTCCTGAGGATGAACGGGAAGAGGGGGAACCAATGAGAGACTAGCTCTAGGTGTTGGGACAGGCACAGGTCACTCTATTTTCCCATCAGGAAGAAGAATTAACCACAGGCTCAGCCTGCCGCCCGGGACCAGAATAGGGCCTGAAGCAATCCTGCGCTTTTGCGGCCAGCTCCCAAGAAAGCGAGTTGAAAAATGGACCTCAGGGGCACTGCAATTCACAAACCTGCAGACTTATAAATGATAACTCTCGTCCACAAATATATTGAGGGAAGGCAACGAAGAGGATTTGAAAGCAAGGCAGAATTGCAGGAAACAGATCTCAGGAGGGAGATTCGAATCGCCTTTAAAGAACAGGAAAAGCTGCAAAACCTCGACAATGATGCCCTTGGCCAAAAAGGGCGTACGCGTTTTTTCCTGAATATGTTCAGGAAAAAACGCATCCGCCCTTTTTGGCCAACCAAGCAACCTGGAAAGGCAAATCAGCGCTACAAAGAAGTCTCGCTTCCCATCGGTCAAAAGGGCCATGCTGAATAAAGTGTCAAAACCAGAAATGCAGGACAGGCCATGGAGAAACGGGAGCCTGGCTACGCTGATGGGCGGGATGTAAATTGCCAAGAGCCACTCTGGAGAAGTGTACGGTGTGTCCTGAAACATCTAAAAAACTCAGCTTAGAGAGCATAGGGCACTTCCACTCATGGGCGTATAAATTGGGAAAACTAAAAATCAGCAAGACACAGGCACCCCAAAGTTTAGGGCTGCTCTGTTGACAAGAACCTCCACTTCGTTACACCTTAAATATCCCAGGAAAGAGAAAAATGGATAAAGAAGTTGTGGTCCTTATGTACAATGGAATATCACTCAGCCATGAAATCAACGTCATAAGGCTAGTAGCAGCATGATGAGTGGATTTAGGTACGAGGATTCTAAGTGAAATAAGTCACACAGAAAAGGACACTTATCATAAGATATCACTTATCGAGGGAATGTAAAAACCGCTACCCTTGAACTGAATTACAAAACAGAACAGAGTCACACGTTTAGAAAACACACTATGGCTGCTTAACGGGAAAGGTGAGGTGGGGTGATGCATAAAACAAGGGTTTCAAATTAGCTCAGATACCGTTCCATAAACCCAATAGGTAATAGACAAGACCTACTCCTTGCTCAGTGAATTGGACTCAACACCCCCTATTCACCGCCCAAGAATATATCTGACTAGTAAGAATCTTAAAACCTATGTATTGATATCTCTCTGTAAGTGAGTCAAGTGGGTGTAAAGCGGCATAAACACAGCAGTGAAAAGCAGCTAAACCCCATTATAAAAATCAATTACTTTTAAAAACCCGTGAAACAAAGACAGTGAAAGAGAGAGAAATTCTTACAAAATTCGTTCAGGGGCTGTGATGCCATCTGGATTGACCATATCTAGACCCACAGTTGATTGAGACATAAGGGTGGACACTCTTGGGGCTGAGAGGTTTGGTGAGGTTGGGTGAGGAAACGCAGACCCTTTAGAGTAATACTGCGTGGTGCCCATCCCATGGGTCCCAAATCTCCAGGTTCAAGGGCATCTTCCTACATCGAAAACATGCATGAGAAACCCAGAAGATGGTACACCGTGTGATCGGGCAAGGTTTCCAAAACGCACCTCATTTCTCATCTCCTTGTGCTCGGGTTCGCCATTCCAGCCGCTTTACTAGCAATCTCCCTCCTTGGAGAATCAGCACCTTTAACCTCCTGTTCCGTACAGGTTGCAATTTGTCCTGAGGATGAACGGGAAGAGGGGGAACCAATGAGAGACTAGCTCTAGGTGTTGGGACAGGCACAGGTCACTCTATTTTCCCATCAGGAAGAAGAATTAACCACAGGCTCAGCCTGCCGCCCGGGACCAGAATAGGGCCTGAAGCAATCCTGCGCTTTTGCGGCCAGCTCCCAAGAAAGCGAGTTGAAAAATGGAGCTCAGGGGCACTGCAATTCACAAACCTGCAGACTTATAAATGATAACTCTCGTCCACAAATATATTGAGGGAAGGCAACGAAGAAGATTTGAAAGCAAGGCAGAATTGCAGGAAACAGATCTCAGGAGGGAGATTCGAATCGCCTTTAAAGAACAGGAAAAGCGGCAAAACCTCGACAATGATGCCCTTGGCCAAAAAGGGCGTACGCGTTTTTTCCTGAATATGTTCAGGAAAAAACGCATCCGCCCTTTTTGGCCAACCAAGCAACCTGGAAAGGCAAATCAGCGCTACAAAGAAGTCTCGCTTCCCATCGGTCAAAAGGGCCATGCTGAATAAAGTGTCAAAACCAGAAATGCAGGACAGGCCATGGAGAAACGGGAGCCTGGCTACGCTGATGGGCGGGATGTAAATTGCCAAGAGCCACTCTGGAGAAGTGTACGGTGTGTCCTGAAACATCTAAAAAACTCAGCTTAGAGAGCATAGGGCACTTCCACTCATGGGCGTATAAATTGGGAAAACTAAAAATCAGCGAGACACAGGCACCCCAAAGTTTAGGGCTGCTCTGTTGACAAGAACCTCCACTTCGTTACACCTTAAATATCCCAGGAAAGAGAAAAATGGATAAAGAAGTTGTGGTCCTTATGTACAATGGAATATCACTCAGCCATGAAATCAACGTCATAAGGCTAGTAGCAGCATGATGAGTGGATTTAGGTACGACGATTCTAAGTGAAATAAGTCACACAGAAAAGGACACTTATCATAAGATATCACTTATCGAGGGAATGTAAAAACCGCTACCCTTGAACTGAATTACAAAACAGAACAGAGTCACACGTTTAGAAAACACACTATGGCTGCTTAACGGGAAAGGTGAGGTGGGGTGATGCATAAAACAAGGGTTTCAAATTAGCTCAGATACCGTTCCATAAACCCAATAGGTAATAGACAAGACCTACTCCTTGCTCAGTGAATTGGACTCAACACCCCCTATTCACCGCCCAAGAATATATCTGACTAGTAAGAATCTTAAAACCTATGTATTGATATCTCTCTGTAAGTGAGTCAAGTGGGTGTAAAGCGGCATAAACACAGCAGTGAAAAGCAGCTAAACCCCATTATAAAAATCAATTACTTTTAAAAACCCGTGAAACAAAGACAGTGAAAGAGAGAGAAATTCTTACAAAATTCGTTCAGGGGCTGTGATGCCATCTGGATTGACCATATCTAGACCCACAGTTGATTGAGACATAAGGGTGGACACTCATGGGGCTGAGAGGTTTGGTGAGGTTGGGTGAGGAAACGCAGACCCTTTAGAGTAATACTGCGTGGTGCCCATCCCATGGGTCCCAAATCTCCAGGTTCAAGGGCATCTTCCTACATCGAAAACATGCATGAGAAACCCAGAAGATGGTACACCGTGTGATCGGGCAAGGTTTCCAAAACGCACCTCATTTCTCATCTCCTTGTGCTCGGGTTCGCCATTCCAGCCGCTTTACTAGCAATCTCCCTCCTCGGAGAATCAGCACCTTTAACCTCCTGTTCCGTACAGGTTGCAATTTGTCCTGAGGATGAACGGGAAGAGGGGGAACCAATGAGAGACTAGCTCTAGGTGTTGGGACAGGCACAGGTCACTCTATTTTCCCATCAGGAAGAAGAATTAACCACAGGCTCAGCCTGCCGCCCGGGACCAGAATAGGGCCTGAAGCAATCCTGCGCTTTTGCGGCCAGCTCCCAAGAAAGCGAGTTGAAAAATGGAGCTCAGGGGCACTGCAATTCACAAACCTGCAGACTTATAAATGATAACTCTCGTTCACAAATATATTGAGGGAAGGCAACGAAGAGGATTTGAAAGCAAGGCAGAATTGCAGGAAACAGATCTCAGGAGGGAGATTCGAATCGCCTTTAAAGAACAGGAAAAGCGGCAAAACCTCGACAATGATGCCCTTGGCCAAAAAGGGCGGATGCGTTTTTTCCTGAATATATTCAGGAAAAAACGCATCCGCCCTTTTTGGCCAACCAAGCAACCTGGAAAGGCAAATCAGCGCTACAAAGAAGTCTCGCTTCCCATCGGTCAAAAGGGCCATGCTGAATAAAGTGTCAAAACCAGAAATGCAGGACAGGCCATGGAGAAACGGGAGCCTGGCTACGCTGATGGGCGGGATGTAAATTGCCAAGAGCCACTCTGGAGAAGTGTACGGTGTGTCCTGAAACATCTAAAAAACTCAGCTTAGAGAGCATAGGGCACTTCCACTCATGAGCGTATAAATTGGGAAAACTAAAAATCAGCAAGACACAGGCACCCCAAAGTTTAGGGCTGCTCTGTTGACAAGAACCTCCACTTCGTTACACCTTAAATATCCCAGGAAAGAGAAAAATGGATAAAGAAGTTGTGGTCCTTATGTACAATGGAATATCACTCAGCCATGAAATCAACGTCATAAGGCTAGTAGCAGCATGATGAGTGGATTTAGGTACGACGATTCTAAGTGAAATAAGTCACACAGAAAAGGACACTTATCATAAGATATCACTTATCGAGGGAATGTAAAAACCGCTACCCTTGAACTGAATTACAAAACAGAACAGAGTCACACGTTTAGAAAACACACTATGGCTGCTTAACGGGATAGGTGAGGTGGGGTGATGCATAAAACAAGGGTTTCAAATTAGCTCAGATACCGTTCCATAAACCCAATAGGTAATAGACAAGACCTACTCCTTGCTCAGTGAATTGGACTCAACACCCCCTATTCACCGCCCAAGAATATATCTGACTAGTAAGAATCTTAAAACCTATGTATTGATATCTCTCTGTAAGTGAGTCAAGTGGGTTAAAGCGGCATAAACACAGCAGTGAAAAGCAGCTACACCCCATTATAAAAATCAATTACTTTTAAAATCCCGTGAAACAAAGACAGTGAAAGAGAGAGAAATTCTTACAAAATTCGTTCAGGGGCTGTGATGCCACCTGGATTGACCATATCTAGACCCACAGCTGATTGAGACATAAGGGTGGACACTCTTGGGGCTGAGAGGTTTGGTGAGGTTGGGTGAGGAAACGCAGACCCTTTAAAGTAATACTGCGTGGTGCCCATCCCATGGGTCCCAAATCTCCAGGTTCAAGGGCATCTTCCTACATCGAAAACATGCATGAGAAACCCAGAAGATGGTACACCGTGTGATCGGGCAAGGTTTCCAAAACGCACCTCATTTCTCATCTCCTTGTGCTCGGGTTCGCCATTCCAGCCGCTTTACTAGCAATCTCCCTCCTTGGAGAATCAGCACCTTTAACCTCCTGTTCCGTACAGGTTGCAATTTGTCCTGAGGATGAACGGGAAGAGGGGGAACCAATGAGAGACTAGCTCTAGGTGTTGGGACAGGCACAGGTCACTCTATTTTCCCATCAGGAAGAAGAATTAACCACAGGCTCAGCCTGCCGCCCGGGACCAGAATAGGGCCTGAAGCAATCCTGCGCTTTTGCGGCCAGCTCCCTAGAAAGCGAGTTGAAAAATGGAGCTCAGGGGCACTGCAATTCACAAACCTGCAGACTTATAAATGATAACTCTCGTCCACAAATATATTGAGGGAAGGCAACGAAGAGGATTTGAAAGCAAGGCAGAATTGCAGGAAACAGATCTCAGGAGGGAGATTCGAATCGCCTTTAAAGAACAGGAAAAGCGGCAAAACCTCGACAATGATGCCCTTGGCCAAAAAGGGCGTACGCGTTTTTTCCTGAATATGTTCAGGAAAAAACGCATCCGCCCTTTTTGGCCAACCAAGCAACCTGGAAAGGCAAATCAGCGCTACAAAGAAGTCTCGCTTCCCATCGGTCAAAAGGGCCATGCTGAATAAAGTGTCAAAACCAGAAATGCAGGACAGGCCATGGAGAAACGGGAGCCTGGCTACGCTGATGGGCGGGATGTAAATTGCCAAGAGCCACTCTGGAGAAGTGTACGGTGTGTCCTGAAACATCTAAAAAACTCAGCTTAGAGAGCATAGGGCACTTCCACTCATGGGCGTATAAATTGGGAAAACTAAAAATCAGCAAGACACAGGCACCCCAAAGTTTAGGGCTGCTCTGTTGACAAGAACCTCCACTTCGTTACACCTCAAATATCCCAGGAAAGAGAAAAATGGATAAAGAAGTTGTGGTCCTTATGTACAATGGAATATCACTCAGCCATGAAATCAACGTCATAAGGCTAGTAGCAGCATGATGAGTGGATTTAGGTACGACGATTCTAAGTGAAATAAGTCACACAGAAAAGGACACTTATCATAAGATATCACTTATCGAGGGAATGTAAATACCGCTACCCTTGAACTGAATTACAAAACAGAACAGAGTCACACGTTTAGAAAACACACTATGGCTGCTTAACGGGAAAGGTGAGGTGGGGTGATGCATAAAACAAGGGTTTCAAATTAGCTCAGATACCGTTCCATAAACCCAATAGGTAATAGACAAGACCTACTCCTTGCTCAGTGAATTGGACTCAACACCCCCTATTCACCGCCCAAGAATATATCTGACTAGTAAGAATCTTAAAACCTATGTATTGATATCTCTCTGTAAGTGAGTCAAGTGGGTGTAAAGCGGCATAAACACAGCAGTGAAAAGCAGCTAAACCCCATTATAAAAATCAATTACTTTTAAAAACCCGTGAAACAAAGACAGTGAAAGAGAGAGAAATTCTTACAAAATTCGTTCAGGGGCTGTGATGCCATCTGGATTGACCATATCTAGACCCACAGTTGATTGAGACATAAGGGTGGACACTCTTGGGGCTGAGAGGTTTGGTGAGGTTGGGTGAGGAAACGCAGACCCTTTAGAGTAATACTGCGTGGTGCCCATCCCATGGGTCCCAAATCTCCAGGTTCAAGGGCATCTTCCTACATCGAAAACATGCATGAGAAACCCAGAAGATGGTACACCGTGTGATCGGGCAAGGTTTCCAAAACGCACCTCATTTCTCATCTCCTTGTGCTCGGGTTCGCCATTCCAGCCGCTTTACTAGCAATCTCCCTCCTTGGAGAATCAGCACCTTTAACCTCCTGTTCCGTACAGGTTGCAATTTGTCCTGAGGATGAACGGGAAGAGGGGGAACCAATGAGAGACTAGCTCTAGGTGTTGGGACAGGCACAGGTCACTCTATTTTCCCATCAGGAAGAAGAATTAACCACAGGCTCAGCCTGCCGCCCGGGACCAGAATAGGGCCTGAAGCAATCCTGCGCTTTTGCGGCCAGCTCCCAAGAAAGCGAGTTGAAAAATGGACCTCAGGGGCACTGCAATTCACAAACCTGCAGACTTATAAATGATAACTCTCGTCCACAAATATATTGAGGGAAGGCAACGAAGAGGATTTGAAAGCAAGGCAGAATTGCAGGAAACAGATCTCAGGAGGGAGATTCGAATCGCCTTTAAAGAACAGGAAAAGCTGCAAAACCTCGACAATGATGCCCTTGGCCAAAAAGGGCGTACGCGTTTTTTCCTGAATATGTTCAGGAAAAAACGCATCCGCCCTTTTTGGCCAACCAAGCAACCTGGAAAGGCAAATCAGCGCTACAAAGAAGTCTCGCTTCCCATCGGTCAAAAGGGCCATGCTGAATAAAGTGTCAAAACCAGAAATGCAGGACAGGCCATGGAGAAACGGGAGCCTGGCTACGCTGATGGGCGGGATGTAAATTGCCAAGAGCCACTCTGGAGAAGTGTACGGTGTGTCCTGAAACATCTAAAAAACTCAGCTTAGAGAGCATAGGGCACTTCCACTCATGGGCGTATAAATTGGGAAAACTAAAAATCAGCAAGACACAGGCACCCCAAAGTTTAGGGCTGCTCTGTTGACAAGAACCTCCACTTCGTTACACCTTAAATATCCCAGGAAAGAGAAAAATGGATAAAGAAGTTGTGGTCCTTATGTACAATGGAATATCACTCAGCCATGAAATCAACGTCATAAGGCTAGTAGCAGCATGATGAGTGGATTTAGGTACGAGGATTCTAAGTGAAATAAGTCACACAGAAAAGGACACTTATCATAAGATATCACTTATCGAGGGAATGTAAAAACCGCTACCCTTGAACTGAATTACAAAACAGAACAGAGTCACACGTTTAGAAAACACACTATGGCTGCTTAACGGGAAAGGTGAGGTGGGGTGATGCATAAAACAAGGGTTTCAAATTAGCTCAGATACCGTTCCATAAACCCAATAGGTAATAGACAAGACCTACTCCTTGCTCAGTGAATTGGACTCAACACCCCCTATTCACCGCCCAAGAATATATCTGACTAGTAAGAATCTTAAAACCTATGTATTGATATCTCTCTGTAAGTGAGTCAAGTGGGTGTAAAGCGGCATAAACACAGCAGTGAAAAGCAGCTAAACCCCATTATAAAAATCAATTACTTTTAAAAACCCGTGAAACAAAGACAGTGAAAGAGAGAGAAATTCTTACAAAATTCGTTCAGGGGCTGTGATGCCATCTGGATTGACCATATCTAGACCCACAGTTGATTGAGACATAAGGGTGGACACTCTTGGGGCTGAGAGGTTTGGTGAGGTTGGGTGAGGAAACGCAGACCCTTTAGAGTAATACTGCGTGGTGCCCATCCCATGGGTCCCAAATCTCCAGGTTCAAGGGCATCTTCCTACATCGAAAACATGCATGAGAAACCCAGAAGATGGTACACCGTGTGATCGGGCAAGGTTTCCAAAACGCACCTCATTTCTCATCTCCTTGTGCTCGGGTTCGCCATTCCAGCCGCTTTACTAGCAATCTCCCTCCTTGGAGAATCAGCACCTTTAACCTCCTGTTCCGTACAGGTTGCAATTTGTCCTGAGGATGAACGGGAAGAGGGGGAACCAATGAGAGACTAGCTCTAGGTGTTGGGACAGGCACAGGTCACTCTATTTTCCCATCAGGAAGAAGAATTAACCACAGGCTCAGCCTGCCGCCCGGGACCAGAATAGGGCCTGAAGCAATCCTGCGCTTTTGCGGCCAGCTCCCAAGAAAGCGAGTTGAAAAATGGAGCTCAGGGGCACTGCAATTCACAAACCTGCAGACTTATAAATGATAACTCTCGTCCACAAATATATTGAGGGAAGGCAACGAAGAAGATTTGAAAGCAAGGCAGAATTGCAGGAAACAGATCTCAGGAGGGAGATTCGAATCGCCTTTAAAGAACAGGAAAAGCGGCAAAACCTCGACAATGATGCCCTTGGCCAAAAAGGGCGTACGCGTTTTTTCCTGAATATGTTCAGGAAAAAACGCATCCGCCCTTTTTGGCCAACCAAGCAACCTGGAAAGGCAAATCAGCGCTACAAAGAAGTCTCGCTTCCCATCGGTCAAAAGGGCCATGCTGAATAAAGTGTCAAAACCAGAAATGCAGGACAGGCCATGGAGAAACGGGAGCCTGGCTACGCTGATGGGCGGGATGTAAA
This sequence comes from Balaenoptera physalus, assembly GCF_965194825.1. Classification (NCBI taxonomy): domain Eukaryota; kingdom Metazoa; phylum Chordata; class Mammalia; order Artiodactyla; family Balaenopteridae; genus Balaenoptera; species Balaenoptera physalus. Next base: position 39,443,395 of record NC_138890.1, read on the forward strand.
TTGCCAAGAGCCACTCTGGAGAAGTGTACGGTGTGTCCTGAAACATCTAAAAAACTCAGCTTAGAGAGCATAGGGCACTTCCACTCATGGGCGTATAAATTGGGAAAACTAAAAATCAGCGAGACACAGGCACCCCAAAGTTTAGGGCTGCTCTGTTGACAAGAACCTCCACTTCGTTACACCTTAAATATCCCAGGAAAGAGAAAAATGGATAAAGAAGTTGTGGTCCTTATGTACAATGGAATATCACTCAGCCATGAAATCAACGTCATAAGGCTAGTAGCAGCATGATGAGTGGATTTAGGTACGACGATTCTAAGTGAAATAAGTCACACAGAAAAGGACACTTATCATAAGATATCACTTATCGAGGGAATGTAAAAACCGCTACCCTTGAACTGAATTACAAAACAGAACAGAGTCACACGTTTAGAAAACACACTATGGCTGCTTAACGGGAAAGGTGAGGTGGGGTGATGCATAAAACAAGGGTTTCAAATTAGCTCAGATACCGTTCCATAAACCCAATAGGTAATAGACAAGACCTACTCCTTGCTCAGTGAATTGGACTCAACACCCCCTATTCACCGCCCAAGAATATATCTGACTAGTAAGAATCTTAAAACCTATGTATTGATATCTCTCTGTAAGTGAGTCAAGTGGGTGTAAAGCGGCATAAACACAGCAGTGAAAAGCAGCTAAACCCCATTATAAAAATCAATTACTTTTAAAAACCCGTGAAACAAAGACAGTGAAAGAGAGAGAAATTCTTACAAAATTCGTTCAGGGGCTGTGATGCCATCTGGATTGACCATATCTAGACCCACAGTTGATTGAGACATAAGGGTGGACACTCATGGGGCTGAGAGGTTTGGTGAGGTTGGGTGAGGAAACGCAGACCCTTTAGAGTAATACTGCGTGGTGCCCATCCCATGGGTCCCAAATCTCCAGGTTCAAGGGCATCTTCCTACATCGAAAACATGCATGAGAAACCCAGAAGATGGTACACCGTGTGATCGGGCAAGGTTTCCAAAACGCACCTCATTTCTCATCTCCTTGTGCTCGGGTTCGCCATTCCAGCCGCTTTACTAGCAATCTCCCTCCTCGGAGAATCAGCACCTTTAACCTCCTGTTCCGTACAGGTTGCAATTTGTCCTGAGGATGAACGGGAAGAGGGGGAACCAATGAGAGACTAGCTCTAGGTGTTGGGACAGGCACAGGTCACTCTATTTTCCCATCAGGAAGAAGAATTAACCACAGGCTCAGCCTGCCGCCCGGGACCAGAATAGGGCCTGAAGCAATCCTGCGCTTTTGCGGCCAGCTCCCAAGAAAGCGAGTTGAAAAATGGAGCTCAGGGGCACTGCAATTCACAAACCTGCAGACTTATAAATGATAACTCTCGTTCACAAATATATTGAGGGAAGGCAACGAAGAGGATTTGAAAGCAAGGCAGAATTGCAGGAAACAGATCTCAGGAGGGAGATTCGAATCGCCTTTAAAGAACAGGAAAAGCGGCAAAACCTCGACAATGATGCCCTTGGCCAAAAAGGGCGGATGCGTTTTTTCCTGAATATATTCAGGAAAAAACGCATCCGCCCTTTTTGGCCAACCAAGCAACCTGGAAAGGCAAATCAGCGCTACAAAGAAGTCTCGCTTCCCATCGGTCAAAAGGGCCATGCTGAATAAAGTGTCAAAACCAGAAATGCAGGACAGGCCATGGAGAAACGGGAGCCTGGCTACGCTGATGGGCGGGATGTAAATTGCCAAGAGCCACTCTGGAGAAGTGTACGGTGTGTCCTGAAACATCTAAAAAACTCAGCTTAGAGAGCATAGGGCACTTCCACTCATGAGCGTATAAATTGGGAAAACTAAAAATCAGCAAGACACAGGCACCCCAAAGTTTAGGGCTGCTCTGTTGACAAGAACCTCCACTTCGTTACACCTTAAATATCCCAGGAAAGAGAAAAATGGATAAAGAAGTTGTGGTCCTTATGTACAATGGAATATCACTCAGCCATGAAATCAACGTCATAAGGCTAGTAGCAGCATGATGAGTGGATTTAGGTACGACGATTCTAAGTGAAATAAGTCACACAGAAAAGGACACTTATCATAAGATATCACTTATCGAGGGAATGTAAAAACCGCTACCCTTGAACTGAATTACAAAACAGAACAGAGTCACACGTTTAGAAAACACACTATGGCTGCTTAACGGGATAGGTGAGGTGGGGTGATGCATAAAACAAGGGTTTCAAATTAGCTCAGATACCGTTCCATAAACCCAATAGGTAATAGACAAGACCTACTCCTTGCTCAGTGAATTGGACTCAACACCCCCTATTCACCGCCCAAGAATATATCTGACTAGTAAGAATCTTAAAACCTATGTATTGATATCTCTCTGTAAGTGAGTCAAGTGGGTTAAAGCGGCATAAACACAGCAGTGAAAAGCAGCTACACCCCATTATAAAAATCAATTACTTTTAAAATCCCGTGAAACAAAGACAGTGAAAGAGAGAGAAATTCTTACAAAATTCGTTCAGGGGCTGTGATGCCACCTGGATTGACCATATCTAGACCCACAGCTGATTGAGACATAAGGGTGGACACTCTTGGGGCTGAGAGGTTTGGTGAGGTTGGGTGAGGAAACGCAGACCCTTTAAAGTAATACTGCGTGGTGCCCATCCCATGGGTCCCAAATCTCCAGGTTCAAGGGCATCTTCCTACATCGAAAACATGCATGAGAAACCCAGAAGATGGTACACCGTGTGATCGGGCAAGGTTTCCAAAACGCACCTCATTTCTCATCTCCTTGTGCTCGGGTTCGCCATTCCAGCCGCTTTACTAGCAATCTCCCTCCTTGGAGAATCAGCACCTTTAACCTCCTGTTCCGTACAGGTTGCAATTTGTCCTGAGGATGAACGGGAAGAGGGGGAACCAATGAGAGACTAGCTCTAGGTGTTGGGACAGGCACAGGTCACTCTATTTTCCCATCAGGAAGAAGAATTAACCACAGGCTCAGCCTGCCGCCCGGGACCAGAATAGGGCCTGAAGCAATCCTGCGCTTTTGCGGCCAGCTCCCTAGAAAGCGAGTTGAAAAATGGAGCTCAGGGGCACTGCAATTCACAAACCTGCAGACTTATAAATGATAACTCTCGTCCACAAATATATTGAGGGAAGGCAACGAAGAGGATTTGAAAGCAAGGCAGAATTGCAGGAAACAGATCTCAGGAGGGAGATTCGAATCGCCTTTAAAGAACAGGAAAAGCGGCAAAACCTCGACAATGATGCCCTTGGCCAAAAAGGGCGTACGCGTTTTTTCCTGAATATGTTCAGGAAAAAACGCATCCGCCCTTTTTGGCCAACCAAGCAACCTGGAAAGGCAAATCAGCGCTACAAAGAAGTCTCGCTTCCCATCGGTCAAAAGGGCCATGCTGAATAAAGTGTCAAAACCAGAAATGCAGGACAGGCCATGGAGAAACGGGAGCCTGGCTACGCTGATGGGCGGGATGTAAATTGCCAAGAGCCACTCTGGAGAAATGTACGGTGTGTCCTGAAACATCTAAAAAACTCAGCTTAGAGAGCATAGGGCACTTCCACTCATGGGCGTATAAATTGGGAAAACTAAAAATCAGCAAGACACAGGCACCCCAAAGTTTAGGGCTGCTCTGTTGACAAGAACCTCCACTTCGTTACACCTTAAATATCCCAGGAAAGAGGAAAAATGGATAAAGAAGTTGTGGTCCTTATGTACAATGGAATATCACTCAGCCATGAAATCAACGTCATAAGGCTAGTAGCAGCATGATGAGTGGATTTAGGTACGACGATTCTAAGTGAAATAAGTCACACAGAAAAGGACACTTATCATAAGATATCACTTATCGAGGGAATGTAAAAACCGCTACCCTTGAACTGAATTACAAAACAGAACAGAGTCACACGTTTAGAAAACACACTATGGCTGCTTAACGGGAAAGGTGAGGTGGGGTGATGCATAAAACAAGGGTTTCAAATTAGCTCAGATACCGTTCCATAAACCCAATAGGTAATAGACAAGACCTACTCCTTGCTCAGTGAATTGGACTCAACACCCCCTATTCACCGCCCAAGAATATATCTGACTAGTAAGAATCTTAAAACCTATGTATTGATATCTCTCTGTAAGTGAGTCAAGTGGGTGTAAAGCGGCATAAACACAGCAGTGAAAAGCAGCTAAACCCCATTATAAAAATCAATTACTTTTAAAAACCCGTGAAACAAAGACAGTGAAAGAGAGAGAAATTCTTACAAAATTCGTTCAGGGGCTGTGATGCCATCTGGATTGACCATATCTAGACCCACAGTTGATTGAGACATAAGGGTGGACACTCTTGGGGCTGAGAGGTTTGGTGAGGTTGGGTGAGGAAACGCAGACCCTTTAGAGTAATACTGCGTGGTGCCCATCCCATGGGTCCCAAATCTCCAGGTTCAAGGGCATCTTCCTACATCGAAAACATGCATGAGAAACCCAGAAGATGGTACACCGTGTGATCGGGCAAGGTTTCCAAAACGCACCTCATTTCTCATCTCCTTGTGCTCGGGTTCGCCATTCCAGCCGCTTTACTAGCAATCTCCCTCCTTGGAGAATCAGCACCTTTAACCTCCTGTTCCGTACAGGTTGCAATTTGTCCTGAGGATGAACGGGAAGAGGGGGAACCAATGAGAGACTAGCTCTAGGTGTTGGGACAGGCACAGGTCACTCTATTTTCCCATCAGGAAGAAGAATTAACCACAGGCTCAGCCTGCCGCCCGGGACCAGAATAGGGCCTGAAGCAATCCTGCGCTTTTGCGGCCAGCTCCCAAGAAAGCGAGTTGAAAAATGGAGCTCAGGGGCACTGCAATTCACAAACCTGCAGACTTATAAATGATAACTCTCGTCCACAAATATATTGAGGGAAGGCAACGAAGAGGATTCGAAAGCAAGGCAGAATTGCAGGAAACAGATCTCAGGAGGGAGATTCGAATCGCCTTTAAAGAACAGGAAAAGCGGCAAAACCTCGACAATGATGCCCTTGGCCAAAAAGGGCGTACGCGTTTTTTCCTGAATATGTTCAGGAAAAAACGCATCCGCCCTTTTTGGCCAACCAAGCAACCTGGAAAGGCAAATCAGCACTATAAAGAAGTCTCGCTTCCCATCGGTCAAAAGGGCCATGCTGAATAAAGTGTCAAAACCAGAAATGCAGGACAGGCCATGGAGAAACGGGAGCCTGGCTACGCTGATGGGCGGGATGTAAATTGCCAAGAGCCACTCTGGAGAAGTGTACGGTGTGTCCTGAAACATCTAAAAAACTCAGCTTAGAGAGCATAGGGCACTTCCACTCATGGGCGTATAAATTGGGAAAACTAAAAATCAGCAAGACACAGGCACCCCAAAGTTTAGGGCTGCTCTGTTGACAAGAACCTCCACTTCGTTACACCTTAAATATCCCAGGAAAGAGAAAAATGGATAAAGAAGTTGTGGTCCTTATGTACAATGGAATATCACTCAGCCATGAAATCAACGTCATAAGGCTAGTAGCAGCATGATGAGTGGATTTAGGTACGACGATTCTAAGTGAAATAAGTCACACAGAAAAGGACACTTATCATAAGATATCACTTATCGAGGGAATGTAAAAACCGCTACCCTTGAACTGAATTACAAAACAGAACAGAGTCACACGTTTAGAAAACACACTATGGCTGCTTAACGGGAAAGGTGAGGTGGGGTGATGCATAAAACAAGGGTTTCAAATTAGCTCAGATACCGTTCCATAAACCCAATAGGTAATAGACAAGACCTACTCCTTGCTCAGTGAATTGGACTCAACACCCCCTATTCACCGCCCAAGAATATATCTGACTAGTAAGAATCTTAAAACCTATGTATTGATATCTCTCTGTAAGTGAGTCAAGTGGGTGTAAAGCGGCATAAACACAGCAGTGAAAAGCAGCTAAACCCCATTATAAAAATCAATTACTTTTAAAAACCCGTGAAACAAAGACAGTGAAACAGAGAGAAATTCTTACAAAATTCGTTCAGGGGCTGTGATGCCATCTGGATTGACCATATCTAGACCCACAGTTGATTGAGACATAAGGGTGGACACTCTTGGGGCTGAGAGGTTTGGTGAGGTTGGGTGAGGAAACGCAGACCCTTTAGAGTAATACTGCGTGGTGCCCATCCCATGGGTCCCAAATCTCCAGGTTCAAGGGCATCTTCCTACATCGAAAACATGCATGAGAAACCCAGAAGATGGTACACCGTGTGATCGGGCAAGGTTTCCAAAACGCACCTCATTTCTCATCTCCTTGTGCTCGGGTTCGCCATTCCAGCCGCTTTACTAGCAATCTCCCTCCTTGGAGAATCAGCACCTTTAACCTCCTGTTCCGTACAGGTTGCAATTTGTCCTGAGGATGAACGGGAAGAGGGGGAACCAATGAGAGACTAGCTCTAGGTGTTGGGACAGGCACAGGTCACTCTATTTTCCCATCAGGAAGAAGAATTAACCACAGGCTCAGCCTGCCGCCCGGGACCAGAATAGGGCCTGAAGCAATCCTGCGCTTTTGCGGCCAGCTCCCAAGAAAGCGAGTTGAAAAATGGAGCTCAGGGGCACTGCAATTCACAAACCTGCAGACTTATAAATGATAACTCTCGTCCACAAATATATTGAGGGAAGGCAACGAAGAGGATTCGAAAGCAAGGCAGAATTGCAGGAAACAGATCTCAGGAGGGAGATTCGAATCGCCTTTAAAGAACAGGAAAAGCGGCAAAACCTCGACAATGATGCCCTTGGCCAAAAAGGGCGTACGCGTTTTTTCCTGAATATGTTCAGGAAAAAACGCATCCGCCCTTTTTGGCCAACCAAGCAACCTGGAAAGGCAAATCAGCACTATAAAGAAGTCTCGCTTCCCATCGGTCAAAAGGGCCATGCTGAATAAAGTGTCAAAACCAGAAATGCAGGACAGGCCATGGAGAAACGGGAGCCTGGCTACGCTGATGGGCGGGATGTAAATTGCCAAGAGCCACTCTGGAGAAGTGTACGGTGTGTCCTGAAACATCTAAAAAACTCAGCTTAGAGAGCATAGGGCACTTCCACTCATGGGCGTATAAATTGGGAAAACTAAAAATCAGCAAGACACAGGCACCCCAAAGTTTAGGGCTGCTCTGTTGACAAGAACCTCCACTTCGTTACACCTTAAATATCCCAGGAAAGAGAAAAATGGATAAAGAAGTTGTGGTCCTTATGTACAATGGAATATCACTCAGCCATGAAATCAACGTCATAAGGCTAGTAGCAGCATGATGAGTGGATTTAGGTACGACGATTCTAAGTGAAATAAGTCACACAGAAAAGGACACTTATCATAAGATATCACTTATCGAGGGAATGTAAAAACCGCTACCCTTGAACTGAATTACAAAACAGAACAGAGTCACACGTTTAGAAAACACACTATGGCTGCTTAACGGGAAAGGTGAGGTGGGGTGATGCATAAAACAAGGGTTTCAAATTAGCTCAGATACCGTTCCATAAACCCAATAGGTAATAGACAAGACCTACTCCTTGCTCAGTGAATTGGACTCAACACCCCCTATTCACCGCCCAAGAATATATCTGACTAGTAAGAATCTTAAAACCTATGTATTGATATCTCTCTGTAAGTGAGTCAAGTGGGTGTAAAGCGGCATAAACACAGCAGTGAAAAGCAGCTAAACCCCATTATAAAAATCAATTACTTTTAAAAACCCGTGAAACAAAGACAGTGAAACAGAGAGAAATTCTTACAAAATTCATTCAGGGGCTGTGATGCCACCTGGATTGACCATATCTAGACCCACAGTTGATTGAGACATAAGGGTGGACACTCTTGGGGCTGAGAGGTTTGGTGAGGTTGGGTGAGGAAACGCAGACCCTTTAAAGTACTACTGCGTGGTGCCCATCCCATGGGTCCCAAATCTCCAGGTTCAAGGGCATCTTCCTCATCGAAAACATGCATGAGAAACCCAGAAGATGGTACACCGTGTGATCGGGCAAGGTTTCCAAAACGCACCTCATTTCTCATCTCCTTGTGCTCGGGTTCGCCATTCCAGCCGCTTTACTAGCAATCTCCCTCCTTGGAGAATCAGCACCTTTAACCTCCTGTTCCGTACAGGTTGCAATTTGTCCTGAGGATGAACGGGAAGAGGGGGAACCAATGAGAGACTAGCTCTAGGTGTTGGGACAGGCACAGGTCACTCTATTTTCCCATCAGGAAGAAGAATTAACCACAGGCTCAGCCTGCCGCCCGGGACCAGAATAGGGCCTGAAGCAATCCTGCGCTTTTGCGGCCAGCTCCCAAGAAAGCGAGTTGAAAAATGGAGCTCAGGGGCACTGCAATTCACAAACCTGCAGACTTATAAATGATAACTCTCGTCCACAAATATATTGAGGGAAGGCAACGAAGAGGATTTGAAAGCAAGGCAGAATTGCAGGAAACAGATCTCAGGAGGGAGATTCGAATCGCCTTTAAAGAACAGGAAAAGCGGCAAAACCTCGACAATGATGCCCTTGGCCAAAAAGGGCGTACGCGTTTTTTCCTGAATATGTTCAGGAAAAAACCATCCGCCCTTTTTGGCCAACCAAGCAACCTGGAAAGGCAAATCAGCACTATAAAGAAGTCTCGCTTCCCATCGGTCAAAAGGGCCATGCTGAATAAAGTGTCAAAACCAGAAATGCAGGACAGGCCATGGAGAAACGGGAGCCTGGCTACGCTGATGGGCGGGATGTAAATTGCCAACAGCCACTCTGGAGAAGTGTACGGTGTGTCCTGAAACATCTAAAAAACTCAGTTTAGAGAGCATAGGGCACTTCCACTCATGGGCGTATAAATTGGGAAAACTAAAAATCAGCAAGACACAGGCACCCCAAAGTTTAGGGCTGCTCTGTTGACAAGAACCTCCACTTCGTTACACCTTAAATATCCCAGGAAAGAGAAAAATGGATAAAGAAGTTGTGGTCCTTATGTACAATGGAATATCACTCAGCCATGAAATCAACGTCATAAGGCTAGTAGCCGCATGATGAGTGGATTTAGGTACGACGATTCTAAGTGAAATAAGTCACACAGAAAAACACACTTATCATAAGATATCATTTATAGAGGGAATGTAAAAACAGCTACCCTTGAACTGAATTACAAAACAGAACAGAGTCACACGTTTAGAAGACACACTATGGCTGCTTAACGGGATAGGTGAGGTGGGGTGATGCATAAAACAAGGGTTTCAAATTAGCTCAGATACCGTTCCATAAACCCAATAGGTAATAGACAAGACCTACTCCTTGCTCAGTGAATTGGACTCAACACCCCCTATTCACCGCCCAAGAATATATCTGACTAGTAAGAATTTTAAAACCTATGTATTGATATCTCTCTGTAAGTGAGTCAAGTGGGTTAAAGCGGCATAAACACAGCAGTGAAAAGCAGCTAAACCCCATTATAAAAATCAATTACTTTTAAAATCCCGTGAAACAAAGACAGTGAAAGAGAGAGAAATTCTTACAAAATTCGTTCAGGGGCTGTGATGCCACCTGGATTGACCATATCTAGACCCACAGCTGATTGAGACATAAGGGTGGACACTCTTGGGGCTGAGAGGTTTGGTGAGGTTGGGTGAGGAAACGCAGACCCTTTAAAGTAATACTGCGTGGTGCCCATCCCATGGGTCCCAAATCTCCAGGTTCAAGGGCATCTTCCTACATCGAAAACATGCATGAGAAACCCAGAAGATGGTACACCGTGTGATCGGGCAAGGTTTCCAAAACGCACCTCATTTCTCATCTCCTTGTGCTCGGGTTCGCCATTCCAGCCCCTTTACTAGCAATCTCCCTCCTTGGAGAATCAGCACCTTTAACCTCCTGTTCCGTACAGGTTGCAATTTGTCCTGAGGATGAACGGGAAGAGGGGGAACCAATGAGAGACTAGCTCTAGGTGTTGGGACAGGCACAGGTCACTCTATTTTCCCATCAGGAAGAAGAATTAACCACAGGCTCAGCCTGCCGCCCGGGACCAGAATAGGGCCTGAAGCAATCCTGCGCTTTTGCGGCCAGCTCCCAAGAAAGCGAGTTGAAAAATGGACCTCAGGGGCACTGCAATTCACAAACCTGCAGACTTATAAATGATAACTCTCGTCCACAAATATATTGAGGGAAGGCAACGAAGAGGATTTGAAAGCAAGGCAGAATTGCAGGAAACAGATCTCAGGAGGGAGATTCGAATCGCCTTTAAAGAACAGGAAAAGTGGCAAAACCTCGACAATGATGCCCTTGGCCAAAAAGGGCGTACGTGTTTTTTCCTGAATATGTTCAGGAAAAAACGCATCCGCCCTTTTTGGCCAACCAAGCAACCTGGAAAGGCAAATCAGCGCTACAAAGAAGTCTCGCTTCCCATCGGTCAAAAGGGCCATGCTGAATAAAGTGTCAAAACCAGAAATGCAGGACAGGCCATGGAGAAACGGGAGCCTGGCTACGCTGATGGGCGGGATGTAAATTGCCAAGAGCCACTCTGGAGAAGTGTACGGTGTGTCCTGAAACATCTAAAAAACTCAGCTTAGAGAGCATAGGGCACTTCCACTCATGGGCGTATAAATTGGGAAAACTAAAAATCAGCAAGACACAGGCACCCCAAAGTTTAGGGCTGCTCTGTTGACAAGAACCTCCACTTCGTTACACCTTAAATATCCCAGGAAAGAGAAAAATGGATAAAGAAGTTGTGGTCCTTATGTACAATGGAATATCACTCAGCCATGAAATCAACGTCATAAGGCTAGTAGCAGCATGATGAGTGGATTTAGGTACGACGATTCTAAGTGAAATAAGTCACACAGAAAAGGACACTTATCATAAGATATCACTTATCGAGGGAATGTAAAAACCGCTACCCTTGAACTGAATTACAAAACAGAACAGAGTCACACGTTTAGAAAACACACTATGGCTGCTTAACGGGAAAGGTGAGGTGGGGTGATGCATAAAACAAGGGTTTCAAATTAGCTCAGATACCGTTCCATAAACCCAATAGGTAATAGACAAGACCTACTCCTTGCTCAGTGAATTGGACTCAACACCCCCTATTCACCGCCCAAGAATATATCTGACTAGTAAGAATCTTAAAACCTATGTATTGATATCTCTCTGTAAGTGAGTCAAGTGGGTTAAAGCGGCATAAACACAGCAGTGAAAAGCAGCTAAACCCCATTATAAAAATCAATTACTTTTAAAATCCCGTGAAACAAAGACAGTGAAAGAGAGAGAAATTCTTACAAAATTCGTTCAGGGGCTGTGATGCCACCTGGATTGACCATATCTAGACCCACAGCTGATTGAGACATAAGGGTGGACACTCTTGGGGCTGAGAGGTTTGGTGAGGTTGGGTGAGGAAACGCAGACCCTTTAAAGTAATACTGCGTGGTGCCCATCCCATGGGTCCCAAATCTCCAGGTTCAAGGGCATCTTCCTACATCGAAAACATGCATGAGAAACCCAGAAGATGGTACACCGTGTGATCGGGCAAGGTTTCCAAAACGCACCTCATTTCTCATCTCCTTGTGCTCGGGTTCGCCATTCCAGCCCCTTTACTAGCAATCTCCCTCCTTGGAGAATCAGCACCTTTAACCTCCTGTTCCGTACAGGTTGCAATTTGTCCTGAGGATGAACGGGAAGAGGGGGAACCAATGAGAGACTAGCTCTAGGTGTTGGGACAGGCACAGGTCACTCTATTTTCCCATCAGGAAGAAGAATTAACCACAGGCTCAGCCTGCCGCCCGGGACCAGAATAGGGCCTGAAGCAATCCTGCGCTTTTGCGGCCAGCTCCCAAGAAAGCGAGTTGAAAAATGGACCTCAGGGGCACTGCAATTCACAAACCTGCAGACTTATAAATGATAACTCTCGTCCACAAATATATTGAGGGAAGGCAACGAAGAGGATTTGAAAGCAAGGCAGAATTGCAGGAAACAGATCTCAGGAGGGAGATTCGAATCGCCTTTAAAGAACAGGAAAAGTGGCAAAACCTCGACAATGATGCCCTTGGCCAAAAAGGGCGTACGCGTTTTTTCCTGAATATGTTCAGGAAAAAACGCATCCGCCCTTTTTGGCCAACCAAGCAACCTGGAAAGGCAAATCAGCGCTACAAAGAAGTCTCGCTTCCCATCGGTCAAAAGGGCCATGCTGAATAAAGTGTCAAAACCAGAAATGCAGGACAGGCCATGGAGAAACGGGAGCCTGGCTACGCTGATGGGCGGGATGTAAATTGCCAAGAGCCACTCTGGAGAAGTGTACGGTGTGTCCTGAAACATCTAAAAAACTCAGCTTAGAGAGCATAGGGCACTTCCACTCATGGGCGTATAAATTGGGAAAACTAAAAATCAGCAAGACACAGGCACCCCAAAGTTTAGGGCTGCTCTGTTGACAAGAACCTCCACTTCGTTACACCTTAAATATCCCAGGAAAGAGAAAAATGGATAAAGAAGTTGTGGTCCTTATGTACAATGGAATATCACTCAGCCATGAAATCAACGTCATAAGGCTAGTAGCAGCATGATGAGTGGATTTAGGTACGACGATTCTAAGTGAAATAAGTCACACAGAAAAGGACACTTATCATAAGATATCACTTATCGAGGGAATGTAAAAACCGCTACCCTTGAACTGAATTACAAAACAGAACAGAGTCACACGTTTAGAAAACACACTATGGCTGCTTAACGGGAAAGGTGAGGTGGGGTGATGCATAAAACAAGGGTTTCAAATTAGCTCAGATACCGTTCCATAAACCCAATAGGTAATAGACAAGACCTACTCCTTGCTCAGTGAATTGGACTCAACACCCCCTATTCACCGCCCAAGAATATATCTGACTAGTAAGAATCTTAAAACCTATGTATTGATATCTCTCTGTAAGTGAGTCAAGTGGGTGTAAAGCGGCATAAACACAGCAGTGAAAAGCAGCTAAACCCCATTATAAAAATCAATTACTTTTAAAAACCCGTGAAACAAAGACAGTGAAAGAGAGAGAAATTCTTACAAAATTCGTTCAGGGGCTGTGATGCCATCTGGATTGACCATATCTAGACCCACAGTTGATTGAGACATAAGGGTGGACACTCTTGGGGCTGAGAGGTTTGGTGAGGTTGGGTGAGGAAACGCAGACCCTTTAGAGTAATACTGCGTGGTGCCCATCCCATGGGTCCCAAATCTCCAGGTTCAAGGGCATCTTCCTACATCGAAAACATGCATGAGAAACCCAGAAGATGGTACACCGTGTGATCGGGCAAGGTTTCCAAAACGCACCTCATTTCTCATCTCCTTGTGCTCGGGTTCGCCATTCCAGCCGCTTTACTAGCAATCTCCCTCCTTGGAGAATCAGCACCTTTAACCTCCTGTTCCGTACAGGTTGCAATTTGTCCTGAGGATGAACGGGAAGAGGGGGAACCAATGAGAGACTAGCTCTAGGTGTTGGGACAGGCACAGGTCACTCTATTTTCCCATCAGGAAGAAGAATTAACCACAGGCTCAGCCTGCCGCCCGGGACCAGAATAGGGCCTGAAGCAATCCTGCGCTTTTGCGGCCAGCTCCCAAGAAAGCGAGTTGAAAAATGGAGCTCAGGGGCACTGCAATTCACAAACCTGCAGACTTATAAATGATAACTCTCGTCCACAAATATATTGAGGGAAGGCAACGAAGAGGATTCGAAAGCAAGGCAGAATTGCAGGAAACAGATCTCAGGAGGGAGATTCGAATCGCCTTTAAAGAACAGGAAAAGCGGCAAAACCTCGACAATGATGCCCTTGGCCAAAAAGGGCGTACGCGTTTTTTCCTGAATATGTTCAGGAAAAAACGCATCCGCCCTTTTTGGCCAACCAAGCAACCTGGAAAGGCAAATCAGCACTATAAAGAAGTCTCGCTTCCCATCGGTCAAAAGGGCCATGCTGAATAAAGTGTCAAAACCAGAAATGCAGGACAGGCCATGGAGAAACGGGAGCCTGGCTACGCTGATGGGCGGGATGTAAATTGCCAAGAGCCACTCTGGAGAAGTGTACGGTGTGTCCTGAAACATCTAAAAAACTCAGCTTAGAGAGCATAGGGCACTTCCACTCATGGGCGTATAAATTGGGAAAACTAAAAATCAGCAAGACACAGGCACCCCAAAGTTTAGGGCTGCTCTGTTGACAAGAACCTCCACTTCGTTACACCTTAAATATCCCAGGAAAGAGAAAAATGGATAAAGAAGTTGTGGTCCTTATGTACAATGGAATATCACTCAGCCATGAAATCAACGTCATAAGGCTAGTAGCAGCATGATGAGTGGATTTAGGTACGACGATTCTAAGTGAAATAAGTCACACAGAAAAGGACACTTATCATAAGATATCACTTATCGAGGGAATGTAAAAACCGCTACCCTTGAACTGAATTACAAAACAGAACAGAGTCACACGTTTAGAAAACACACTATGGCTGCTTAACGGGAAAGGTGAGGTGGGGTGATGCATAAAACAAGGGTTTCAAATTAGCTCAGATACCGTTCCATAAACCCAATAGGTAATAGACAAGACCTACTCCTTGCTCAGTGAATTGGACTCAACACCCCCTATTCACCGCCCAAGAATATATCTGACTAGTAAGAATCTTAAAACCTATGTATTGATATCTCTCTGTAAGTGAGTCAAGTGGGTGTAAAGCGGCATAAACACAGCAGTGAAAAGCAGCTAAACCCCATTATAAAAATCAATTACTTTTAAAAACCCGTGAAACAAAGACAGTGAAACAGAGAGAAATTCTTACAAAATTCATTCAGGGGCTGTGATGCCACCTGGATTGACCATATCTAGACCCACAGTTGATTGAGACATAAGGGTGGACACTCTTGGGGCTGAGAGGTTTGGTGAGGTTGGGTGAGGAAACGCAGACCCTTTAAAGTACTACTGCGTGGTGCCCATCCCATGGGTCCCAAATCTCCAGGTTCAAGGGCATCTTCCTCATCGAAAACATGCATGAGAAACCCAGAAGATGGTACACCGTGTGATCGGGCAAGGTTTCCAAAACGCACCTCATTTCTCATCTCCTTGTGCTCGGGTTCGCCATTCCAGCCGCTTTACTAGCAATCTCCCTCCTTGGAGAATCAGCACCTTTAACCTCCTGTTCCGTACAGGTTGCAATTTGTCCTGAGGATGAACGGGAAGAGGGGGAACCAATGAGAGACTAGCTCTAGGTGTTGGGACAGGCACAGGTCACTCTATTTTCCCATCAGGAAGAAGAATTAACCACAGGCTCAGCCTGCCGCCCGGGACCAGAATAGGGCCTGAAGCAATCCTGCGCTTTTGCGGCCAGCTCCCAAGAAAGCGAGTTGAAAAATGGAGCTCAGGGGCACTGCAATTCACAAACCTGCAGACTTATAAATGATAACTCTCGTCCACAAATATATTGAGGGAAGGCAACGAAGAGGATTTGAAAGCAAGGCAGAATTGCAGGAAACAGATCTCAGGAGGGAGATTCGAATCGCCTTTAAAGAACAGGAAAAGCGGCAAAACCTCGACAATGATGCCCTTGGCCAAAAAGGGCGTACGCGTTTTTTCCTGAATATGTTCAGGAAAAAACCATCCGCCCTTTTTGGCCAACCAAGCAACCTGGAAAGGCAAATCAGCACTATAAAGAAGTCTCGCTTCCCATCGGTCAAAAGGGCCATGCTGAATAAAGTGTCAAAACCAGAAATGCAGGACAGGCCATGGAGAAACGGGAGCCTGGCTACGCTGATGGGCGGGATGTAAATTGCCAACAGCCACTCTGGAGAAGTGTACGGTGTGTCCTGAAACATCTAAAAAACTCAGTTTAGAGAACATAGGGCACTTCCACTCATGGGCGTATAAATTGGGAAAACTAAAAATCAGCAAGACACAGGCACCCCAAAGTTTAGGGCTGCTCTGTTGACAAGAACCTCCACTTCGTTACACCTTAAATATCCCAGGAAAGAGAAAAATGGATAAAGAAGTTGTGGTCCTTATGTACAATGGAATATCACTCAGCCATGAAATCAACGTCATAAGGCTAGTAGCCGCATGATGAGTGGATTTAGGTACGACGATTCTAAGTGAAATAAGTCACACAGAAAAACACACTTATCATAAGATATCATTTATAGAGGGAATGTAAAAACAGCTACCCTTGAACTGAATTACAAAACAGAACAGAGTCACACGTTTAGAAGACACACTATGGCTGCTTAACGGGATAGGTGAGGTGGGGTGATGCATAAAACAAGGGTTTCAAATTAGCTCAGATACCGTTCCATAAACCCAATAGGTAATAGACAAGACCTACTCCTTGCTCAGTGAATTGGACTCAACACCCCCTATTCACCGCCCAAGAATATATCTGACTAGTAAGAATTTTAAAACCTATGTATTGATATCTCTCTGTAAGTGAGTCAAGTGGGTTAAAGCGGCATAAACACAGCAGTGAAAAGCAGCTAAACCCCATTATAAAAATCAATTACTTTTAAAATCCCGTGAAACAAAGACAGTGAAAGAGAGAGAAATTCTTACAAAATTCGTTCAGGGGCTGTGATGCCACCTGGATTGACCATATCTAGACCCACAGCTGATTGAGACATAAGGGTGGACACTCTTGGGGCTGAGAGGTTTGGTGAGGTTGGGTGAGGAAACGCAGACCCTTTAAAGTAATACTGCGTGGTGCCCATCCCATGGGTCCCAAATCTCCAGGTTCAAGGGCATCTTCCTACATCGAAAACATGCATGAGAAACCCAGAAGATGGTACACCGTGTGATCGGGCAAGGTTTCCAAAACGCACCTCATTTCTCATCTCCTTGTGCTCGGGTTCGCCATTCCAGCCCCTTTACTAGCAATCTCCCTCCTTGGAGAATCAGCACCTTTAACCTCCTGTTCCGTACAGGTTGCAATTTGTCCTGAGGATGAACGGGAAGAGGGGGAACCAATGAGAGACTAGCTCTAGGTGTTGGGACAGGCACAGGTCACTCTATTTTCCCATCAGGAAGAAGAATTAACCACAGGCTCAGCCTGCCGCCCGGGACCAGAATAGGGCCTGAAGCAATCCTGCGCTTTTGCGGCCAGCTCCCAAGAAAGCGAGTTGAAAAATGGACCTCAGGGGCACTGCAATTCACAAACCTGCAGACTTATAAATGATAACTCTCGTCCACAAATATATTGAGGGAAGGCAACGAAGAGGATTTGAAAGCAAGGCAGAATTGCAGGAAACAGATCTCAGGAGGGAGATTCGAATCGCCTTTAAAGAACAGGAAAAGTGGCAAAACCTCGACAATGATGCCCTTGGCCAAAAAGGGCGTACGCGTTTTTTCCTGAATATGTTCAGGAAAAAACGCATCCGCCCTTTTTGGCCAACCAAGCAACCTGGAAAGGCAAATCAGCGCTACAAAGAAGTCTCGCTTCCCATCGGTCAAAAGGGCCATGCTGAATAAAGTGTCAAAACCAGAAATGCAGGACAGGCCATGGAGAAACGGGAGCCTGGCTACGCTGATGGGCGGGATGTAAATTGCCAAGAGCCACTCTGGAGAAGTGTACGGTGTGTCCTGAAACATCTAAAAAACTCAGCTTAGAGAGCATAGGGCACTTCCACTCATGGGCGTATAAATTGGGAAAACTAAAAATCAGCAAGACACAGGCACCCCAAAGTTTAGGGCTGCTCTGTTGACAAGAACCTCCACTTCGTTACACCTTAAATATCCCAGGAAAGAGAAAAATGGATAAAGAAGTTGTGGTCCTTATGTACAATGGAATATCACTCAGCCATGAAATCAACGTCATAAGGCTAGTAGCAGCATGATGAGTGGATTTAGGTACGACGATTCTAAGTGAAATAAGTCACACAGAAAAGGACACTTATCATAAGATATCACTTATCGAGGGAATGTAAAAACCGCTACCCTTGAACTGAATTACAAAACAGAACAGAGTCACACGTTTAGAAAACACACTATGGCTGCTTAACGGGAAAGGTGAGGTGGGGTGATGCATAAAACAAGGGTTTCAAATTAGCTCAGATACCGTTCCATAAACCCAATAGGTAATAGACAAGACCTACTCCTTGCTCAGTGAATTGGACTCAACACCCCCTATTCACCGCCCAAGAATATATCTGACTAGTAAGAATCTTAAAACCTATGTATTGATATCTCTCTGTAAGTGAGTCAAGTGGGTGTAAAGCGGCATAAACACAGCAGTGAAAAGCAGCTAAACCCCATTATAAAAATCAATTACTTTTAAAAACCCGTGAAACAAAGACAGTGAAAGAGAGAGAAATTCTTACAAAATTCGTTCAGGGGCTGTGATGCCATCTGGATTGACCATATCTAGACCCACAGTTGATTGAGACATAAGGGTGGACACTCTTGGGGCTGAGAGGTTTGGTGAGGTTGGGTGAGGAAACGCAGACCCTTTAGAGTAATACTGCGTGGTGCCCATCCCATGGGTCCCAAATCTCCAGGTTCAAGGGCATCTTCCTACATCGAAAACATGCATGAGAAACCCAGAAGATGGTACACCGTGTGATCGGGCAAGGTTTCCAAAACGCACCTCATTTCTCATCTCCTTGTGCTCGGGTTCGCCATTCCAGCCGCTTTACTAGCAATCTCCCTCCTTGGAGAATCAGCACCTTTAACCTCCTGTTCCGTACAGGTTGCAATTTGTCCTGAGGATGAACGGGAAGAGGGGGAACCAATGAGAGACTAGCTCTAGGTGTTGGGACAGGCACAGGTCACTCTATTTTCCCATCAGGAAGAAGAATTAACCACAGGCTCAGCCTGCCGCCCGGGACCAGAATAGGGCCTGAAGCAATCCTGCGCTTTTGCGGCCAGCTCCCAAGAAAGCGAGTTGAAAAATGGAGCTCAGGGGCACTGCAATTCACAAACCTGCAGACTTATAAATGATAACTCTCGTCCACAAATATATTGAGGGAAGGCAACGAAGAGGATTCGAAAGCAAGGCAGAATTGCAGGAAACAGATCTCAGGAGGGAGATTCGAATCGCCTTTAAAGAACAGGAAAAGCGGCAAAACCTCGACAATGATGCCCTTGGCCAAAAAGGGCGTACGCGTTTTTTCCTGAATATGTTCAGGAAAAAACGCATCCGCCCTTTTTGGCCAACCAAGCAACCTGGAAAGGCAAATCAGCACTATAAAGAAGTCTCGCTTCCCATCGGTCAAAAGGGCCATGCTGAATAAAGTGTCAAAACCAGAAATGCAGGACAGGCCATGGAGAAACGGGAGCCTGGCTACGCTGATGGGCGGGATGTAAATTGCCAAGAGCCACTCTGGAGAAGTGTACGGTGTGTCCTGAAACATCTAAAAAACTCAGCTTAGAGAGCATAGGGCACTTCCACTCATGGGCGTATAAATTGGGAAAACTAAAAATCAGCAAGACACAGGCACCCCAAAGTTTAGGGCTGCTCTGTTGACAAGAACCTCCACTTCGTTACACCTTAAATATCCCAGGAAAGAGAAAAATGGATAAAGAAGTTGTGGTCCTTATGTACAATGGAATATCACTCAGCCATGAAATCAACGTCATAAGGCTAGTAGCAGCATGATGAGTGGATTTAGGTACGACGATTCTAAGTGAAATAAGTCACACAGAAAAGGACACTTATCATAAGATATCACTTATCGAGGGAATGTAAAAACCGCTACCCTTGAACTGAATTACAAAACAGAACAGAGTCACACGTTTAGAAAACACACTATGGCTGCTTAACGGGAAAGGTGAGGTGGGGTGATGCATAAAACAAGGGTTTCAAATTAGCTCAGATACCGTTCCATAAACCCAATAGGTAATAGACAAGACCTACTCCTTGCTCAGTGAATTGGACTCAACAACCCCTATTCACCGCCCAAGAATATATCTGACTAGTAAGAATCTTAAAACCTATGTATTGATATCTCTCTGTAAGTGAGTCAAGTGGGTTAAAGCGGCATAAACACAGCAGTGAAAAGCAGCTACACCCCATTATAAAAATCAATTACTTTTAAAATCCCGTGAAACAAAGACAGTGAAAGAGAGAGAAATTCTTACAAAATTCGTTCAGGGGCTGTGATGCCACCTGGATTGACCATATCTAGACCCACAGCTGATTGAGACATAAGGGTGGACACTCTTGGGGCTGAGAGGTTTGGTGAGGTTGGGTGAGGAAACGCAGACCCTTTAAAGTAATACTGCGTGGTGCCCATCCCATGGGTCCCAAATCTCCAGGTTCAAGGGCATCTTCCTACATCGAAAACATGCATGAGAAACCCAGAAGATGGTACACCGTGTGATCGGGCAAGGTTTCCAAAACGCACCTCATTTCTCATCTCCTTGTGCTCGGGTTCGCCATTCCAGCCGCTTTACTAGCAATCTCCCTCCTTGGAGAATCAGCACCTTTAACCTCCTGTTCCGTACAGGTTGCAATTTGTCCTGAGGATGAACGGGAAGAGGGGGAACCAATGAGAGACTAGCTCTAGGTGTTGGGACAGGCACAGTTCACTCTATTTTCCCATCAGGAAGAAGAATTAACCACAGGCTCAGCCTGCCGCCCGGGACCAGAATAGGGCCTGAAGCAATCCTGCGCTTTTGCGGCCAGCTCCCAAGAAAGCGAGTTGAAAAATGGACCTCAGGGGCACTGCAATTCACAAACCTGCAGACTTATAAATGATAACTCTCGTCCACAAATATATTGAGGGAAGGCAACGAAGAGGATTTGAAAGCAAGGCAGAATTGCAGGAAACAGATCTCAGGAGGGAGATTCGAATCGCCTTTAAAGAACAGGAAAAGCGGCAAAACCTCGACAATGATGCCCTTGGCCAAAAAGGGCGTACGCGTTTTTTCCTGAATATGTTCAGGAAAAAACGCATCCGCCCTTTTTGGCCAACCAAGCAACCTGGAAAGGCAAATCAGCGCTACAAAGAAGTCTCGCTTCCCATCGGTCAAAAGGGCCATGCTGAATAAAGTGTCAAAACCAGAAATGCAGGACAGGCCATGGAGAAACGGGAGCCTGGCTACGCTGATGGGCGGGATGTAAATTGCCAAGAGCCACTCTGGAGAAGTGTACGGTGTGTCCTGAAACATCTAAAAAACTCAGCTTAGAGAGCATAGGGCACTTCCACTCATGGGCGTATAAATTGGGAAAACTAAAAATCAGCAAGACACAGGCACCCCAAAGTTTAGGGCTGCTCTGTTGACAAGAACCTCCACTTCGTTACACCTCAAATATCCCAGGAAAGAGAAAAATGGATAAAGAAGTTGTGGTCCTTATGTACAATGGAATATCACTCAGCCATGAAATCAACGTCATAAGGCTAGTAGCAGCATGATGAGTGGATTTAGGTACGACGATTCTAAGTGAAATAAGTCACACAGAAAAGGACACTTATCATAAGATATAACTTATCGAGGGAATGTAAATACCGCTACCCTTGAACTGAATTACAAAACAGAACAGAGTCACACGTTTAGAAAACACACTATGGCTGCTTAACGGGAAAGGTGAGGTGGGGTGATGCATAAAACAAGGGTTTCAAATTAGCTCAGATACCGTTCCATAAACCCAATAGGTAATAGACAAGACCTACTCCTTGCTCAGTGAATTGGACTCAACACCCCCTATTCACCGCCCAAGAATATATCTGACTAGTAAGAATCTTAAAACCTATGTATTGATATCTCTCTGTAAGTGAGTCAAGTGGGTGTAAAGCGGCATAAACACAGCAGTGAAAAGCAGCTAAACCCCATTATAAAAATCAATTACTTTTAAAAACCCGTGAAACAAAGACAGTGAAAGAGAGAGAAATTCTTACAAAATTCGTTCAGGGGCTGTGATGCCATCTGGATTGACCATATCTAGACCCACAGTTGATTGAGACATAAGGGTGGACACTCTTGGGGCTGAGAGGTTTGGTGAGGTTGGGTGAGGAAACGCAGACCCTTTAGAGTAATACTGCGTGGTGCCCATCCCATGGGTCCCAAATCTCCAGGTTCAAGGGCATCTTCCTACATCGAAAACATGCATGAGAAACCCAGAAGATGGTACACCGTGTGATCGGGCAAGGTTTCCAAAACGCACCTCATTTCTCATCTCCTTGTGCTCGGGTTCGCCATTCCAGCCGCTTTACTAGCAATCTCCCTCCTTGGAGAATCAGCACCTTTAACCTCCTGTTCCGTACAGGTTGCAATTTGTCCTGAGGATGAACGGGAAGAGGGGGAACCAATGAGAGACTAGCTCTAGGTGTTGGGACAGGCACAGGTCACTCTATTTTCCCATCAGGAAGAAGAATTAACCACAGGCTCAGCCTGCCGCCCGGGACCAGAATAGGGCCTGAAGCAATCCTGCGCTTTTGCGGCCAGCTCCCAAGAAAGCGAGTTGAAAAATGGACCTCAGGGGCACTGCAATTCACAAACCTGCAGACTTATAAATGATAACTCTCGTCCACAAATATATTGAGGGAAGGCAACGAAGAGGATTTGAAAGCAAGGCAGAATTGCAGGAAACAGATCTCAGGAGGGAGATTCGAATCGCCTTTAAAGAACAGGAAAAGCTGCAAAACCTCGACAATGATGCCCTTGGCCAAAAAGGGCGTACGCGTTTTTTCCTGAATATGTTCAGGAAAAAACGCATCCGCCCTTTTTGGCCAACCAAGCAACCTGGAAAGGCAAATCAGCGCTACAAAGAAGTCTCGCTTCCCATCGGTCAAAAGGGCCATGCTGAATAAAGTGTCAAAACCAGAAATGCAGGACAGGCCATGGAGAAACGGGAGCCTGGCTACGCTGATGGGCGGGATGTAAATTGCCAAGAGCCACTCTGGAGAAGTGTACGGTGTGTCCTGAAACATCTAAAAAACTCAGCTTAGAGAGCATAGGGCACTTCCACTCATGGGCGTATAAATTGGGAAAACTAAAAATCAGCAAGACACAGGCACCCCAAAGTTTAGGGCTGCTCTGTTGACAAGAACCTCCACTTCGTTACACCTCAAATATCCCAGGAAAGAGAAAAATGGATAAAGAAGTTGTGGTCCTTATGTACAATGGAATATCACTCAGCCATGAAATCAACGTCATAAGGCTAGTAGCAGCATGATGAGTGGATTTAGGTACGACGATTCTAAGTGAAATAAGTCACACAGAAAAGGACACTTATCATAAGATATCACTTATCGAGGGAATGTAAAAACCGCTACCCTTGAACTGAATTACAAAACAGAACAGAGTCACACGTTTAGAAAACACACTATGGCTGCTTAACGGGAAAGGTGAGGTGGGGTGATGCATAAAACAAGGGTTTCAAATTAGCTCAGATACCGTTCCATAAACCCAATAGGTAATAGACAAGACCTACTCCTTGCTCAGTGAATTGGACTCAACACCCCCTATTCACCGCCCAAGAATATATCTGACTAGTAAGAATCTTAAAACCTATGTATTGATATCTCTCTGTAAGTGAGTCAAGTGGGTGTAAAGCGGCATAAACACAGCAGTGAAAAGCAGCTAAACCCCATTATAAAAATCAATTACTTTTAAAAACCCGTGAAACAAAGACAGTGAAACAGAGAGAAATTCTTACAAAATTCATTCAGGGGCTGTGATGCCACCTGGATTGACCATATCTAGACCCACAGTTGATTGAGACATAAGGGTGGACACTCTTGGGGCTGAGAGGTTTGGTGAGGTTGGGTGAGGAAACGCAGACCCTTTAAAGTACTACTGCGTGGTGCCCATCCCATGGGTCCCAAATCTCCAGGTTCAACGGCATCTTCCTCATCGAAAACATGCATGAGAAACCCAGAAGATGGTACACCGTGTGATCGGGCAAGGTTTCCAAAACGCACCTCATTTCTCATCTCCTTGTGCTCGGGTTCGCCATTCCAGCCGCTTTACTAGCAATCTCCCTCCTTGGAGAATCAGCACCTTTAACCTCCTGTTCCGTACAGGTTGCAATTTGTCCTGAGGATGAACGGGAAGAGGGGGAACCAATGAGAGACTAGCTCTAGGTGTTGGGACAGGCACAGGTCACTCTATTTTCCCATCAGGAAGAAGAATTAACCACAGGCTCAGCCTGCCGCCCGGGACCAGAATAGGGCCTGAAGCAATCCTGCGCTTTTGCGGCCAGCTCCCAAGAAAGCGAGTTGAAAAATGGACCTCAGGGGCACTGCAATTCACAAACCTGCAGACTTATAAATGATAACTCTCGTCCACAAATATATTGAGGGAAGGCAACGAAGAGGATTTGAAAGCAAGGCAGAATTGCAGGAAACAGATCTCAGGAGGGAGATTCGAATCGCCTTTAAAGAACAGGAAAAGCGGCAAAACCTCGACAATGATGGCCTTGGCCAAAAAGGGCGTACGCGTTTTTTCCTGAATATGTTCAGGAAAAAACGCATCCGCCCTTTTTGGCCAACCAAGCAACCTGGAAAGGCAAATCAGCGCTACAAAGAAGTCTCGCTTCCCATCGGTCAAAAGGGCCATGCTGAATAAAGTGTCAAAACCAGAAATGCAGGACAGGCCATGGAGAAACGGGAGCCTGGCTACGCTGATGGGCGGGATGTAAATTGCCAACAGCCACTCTGGAGAAGTGTACGGTGTGTCCTGAAACATCTAAAAAACTCAGCTTAGAGAGCATAGGGCACTTCCACTCATGGGCGTATAAATTGGGAAAACTAAAAATCAGCAAGACACAGGCACCCCAAAGTTTAGGGCTGCTCTGTTGACAAGAACCTCCACTTCGTTACACCTTAAATATCCCAGGAAAGAGAAAAATGGATAAAGAAGTTGTGGTCCTTATGTACAATGGAATATCACTCAGCCATGAAATCAACGTCATAAGGCTAGTAGCAGCATGATGAGTGGATTTAGGTACGACGATTCTAAGTGAAAAAAGTCACACAGAAAAACACACTTATCATAAGATATCATTTATAGAGGGAATGTAAAAACAGCTACCCTTGAACTGAATTACAAAACAGAACAGAGTCACACGTTTAGAAGACACACTATGGCTGCTTAACGGGATAGGTGAGGTGGGGTGATGCATAAAACAAGGGTTTCAAATTAGCTCAGATACCGTTCCATAAACCCAATAGGTAATAGACAAGACCTACTCCTTGCTCAGTGAATTGGACTCAACACCCCCTATTCACCGCCCAAGAATATATCTGACTAGTAAGAATCTTAAAACCTATGTATTGATATCTCTCTGTAAGTGAGTCAAGTGGGTTAAAGCGGCATAAACACAGCAGTGAAAAGCAGCTACACCCCATTATAAAAATCAATTACTTTTAAAATCCCGTGAAACAAAGACAGTGAAAGAGAGAGAAATTCTTACAAAATTCGTTCAGGGGCTGTGATGCCACCTGGATTGACCATATCTAGACCCACAGCTGATTGAGACATAAGGGTGGACACTCTTGGGGCTGAGAGGTTTGGTGAGGTTGGGTGAGGAAACGCAGACCCTTTAAAGTAATACTGCGTGGTGCCCATCCCATGGGTCCCAAATCTCCAGGTTCAAGGGCATCTTCCTACATCGAAAACATGCATGAGAAACCCAGAAGATGGTACACCGTGTGATCGGGCAAGGTTTCCAAAACGCACCTCATTTCTCATCTCCTTGTGCTCGGGTTCGCCATTCCAGCCGCTTTACTAGCAATCTCCCTCCTTGGAGAATCAGCACCTTTAACCTCCTGTTCCGTACAGGTTGCAATTTGTCCTGAGGATGAACGGGAAGAGGGGGAACCAATGAGAGACTAGCTCTAGGTGTTGGGACAGGCACAGGTCACTCTATTTTCCCATCAGGAAGAAGAATTAACCACAGGCTCAGCCTGCCGCCCGGGACCAGAATAGGGCCTGAAGCAATCCTGCGCTTTTGCGGCCAGCTCCCAAGAAAGCGAGTTGAAAAATGGACCTCAGGGGCACTGCAATTCACAAACCTGCAGACTTATAAATGATAACTCTCGTCCACAAATATATTGAGGGAAGGCAACGAAGAGGATTTGAAAGCAAGGCAGAATTGCAGGAAACAGATCTCAGGAGGGAGATTCGAATCGCCTTTAAAGAACAGGAAAAGCGGCAAAACCTCGACAATGATGCCCTTGGCCAAAAAGGGCGTACGCGTTTTTTCCTGAATATGTTCAGGAAAAAACGCATCCGCCCTTTTTGGCCAACCAAGCAACCTGGAAAGGCAAATCAGCGCTACAAAGAAGTCTCGCTTCCCATCGGTCAAAAGGGCCATGCTGAATAAAGTGTCAAAACCAGAAATGCAGGACAGGCCATGGAGAAACGGGAGCCTGGCTACGCTGATGGGCGGGATGTAAATTGCCAAGAGCCACTCTGGAGAAGTGTACGGTGTGTCCTGAAACATCTAAAAAACTCAGCTTAGAGAGCATAGGGCACTTCCACTCATGGGCGTATAAATTGGGAAAACTAAAAATCAGCAAGACACAGGCACCCCAAAGTTTAGGGCTGCTCTGTTGACAAGAACCTCCACTTCGTTACACCTCAAATATCCCAGGAAAGAGAAAAATGGATAAAGAAGTTGTGGTCCTTATGTACAATGGAATATCACTCAGCCATGAAATCAACGTCATAAGGCTAGTAGCAGCATGATGAGTGGATTTAGGTACGACGATTCTAAGTGAAATAAGTCACACAGAAAAGGACACTTATCATAAGATATCACTTATCGAGGGAATGTAAATACCGCTACCCTTGAACTGAATTACAAAACAGAACAGAGTCACACGTTTAGAAAACACACTATGGCTGCTTAACGGGAAAGGTGAGGTGGGGTGATGCATAAAACAAGGGTTTCAAATTAGCTCAGATACCGTTCCATAAACCCAATAGGTAATAGACAAGACCTACTCCTTGCTCAGTGAATTGGACTCAACACCCCCTATTCACCGCCCAAGAATATATCTGACTAGTAAGAATCTTAAAACCTATGTATTGATATCTCTCTGTAAGTGAGTCAAGTGGGTGTAAAGCGGCATAAACACAGCAGTGAAAAGCAGCTAAACCCCATTATAAAAATCAATTACTTTTAAAAACCCGTGAAACAAAGACAGTGAAAGAGAGAGAAATTCTTACAAAATTCGTTCAGGGGCTGTGATGCCATCTGGATTGACCATATCTAGACCCACAGTTGATTGAGACATAAGGGTGGACACTCTTGGGGCTGAGAGGTTTGGTGAGGTTGGGTGAGGAAACGCAGACCCTTTAGAGTAATACTGCGTGGTGCCCATCCCATGGGTCCCAAATCTCCAGGTTCAAGGGCATCTTCCTACATCGAAAACATGCATGAGAAACCCAGAAGATGGTACACCGTGTGATCGGGCAAGGTTTCCAAAACGCACCTCATTTCTCATCTCCTTGTGCTCGGGTTCGCCATTCCAGCCGCTTTACTAGCAATCTCCCTCCTTGGAGAATCAGCACCTTTAACCTCCTGTTCCGTACAGGTTGCAATTTGTCCTGAGGATGAACGGGAAGAGGGGGAACCAATGAGAGACTAGCTCTAGGTGTTGGGACAGGCACAGGTCACTCTATTTTCCCATCAGGAAGAAGAATTAACCACAGGCTCAGCCTGCCGCCCGGGACCAGAATAGGGCCTGAAGCAATCCTGCGCTTTTGCGGCCAGCTCCCAAGAAAGCGAGTTGAAAAATGGACCTCAGGGGCACTGCAATTCACAAACCTGCAGACTTATAAATGATAACTCTCGTCCACAAATATATTGAGGGAAGGCAACGAAGAGGATTTGAAAGCAAGGCAGAATTGCAGGAAACAGATCTCAGGAGGGAGATTCGAATCGCCTTTAAAGAACAGGAAAAGCTGCAAAACCTCGACAATGATGCCCTTGGCCAAAAAGGGCGTACGCGTTTTTTCCTGAATATGTTCAGGAAAAAACGCATCCGCCCTTTTTGGCCAACCAAGCAACCTGGAAAGGCAAATCAGCGCTACAAAGAAGTCTCGCTTCCCATCGGTCAAAAGGGCCATGCTGAATAAAGTGTCAAAACCAGAAATGCAGGACAGGCCATGGAGAAACGGGAGCCTGGCTACGCTGATGGGCGGGATGTAAATTGCCAAGAGCCACTCTGGAGAAGTGTACGGTGTGTCCTGAAACATCTAAAAAACTCAGCTTAGAGAGCATAGGGCACTTCCACTCATGGGCGTATAAATTGGGAAAACTAAAAATCAGCAAGACACAGGCACCCCAAAGTTTAGGGCTGCTCTGTTGACAAGAACCTCCACTTCGTTACACCTCAAATATCCCAGGAAAGAGAAAAATGGATAAAGAAGTTGTGGTCCTTATGTACAATGGAATATCACTCAGCCATGAAATCAACGTCATAAGGCTAGTAGCAGCATGATGAGTGGATTTAGGTACGACGATTCTAAGTGAAATAAGTCACACAGAAAAGGACACTTATCATAAGATATCACTTATCGAGGGAATGTAAATACCGCTACCCTTGAACTGAATTACAAAACAGAACAGAGTCACACGTTTAGAAAACACACTATGGCTGCTTAACGGGAAAGGTGAGGTGGGGTGATGCATAAAACAAGGGTTTCAAATTAGCTCAGATACCGTTCCATAAACCCAATAGGTAATAGACAAGACCTACTCCTTGCTCAGTGAATTGGACTCAACACCCCCTATTCACCGCCCAAGAATATATCTGACTAGTAAGAATCTTAAAACCTATGTATTGATATCTCTCTGTAAGTGAGTCAAGTGGGTGTAAAGCGGCATAAACACAGCAGTGAAAAGCAGCTAAACCCCATTATAAAAATCAATTACTTTTAAAAACCCGTGAAACAAAGACAGTGAAAGAGAGAGAAATTCTTACAAAATTCGTTCAGGGGCTGTGATGCCATCTGGATTGACCATATCTAGACCCACAGTTGATTGAGACATAAGGGTGGACACTCTTGGGGCTGAGAGGTTTGGTGAGGTTGGGTGAGGAAACGCAGACCCTTTAGAGTAATACTGCGTGGTGCCCATCCCATGGGTCCCAAATCTCCAGGTTCAAGGGCATCTTCCTACATCGAAAACATGCATGAGAAACCCAGAAGATGGTACACCGTGTGATCGGGCAAGGTTTCCAAAACGCACCTCATTTCTCATCTCCTTGTGCTCGGGTTCGCCATTCCAGCCGCTTTACTAGCAATCTCCCTCCTTGGAGAATCAGCACCTTTAACCTCCTGTTCCGTACAGGTTGCAATTTGTCCTGAGGATGAACGGGAAGAGGGGGAACCAATGAGAGACTAGCTCTAGGTGTTGGGACAGGCACAGGTCACTCTATTTTCCCATCAGGAAGAAGAATTAACCACAGGCTCAGCCTGCCGCCCGGGACCAGAATAGGGCCTGAAGCAATCCTGCGCTTTTGCGGCCAGCTCCCAAGAAAGCGAGTTGAAAAATGGACCTCAGGGGCACTGCAATTCACAAACCTGCAGACTTATAAATGATAACTCTCGTCCACAAATATATTGAGGGAAGGCAACGAAGAGGATTTGAAAGCAAGGCAGAATTGCAGGAAACAGATCTCAGGAGGGAGATTCGAATCGCCTTTAAAGAACAGGAAAAGCTGCAAAACCTCGACAATGATGCCCTTGGCCAAAAAGGGCGTACGCGTTTTTTCCTGAATATGTTCAGGAAAAAACGCATCCGCCCTTTTTGGCCAACCAAGCAACCTGGAAAGGCAAATCAGCGCTACAAAGAAGTCTCGCTTCCCATCGGTCAAAAGGGCCATGCTGAATAAAGTGTCAAAACCAGAAATGCAGGACAGGCCATGGAGAAACGGGAGCCTGGCTACGCTGATGGGCGGGATGTAAATTGCCAAGAGCCACTCTGGAGAAGTGTACGGTGTGTCCTGAAACATCTAAAAAACTCAGCTTAGAGAGCATAGGGCACTTCCACTCATGGGCGTATAAATTGGGAAAACTAAAAATCAGCAAGACACAGGCACCCCAAAGTTTAGGGCTGCTCTGTTGACAAGAACCTCCACTTCGTTACACCTTAAATATCCCAGGAAAGAGAAAAATGGATAAAGAAGTTGTGGTCCTTATGTACAATGGAATATCACTCAGCCATGAAATCAACGTCATAAGGCTAGTAGCAGCATGATGAGTGGATTTAGGTACGAGGATTCTAAGTGAAATAAGTCACACAGAAAAGGACACTTATCATAAGATATCACTTATCGAGGGAATGTAAAAACCGCTACCCTTGAACTGAATTACAAAACAGAACAGAGTCACACGTTTAGAAAACACACTATGGCTGCTTAACGGGAAAGGTGAGGTGGGGTGATGCATAAAACAAGGGTTTCAAATTAGCTCAGATACCGTTCCATAAACCCAATAGGTAATAGACAAGACCTACTCCTTGCTCAGTGAATTGGACTCAACACCCCCTATTCACCGCCCAAGAATATATCTGACTAGTAAGAATCTTAAAACCTATGTATTGATATCTCTCTGTAAGTGAGTCAAGTGGGTGTAAAGCGGCATAAACACAGCAGTGAAAAGCAGCTAAACCCCATTATAAAAATCAATTACTTTTAAAAACCCGTGAAACAAAGACAGTGAAAGAGAGAGAAATTCTTACAAAATTCGTTCAGGGGCTGTGATGCCATCTGGATTGACCATATCTAGACCCACAGTTGATTGAGACATAAGGGTGGACACTCTTGGGGCTGAGAGGTTTGGTGAGGTTGGGTGAGGAAACGCAGACCCTTTAGAGTAATACTGCGTGGTGCCCATCCCATGGGTCCCAAATCTCCAGGTTCAAGGGCATCTTCCTACATCGAAAACATGCATGAGAAACCCAGAAGATGGTACACCGTGTGATCGGGCAAGGTTTCCAAAACGCACCTCATTTCTCATCTCCTTGTGCTCGGGTTCGCCATTCCAGCCGCTTTACTAGCAATCTCCCTCCTTGGAGAATCAGCACCTTTAACCTCCTGTTCCGTACAGGTTGCAATTTGTCCTGAGGATGAACGGGAAGAGGGGGAACCAATGAGAGACTAGCTCTAGGTGTTGGGACAGGCACAGGTCACTCTATTTTCCCATCAGGAAGAAGAATTAACCACAGGCTCAGCCTGCCGCCCGGGACCAGAATAGGGCCTGAAGCAATCCTGCGCTTTTGCGGCCAGCTCCCAAGAAAGCGAGTTGAAAAATGGAGCTCAGGGGCACTGCAATTCACAAACCTGCAGACTTATAAATGATAACTCTCGTCCACAAATATATTGAGGGAAGGCAACGAAGAAGATTTGAAAGCAAGGCAGAATTGCAGGAAACAGATCTCAGGAGGGAGATTCGAATCGCCTTTAAAGAACAGGAAAAGCGGCAAAACCTCGACAATGATGCCCTTGGCCAAAAAGGGCGTACGCGTTTTTTCCTGAATATGTTCAGGAAAAAACGCATCCGCCCTTTTTGGCCAACCAAGCAACCTGGAAAGGCAAATCAGCGCTACAAAGAAGTCTCGCTTCCCATCGGTCAAAAGGGCCATGCTGAATAAAGTGTCAAAACCAGAAATGCAGGACAGGCCATGGAGAAACGGGAGCCTGGCTACGCTGATGGGCGGGATGTAAATTGCCAAGAGCCACTCTGGAGAAGTGTACGGTGTGTCCTGAAACATCTAAAAAACTCAGCTTAGAGAGCATAGGGCACTTCCACTCATGGGCGTATAAATTGGGAAAACTAAAAATCAGCGAGACACAGGCACCCCAAAGTTTAGGGCTGCTCTGTTGACAAGAACCTCCACTTCGTTACACCTTAAATATCCCAGGAAAGAGAAAAATGGATAAAGAAGTTGTGGTCCTTATGTACAATGGAATATCACTCAGCCATGAAATCAACGTCATAAGGCTAGTAGCAGCATGATGAGTGGATTTAGGTACGACGATTCTAAGTGAAATAAGTCACACAGAAAAGGACACTTATCATAAGATATCACTTATCGAGGGAATGTAAAAACCGCTACCCTTGAACTGAATTACAAAACAGAACAGAGTCACACGTTTAGAAAACACACTATGGCTGCTTAACGGGAAAGGTGAGGTGGGGTGATGCATAAAACAAGGGTTTCAAATTAGCTCAGATACCGTTCCATAAACCCAATAGGTAATAGACAAGACCTACTCCTTGCTCAGTGAATTGGACTCAACACCCCCTATTCACCGCCCAAGAATATATCTGACTAGTAAGAATCTTAAAACCTATGTATTGATATCTCTCTGTAAGTGAGTCAAGTGGGTGTAAAGCGGCATAAACACAGCAGTGAAAAGCAGCTAAACCCCATTATAAAAATCAATTACTTTTAAAAACCCGTGAAACAAAGACAGTGAAAGAGAGAGAAATTCTTACAAAATTCGTTCAGGGGCTGTGATGCCATCTGGATTGACCATATCTAGACCCACAGTTGATTGAGACATAAGGGTGGACACTCATGGGGCTGAGAGGTTTGGTGAGGTTGGGTGAGGAAACGCAGACCCTTTAGAGTAATACTGCGTGGTGCCCATCCCATGGGTCCCAAATCTCCAGGTTCAAGGGCATCTTCCTACATCGAAAACATGCATGAGAAACCCAGAAGATGGTACACCGTGTGATCGGGCAAGGTTTCCAAAACGCACCTCATTTCTCATCTCCTTGTGCTCGGGTTCGCCATTCCAGCCGCTTTACTAGCAATCTCCCTCCTCGGAGAATCAGCACCTTTAACCTCCTGTTCCGTACAGGTTGCAATTTGTCCTGAGGATGAACGGGAAGAGGGGGAACCAATGAGAGACTAGCTCTAGGTGTTGGGACAGGCACAGGTCACTCTATTTTCCCATCAGGAAGAAGAATTAACCACAGGCTCAGCCTGCCGCCCGGGACCAGAATAGGGCCTGAAGCAATCCTGCGCTTTTGCGGCCAGCTCCCAAGAAAGCGAGTTGAAAAATGGAGCTCAGGGGCACTGCAATTCACAAACCTGCAGACTTATAAATGATAACTCTCGTTCACAAATATATTGAGGGAAGGCAACGAAGAGGATTTGAAAGCAAGGCAGAATTGCAGGAAACAGATCTCAGGAGGGAGATTCGAATCGCCTTTAAAGAACAGGAAAAGCGGCAAAACCTCGACAATGATGCCCTTGGCCAAAAAGGGCGGATGCGTTTTTTCCTGAATATATTCAGGAAAAAACGCATCCGCCCTTTTTGGCCAACCAAGCAACCTGGAAAGGCAAATCAGCGCTACAAAGAAGTCTCGCTTCCCATCGGTCAAAAGGGCCATGCTGAATAAAGTGTCAAAACCAGAAATGCAGGACAGGCCATGGAGAAACGGGAGCCTGGCTACGCTGATGGGCGGGATGTAAATTGCCAAGAGCCACTCTGGAGAAGTGTACGGTGTGTCCTGAAACATCTAAAAAACTCAGCTTAGAGAGCATAGGGCACTTCCACTCATGAGCGTATAAATTGGGAAAACTAAAAATCAGCAAGACACAGGCACCCCAAAGTTTAGGGCTGCTCTGTTGACAAGAACCTCCACTTCGTTACACCTTAAATATCCCAGGAAAGAGAAAAATGGATAAAGAAGTTGTGGTCCTTATGTACAATGGAATATCACTCAGCCATGAAATCAACGTCATAAGGCTAGTAGCAGCATGATGAGTGGATTTAGGTACGACGATTCTAAGTGAAATAAGTCACACAGAAAAGGACACTTATCATAAGATATCACTTATCGAGGGAATGTAAAAACCGCTACCCTTGAACTGAATTACAAAACAGAACAGAGTCACACGTTTAGAAAACACACTATGGCTGCTTAACGGGATAGGTGAGGTGGGGTGATGCATAAAACAAGGGTTTCAAATTAGCTCAGATACCGTTCCATAAACCCAATAGGTAATAGACAAGACCTACTCCTTGCTCAGTGAATTGGACTCAACACCCCCTATTCACCGCCCAAGAATATATCTGACTAGTAAGAATCTTAAAACCTATGTATTGATATCTCTCTGTAAGTGAGTCAAGTGGGTTAAAGCGGCATAAACACAGCAGTGAAAAGCAGCTACACCCCATTATAAAAATCAATTACTTTTAAAATCCCGTGAAACAAAGACAGTGAAAGAGAGAGAAATTCTTACAAAATTCGTTCAGGGGCTGTGATGCCACCTGGATTGACCATATCTAGACCCACAGCTGATTGAGACATAAGGGTGGACACTCTTGGGGCTGAGAGGTTTGGTGAGGTTGGGTGAGGAAACGCAGACCCTTTAAAGTAATACTGCGTGGTGCCCATCCCATGGGTCCCAAATCTCCAGGTTCAAGGGCATCTTCCTACATCGAAAACATGCATGAGAAACCCAGAAGATGGTACACCGTGTGATCGGGCAAGGTTTCCAAAACGCACCTCATTTCTCATCTCCTTGTGCTCGGGTTCGCCATTCCAGCCGCTTTACTAGCAATCTCCCTCCTTGGAGAATCAGCACCTTTAACCTCCTGTTCCGTACAGGTTGCAATTTGTCCTGAGGATGAACGGGAAGAGGGGGAACCAATGAGAGACTAGCTCTAGGTGTTGGGACAGGCACAGGTCACTCTATTTTCCCATCAGGAAGAAGAATTAACCACAGGCTCAGCCTGCCGCCCGGGACCAGAATAGGGCCTGAAGCAATCCTGCGCTTTTGCGGCCAGCTCCCTAGAAAGCGAGTTGAAAAATGGAGCTCAGGGGCACTGCAATTCACAAACCTGCAGACTTATAAATGATAACTCTCGTCCACAAATATATTGAGGGAAGGCAACGAAGAGGATTTGAAAGCAAGGCAGAATTGCAGGAAACAGATCTCAGGAGGGAGATTCGAATCGCCTTTAAAGAACAGGAAAAGCGGCAAAACCTCGACAATGATGCCCTTGGCCAAAAAGGGCGTACGCGTTTTTTCCTGAATATGTTCAGGAAAAAACGCATCCGCCCTTTTTGGCCAACCAAGCAACCTGGAAAGGCAAATCAGCGCTACAAAGAAGTCTCGCTTCCCATCGGTCAAAAGGGCCATGCTGAATAAAGTGTCAAAACCAGAAATGCAGGACAGGCCATGGAGAAACGGGAGCCTGGCTACGCTGATGGGCGGGATGTAAATTGCCAAGAGCCACTCTGGAGAAGTGTACGGTGTGTCCTGAAACATCTAAAAAACTCAGCTTAGAGAGCATAGGGCACTTCCACTCATGGGCGTATAAATTGGGAAAACTAAAAATCAGCAAGACACAGGCACCCCAAAGTTTAGGGCTGCTCTGTTGACAAGAACCTCCACTTCGTTACACCTTAAATATCCCAGGAAAGAGGAAAAATGGATAAAGAAGTTGTGGTCCTTATGTACAATGGAATATCACTCAGCCATGAAATCAACGTCATAAGGCTAGTAGCAGCATGATGAGTGGATTTAGGTACGACGATTCTAAGTGAAATAAGTCACACAGAAAAGGACACTTATCATAAGATATCACTTATCGAGGGAATGTAAAAACCGCTACCCTTGAACTGAATTACAAAACAGAACAGAGTCACACGTTTAGAAAACACACTATGGCTGCTTAACGGGAAAGGTGAGGTGGGGTGATGCATAAAACAAGGGTTTCAAATTAGCTCAGATACCGTTCCATAAACCCAATAGGTAATAGACAAGACCTACTCCTTGCTCAGTGAATTGGACTCAACACCCCCTATTCACCGCCCAAGAATATATCTGACTAGTAAGAATCTTAAAACCTATGTATTGATATCTCTCTGTAAGTGAGTCAAGTGGGTGTAAAGCGGCATAAACACAGCAGTGAAAAGCAGCTAAACCCCATTATAAAAATCAATTACTTTTAAAAACCCGTGAAACAAAGACAGTGAAAGAGAGAGAAATTCTTACAAAATTCGTTCAGGGGCTGTGATGCCATCTGGATTGACCATATCTAGACCCACAGTTGATTGAGACATAAGGGTGGACACTCTTGGGGCTGAGAGGTTTGGTGAGGTTGGGTGAGGAAACGCAGACCCTTTAGAGTAATACTGCGTGGTGCCCATCCCATGGGTCCCAAATCTCCAGGTTCAAGGGCATCTTCCTACATCGAAAACATGCATGAGAAACCCAGAAGATGGTACACCGTGTGATCGGGCAAGGTTTCCAAAACGCACCTCATTTCTCATCTCCTTGTGCTCGGGTTCGCCATTCCAGCCGCTTTACTAGCAATCTCCCTCCTTGGAGAATCAGCACCTTTAACCTCCTGTTCCGTACAGGTTGCAATTTGTCCTGAGGATGAACGGGAAGAGGGGGAACCAATGAGAGACTAGCTCTAGGTGTTGGGACAGGCACAGGTCACTCTATTTTCCCATCAGGAAGAAGAATTAACCACAGGCTCAGCCTGCCGCCCGGGACCAGAATAGGGCCTGAAGCAATCCTGCGCTTTTGCGGCCAGCTCCCAAGAAAGCGAGTTGAAAAATGGAGCTCAGGGGCACTGCAATTCACAAACCTGCAGACTTATAAATGATAACTCTCGTCCACAAATATATTGAGGGAAGGCAACGAAGAGGATTCGAAAGCAAGGCAGAATTGCAGGAAACAGATCTCAGGAGGGAGATTCGAATCGCCTTTAAAGAACAGGAAAAGCGGCAAAACCTCGACAATGATGCCCTTGGCCAAAAAGGGCGTACGCGTTTTTTCCTGAATATGTTCAGGAAAAAACGCATCCGCCCTTTTTGGCCAACCAAGCAACCTGGAAAGGCAAATCAGCACTATAAAGAAGTCTCGCTTCCCATCGGTCAAAAGGGCCATGCTGAATAAAGTGTCAAAACCAGAAATGCAGGACAGGCCATGGAGAAACGGGAGCCTGGCTACGCTGATGGGCGGGATGTAAATTGCCAAGAGCCACTCTGGAGAAGTGTACGGTGTGTCCTGAAACATCTAAAAAACTCAGCTTAGAGAGCATAGGGCACTTCCACTCATGGGCGTATAAATTGGGAAAACTAAAAATCAGCAAGACACAGGCACCCCAAAGTTTAGGGCTGCTCTGTTGACAAGAACCTCCACTTCGTTACACCTTAAATATCCCAGGAAAGAGAAAAATGGATAAAGAAGTTGTGGTCCTTATGTACAATGGAATATCACTCAGCCATGAAATCAACGTCATAAGGCTAGTAGCAGCATGATGAGTGGATTTAGGTACGACGATTCTAAGTGAAATAAGTCACACAGAAAAGGACACTTATCATAAGATATCACTTATCGAGGGAATGTAAAAACCGCTACCCTTGAACTGAATTACAAAACAGAACAGAGTCACACGTTTAGAAAACACACTATGGCTGCTTAACGGGAAAGGTGAGGTGGGGTGATGCATAAAACAAGGGTTTCAAATTAGCTCAGATACCGTTCCATAAACCCAATAGGTAATAGACAAGACCTACTCCTTGCTCAGTGAATTGGACTCAACACCCCCTATTCACCGCCCAAGAATATATCTGACTAGTAAGAATCTTAAAACCTATGTATTGATATCTCTCTGTAAGTGAGTCAAGTGGGTGTAAAGCGGCATAAACACAGCAGTGAAAAGCAGCTAAACCCCATTATAAAAATCAATTACTTTTAAAAACCCGTGAAACAAAGACAGTGAAACAGAGAGAAATTCTTACAAAATTCGTTCAGGGGCTGTGATGCCATCTGGATTGACCATATCTAGACCCACAGTTGATTGAGACATAAGGGTGGACACTCTTGGGGCTGAGAGGTTTGGTGAGGTTGGGTGAGGAAACGCAGACCCTTTAGAGTAATACTGCGTGGTGCCCATCCCATGGGTCCCAAATCTCCAGGTTCAAGGGCATCTTCCTACATCGAAAACATGCATGAGAAACCCAGAAGATGGTACACCGTGTGATCGGGCAAGGTTTCCAAAACGCACCTCATTTCTCATCTCCTTGTGCTCGGGTTCGCCATTCCAGCCGCTTTACTAGCAATCTCCCTCCTTGGAGAATCAGCACCTTTAACCTCCTGTTCCGTACAGGTTGCAATTTGTCCTGAGGATGAACGGGAAGAGGGGGAACCAATGAGAGACTAGCTCTAGGTGTTGGGACAGGCACAGGTCACTCTATTTTCCCATCAGGAAGAAGAATTAACCACAGGCTCAGCCTGCCGCCCGGGACCAGAATAGGGCCTGAAGCAATCCTGCGCTTTTGCGGCCAGCTCCCAAGAAAGCGAGTTGAAAAATGGAGCTCAGGGGCACTGCAATTCACAAACCTGCAGACTTATAAATGATAACTCTCGTCCACAAATATATTGAGGGAAGGCAACGAAGAGGATTCGAAAGCAAGGCAGAATTGCAGGAAACAGATCTCAGGAGGGAGATTCGAATCGCCTTTAAAGAACAGGAAAAGCGGCAAAACCTCGACAATGATGCCCTTGGCCAAAAAGGGCGTACGCGTTTTTTCCTGAATATGTTCAGGAAAAAACGCATCCGCCCTTTTTGGCCAACCAAGCAACCTGGAAAGGCAAATCAGCACTATAAAGAAGTCTCGCTTCCCATCGGTCAAAAGGGCCATGCTGAATAAAGTGTCAAAACCAGAAATGCAGGACAGGCCATGGAGAAACGGGAGCCTGGCTACGCTGATGGGCGGGATGTAAATTGCCAAGAGCCACTCTGGAGAAGTGTACGGTGTGTCCTGAAACATCTAAAAAACTCAGCTTAGAGAGCATAGGGCACTTCCACTCATGGGCGTATAAATTGGGAAAACTAAAAATCAGCAAGACACAGGCACCCCAAAGTTTAGGGCTGCTCTGTTGACAAGAACCTCCACTTCGTTACACCTTAAATATCCCAGGAAAGAGAAAAATGGATAAAGAAGTTGTGGTCCTTATGTACAATGGAATATCACTCAGCCATGAAATCAACGTCATAAGGCTAGTAGCAGCATGATGAGTGGATTTAGGTACGACGATTCTAAGTGAAATAAGTCACACAGAAAAGGACACTTATCATAAGATATCACTTATCGAGGGAATGTAAAAACCGCTACCCTTGAACTGAATTACAAAACAGAACAGAGTCACACGTTTAGAAAACACACTATGGCTGCTTAACGGGAAAGGTGAGGTGGGGTGATGCATAAAACAAGGGTTTCAAATTAGCTCAGATACCGTTCCATAAACCCAATAGGTAATAGACAAGACCTACTCCTTGCTCAGTGAATTGGACTCAACACCCCCTATTCACCGCCCAAGAATATATCTGACTAGTAAGAATCTTAAAACCTATGTATTGATATCTCTCTGTAAGTGAGTCAAGTGGGTGTAAAGCGGCATAAACACAGCAGTGAAAAGCAGCTAAACCCCATTATAAAAATCAATTACTTTTAAAAACCCGTGAAACAAAGACAGTGAAACAGAGAGAAATTCTTACAAAATTCATTCAGGGGCTGTGATGCCACCTGGATTGACCATATCTAGACCCACAGTTGATTGAGACATAAGGGTGGACACTCTTGGGGCTGAGAGGTTTGGTGAGGTTGGGTGAGGAAACGCAGACCCTTTAAAGTACTACTGCGTGGTGCCCATCCCATGGGTCCCAAATCTCCAGGTTCAAGGGCATCTTCCTCATCGAAAACATGCATGAGAAACCCAGAAGATGGTACACCGTGTGATCGGGCAAGGTTTCCAAAACGCACCTCATTTCTCATCTCCTTGTGCTCGGGTTCGCCATTCCAGCCGCTTTACTAGCAATCTCCCTCCTTGGAGAATCAGCACCTTTAACCTCCTGTTCCGTACAGGTTGCAATTTGTCCTGAGGATGAACGGGAAGAGGGGGAACCAATGAGAGACTAGCTCTAGGTGTTGGGACAGGCACAGGTCACTCTATTTTCCCATCAGGAAGAAGAATTAACCACAGGCTCAGCCTGCCGCCCGGGACCAGAATAGGGCCTGAAGCAATCCTGCGCTTTTGCGGCCAGCTCCCAAGAAAGCGAGTTGAAAAATGGAGCTCAGGGGCACTGCAATTCACAAACCTGCAGACTTATAAATGATAACTCTCGTCCACAAATATATTGAGGGAAGGCAACGAAGAGGATTTGAAAGCAAGGCAGAATTGCAGGAAACAGATCTCAGGAGGGAGATTCGAATCGCCTTTAAAGAACAGGAAAAGCGGCAAAACCTCGACAATGATGCCCTTGGCCAAAAAGGGCGTACGCGTTTTTTCCTGAATATGTTCAGGAAAAAACCATCCGCCCTTTTTGGCCAACCAAGCAACCTGGAAAGGCAAATCAGCGCTACAAAGAAGTCTCGCTTCCCATCGGTCAAAAGGGCCATGCTGAATAAAGTGTCAAAACCAGAAATGCAGGACAGGCCATGGAGAAACGGGAGCCTGGCTACGCTGATGGGCGGGATGTAAATTGCCAAGAGCCACTCTGGAGAAGTGTACGGTGTGTCCTGAAACATCTAAAAAACTCAGCTTAGAGAGCATAGGGCACTTCCACTCATGGGCGTATAAATTGGGAAAACTAAAAATCAGCAAGACACAGGCACCCCAAAGTTTAGGGCTGCTCTGTTGACAAGAACCTCCACTTCGTTACACCTTAAATATCCCAGGAAAGAGAAAAATGGATAAAGAAGTTGTGGTCCTTATGTACAATGGAATATCACTCAGCCATGAAATCAACGTCATAAGGCTAGTAGCAGCATGATGAGTGGATTTAGGTACGACGATTCTAAGTGAAATAAGTCACACAGAAAAGGACACTTATCATAAGATATCACTTATCGAGGGAATGTAAAAACCGCTACCCTTGAACTGAATTACAAAACAGAACAGAGTCACACGTTTAGAAAACACACTATGGCTGCTTAACGGGAAAGGTGAGGTGGGGTGATGCATAAAACAAGGGTTTCAAATTAGCTCAGATACCGTTCCATAAACCCAATAGGTAATAGACAAGACCTACTCCTTGCTCAGTGAATTGGACTCAACACCCCCTATTCACCGCCCAAGAATATATCTGACTAGTAAGAATCTTAAAACCTATGTATTGATATCTCTCTGTAAGTGAGTCAAGTGGGTTAAAGCGGCATAAACACAGCAGTGAAAAGCAGCTAAACCCCATTATAAAAATCAATTACTTTTAAAATCCCGTGAAACAAAGACAGTGAAAGAGAGAGAAATTCTTACAAAATTCGTTCAGGGGCTGTGATGCCACCTGGATTGACCATATCTAGACCCACAGCTGATTGAGACATAAGGGTGGACACTCTTGGGGCTGAGAGGTTTGGTGAGGTTGGGTGAGGAAACGCAGACCCTTTAAAGTAATACTGCGTGGTGCCCATCCCATGGGTCCCAAATCTCCAGGTTCAAGGGCATCTTCCTACATCGAAAACATGCATGAGAAACCCAGAAGATGGTACACCGTGTGATCGGGCAAGGTTTCCAAAACGCACCTCATTTCTCATCTCCTTGTGCTCGGGTTCGCCATTCCAGCCCCTTTACTAGCAATCTCCCTCCTTGGAGAATCAGCACCTTTAACCTCCTGTTCCGTACAGGTTGCAATTTGTCCTGAGGATGAACGGGAAGAGGGGGAACCAATGAGAGACTAGCTCTAGGTGTTGGGACAGGCACAGGTCACTCTATTTTCCCATCAGGAAGAAGAATTAACCACAGGCTCAGCCTGCCGCCCGGGACCAGAATAGGGCCTGAAGCAATCCTGCGCTTTTGCGGCCAGCTCCCAAGAAAGCGAGTTGAAAAATGGACCTCAGGGGCACTGCAATTCACAAACCTGCAGACTTATAAATGATAACTCTCGTCCACAAATATATTGAGGGAAGGCAACGAAGAGGATTTGAAAGCAAGGCAGAATTGCAGGAAACAGATCTCAGGAGGGAGATTCGAATCGCCTTTAAAGAACAGGAAAAGTGGCAAAACCTCGACAATGATGCCCTTGGCCAAAAAGGGCGTACGCGTTTTTTCCTGAATATGTTCAGGAAAAAACGCATCCGCCCTTTTTGGCCAACCAAGCAACCTGGAAAGGCAAATCAGCGCTACAAAGAAGTCTCGCTTCCCATCGGTCAAAAGGGCCATGCTGAATAAAGTGTCAAAACCAGAAATGCAGGACAGGCCATGGAGAAACGGGAGCCTGGCTACGCTGATGGGCGGGATGTAAATTGCCAAGAGCCACTCTGGAGAAGTGTACGGTGTGTCCTGAAACATCTAAAAAACTCAGCTTAGAGAGCATAGGGCACTTCCACTCATGGGCGTATAAATTGGGAAAACTAAAAATCAGCAAGACACAGGCACCCCAAAGTTTAGGGCTGCTCTGTTGACAAGAACCTCCACTTCGTTACACCTTAAATATCCCAGGAAAGAGAAAAATGGATAAAGAAGTTGTGGTCCTTATGTACAATGGAATATCACTCAGCCATGAAATCAACGTCATAAGGCTAGTAGCAGCATGATGAGTGGATTTAGGTACGACGATTCTAAGTGAAATAAGTCACACAGAAAAGGACACTTATCATAAGATATCACTTATCGAGGGAATGTAAAAACCGCTACCCTTGAACTGAATTACAAAACAGAACAGAGTCACACGTTTAGAAAACACACTATGGCTGCTTAACGGGAAAGGTGAGGTGGGGTGATGCATAAAACAAGGGTTTCAAATTAGCTCAGATACCGTTCCATAAACCCAATAGGTAATAGACAAGACCTACTCCTTGCTCAGTGAATTGGACTCAACACCCCCTATTCACCGCCCAAGAATATATCTGACTAGTAAGAATCTTAAAACCTATGTATTGATATCTCTCTGTAAGTGAGTCAAGTGGGTGTAAAGCGGCATAAACACAGCAGTGAAAAGCAGCTAAACCCCATTATAAAAATCAATTACTTTTAAAAACCCGTGAAACAAAGACAGTGAAAGAGAGAGAAATTCTTACAAAATTCGTTCAGGGGCTGTGATGCCATCTGGATTGACCATATCTAGACCCACAGTTGATTGAGACATAAGGGTGGACACTCTTGGGGCTGAGAGGTTTGGTGAGGTTGGGTGAGGAAACGCAGACCCTTTAGAGTAATACTGCGTGGTGCCCATCCCATGGGT
Source organism: Balaenoptera physalus (assembly GCF_965194825.1). Taxonomy (NCBI): domain Eukaryota; kingdom Metazoa; phylum Chordata; class Mammalia; order Artiodactyla; family Balaenopteridae; genus Balaenoptera; species Balaenoptera physalus. The sequence continues at coordinate 39,486,560 of NC_138890.1, forward strand.
CCCAAATCTCCAGGTTCAAGGGCATCTTCCTACATCGAAAACATGCATGAGAAACCCAGAAGATGGTACACCGTGTGATCGGGCAAGGTTTCCAAAACGCACCTCATTTCTCATCTCCTTGTGCTCGGGTTCGCCATTCCAGCCGCTTTACTAGCAATCTCCCTCCTTGGAGAATCAGCACCTTTAACCTCCTGTTCCGTACAGGTTGCAATTTGTCCTGAGGATGAACGGGAAGAGGGGGAACCAATGAGAGACTAGCTCTAGGTGTTGGGACAGGCACAGGTCACTCTATTTTCCCATCAGGAAGAAGAATTAACCACAGGCTCAGCCTGCCGCCCGGGACCAGAATAGGGCCTGAAGCAATCCTGCGCTTTTGCGGCCAGCTCCCAAGAAAGCGAGTTGAAAAATGGAGCTCAGGGGCACTGCAATTCACAAACCTGCAGACTTATAAATGATAACTCTCGTCCACAAATATATTGAGGGAAGGCAACGAAGAGGATTCGAAAGCAAGGCAGAATTGCAGGAAACAGATCTCAGGAGGGAGATTCGAATCGCCTTTAAAGAACAGGAAAAGCGGCAAAACCTCGACAATGATGCCCTTGGCCAAAAAGGGCGTACGCGTTTTTTCCTGAATATGTTCAGGAAAAAACGCATCCGCCCTTTTTGGCCAACCAAGCAACCTGGAAAGGCAAATCAGCACTATAAAGAAGTCTCGCTTCCCATCGGTCAAAAGGGCCATGCTGAATAAAGTGTCAAAACCAGAAATGCAGGACAGGCCATGGAGAAACGGGAGCCTGGCTACGCTGATGGGCGGGATGTAAATTGCCAAGAGCCACTCTGGAGAAGTGTACGGTGTGTCCTGAAACATCTAAAAAACTCAGCTTAGAGAGCATAGGGCACTTCCACTCATGGGCGTATAAATTGGGAAAACTAAAAATCAGCAAGACACAGGCACCCCAAAGTTTAGGGCTGCTCTGTTGACAAGAACCTCCACTTCGTTACACCTTAAATATCCCAGGAAAGAGAAAAATGGATAAAGAAGTTGTGGTCCTTATGTACAATGGAATATCACTCAGCCATGAAATCAACGTCATAAGGCTAGTAGCAGCATGATGAGTGGATTTAGGTACGACGATTCTAAGTGAAATAAGTCACACAGAAAAGGACACTTATCATAAGATATCACTTATCGAGGGAATGTAAAAACCGCTACCCTTGAACTGAATTACAAAACAGAACAGAGTCACACGTTTAGAAAACACACTATGGCTGCTTAACGGGAAAGGTGAGGTGGGGTGATGCATAAAACAAGGGTTTCAAATTAGCTCAGATACCGTTCCATAAACCCAATAGGTAATAGACAAGACCTACTCCTTGCTCAGTGAATTGGACTCAACACCCCCTATTCACCGCCCAAGAATATATCTGACTAGTAAGAATCTTAAAACCTATGTATTGATATCTCTCTGTAAGTGAGTCAAGTGGGTGTAAAGCGGCATAAACACAGCAGTGAAAAGCAGCTAAACCCCATTATAAAAATCAATTACTTTTAAAAACCCGTGAAACAAAGACAGTGAAACAGAGAGAAATTCTTACAAAATTCATTCAGGGGCTGTGATGCCACCTGGATTGACCATATCTAGACCCACAGTTGATTGAGACATAAGGGTGGACACTCTTGGGGCTGAGAGGTTTGGTGAGGTTGGGTGAGGAAACGCAGACCCTTTAAAGTACTACTGCGTGGTGCCCATCCCATGGGTCCCAAATCTCCAGGTTCAAGGGCATCTTCCTCATCGAAAACATGCATGAGAAACCCAGAAGATGGTACACCGTGTGATCGGGCAAGGTTTCCAAAACGCACCTCATTTCTCATCTCCTTGTGCTCGGGTTCGCCATTCCAGCCGCTTTACTAGCAATCTCCCTCCTTGGAGAATCAGCACCTTTAACCTCCTGTTCCGTACAGGTTGCAATTTGTCCTGAGGATGAACGGGAAGAGGGGGAACCAATGAGAGACTAGCTCTAGGTGTTGGGACAGGCACAGGTCACTCTATTTTCCCATCAGGAAGAAGAATTAACCACAGGCTCAGCCTGCCGCCCGGGACCAGAATAGGGCCTGAAGCAATCCTGCGCTTTTGCGGCCAGCTCCCAAGAAAGCGAGTTGAAAAATGGAGCTCAGGGGCACTGCAATTCACAAACCTGCAGACTTATAAATGATAACTCTCGTCCACAAATATATTGAGGGAAGGCAACGAAGAGGATTTGAAAGCAAGGCAGAATTGCAGGAAACAGATCTCAGGAGGGAGATTCGAATCGCCTTTAAAGAACAGGAAAAGCGGCAAAACCTCGACAATGATGCCCTTGGCCAAAAAGGGCGTACGCGTTTTTTCCTGAATATGTTCAGGAAAAAACCATCCGCCCTTTTTGGCCAACCAAGCAACCTGGAAAGGCAAATCAGCACTATAAAGAAGTCTCGCTTCCCATCGGTCAAAAGGGCCATGCTGAATAAAGTGTCAAAACCAGAAATGCAGGACAGGCCATGGAGAAACGGGAGCCTGGCTACGCTGATGGGCGGGATGTAAATTGCCAACAGCCACTCTGGAGAAGTGTACGGTGTGTCCTGAAACATCTAAAAAACTCAGTTTAGAGAACATAGGGCACTTCCACTCATGGGCGTATAAATTGGGAAAACTAAAAATCAGCAAGACACAGGCACCCCAAAGTTTAGGGCTGCTCTGTTGACAAGAACCTCCACTTCGTTACACCTTAAATATCCCAGGAAAGAGAAAAATGGATAAAGAAGTTGTGGTCCTTATGTACAATGGAATATCACTCAGCCATGAAATCAACGTCATAAGGCTAGTAGCCGCATGATGAGTGGATTTAGGTACGACGATTCTAAGTGAAATAAGTCACACAGAAAAACACACTTATCATAAGATATCATTTATAGAGGGAATGTAAAAACAGCTACCCTTGAACTGAATTACAAAACAGAACAGAGTCACACGTTTAGAAGACACACTATGGCTGCTTAACGGGATAGGTGAGGTGGGGTGATGCATAAAACAAGGGTTTCAAATTAGCTCAGATACCGTTCCATAAACCCAATAGGTAATAGACAAGACCTACTCCTTGCTCAGTGAATTGGACTCAACACCCCCTATTCACCGCCCAAGAATATATCTGACTAGTAAGAATTTTAAAACCTATGTATTGATATCTCTCTGTAAGTGAGTCAAGTGGGTTAAAGCGGCATAAACACAGCAGTGAAAAGCAGCTAAACCCCATTATAAAAATCAATTACTTTTAAAATCCCGTGAAACAAAGACAGTGAAAGAGAGAGAAATTCTTACAAAATTCGTTCAGGGGCTGTGATGCCACCTGGATTGACCATATCTAGACCCACAGCTGATTGAGACATAAGGGTGGACACTCTTGGGGCTGAGAGGTTTGGTGAGGTTGGGTGAGGAAACGCAGACCCTTTAAAGTAATACTGCGTGGTGCCCATCCCATGGGTCCCAAATCTCCAGGTTCAAGGGCATCTTCCTACATCGAAAACATGCATGAGAAACCCAGAAGATGGTACACCGTGTGATCGGGCAAGGTTTCCAAAACGCACCTCATTTCTCATCTCCTTGTGCTCGGGTTCGCCATTCCAGCCCCTTTACTAGCAATCTCCCTCCTTGGAGAATCAGCACCTTTAACCTCCTGTTCCGTACAGGTTGCAATTTGTCCTGAGGATGAACGGGAAGAGGGGGAACCAATGAGAGACTAGCTCTAGGTGTTGGGACAGGCACAGGTCACTCTATTTTCCCATCAGGAAGAAGAATTAACCACAGGCTCAGCCTGCCGCCCGGGACCAGAATAGGGCCTGAAGCAATCCTGCGCTTTTGCGGCCAGCTCCCAAGAAAGCGAGTTGAAAAATGGACCTCAGGGGCACTGCAATTCACAAACCTGCAGACTTATAAATGATAACTCTCGTCCACAAATATATTGAGGGAAGGCAACGAAGAGGATTTGAAAGCAAGGCAGAATTGCAGGAAACAGATCTCAGGAGGGAGATTCGAATCGCCTTTAAAGAACAGGAAAAGTGGCAAAACCTCGACAATGATGCCCTTGGCCAAAAAGGGCGTACGCGTTTTTTCCTGAATATGTTCAGGAAAAAACGCATCCGCCCTTTTTGGCCAACCAAGCAACCTGGAAAGGCAAATCAGCGCTACAAAGAAGTCTCGCTTCCCATCGGTCAAAAGGGCCATGCTGAATAAAGTGTCAAAACCAGAAATGCAGGACAGGCCATGGAGAAACGGGAGCCTGGCTACGCTGATGGGCGGGATGTAAATTGCCAAGAGCCACTCTGGAGAAGTGTACGGTGTGTCCTGAAACATCTAAAAAACTCAGCTTAGAGAGCATAGGGCACTTCCACTCATGGGCGTATAAATTGGGAAAACTAAAAATCAGCAAGACACAGGCACCCCAAAGTTTAGGGCTGCTCTGTTGACAAGAACCTCCACTTCGTTACACCTTAAATATCCCAGGAAAGAGAAAAATGGATAAAGAAGTTGTGGTCCTTATGTACAATGGAATATCACTCAGCCATGAAATCAACGTCATAAGGCTAGTAGCAGCATGATGAGTGGATTTAGGTACGACGATTCTAAGTGAAATAAGTCACACAGAAAAGGACACTTATCATAAGATATCACTTATCGAGGGAATGTAAAAACCGCTACCCTTGAACTGAATTACAAAACAGAACAGAGTCACACGTTTAGAAAACACACTATGGCTGCTTAACGGGAAAGGTGAGGTGGGGTGATGCATAAAACAAGGGTTTCAAATTAGCTCAGATACCGTTCCATAAACCCAATAGGTAATAGACAAGACCTACTCCTTGCTCAGTGAATTGGACTCAACACCCCCTATTCACCGCCCAAGAATATATCTGACTAGTAAGAATCTTAAAACCTATGTATTGATATCTCTCTGTAAGTGAGTCAAGTGGGTGTAAAGCGGCATAAACACAGCAGTGAAAAGCAGCTAAACCCCATTATAAAAATCAATTACTTTTAAAAACCCGTGAAACAAAGACAGTGAAAGAGAGAGAAATTCTTACAAAATTCGTTCAGGGGCTGTGATGCCATCTGGATTGACCATATCTAGACCCACAGTTGATTGAGACATAAGGGTGGACACTCTTGGGGCTGAGAGGTTTGGTGAGGTTGGGTGAGGAAACGCAGACCCTTTAGAGTAATACTGCGTGGTGCCCATCCCATGGGTCCCAAATCTCCAGGTTCAAGGGCATCTTCCTACATCGAAAACATGCATGAGAAACCCAGAAGATGGTACACCGTGTGATCGGGCAAGGTTTCCAAAACGCACCTCATTTCTCATCTCCTTGTGCTCGGGTTCGCCATTCCAGCCGCTTTACTAGCAATCTCCCTCCTTGGAGAATCAGCACCTTTAACCTCCTGTTCCGTACAGGTTGCAATTTGTCCTGAGGATGAACGGGAAGAGGGGGAACCAATGAGAGACTAGCTCTAGGTGTTGGGACAGGCACAGGTCACTCTATTTTCCCATCAGGAAGAAGAATTAACCACAGGCTCAGCCTGCCGCCCGGGACCAGAATAGGGCCTGAAGCAATCCTGCGCTTTTGCGGCCAGCTCCCAAGAAAGCGAGTTGAAAAATGGAGCTCAGGGGCACTGCAATTCACAAACCTGCAGACTTATAAATGATAACTCTCGTCCACAAATATATTGAGGGAAGGCAACGAAGAGGATTCGAAAGCAAGGCAGAATTGCAGGAAACAGATCTCAGGAGGGAGATTCGAATCGCCTTTAAAGAACAGGAAAAGCGGCAAAACCTCGACAATGATGCCCTTGGCCAAAAAGGGCGTACGCGTTTTTTCCTGAATATGTTCAGGAAAAAACGCATCCGCCCTTTTTGGCCAACCAAGCAACCTGGAAAGGCAAATCAGCACTATAAAGAAGTCTCGCTTCCCATCGGTCAAAAGGGCCATGCTGAATAAAGTGTCAAAACCAGAAATGCAGGACAGGCCATGGAGAAACGGGAGCCTGGCTACGCTGATGGGCGGGATGTAAATTGCCAAGAGCCACTCTGGAGAAGTGTACGGTGTGTCCTGAAACATCTAAAAAACTCAGCTTAGAGAGCATAGGGCACTTCCACTCATGGGCGTATAAATTGGGAAAACTAAAAATCAGCAAGACACAGGCACCCCAAAGTTTAGGGCTGCTCTGTTGACAAGAACCTCCACTTCGTTACACCTTAAATATCCCAGGAAAGAGAAAAATGGATAAAGAAGTTGTGGTCCTTATGTACAATGGAATATCACTCAGCCATGAAATCAACGTCATAAGGCTAGTAGCAGCATGATGAGTGGATTTAGGTACGACGATTCTAAGTGAAATAAGTCACACAGAAAAGGACACTTATCATAAGATATCACTTATCGAGGGAATGTAAAAACCGCTACCCTTGAACTGAATTACAAAACAGAACAGAGTCACACGTTTAGAAAACACACTATGGCTGCTTAACGGGAAAGGTGAGGTGGGGTGATGCATAAAACAAGGGTTTCAAATTAGCTCAGATACCGTTCCATAAACCCAATAGGTAATAGACAAGACCTACTCCTTGCTCAGTGAATTGGACTCAACAACCCCTATTCACCGCCCAAGAATATATCTGACTAGTAAGAATCTTAAAACCTATGTATTGATATCTCTCTGTAAGTGAGTCAAGTGGGTTAAAGCGGCATAAACACAGCAGTGAAAAGCAGCTACACCCCATTATAAAAATCAATTACTTTTAAAATCCCGTGAAACAAAGACAGTGAAAGAGAGAGAAATTCTTACAAAATTCGTTCAGGGGCTGTGATGCCACCTGGATTGACCATATCTAGACCCACAGCTGATTGAGACATAAGGGTGGACACTCTTGGGGCTGAGAGGTTTGGTGAGGTTGGGTGAGGAAACGCAGACCCTTTAAAGTAATACTGCGTGGTGCCCATCCCATGGGTCCCAAATCTCCAGGTTCAAGGGCATCTTCCTACATCGAAAACATGCATGAGAAACCCAGAAGATGGTACACCGTGTGATCGGGCAAGGTTTCCAAAACGCACCTCATTTCTCATCTCCTTGTGCTCGGGTTCGCCATTCCAGCCGCTTTACTAGCAATCTCCCTCCTTGGAGAATCAGCACCTTTAACCTCCTGTTCCGTACAGGTTGCAATTTGTCCTGAGGATGAACGGGAAGAGGGGGAACCAATGAGAGACTAGCTCTAGGTGTTGGGACAGGCACAGTTCACTCTATTTTCCCATCAGGAAGAAGAATTAACCACAGGCTCAGCCTGCCGCCCGGGACCAGAATAGGGCCTGAAGCAATCCTGCGCTTTTGCGGCCAGCTCCCAAGAAAGCGAGTTGAAAAATGGACCTCAGGGGCACTGCAATTCACAAACCTGCAGACTTATAAATGATAACTCTCGTCCACAAATATATTGAGGGAAGGCAACGAAGAGGATTTGAAAGCAAGGCAGAATTGCAGGAAACAGATCTCAGGAGGGAGATTCGAATCGCCTTTAAAGAACAGGAAAAGCGGCAAAACCTCGACAATGATGCCCTTGGCCAAAAAGGGCGTACGCGTTTTTTCCTGAATATGTTCAGGAAAAAACGCATCCGCCCTTTTTGGCCAACCAAGCAACCTGGAAAGGCAAATCAGCGCTACAAAGAAGTCTCGCTTCCCATCGGTCAAAAGGGCCATGCTGAATAAAGTGTCAAAACCAGAAATGCAGGACAGGCCATGGAGAAACGGGAGCCTGGCTACGCTGATGGGCGGGATGTAAATTGCCAAGAGCCACTCTGGAGAAGTGTACGGTGTGTCCTGAAACATCTAAAAAACTCAGCTTAGAGAGCATAGGGCACTTCCACTCATGGGCGTATAAATTGGGAAAACTAAAAATCAGCAAGACACAGGCACCCCAAAGTTTAGGGCTGCTCTGTTGACAAGAACCTCCACTTCGTTACACCTCAAATATCCCAGGAAAGAGAAAAATGGATAAAGAAGTTGTGGTCCTTATGTACAATGGAATATCACTCAGCCATGAAATCAACGTCATAAGGCTAGTAGCAGCATGATGAGTGGATTTAGGTACGACGATTCTAAGTGAAATAAGTCACACAGAAAAGGACACTTATCATAAGATATAACTTATCGAGGGAATGTAAATACCGCTACCCTTGAACTGAATTACAAAACAGAACAGAGTCACACGTTTAGAAAACACACTATGGCTGCTTAACGGGAAAGGTGAGGTGGGGTGATGCATAAAACAAGGGTTTCAAATTAGCTCAGATACCGTTCCATAAACCCAATAGGTAATAGACAAGACCTACTCCTTGCTCAGTGAATTGGACTCAACACCCCCTATTCACCGCCCAAGAATATATCTGACTAGTAAGAATCTTAAAACCTATGTATTGATATCTCTCTGTAAGTGAGTCAAGTGGGTGTAAAGCGGCATAAACACAGCAGTGAAAAGCAGCTAAACCCCATTATAAAAATCAATTACTTTTAAAAACCCGTGAAACAAAGACAGTGAAAGAGAGAGAAATTCTTACAAAATTCGTTCAGGGGCTGTGATGCCATCTGGATTGACCATATCTAGACCCACAGTTGATTGAGACATAAGGGTGGACACTCTTGGGGCTGAGAGGTTTGGTGAGGTTGGGTGAGGAAACGCAGACCCTTTAGAGTAATACTGCGTGGTGCCCATCCCATGGGTCCCAAATCTCCAGGTTCAAGGGCATCTTCCTACATCGAAAACATGCATGAGAAACCCAGAAGATGGTACACCGTGTGATCGGGCAAGGTTTCCAAAACGCACCTCATTTCTCATCTCCTTGTGCTCGGGTTCGCCATTCCAGCCGCTTTACTAGCAATCTCCCTCCTTGGAGAATCAGCACCTTTAACCTCCTGTTCCGTACAGGTTGCAATTTGTCCTGAGGATGAACGGGAAGAGGGGGAACCAATGAGAGACTAGCTCTAGGTGTTGGGACAGGCACAGGTCACTCTATTTTCCCATCAGGAAGAAGAATTAACCACAGGCTCAGCCTGCCGCCCGGGACCAGAATAGGGCCTGAAGCAATCCTGCGCTTTTGCGGCCAGCTCCCAAGAAAGCGAGTTGAAAAATGGACCTCAGGGGCACTGCAATTCACAAACCTGCAGACTTATAAATGATAACTCTCGTCCACAAATATATTGAGGGAAGGCAACGAAGAGGATTTGAAAGCAAGGCAGAATTGCAGGAAACAGATCTCAGGAGGGAGATTCGAATCGCCTTTAAAGAACAGGAAAAGCTGCAAAACCTCGACAATGATGCCCTTGGCCAAAAAGGGCGTACGCGTTTTTTCCTGAATATGTTCAGGAAAAAACGCATCCGCCCTTTTTGGCCAACCAAGCAACCTGGAAAGGCAAATCAGCGCTACAAAGAAGTCTCGCTTCCCATCGGTCAAAAGGGCCATGCTGAATAAAGTGTCAAAACCAGAAATGCAGGACAGGCCATGGAGAAACGGGAGCCTGGCTACGCTGATGGGCGGGATGTAAATTGCCAAGAGCCACTCTGGAGAAGTGTACGGTGTGTCCTGAAACATCTAAAAAACTCAGCTTAGAGAGCATAGGGCACTTCCACTCATGGGCGTATAAATTGGGAAAACTAAAAATCAGCAAGACACAGGCACCCCAAAGTTTAGGGCTGCTCTGTTGACAAGAACCTCCACTTCGTTACACCTTAAATATCCCAGGAAAGAGAAAAATGGATAAAGAAGTTGTGGTCCTTATGTACAATGGAATATCACTCAGCCATGAAATCAACGTCATAAGGCTAGTAGCAGCATGATGAGTGGATTTAGGTACGACGATTCTAAGTGAAATAAGTCACACAGAAAAGGACACTTATCATAAGATATCACTTATCGAGGGAATGTAAAAACCGCTACCCTTGAACTGAATTACAAAACAGAACAGAGTCACACGTTTAGAAAACACACTATGGCTGCTTAACGGGAAAGGTGAGGTGGGGTGATGCATAAAACAAGGGTTTCAAATTAGCTCAGATACAGTTCCATAAACCCAATAGGTAATAGACAAGACCTACTCCTTGCTCAGTGAATTGGACTCAACACCCCCTATTCACCGCCCAAGAATATATCTGACTAGTAAGAATCTTAAAACCTATGTATTGATATCTCTCTGTAAGTGAGTCAAGTGGGTGTAAAGCGGCATAAACACAGCAGTGAAAAGCAGCTAAACCCCATTATAAAAATCAATTACTTTTAAAAACCCGTGAAACAAAGACAGTGAAAGAGAGAGAAATTCTTACAAAATTCGTTCAGGGGCTGTGATGCCATCTGGATTGACCATATCTAGACCCACAGTTGATTGAGACATAAGGGTGGACACTCTTGGGGCTGAGAGGTTTGGTGAGGTTGGGTGAGGAAACGCAGACCCTTTAGAGTAATACTGCGTGGTGCCCATCCCATGGGTCCCAAATCTCCAGGTTCAAGGGCATCTTCCTACATCGAAAACATGCATGAGAAACCCAGAAGATGGTACACCGTGTGATCGGGCAAGGTTTCCAAAACGCACCTCATTTCTCATCTCCTTGTGCTCGGGTTCGCCATTCCAGCCGCTTTACTAGCAATCTCCCTCCTTGGAGAATCAGCACCTTTAACCTCCTGTTCCGTACAGGTTGCAATTTGTCCTGAGGATGAACGGGAAGAGGGGGAACCAATGAGAGACTAGCTCTAGGTGTTGGGACAGGCACAGGTCACTCTATTTTCCCATCAGGAAGAAGAATTAACCACAGGCTCAGCCTGCCGCCCGGGACCAGAATAGGGCCTGAAGCAATCCTGCGCTTTTGCGGCCAGCTCCCAAGAAAGCGAGTTGAAAAATGGAGCTCAGGGGCACTGCAATTCACAAACCTGCAGACTTATAAATGATAACTCTCGTCCACAAATATATTGAGGGAAGGCAACGAAGAGGATTTGAAAGCAAGGCAGAATTGCAGGAAACAGATCTCAGGAGGGAGATTCGAATCGCCTTTAAAGAACAGGAAAAGCGGCAAAACCTCGACAATGATGCCCTTGGCCAAAAAGGGCGTACGCGTTTTTTCCTGAATATGTTCAGGAAAAAACGCATCCGCCCTTTTTGGCCAACCAAGCAACCTGGAAAGGCAAATCAGCACTACAAAGAAGTCTCGCTTCCCATCGGTCAAAAGGGCCATGCTGAATAAAGTGTCAAAACCAGAAATGCAGGACAGGCCATGGAGAAACGGGAGCCTGGCTACGCTGATGGGCGGGATGTAAATTGCCAAGAGCCACTCTGGAGAAGTGTACGGTGTGTCCTGAAACATCTAAAAAACTCAGCTTAGAGAGCATAGGGCACTTCCCCTCATGGGCGTATAAATTGGGAAAACTAAAAATCAGCAAGACACAGGCACCCCAAAGTTTAGGGCTGCTCTGTTGACAAGAACCTCCACTTCGTTACACCTTAAATATCCCAGGAAAGAGAAAAATGGATAAAGAAGTTGTGGTCCTTATGTACAATGGAATATCACTCAGCCATGAAATCAACGTCATAAGGCTAGTAGCAGCATGATGAGTGGATTTAGGTACGACGATTCTAAGTGAAATAAGTCACACAGAAAAGGACACTTATCATAAGATATCACTTATCGAGGGAATGTAAAAACCGCTACCCTTGAACTGAATTACAAAACAGAACAGAGTCACACGTTTAGAAAACACACTATGGCTGCTTAACGGGAAAGGTGAGGTGGGGTGATGCATAAAACAAGGGTTTCAAATTAGCTCAGATACCGTTCCATAAACCCAATAGGTAATAGACAAGACCTACTACTTGCTCAGTGAATTGGACTCAACACCCCCTATTCACCGCCCAAGAATATATCTGACTAGTAAGAATCTTAAAACCTATGTATTGATATCTCTCTGTAAGTGAGTCAAGTGGGTGTAAAGCGGCATAAACACAGCAGTGAAAAGCAGCTACACCCCATTATAAAAATCAATTACTTTTAAAAACCAGTGAAACAAAGACAGTGAAAGAGAGAGAAATTCTTACAAAATTCGTTGAGGGGCTGTGATGCCACCTGTATTGACCATATCTAGACCCACAGCTGATTGAGACATAAGGGTGGACACTCTTGGGGCTGAGAGGTTGGGTGAGGTTGGGTGAGGAAACGCAGACCCTTTAAAGTAATACTGCGTGGTGCCCATCCCATGGGTCCCAAATCTCCAGGTTCAAGGGCATCTTCCTACATCGAAAACATGCATGAGAAACCCAGAAGATGGTACACCGTGTGATCGGGCAAGGTTTCCAAAACGCACCTCATTTCTCATCTCCTTGTGCTCGGGTTCGCCATTCCAGCCGCTTTACTAGCAATCTCCCTCCTTGGAGAATCAGCACCTTTAACCTCCTGTTCCGTACAGGTTGCAATTTGTCCTGAGGATGAACGGGAAGAGGGGGAACCAATGAGAGACTAGCTCTAGGTGTTGGGACAGGCACAGGTCACTCTATTTTCCCATCAGGAAGAAGAATTAACCACAGGCTCAGCCTGTCGCCCGGGACCAGAATAGGGCCTGAAGCAATCCTGCGCTTTTGCGGCCAGCTCCCAAGAAAGCGAGTTGAAAAATGGAGCTCAGGGGCACTGCAATTCACAAACCTGCAGACTTATAAATGATAACTCTCGTTCACAAATATATTGAGGGAAGGCAACGAAGAGGATTTGAAAGCAAGGCAGAATTGCAGGAAACAGATCTCAGGAGGGAGATTCGAATCGCCTTTAAAGAACAGGAAAAGCGGCAAAACCTCGACAATGATGCCCTTGGCCAAAAAGGGCGTACGCGTTTTTTCCTGAATATGTTCACGAAAAAACGCATCCGCCCTTTTTGGCCAACCAAGCAACCTGGAAAGGCAAATCAGCGCTACAAAGAAGTCTCGCTTCCCATCGGTCAAAAGGGCCATGCTGAATAAAGTGTCAAAACCAGAAATGCAGGACAGGCCATGGAGAAACGGGAGCCTGGCTACGCTGATGGGTGGGATGTAAATTGTAAACAGCCACTCTGGAGAAGTGTACAGTGTGTCCTGAAACATCGAAAAAACTCAGCTTAGAGAGCATAGGGCACTTCCACTCATGGGCGTATAAATTGGGAAAACTAAAAATCAGCAAGACACAGGCACCCCAAAGTTTAGGGCTGCTCTGTTGACAAGAACCTCCACTTCGTTACACCTTAAATATCCCAGGAAAGAGAAAAATGGATAAAGAAGTTGTGGTCCTTATGTACAATGGAATATCACTCAGCCATGAAATCAACGTCATAAGGCTAGTAGCAGCATGATGAGTGGATTTAGGTACGACGATTCTAAGTGAAATAAGTCACACAGAAAAGGACACTTATCATAAGATATCACTTATCTAGGGAATGTAAAAACCGCTACCCTTGAACTGAATTACAAAACAGAACAGAGTCACACGTTTAGAAAACACACTATGGCTGCTTAACGGGAAAGGTGAGGTGGGGTGATGCATAAAACAAGGGTTTCAAATTAGCTCAGATACCGTTCCATAAACCCAATAGGTAATAGACAAGACCTACTCCTTGCTCAGTGAATTGGACTCAACACCCCCTATTCACCGCCCAAGAATATATCTGACTAGTAAGAATCTTAAAACCTATGTATTGATATCTCTCTGTAAGTGAGTCAAGTTGGTGTAAAGCGGCATAAACACAGCAGTGAAAAGCAGCTAAACCCCATTATAAAAATCAATTACTTTTAAAAACCCGTGAAACAAAGACAGTGAAACAGAGAGAAATTCTTACAAAATTCATTCAGGGGCTGTGATGCCACCTGGATTGACCATATCTAGACCCACAGTTGATTGAGACATAAGGGTGGACACTCTTGGGGCTGAGAGGTTTGGTGAGGTTGGGTGAGGAAACGCAGACCCTTTAAAGTACTACTGCGTGGTGCCCATCCCATGGGTCCCAAATCTCCAGGTTCAAGGGCATCTTCCTCATCGAAAACATGCATGAGAAACCCAGAAGATGGTACACCGTGTGATCGGGCAAGGTTTCCAAAACGCACCTCATTTCTCATCTCCTTGTGCTCGGGTTCGCCATTCCAGCCGCTTTACTAGCAATCTCCCTCCTTGGAGAATCAGCACCTTTAACCTCCTGTTCCGTACAGGTTGCAATTTGTCCTGAGGATGAACGGGAAGAGGGGGAACCAATGAGAGACTAGCTCTAGGTGTTGGGACAGGCACAGGTCACTCTATTTTCCCATCAGGAAGAAGAATTAACCACAGGCTCAGCCTGCCGCCCGGGACCAGAATAGGGCCTGAAGCAATCCTGCGCTTTTGCGGCCAGCTCCCAAGAAAGCGAGTTGAAAGATGGAGCTCAGGGGCACTGCAATTCACAAACCTGCAGACTTATAAATGATAACTCTCGTCCACAAATATATTGAGGGAAGGCAACGAAGAGGATTTGAAAGCAAGGCAGAATTGCAGGAAACACATTTCAGGAGGGAGATTCGAATCGCCTTTAAAGAACAGGAAAAGGGACAAAACCTCGACAATGACGCCCTTGGCCAAAAAGGGCGTATGCGTTTTTGCCTGAATATATTCAGGAAAAAACGCATACGCCCTTTTTGGCCAACCAAGCAACCTGGAAAGGCAAATCAGCGCTACAAAGAAGACTCGCTTCCCATCGGTCAAAAGGGCCATGCTGAATAAAGTGTCAAAACCAGAAATGCAGGACAGGCCATGGAGAAACGGGAGCCTGGCTACGCTGATGGGCGGGATGTAAATTGCCAACAGCCACTCTGGAGAAGTGTACGGTGTGTCCTGAAACATCTAAAAAACTCAGCTTAGAGAGCATAGGGCACTTCCACTCATGGGCGTATAAATTGGGAAAACTAAAAATCAGCAAGACACAGGCACCCCAAAGTTTAGGGCTGCTCTGTTGACAAGAACCTCCACTTCGTTACACCTTAAATATCCCAGGAAAGAGAAAAATGGATAAAGAAGTTGTGGTCCTTATGTACAATGGAATATCACTCAGCCATGAAATCAACGTCATAAGGCTAGTAGCAGCATGATGAGTGGATTTAGGTACGACGATTCTAAGTGAAATAAGTCACACAGAAAAGGACACTTATCATAAGATATCATTTATAGAGGGAATGTAAAAACAGCTACCCTTGAACTGAATTACAAAACAGAACAGAGTCACACGTTTAGAAGACACACTATGGCTGCTTAACGGGATAGGTGAGGTGGGGTGATGCATAAAACAAGGGTTTCAAATTAGCTCAGATACCGTTCCATAAACCCAATAGGTAATAGACAAGACCTACTCCTTGCTCAGTGAATTGGACTCAACACCCCCTATTCACCGCCCAAGAATATATCTGACTAGTAAGAATCTTAAAACCTATGTATTGATATCTCTCTGTAAGTGAGTCAAGTGGGTTAAAGCGGCATAAACACAGCAGTGAAAAGCAGCTACACCCCATTATAAAAATCAATTACTTTTAAAAACCCGTGAAACAAAGACAGTGAAAGAGAGAGAAATTCTTACAAAATTCGTTCAGGGGCTGTGATGCCATCTGGATTGACCATATCTAGACCCACATTTGATTGAGACATAAGGGTGGACACTCTTGGGGCTGAGAGGTTTGGTGAGGTTGGGTGAGGAAACGCAGACCCTTTAGAGTAATACTGCGTGGTGCCCATCCCATGGGTCCCAAATCTCCAGGTTCAAGGGCATCTTCCTACATCGAAAACATGCATGAGAAACCCAGAAGATGGTACACCGTGTGATCGGGCAAGGTTTCCAAAACGCACCTCATTTCTCATCTCCTTGTGCTCGGGTTCGCCATTCCAGCCGCTTTACTAGCAATCTCCCTCCTTGGAGAATCAGCACCTTTAAACTCCTGTTCCGTACAGGTTGCAATTTGTCCTGAGGATGAACGGGAAGAGGGGGAACCAATGAGAGACTAGCTCTAGGTGTTGGGACAGGCACAGGTCACTCTATTTTCCCATCAGGAAGAAGAATTAACCACAGGCTCAGCCTGCCGCCCGGGACCAGAATAGGGCCTGAAGCAATCCTGCGCTTTTGCGGCCAGCTCCCAAGAAAGCGAGTTGAAAAATGGAGCTCAGGGGCACTGCAATTCACAAACCTGCAGACTTATAAATGATAACTCTCGTCCACAAATATATTGAGGGAAGGCAACGAAGAGGATTTGAAAGCAAGGCAGAATTGCAGGAAACAGATCTCAGGAGGGAGATTCGAATCGCCTTTAAAGAACAGGAAAAGCGGCAAAACCTCGACAATGATGCCCTTGGCCAAAAAGGGCGTACGCGTTTTTTCCTGAATATGTTCAGGAAAAAACGCATCCGCCCTTTTTGGCCAACCAAGCAACCTGGAAAAGCAAATCAGCACTATAAAGAAGTCTCGCTTCCCATCGGTCAAAAGGGCCATGCTGAATAAAGTGTCAAAACCAGAAATGCAGGACAGGCCATGGAGAAACGGGAGCCTGGCTACGCTGATGGGCGGGATGTAAATTGCCAACAGCCACTCTGGAGAAGTGTACGGTGTGTCCTGAAACATCTAAAAAACTCAGCTTAGAGAGCATAGGGCACTTCCACTCATGGGCGTATAAATTGGGAAAACTAAAAATCAGCAAGACACAGGCACCCCAAAGTTTAGGGCTGCTCTGTTGACAAGAACCTCCACTTCGTTACACCTTAAATATCCCAGGAAAGAGAAAAATGGATAAAGAAGTTGTGGTCCTTATGTACAATGGAATATCACTCAGCCATGAAATCAACGTCATAAGGCTAGTAGCAGCATGATGAGTGGATTTAGGTACGACGATTCTAAGTGAAATAAGTCACACAGAAAAGGACACTTATCATAAGATATCACTTATCGAGGGAATGTAAAAACCGCTACCCTTGAACTGAATTACAAAACAGAACAGAGTCACACGTTTAGAAAACACACTATGGCTGCTTAACGGGAAAGGTGAGGTGGGGTGATGCATAAAACAAGGGTTTCAAATTAGCTCAGATACCGTTCCATAAACCCAATAGGTAATAGACAAGACCTACTCCTTGCTCAGTGAATTGGACTCAACACCCCCTATTCACCGCCCAAGAATATATCTGACTAGTAAGAATCTTAAAACCTATGTATTGATATCTCTCTGTAAGTGAGTCAAGTGGGTGTAAAGCGGCATAAACACAGCAGTGAAAAGCAGCTAAACCCCATTATAAAAATCAATTACTTTTAAAAACCCGTGAAACAAAGACAGTGAAACAGAGAGAAATTCTTACAAAATTCATTCAGGGGCTGTGATGCCACCTGGATTGACCATATCTAGACCCACAGTTGATTGAGACATAAGGGTGGACACTCTTGGGGCTGAGAGGTTTGGTGAGGTTGGGTGAGGAAACGCAGACCCTTTAAAGTACTACTGCGTGGTGCCCATCCCATGGGTCCCAAATCTCCAGGTTCAAGGGCATCTTCCTCATCGAAAACATGCATGAGAAACCCAGAAGATGGTACACCGTGTGATCGGGCAAGGTTTCCAAAACGCACCTCATTTCTCATCTCCTTGTGCTCGGGTTCGCCATTCCAGCCGCTTTACTAGCAATCTCCCTCCTTGGAGAATCAGCACCTTTAACCTCCTGTTCCGTACAGGTTGCAATTTGTCCTGAGGATGAACGGGAAGAGGGGGAACCAATGAGAGACTAGCTCTAGGTGTTGGGACAGGCACAGGTCACTCTATTTTCCCATCAGGAAGAAGAATTAACCACAGGCTCAGCCTGCCGCCCGGGACCAGAATAGGGCCTGAAGCAATCCTGCGCTTTTGCGGCCAGCTCCCAAGAAAGCGAGTTGAAAGATGGAGCTCAGGGGCACTGCAATTCACAAACCTGCAGACTTATAAATGATAACTCTCGTCCACAAATATATTGAGGGAAGGCAACGAAGAGGATTTGAAAGCAAGGCAGAATTGCAGGAAACACATTTCAGGAGGGAGATTCGAATCGCCTTTAAAGAACAGGAAAAGGGACAAAACCTCGACAATGACGCCCTTGGCCAAAAAGGGCGTATGCGTTTTTGCCTGAATATATTCAGGAAAAAACGCATACGCCCTTTTTGGCCAACCAAGCAACCTGGAAAGGCAAATCAGCGCTACAAAGAAGACTCGCTTCCCATCGGTCAAAAGGGCCATGCTGAATAAAGTGTCAAAACCAGAAATGCAGGACAGGCCATGGAGAAACGGGAGCCTGGCTACGCTGATGGGCGGGATGTAAATTGCCAAGAGCCACTCTGGAGAAGTGTACGGTGTGTCCTGAAACATCTAAAAAACTCAGCTTAGAGAGCATAGGGCACTTCCACTCATGGGCGTATAAATTGGGAAAACTAAAAATCAGCAAGACACAGGCACCCCAAAGTTTAGGGCTGCTCTGTTGACAAGAACCTCCACTTCGTTACACCTTAAATATCCCAGGAAAGAGAAAAATGGATAAAGAAGTTGTGGTCCTTATGTACAATGGAATATCACTCAGCCATGAAATCAACGTCATAAGGCTAGTAGCAGCATGATGAGTGGATTTAGGTACGACGATTCTAAGTGAAATAAGTCACACAGAAAAGGACACTTATCATAAGATATCATTTATAGAGGGAATGTAAAAACAGCTACCCTTGAACTGAATTACAAAACAGAACAGAGTCACACGTTTAGAAGACACACTATGGCTGCTTAACGGGATAGGTGAGGTGGGGTGATGCATAAAACAAGGGTTTCAAATTAGCTCAGATACCGTTCCATAAACCCAATAGGTAATAGACAAGACCTACTCCTTGCTCAGTGAATTGGACTCAACACCCCCTATTCACCGCCCAAGAATATATCTGACTAGTAAGAATCTTAAAACCTATGTATTGATATCTCTCTGTAAGTGAGTCAAGTGGGTTAAAGCGGCATAAACACAGCAGTGAAAAGCAGCTACACCCCATTATAAAAATCAATTACTTTTAAAAACCCGTGAAACAAAGACAGTGAAAGAGAGAGAAATTCTTACAAAATTCGTTCAGGGGCTGTGATGCCATCTGGATTGACCATATCTAGACCCACATTTGATTGAGACATAAGGGTGGACACTCTTGGGGCTGAGAGGTTTGGTGAGGTTGGGTGAGGAAACGCAGACCCTTTAGAGTAATACTGCGTGGTGCCCATCCCATGGGTCCCAAATCTCCAGGTTCAAGGGCATCTTCCTACATCGAAAACATGCATGAGAAACCCAGAAGATGGTACACCGTGTGATCGGGCAAGGTTTCCAAAACGCACCTCATTTCTCATCTCCTTGTGCTCGGGTTCGCCATTCCAGCCGCTTTACTAGCAATCTCCCTCCTTGGAGAATCAGCACCTTTAAACTCCTGTTCCGTACAGGTTGCAATTTGTCCTGAGGATGAACGGGAAGAGGGGGAACCAATGAGAGACTAGCTCTAGGTGTTGGGACAGGCACAGGTCACTCTATTTTCCCATCAGGAAGAAGAATTAACCACAGGCTCAGCCTGCCGCCCGGGACCAGAATAGGGCCTGAAGCAATCCTGCGCTTTTGCGGCCAGCTCCCAAGAAAGCGAGTTGAAAAATGGAGCTCAGGGGCACTGCAATTCACAAACCTGCAGACTTATAAATGATAACTCTCGTCCACAAATATATTGAGGGAAGGCAACGAAGAGGATTTGAAAGCAAGGCAGAATTGCAGGAAACAGATCTCAGGAGGGAGATTCGAATCGCCTTTAAAGAACAGGAAAAGCGGCAAAACCTCGACAATGATGCCCTTGGCCAAAAAGGGCGTACGCGTTTTTTCCTGAATATGTTCAGGAAAAAACGCATCCGCCCTTTTTGGCCAACCAAGCAACCTGGAAAAGCAAATCAGCACTATAAAGAAGTCTCGCTTCCCATCGGTCAAAAGGGCCATGCTGAATAAAGTGTCAAAACCAGAAATGCAGGACAGGCCATGGAGAAACGGGAGCCTGGCTACGCTGATGGGCGGGATGTAAATTGCCAACAGCCACTCTGGAGAAGTGTACGGTGTGTCCTGAAACATCTAAAAAACTCAGCTTAGAGAGCATAGGGCACTTCCACTCATGGGCGTATAAATTGGGAAAACTAAAAATCAGCAAGACACAGGCACCCCAAAGTTTAGGGCTGCTCTGTTGACAAGAACCTCCACTTCGTTACACCTTAAATATCCCAGGAAAGAGAAAAATGGATAAAGAAGTTGTGGTCCTTATGTACAATGGAATATCACTCAGCCATGAAATCAACGTCATAAGGCTAGTAGCAGCATGATGAGTGGATTTAGGTACGACGATTCTAAGTGAAATAAGTCACACAGAAAAGGACACTTATCATAAGATATCACTTATCGAGGGAATGTAAAAACCGCTACCCTTGAACTGAATTACAAAACAGAACAGAGTCACACGTTTAGAAAACACACTATGGCTGCTTAACGGGAAAGGTGAGGTGGGGTGATGCATAAAACAAGGGTTTCAAATTAGCTCAGATACCGTTCCATAAACCCAATAGGTAATAGACAAGACCTACTCCTTGCTCAGTGAATTGGACTCAACACCCCCTATTCACCGCCCAAGAATATATCTGACTAGTAAGAATCTTAAAACCTATGTATTGATATCTCTCTGTAAGTGAGTCAAGTGGGTGTAAAGCGGCATAAACACAGCAGTGAAAAGCAGCTAAACCCCATTATAAAAATCAATTACTTTTAAAAACCCGTGAAACAAAGACAGTGAAACAGAGAGAAATTCTTACAAAATTCATTCAGGGGCTGTGATGCCACCTGGATTGACCATATCTAGACCCACAGTTGATTGAGACATAAGGGTGGACACTCTTGGGGCTGAGAGGTTTGGTGAGGTTGGGTGAGGAAACGCAGACCCTTTAAAGTACTACTGCGTGGTGCCCATCCCATGGGTCCCAAATCTCCAGGTTCAAGGGCATCTTCCTCATCGAAAACATGCATGAGAAACCCAGAAGATGGTACACCGTGTGATCGGGCAAGGTTTCCAAAACGCACCTCATTTCTCATCTCCTTGTGCTCGGGTTCGCCATTCCAGCCGCTTTACTAGCAATCTCCCTCCTTGGAGAATCAGCACCTTTAACCTCCTGTTCCGTACAGGTTGCAATTTGTCCTGAGGATGAACGGGAAGAGGGGGAACCAATGAGAGACTAGCTCTAGGTGTTGGGACAGGCACAGGTCACTCTATTTTCCCATCAGGAAGAAGAATTAACCACAGGCTCAGCCTGCCGCCCGGGACCAGAATAGGGCCTGAAGCAATCCTGCGCTTTTGCGGCCAGCTCCCAAGAAAGCGAGTTGAAAGATGGAGCTCAGGGGCACTGCAATTCACAAACCTGCAGACTTATAAATGATAACTCTCGTCCACAAATATATTGAGGGAAGGCAACGAAGAGGATTTGAAAGCAAGGCAGAATTGCAGGAAACAGATCTCAGGAGGGAGATTCGAATCGCCTTTAAAGAACAGGAAAAGCGGCAAAACCTCGACAATGATGCCCTTGGCCAAAAAGGGCGTACGCGTTTTTTCCTGAATATGTTCAGGAAAAAACGCATCCTCCCTTTTTGGCCAACCAAGCAACCTGGAAAGGCAAATCAGCACTATAAAGAAGTCTCGCTTCCCATCGGTCAAAAGGGCCATGCTGAATAAAGTGTCAAAACCAGAAATGCAGGACAGGCCATGGAGAAACGGGAGCCTGGCTACGCTGATGGGCGGGATGTAAATTGCCAAGAGCCACTCTGGAGAAGTGTACGGTGTGTCCTGAAACATCTAAAAAACTCAGCTTAGAGAGCATAGGGCACTTCCCCTCATGGGCGTATAAATTGGGAAAACTAAAAATAAGCAAGACACAGGCACCCCAAAGTTTAGGGCTGCTCTGTTGACAAGAACCTCCACTTCGTTACACCTTAAATATCCCAGGAAAGAGAAAAATGGATAAAGAAGTTGTGGTCCTTATGTACAATGGAATATCACTCAGCCATGAAATCAACGTCATAAGGCTAGTAGCAGCATGATGAGTGGATTTAGGTACGACGATTCTAAGTGAAATAAGTCACACAGAAAAGGACACTTATCATAAGATATCACTTATCGAGGGAATGTAAAAACCGCTACCCTTGAACTGAATTACAAAACAGAACAGAGTCACACGTTTAGAAAACACACTATGGCTGCTTAACGGGAAAGGTGAGGTGGGGTGATGCATAAAACAAGGGTTTCAAATTAGCTCAGATACCGTTCCATAAACCCAATAGGTAATAGACAAGACCTACTCCTTGCTCAGTGAATTGGACTCAACACCCCCTATTCACCGCCCAAGAATATATCTGACTAGTAAGAATCTTAAAACCTATGTATTGATATCTCTCTGTAAGTGAGTCAAGTGGGTGTAAAGCGGCATAAACACAGCAGTGAAAAGCAGCTAAACCCCATTATAAAAATCAATTACTTTTAAAACCCCGTGAAACAAAGACAGTGAAACAGAGAGAAATTCTTACAAAATTCATTCAGGGGCTGTGATGCCACCTGGATTGACCATATCTAGACCCACAGTTGATTGAGACATAAGGGTGGACACTCTTGGGGCTGAGAGGTTTGGTGAGGTTGGGTGAGGAAACGCAGACCCTTTAAAGTACTACTGCGTGGTGCCCATCCCATGGGTCCCAAATCTCCAGGTTCAAGGGCATCTTCCTCATCGAAAACATGCATGAGAAACCCAGAAGATGGTACACCGTGTGATCGGGCAAGGTTTCCAAAACGCACCTCATTTCTCATCTCCTTGTGCTCGGGTTCGCCATTCCAGCCGCTTTACTAGCAATCTCCCTCCTTGGAGAATCAGCACCTTTAACCTCCTGTTCCGTACAG
This sequence comes from Balaenoptera physalus, assembly GCF_965194825.1. Lineage (NCBI taxonomy): Eukaryota > Metazoa > Chordata > Mammalia > Artiodactyla > Balaenopteridae > Balaenoptera > Balaenoptera physalus. Next base: position 39,509,634 of record NC_138890.1, read on the forward strand.
GTTGCAATTTGTCCTGAGGATGAATGGGAAGAGGGGGAACCAATGAGAGACTAGCTCTAGGTGTTGGGACAGGCACAGGTCACTCTATTTTCCCATCAGGAAGAAGAATTAACCACAGGCTCAGCCTGCCGCCCGGGACCAGAATAGGGCCTGAAGCAATCCTGCGCTTTTGCGGCCAGCTCCCAAGAAAGCGAGTTGAAAGATGGAGCTCAGGGGCACTGCAATTCACAAACCTGCAGACTTATAAATGATAACTCTCGTCCACAAATATATTGAGGGAAGGCAACGAAGAGGATTTGAAAGCAAGGCAGAATTGCAGGAAACAGATCTCAGGAGGGAGATTCGAATCGCCTTTAAAGAACAGGAAAAGCGGCAAAACCTCGACAATGATGCCCTTGGCCAAAAAGGGCGTACGCGTTTTTTCCTGAATATGTTCAGGAAAAAACGCATCCGCCCTTTTTGGCCAACCAAGCAACCTGGAAAGGCAAATCAGCACTATAAAGAAGTCTCGCTTCCCATCGGTCAAAAGGGCCATGCTGAATAAAGTGTCAAAACCAGAAATGCAGGACAGGCCATGGAGAAACGGGAGCCTGGCTACGCTGATGGGCGGGATGTAAATTGCCAAGAGCCACTCTGGAGAAGTGTACGGTGTGTCCTGAAACATCTAAAAAACTCAGCTTAGAGAGCATAGGGCACTTCCCCTCATGGGCGTATAAATTGGGAAAACTAAAAATAAGCAAGACACAGGCACCCCAAAGTTTAGGGCTGCTCTGTTGACAAGAACCTCCACTTCGTTACACCTTAAATATCCCAGGAAAGAGAAAAATGGATAAAGAAGTTGTGGTCCTTATGTACAATGGAATATCACTCAGCCATGAAATCAACGTCATAAGGCTAGTAGCAGCATGATGAGTGGATTTAGGTACGACGATTCTAAGTGAAATAAGTCACACAGAAAAACACACTTATCATAAGATATCATTTATAGAGGGAATGTAAAAACAGCTACCCTTGAACTGAATTACAAAACAGAACAGAGTCACACGTTTAGAAGACACACTATGGCTGCTTAACGGGATAGGTGAGGTGGAGTGATGCATAAAACAAGGGTTTCAAATTAGCTCAGATACCGTTCCATAAACCCAATAGGTAATAGACAAGACCTACTCCTTGCTCAGTGAATTGGACTCAACACCCCCTATTCACCGCCCAAGAATATATCTGACTAGTAAGAATCTTAAAACCTATGTATTGATATCTCTCTGTAAGTGAGTCAAGTGGGTTAAAGCGGCATAAACACAGCAGTGAAAAGCAGCTACACCCCATTATAAAAATCAATTACTTTTAAAATCCCGTGAAACAAAGACAGTGAAAGAGAGAGAAATTCTTACAAAATTCGTTCGGGGGCTGTGATGCCACCTGGATTGACCATATCTAGACCCACAGCTGATTGAGACATAAGGGTGGACACTCTTGGGGCTGAGAGGTTTGGTGAGGTTGGGTGAGGAAACGCAGACCCTTTAAAGTAATACTGCGTGGTGCCCATCCCATGGGTCCCAAATCTCCAGGTTCAAGGGCATCTTCCTACATCGAAAACATGCATGAGAAACCCAGAAGATGGTACACCGTGTGATCGGGCAAGGTTTCCAAAACGCACCTCATTTCTCATCTCCTTGTGCTCGGGTTCGCCATTCCATCCGCTTTACTAGCAATCTCCCTCCTTGGAGAATCAGCACCTTTAACCTCCTGTTCCGTACAGGTTGCAATTTGTCCTGAGGATGAACGGGAAGAGGGGGAACCAATGAGAGACTAGCTCTAGGTGTTGGGACAGGCACAGGTCACTCTATTTTCCCATCAGGAAGAAGAATTAACCACAGGCTCAGCCTGCCGCCCGGGACCAGAATAGGGCCTGAAGCAATCCTGCGCTTTTGCGGCCAGCTCCCAAGAAAGCGAGTTGAAAAATGGACCTCAGGGGCACTGCAATTCACAAACCTGCAGACTTATAAATGATAACTCTCGTCCACAAATATATTGAGGGAAGGCAACGAAGAGGATTTGAAAGCAAGGCAGAATTGCAGGAAACAGATCTCAGGAGGGAGATTCGAATCGCCTTTAAAGAACAGGAAAAGCGGCAAAACCTCGACAATGATGCCCTTGGCCAAAAAGGGCGTACGCGTTTTTTCCTGAATATGTTCAGGAAAAAACGCATCCGCCCTTTTTGGCCAACCAAGCAACCTGGAAAGGCAAATCAGCGCTACAAAGAAGTCTCGCTTCCCATCGGTCAAAAGGGCCATGCTGAATAAAGTGTCAAAACCAGAAATGCAGGACAGGCCATGGAGAAACGGGAGCCTGGCTACGCTGATGGGCGGGATGTAAATTGCCAAGAGCCACTCTGGAGAAGTGTACGGTGTGTCCTGAAACATCTAAAAAACTCAGCTTAGAGAGCATAGGGCACTTCCACTCATGGGCGTATAAATTGGGAAAACTAAAAATCAGCAAGACACAGGCACCCCAAAGTTTAGGGCTGCTCTGTTGACAAGAACCTCCACTTCGTTACACCTTAAATATCCCAGGAAAGAGAAAAATGGATAAAGAAGTTGTGGTCCTTATGTACAATGGAATATCACTCAGCCATGAAATCAACGTCATAAGGCTAGTAGCAGCATGATGAGTGGATTTAGGTACGACGATTCTAAGTGAAATAAGTCACACAGAAAAGGACACTTATCATAAGATATCACTTATCGAGGGAATGTAAAAACCGCTACCCTTGAACTGAATTACAAAACAGAACAGAGTCACACGTTTAGAAAACACACTATGGCTGCTTAACGGGAAAGGTGAGGTGGGGTGATGCATAAAACAAGGGTTTCAAATTAGCTCAGATACCGTTCCATAAACCCAATAGGTAATAGACAAGACCTACTCCTTGCTCAGTGAATTGGACTCAACACCCCCTATTCACCGCCCAAGAATATATCTGACTAGTAAGAATCTTAAAACCTATGTATTGATATCTCTCTGTAAGTGAGTCAAGTGGGTGTAAAGCGGCATAAACACAGCAGTGAAAAGCAGCTAAACCCCATTATAAAAATCAATTACTTTTAAAAACCCGTGAAACAAAGACAGTGAAAGAGAGAGAAATTCTTACAAAATTCGTTCAGGGGCTGTGATGCCATCTGGATTGACCATATCTAGACCCACAGTTGATTGAGACATAAGGGTGGACACTCTTGGGGCTGAGAGGTTTGGTGAGGTTGGGTGAGGAAACGCAGACCCTTTAGAGTAATACTGCGTGGTGCCCATCCCATGGGTCCCAAATCTCCAGGTTCAAGGGCATCTTCCTACATCGAAAACATGCATGAGAAACACAGAAGATGTTACACCGTGTGATCGGGCAAGGTTTCCAAAACGCACCTCATTTCTCATCTCCTTGTGCTCGGGTTCGCCATTCCAGCCGCTTTACTAGCAATCTCCCTCCTTGGAGAATCAGCACCTTTAACCTCCTGTTCCGTACAGGTTGCAATTTGTCCTGAGGATGAACGGGAAGTGGGGGAACCAATGAGAGACTAGCTCTAGGTGTTGGGACAGGCACAGGTCACTCTATTTTCCCATCAGGAAGAAGAATTAACCACAGGCTCAGCCTGCCGCCCGGGACCAGAATAGGGCCTGAAGCAATCCTGCGCTTTTGCGGCCAGCTCCCAAGAAAGCGAGTTGAAAAATGGAGCTCAGGGGCACTGCAATTCACAAACCTGCAGACTTATAAATGATAACTCTCGTTCACAAATATATTGAGGGAAGGCAACGAAGAGGATTTGAAAGCAAGGCAGAATTGCAGGAAACAGATCTCAGGAGGGAGATTCGAATCGCCTTTAAAGAACAGGAAAAACGGCAAAACCTCGACAATGATGCCCTTGGCCAAAAAGGGCGGATGCGTTTTTTCCTGAATATATTCAGGAAAAAACGCATCCGCCCTTTTTGGCCAACCAAGCAACCTGGAAAGGCAAATCAGCGCTACAAAGAAGTCTCGCTTCCCATCGGTCAAAAGGGCCATGCTGAATAAAGTGTCAAAACCAGAAATGCAGGACAGGCCATGGAGAAACGGGAGCCTGGCTACGCTGATGGGCGGGATGTAAATTGCCAAGAGCCACTCTGGAGAAGTGTACGGTGTGTCCTGAAACATCTAAAAAACTCAGCTTAGAGAGCATAGGGCACTTCCACTCATGAGCGTATAAATTGGGAAAACTAAAAATCAGCAAGACACAGGCACCCCAAAGTTTAGGGCTGCTCTGTTGACAAGAACCTCCACTTCGTTACACCTTAAATATCCCAGGAAAGAGAAAAATGGATAAAGAAGTTGTGGTCCTTATGTACAATGGAATATCACTCAGCCATGAAATCAACGTCATAAGGCAAGTAGCAGCATGATGAGTGGATTTAGGTACGATGATTCTAAGTGAAATAAGTCACACAGAAAAGGACACTTATCATAAGATATCACTTATAGAGGGAATGTAAAAACCGCTACCCTTGAACTGAATTACAAAACAGAACAGAGTCACACGTTTAGAAAACACACTACAGCTGCTTAACGGGAAAGGTGAGGTGGGGTGATGCATAAAACAAGGGTTTCAAATTAGCTCAGATACCGTTCCATAAACCCAATAGGTAATAGACAAGACCTACTCCTTGCTCAGTGAATTGGACTCAACACCCCCTATTCACCGCCCAGGAATATATCTGACTAGTAAGAATCTTAAAACCTATGTATTGATATCTCTCTGTAACTGAGTCAAGTGGGTGTATAGCGGCATAAACACAGCAGTGAAAAGCAGCTAAATCCCATTATAAAAATCAATTACTTTTAAAAACCCGTGAAACAAAGACAGTGAAAGAGAGAGAAATTCTTACAAAATTCGTTCAGGGGCTGTGATGCCACCTGGATTGACCATATCTAGACCCACAGTTGATTGAGACATAAGGGTGGACACTCTTTGGGCTGAGAGGTTTGGTGAGGTTGGGTGAGGAAACGCAGACGCTTTAAAGTAATACTGCGTGGTGCCCATCCCATGGGTCCCAAATCTCCAGGTTCAAGGGCATCTTCCTCATCGAAAACATGCATGAGAAACCCAGAAGATGGTACACCGTGTGATCGGGCAAGGTTTCCAAAACGCACCTCATTTCTCATCTCCTTGTGCTCGGGTTCGCCATTCCAGCCGCTTTACTAGCAATCTCCCTCCTTGGAGAATCAGCACCTTTAAACTCCTGTTCCGTACAGGTTGCAATTTGTCCTGAGGATGAACGGGAAGAGGGGGAACCAATGAGAGACTAGCTCTAGGTGTTGGGACAGGCACAGGTCACTCTATTTTCCCATCAGGAAGAAGAATTAACCACAGGCTCAGCCTGCCGCCCGGTACCAGAATAGGGCCTGAAGCAATCCTGCGCTTTTGCGGCCAGCTCCCAAGAAAGCGAGTTGAAAAATGGAGCTCAGGGGCACTGCAATTCACAAACCTGCAGACTTATAAATGATAACTCTCGTCCACAAATATATTGAGGGAAGGCAACGAAGAGGATTTGAAAGCAAGGCAGAATTGCAGGAAACAGATCTCAGGAGGGAGATTCGAATCGCCTTTAAAGAACAGGAAAAGCGGCAAAACCTCGACAATGATGCCCTTGGCCAAAAAGGGCGTACGCGTTTTTTCCTGAATATGTTCAGGAAAAAACGCATCCGCCCTTTTTGGCCAACCAAGCAACCTGGAAAAGCAAATCAGCACTATAAAGAAGTCTCGCTTCCCATCGGTCAAAAGGGCCATGCTGAATAAAGTGTCAAAACCAGAAATGCAGGACAGGCCATGGAGAAACGGGAGCCTGGCTACGCTGATGGGCGGGATGTAAATTGCCAAGAGCCACTCTGGAGAAGTGTACGGTGTGTCCTGAAACATCTAAAAAACTCAGCTTAGAGAGCATAGGGCACTTCCACTCATGGGCGTATAAATTGGGAAAACTAAAAATCAGCAAGACACAGGCACCCCAAAGTTTAGGGCTGCTCTGTTGACAAGAACCTCCACTTCGTTACACCTTAAATATCCCAGGAAAGAGAAAAATGGATAAAGAAGTTGTGGTCCTTATGTACAATGGAATATCACTCAGCCATGAAATCAACGTCATAAGGCTAGTAGCAGCATGATGAGTGGATTTAGGTACGACGATTCTAAGTGAAATAAGTCACACAGAAAAGGACACTTATCATAAGATATCACTTATCGAGGGAATGTAAAAACCGCTACCCTTGAACTGAATTACAAAACAGAACAGAGTCACACGTTTAGAAAACACACTATGGCTGCTTAACGGGAAAGGTGAGGTGGGGTGATGCATAAAACAAGGGTTTCAAATTAGCTCAGATACCGTTCCATAAACCCAATAGGTAATAGACAAGACCTACTCCTTGCTCAGTGAATTGGACTCAACACCCCCTATTCACCGCCCAAGAATATATCTGACTACTAAGAATCTTAAAACCTATGTATTGATATCTCTCTGTAAGTGAGTCAAGTGGGTGTAAAGCGGCATAAACACAGCAGTGAAAAGCAGCTAAACCCCATTATAAAAATCAATTACTTTTAAAAACCCGTGAAACAAAGACAGTGAAACAGAGAGAAATTCTTACAAAATTCATTCAGGGGCTGTGATGCCACCTGGATTGACCATATCTAGACCCACAGTTGATTGAGACATAAGGGTGGACACTCTTGGGGCTGAGAGGTTTGGTGAGGTTGGGTGAGGAAACGCAGACCCTTTAAAGTACTACTGCGTGGTGCCCATCCCATGGGTCCCAAATCTCCAGGTTCAAGGGCATCTTCCTCATCGAAAACATGCATGAGAAACCCAGAAGATGGTACACCGTGTGATCGGGCAAGGTTTCCAAAACGCACCTCATTTCTCATCTCCTTGTGCTCGGGTTCGCCATTCCAGCCGCTTTACTAGCAATCTCCCTCCTTGGAGAATCAGCACCTTTAACCTCCTGTTCCGTACAGGTTGCAATTTGTCCTGAGGATGAACGGGAAGAGGGGGAACCAATGAGAGACTAGCTCTAGGTGTTGGGACAGGCACAGGTCACTCTATTTTCCCATCAGGAAGAAGAATTAACCACAGGCTCAGCCTGCCGCCCGGGACCAGAATAGGGCCTGAAGCAATCCTGCGCTTTTGCGGCCAGCTCCCAAGAAAGCGAGTTGAAAAATGGAGCTCAGGGGCACTGCAATTCACAAACCTGCAGACTTATAAATGATAACTCTCATCCACAAATATATTGAGGGAAGGCAACGAAGAGGATTGGAAAGCAAGGCAGAATTGCAGGAAACAGATCTCAGGAGGGAGATTCGAATCGCCTTTAAAGAACAGGAAAAGCGGCAAAACCTCGACAATGATGCCCTTGGCCAAAAAGGGCGTACGCGTTTTTTCCTGAATATGTTCAGGAAAAAACGCATCCGCCCTTTTTGGCCAACCAAGCAACCTGGAAAGGCAAATCAGCACTATAAAGAAGTCTCGCTTCCCATCGGTCAAAAGGGCCATGCTGAATAAAGTGTCAAAACCAGAAATGCAGGACAGGCCATGGAGAAACGGGAGCCTGGCTACGCTGATGGGCGGGATGTAAATTGCCAAGAGCCACTCTGGAGAAGTGTACGGTGTGTCCTGAAACATCTAAAAAACTCAGCTTAGAGAGCATAGGGCACTTCCACTCATGGGCGTATAAATTGGGAAAACTAAAAATCAGCAAGACACAGGCACCCCAAAGTTTAGGGCTGCTCTGTTGACAAGAACCTCCACTTCGTTACACCTTAAATATCCCAGGAAAGAGAAAAATGGATAAAGAAGTTGTGGTCCTTATGTACAATGGAATATCACTCAGCCATGAAATCAACGTCATAAGGCTAGTAGCAGCATGATGAGTGGATTTAGGTACGACGATTCTAAGTGAAATAAGTCACACAGAAAAGGACACTTATCATAAGATATCACTTATCGAGGGAATGTAAAAACCGCTACCCTTGAACTGAATTACAAAACAGAACAGAGTCACACGTTTAGAAAACACACTATGGCTGCTTAACGGGAAAGGTGAGGTGGGGTGATGCATAAAACAAGGGTTTCAAATTAGCTCAGATACCGTTCCATAAACCCAATAGGTAATAGACAAGACCTACTCCTTGCTCAGTGAATTGGACTCAACACCCCCTATTCACCGCCCAAGAATATATCTGACTACTAAGAATCTTAAAACCTATGTATTGATATCTCTCTGTAAGTGAGTCAAGTGGGTGTAAAGCGGCATAAACACAGCAGTGAAAAGCAGCTAAACCCCATTATAAAAATCAATTACTTTTAAAAACCCGTGAAACAAAGACAGTGAAAGAGAGAGAAATTCTTACAAAATTCGTTCAGGGGCTGTGATGCCACCTGGATTGACCATATCTAGACCCACAGTTGATTGAGACATAAGGGTGGACACTCTTGGGGCTGAGAGGTTTGGTGAGGTTGGGTGAGGAAACGCAGACCCTTTAGAGTAATACTGCGTGGTGCCCATCCCATGGGTCCCAAATCTCCAGGTTCAAGGGCATCTTCCTACATCGAAAACATGCATGAGAAACCCAGAAGATGGTACACCGTGTGATCGGGCAAGGTTTCCAAAACGCACCTCATTTCTCATCTCCTTGTGCTCGGGTTCGCCATTCCAGCCGCTTTACTAGCAATCTCCCTCCTTGGAGAATCAGCACCTTTAACCTCCTGTTCCGTACAGGTTGCAATTTGTCCTGAGGATGAACGGGAAGAGGGGGAACCAATGAGAGACTAGCTCTAGGTGTTGGGACAGGCACAGGTCACTCTATTTTCCCATCAGGAAGAAGAATTAACCACAGGCTCAGCCTGCCGCCCGGGACCAGAATAGGGCCTGAAGCAATCCTGCGCTTTTGCGGCCAGCTCCCAAGAAAGCGAGTTGAAAAATGGAGCTCAGGGGCACTGCAATTCACAAACCTGCAGACTTATAAATGATAACTCTCGTCCACAAATATATTGAGGGAAGGCAACGAAGAGGATTTGAAAGCAAGGCAGAATTGCAGGAAACAGATCTCAGGAGGGAGATTCGAATCGCCTTTAAAGAACAGGAAAAGCGGCAAAACCTCGACAATGATGCCCTTGGCCAAAAAGGGCGTACGCGTTTTTTCCTGAATATGTTCAGGAAAAAACGCATCCGCCCTTTTTGGCCAACCAAGCAACCTGGAAAGGCAAATCAGCACTACAAAGAAGTCTCGCTTCCCATCGGTCAAAAGGGCCATGCTGAATAAAGTGTCAAAACCAGAAATGCAGGACAGGCCATGGAGAAACGGGAGCCTGGCTACGCTGATGGGCGGGATGTAAATTGCCAAGAGCCACTCTGGAGAAGTGTACGGTGTGTCCTGAAACATCTAAAAAACTCAGCTTAGAGAGCATAGGGCACTTCCACTCATGGGCGTATAAATTGGGAAAACTAAAAATCAGCAAGACACAGGCACCCCAAAGTTTAGGGCTGCTCTGTTGACAAGAACCTCCACTTCGTTACACCTTAAATATCCCAGGAAAGAGAAAAATGGATAAAGAAGTTGTGGTCCTTATGTACAATGGAATATCACTCAGCCATGAAATCAACGTCATAAGGCTAGTAGCAGCATGATGAGTGGATTTAGGTACGACGATTCTAAGTGAAATAAGTCACACAGAAAAGGACACTTATCATAAGATATCACTTATCGAGGGAATGTAAAAACCGCTACCCTTGAACTGAATTACAAAACAGAACAGAGTCACACGTTTAGAAAACACACTATGGCTGCTTAACGGGAAAGGTGAGGTGGGGTGATGCATAAAACAAGGGTTTCAAATTAGCTCAGATACCGTTCCATAAACCCAATAGGTAATAGACAAGACCTACTCCTTGCTCAGTGAATTGGACTCAACACCCCCTATTCACCGCCCAAGAATATATCTGACTAGTAAGAATCTTAAAACCTATGTATTGATATCTCTCTGTAAGTGAGTCAAGTGGGTGTAAAGCGGCATAAACACAGCAGTGAAAAGCAGCTAAACCCCATTATAAAAATCAATTACTTTTAAAAACCCGTGAAACAAAGACAGTGAAACAGAGAGAAATTCTTACAAAATTCATTCAGGGGCTGTGATGCCACCTGGATTGACCATATCTAGACCCACAGTTGATTGAGACATAAGGGTGGACACTCTTGGGGCTGAGAGGTTTGGTGAGGTTGGGTGAGGAAACGCAGACCCTTTAGAGTAATACTGCGTGGTGCCCATCCCATGGGTCCCAAATCTCCAGGTTCAAGGGCATCTTCCTCATCGAAAACATGCATGAGAAACCCAGAAGATGGTACACCGTGTGATTGGGCAAGGTTTCCAAAACGCACCTCATTTCTCATCTCCTTGTGCTCGGGTTCGCCATTCCAGCCGCTTTACTAGCAATCTCCCTCCTTGGAGAATCAGCACCTTTAACCTCCTGTTCCGTACAGGTTGCAATTTGTCCTGAGGATGAACGGGAAGAGGGGGAACCAATGAGAGACTAGCTCTAGGTGTTGGGACAGGCACAGGTCACTCTATTTTCCCATCAGGAAGAAGAATTAACCACAGGCTCAGCCTGCCGCCCGGGACCAGAATAGGGCCTGAAGCAATCCTGCGCTTTTGCGGCCAGCTCCCAAGAAAGCGAGTTGAAAAATGGAGCTCAGGGGCACTGCAATTCACAAACCTGCAGACTTATAAATGATAACTCTCGTCCACAAATATATTGAGGGAAGGCAACGAAGAGGATTTGAAAGCAAGGCAGAATTGCAGGAAACAGATCTCAGGAGGGAGATTCGAATCGCCTTTAAAGAACAGGAAAAGCGGCAAAACCTCGACAATGATGCCCTTGGCCAAAAAGGGCGTACGCGTTTTTTCCTGAATATGTTCACCAAAAAACGCATCCGCCCTTTTTGGCCAACCAAGCAACCTGGAAAGGCAAATCAGCACTACAAAGAAGTCTCGCTTCCCATCGGTCAAAAGGGCCATGCTGAATAAAGTGTCAAAACCAGAAATGCAGGACAGGCCATGGAGAAACGGGAGCCTGGCTACGCTGATGGGCGGGATGTAAATTGCCAAGAGCCACTCTGGAGAAGTGTACGGTGTGTCCTGAAACATCTAAAAAACTCAGCTTAGAGAGCATAGGGCACTTCCACTCATGGGCGTATAAATTGGGAAAACTAAAAATCAGCAAGACACAGGCACCCCAAAGTTTAGGGCTGCTCTGTTGACAAGAACCTCCACTTCGTTACACCTTAAATATCCCAGGAAAGAGAAAAATGGATAAAGAAGTTGTGGTCCTTATGTACAATGGAATATCACTCAGCCATGAAATCAACGTCATAAGGCTAGTAGCAGCATGATGAGTGGATTTAGGTACGACGATTCTAAGTGAAATAAGTCACACAGAAAAGGACACTTATCATAAGATATCACTTATCGAGGGAATGTAAAAACCGCTACCCTTGAACTGAATTACAAAACAGAACAGAGTCACACGTTTAGAAAACACACTATGGCTGCTTAACGGGAAAGGTGAGGTGGGGTGATGCATAAAACAAGGGTTTCAAATTAGCTCAGATACCGTTCCATAAACCCAATAGGTAATAGACAAGACCTACTCCTTGCTCAGTGAATTGGACTCAACACCCCCTATTCACCGCCCAAGAATATATCTGACTAGTAAGAATCTTAAAACCTATGTATTGATATCTCTCTGTAAGTGAGTCAAGTGGGTGTAAAGCGGCATAAACACAGCAGTGAAAAGCAGCTAAACCCCATTATAAAAATCAATTACTTTTAAAAACCCGTGAAACAAAGACAGTGAAACAGAGAGAAATTCTTACAAAATTCATTCAGGGGCTGTGATGCCACCTGGATTGACCATATCTAGACCCACAGTTGATTGAGACATAAGGGTGGACACTCTTGGGGCTGAGAGGTTTGGTGAGGTTGGGTGAGGAAACGCAGACCCTTTAGAGTAATACTGCGTGGTGCCCATCCCATGGGTCCCAAATCTCCAGGTTCAAGGGCATCTTCCTCATCGAAAACATGCATGAGAAACCCAGAAGATGGTACACCGTGTGATTGGGCAAGGTTTCCAAAACGCACCTCATTTCTCATCTCCTTGTGCTCGGGTTCGCCATTCCAGCCGCTTTACTAGCAATCTCCCTCCTTGGAGAATCAGCACCTTTAACCTCCTGTTCCGTACAGGTTGCAATTTGTCCTGAGGATGAACGGGAAGAGGGGGAACCAATGAGAGACTAGCTCTAGGTGTTGGGACAGGCACAGGTCACTCTATTTTCCCATCAGGAAGAAGAATTAACCACAGGCTCAGCCTGCCGCCCGGGACCAGAATAGGGCCTGAAGCAATCCTGCGCTTTTGCGGCCAGCTCCCAAGAAAGCGAGTTGAAAAATGGAGCTCAGGGGCACTGCAATTCACAAACCTGCAGACTTATAAATGATAACTCTCGTCCACAAATATATTGAGGGAAGGCAACGAAGAGGATTTGAAAGCAAGGCAGAATTGCAGGAAACAGATCTCAGGAGGGAGATTCGAATCGCCTTTAAAGAACAGGAAAAGCGGCAAAACCTCGACAATGATGCCCTTGGCCAAAAAGGGCGTACGCGTTTTTTCCTGAATATGTTCACCAAAAAACGCATCCGCCCTTTTTGGCCAACCAAGCAACCTGGAAAGGCAAATCAGCACTATAAAGAAGTCTCGCTTCCCATCGGTCAAAAGGGCCATGCTGAATAAAGTGTCAAAACCAGAAATGCAGGACAGGCCATGGAGAAACGGGAGCCTGGCTACGCTGATGGGCGGGATGTAAATTGCCAACAGCCACTCTGGAGAAGTGTACGGTGTGTCCTGAAACATCTAAAAAACTCAGCTTAGAGAGCATAGGGCACTTCCACTCATGGGCGTATAAATTGGGAAAACTAAAAATCAGCAAGACACAGGCACCCCAAAGTTTAGGGCTGCTCTGTTGACAAGAACCTCCACTTCGTTACACCTTAAATATCCCAGGAAAGAGAAAAATGGATAAAGAAGTTGTGGTCCTTATGTACAATGGAATATCACTCAGCCATGAAATCAACGTCATAAGGCTAGTAGCAGCATGATGAGTGGATTTAGGTACGACGATTCTAAGTGAAATAAGTCACACAGAAAAGGACACTTATCATAAGATATCACTTATCGAGGGAATGTAAAAACCGCTACCCTTGAACTGAATTACAAAACAGAACAGAGTCACACGTTTAGAAAACACACTATGGCTGCTTAACGGGAAAGGTGAGGTGGGGTGATGCATAAAACAAGGGTTTCAAATTAGCTCAGATACCGTTCCATAAACCCAATAGGTAATAGACAAGACCTACTCCTTGCTCAGTGAATTGGACTCAACACCCCCTATTCACCGCCCAAGAATATATCTGACTAGTAAGAATCTTAAAACCTATGTATTGATATCTCTCTGTAAGTGAGTCAAGTGGGTGTAAAGCGGCATAAACACAGCAGTGAAAAGCAGCTAAACCCCATTATAAAAATCAATTACTTTTAAAAACCCGTGAAACAAAGACAGTGAAAGAGAGAGAAATTCTTACAAAATTCGTTCAGGGGCTGTGATGCCATCTGGATTGACCATATCTAGACCCACAGTTGATTGAGACATAAGGGTGGACACTCTTGGGGCTGAGAGGTTTGGTGAGGTTGGGTGAGGAAACGCAGACCCTTTAGAGTAATACTGCGTGGTGCCCATCCCATGGGTCCCAAATCTCCAGGTTCAAGGGCATCTTCCTACATCGAAAACATGCATGAGAAACCCAGAAGATGGTACACCGTGTGATCGGGCAAGGTTTCCAAAACGCACCTCATTTCTCATCTCCTTGTGCTCGGGTTCGCCATTCCAGCCGCTTTACTAGCAATCTCCCTCCTTGGAGAATCAGCACCTTTAACCTCCTGTTCCGTACAGGTTGCAATTTGTCCTGAGGATGAACGGGAAGAGGGGGAACCAATGAGAGACTAGCTCTAGGTGTTGGGACAGGCACAGGTCACTCTATTTTCCCATCAGGAAGAAGAATTAACCACAGGCTCAGCCTGCCGCCCGGGACCAGAATAGGGCCTGAAGCAATCCTGCGCTTTTGCGGCCAGCTCCCAAGAAAGCGAGTTGAAAAATGGAGCTCAGGGGCACTGCAATTCACAAACCTGCAGACTTATAAATGATAACTCTCGTTCACAAATATATTGAGGGAAGGCAACGAAGAGGATTTGAAAGCAAGGCAGAATTGCAGGAAACAGATCTCAGGAGGGAGATTCGAATCGCCTTTAAAGAACAGGAAAAACGGCAAAACCTCGACAATGATGCCCTTGGCCAAAAAGGGCGTACGCGTTTTTTCCTGAATATGTTCAGGAAAAAACGCATCCGCCCTTTTTGGCCAACCAAGCAACCTGGAAAGGCAAATCAGCGCTACAAAGAAGTCTCGCTTCCCATCGGTCAAAAGGGCCATGCTGAATAAAGTGTCAAAACCAGAAATGCAGGACAGGCCATGGAGAAACGGGAGCCTGGCTACGCTGATGGGCGGGATGTAAATTGCCAAGAGCCACTCTGGAGAAGTGTACGGTGTGTCCTGAAACATCTAAAAAACTCAGCTTAGAGAGCATAGGGCACTTCCACTCATGAGCGTATAAATTGGGAAAACTAAAAATCAGCAAGACACAGGCACCCCAAAGTTTAGGGCTGCTCTGTTGACAAGAACCTCCACTTCGTTACACCTTAAATATCCCAGGAAAGAGAAAAATGGATAAAGAAGTTGTGGTCCTTATGTACAATGGAATATCACTCAGCCATGAAATCAACGTCATAAGGCTAGTAGCAGCATGATGAGTGGATTTAGGTACGATGATTCTAAGTGAAATAAGTCACACAGAAAAGGACACTTATCATAAGATATCACTTATAGAGGGAATGTAAAAACCGCTACCCTTGAACTGAATTACAAAACAGAACAGAGTCACACGTTTAGAAAACACACTACAGCTGCTTAACGGGAAAGGTGAGGTGGGGTGATGCATAAAACAAGGGTTTCAAATTAGCTCAGATACCGTTCCATAAACCCAATAGGTAATAGACAAGACCTACTCCTTGCTCAGTGAATTGGACTCAACACCCCCTATTCACCGCCCAGGAATATATCTGACTAGTAAGAATCTTAAAACCTATGTATTGATATCTCTCTGTAAGTGAGTCAAGTGGGTGTATAGCGGCATAAACACAGCAGTGAAAAGCAGCTAAACCCCATTATAAAAATCAATTACTTTTAAAAACCCGTGAAACAAAGACAGTGAAAGAGAGAGAAATTCTTACAAAATTCGTTCAGGGGCTGTGATGCCACCTGGATTGACCATATCTAGACCCACAGTTGATTGAGACATAAGGGTGGACACTCTTTGGGCTGAGAGGTTTGGTGAGGTTGGGTGAGGAAACGCAGACCCTTTAAAGTAATACTGCGTGGTGCCCATCCCATGGGTCCCAAATCTCCAGGTTCAAGGGCATCTTCCTCATCGAAAACATGCATGAGAAACCCAGAAGATGTTACACCGTGTGATCGGGCAAGGTTTCCAAAACGCACCTCATTTCTCATCTCCTTGTGCTCGGGTTCGCCATTCCAGCCGCTTTACTAGCAATCTCCCTCCTTGGAGAATCAGCACCTTTAACCTCCTGTTCCGTACAGGTTGCAATTTGTCCTGAGGATGAACGGGAAGAGGGGGAACCAATGAGAGACTAGCTCTAGGTGTTGGGACAGGCACAGGTCACTCTATTTTCCCATCAGGAAGAAGAATTAACCACAGGCTCAGCCTGCCGCCCGGTACCAGAATAGGGCCTGAAGCAATCCTGCACTTTTGAGGCCAGCTCCCAAGAAAGCGAGTTGAAAAATGGAGCTCAGGGGCACTGCAATTCACAAACCTGCAGACTTATAAATGATAACTCTCATCCACAAATATATTGAGGGAAGGCAACGAAGAGGATTTGAAAGCAAGGCAGAATTGCAGGAAACAGATCTCAGGAGGGAGATTCGAATCGCCTTTAAAGAACAGGAAAAGCGGCAAAACCTCGACAATGATGCCCTTGGCCAAAAAGGGCGTACGCGTTTTTTCCTGAATATGTTCAGGAAAAAACGCATCCGCCCTTTTTGGCCAACCAAGCAACCTGGAAAGGCAAATCAGCGCTACAAAGAAGTCTCGCTTCCCATCGGTCAAAAGGGCCATGCTGAATAAAGTGTCAAAACCAGAAATGCAGGACAGGCCATGGAGAAACGGGAGCCTGGCTACGCTGATGGGCGAGATGTAAATTGCCAAGAGCCACTCTGGAGAAGTGTACGGTGTGTCCTGAAACATCTAAAAAACTCAGCTTAGAGAGCATAGGGCACTACCACTCATGGGCGTATAAATTGGGAAAACTAAAAATCAGCAAGACACAGGCACCCCAAAGTTTAGGGCTGCTCTGTTGACAAGAACCTCCACTTCGTTACACCTTAAATATCCCAGGAAAGAGAAAAATGGATAAAGAAGTTGTGGTCCTTATGTACAATGGAATATCACTCAGCCATGAAATCAACGTCATAAGGCTAGTAGCAGCATGATGAGTGGATTTAGGTACGACGATTCTAAGTGAAATAAGTCACACAGAAAAGGACACTTATCATAAGATATCACTTATCGAGGGAATGTAAAAACCGCTACCCTTGAACTGAATTACAAAACAGAACAGAGTCACACGTTTAGAAAACACACTATGGCTGCTTAACGGGAAAGGTGAGGTGGGGTGATGCATAAAACAAGGGTTTCAAATTAGCTCAGATACCGTTCCATAAACCCAATAGGTAATAGACAAGACCTACTCCTTGCTCAGTGAATTGGACTCAACACCCCCTATTCACCGCCCAAGAATATATCTGACTAGTAAGAATCTTAAAACCTATGTATTGATATCTCTCTGTAAGTGAGTCAAGTGGGTGTAAAGCGGCATAAACACAGCAGTGAAAAGCAGCTAAACCCCATTATAAAAATCAATTACTTTTAAAAACCCGTGAAACAAAGACAGTGAAACAGAGAGAAATTCTTACAAAATTCATTCAGGGGCTGTGATGCCACCTGGATTGACCATATCTAGACCCACAGTTGATTGAGACATAAGGGTGGACACTCTTGGGGCTGAGAGGTTTGGTGAGGTTGGGTGAGGAAACGCAGACCCTTTAAAGTACTACTGCGTGGTGCCCATCCCATGGGTCCCAAATCTCCAGGTTCAAGGGCATCTTCCTCATCGAAAACATGCATGAGAAACCCAGAAGATGGTACACCGTGTGATCGGGCAAGGTTTCCAAAACGCACCTCATTTCTCATCTCCTTGTGCTCGGGTTCGCCATTCCAGCCGCTTTACTAGCAATCTCCCTCCTTGGAGAATCAGCACCTTTAACCTCCTGTTCCGTACAGGTTGCAATTTGTCCTGAGGATGAACGGGAAGAGGGGGAACCAATGAGAGACTAGCTCTAGGTGTTGGGACAGGCACAGGTCACTCTATTTTCCCATCAGGAAGAAGAATTAACCACAGGCTCAGCCTGCCGCCCGGGACCAGAATAGGGCCTGAAGCAATCCTGCGCTTTTGCGGCCAGCTCCCAAGAAAGCGAGTTGAAAGATGGAGCTCAGGGGCACTGCAATTCACAAACCTGCAGACTTATAAATGATAACTCTCGTCCACAAATATATTGAGGGAAGGCAACGAAGAGGATTTGAAAGCAAGGCAGAATTGCAGGAAACAGATCTCAGGAGGGAGATTCGAATCGCCTTTAAAGAACAGGAAAAGCGGCAAAACCTCGACAATGATGCCCTTGGCCAAAAAGGGCGTACGCGTTTTTTCCTGAATATGTTCAGGAAAAAACGCATCCGCCCTTTTTGGCCAACCAAGCAACCTGGAAAGGCAAATCAGCACTATAAAGAAGTCTCGCTTCCCATCGGTCAAAAGGGCCATGCTGAATAAAGTGTCAAAACCAGAAATGCAGGACAGGCCATGGAGAAACGGGAGCCTGGCTACGCTGATGGGCGGGATGTAAATTGCCAAGAGCCACTCTGGAGAAGTGTACGGTGTGTCCTGAAACATCTAAAAAACTCAGCTTAGAGAGCATAGGGCACTTCCACTCATGGGCGTATAAATTGGGAAAACTAAAAATAAGCAAGACACAGGCACCCCAAAGTTTAGGGCTGCTCTGTTGACAAGAACCTCCACTTCGTTACACCTTAAATATCCCAGGAAAGAGAAAAATGGATAAAGAAGTTGTGGTCCTTATGTACAATGGAATATCACTCAGCCATGAAATCAACGTCATAAGGCTAGTAGCAGCATGATGAGTGGATTTAGGTACGACGATTCTAAGTGAAATAAGTCACACAGAAAAACACACTTATCATAAGATATCATTTATAGAGGGAATGTAAAAACAGCTACCCTTGACCTGAATTACAAAACAGAACAGAGTCACACGTTTAGAAGACACACTATGGCTGCTTAACGGGATAGGTGAGGTGGAGTGATGCATAAAACAAGGGTTTCAAATTAGCTCAGATACCGTTCCATAAACCCAATAGGTAATAGACAAGACCTACTCCTTGCTCAGTGAATTGGACTCAACACCCCCTATTCACCGCCCAAGAATATATCTGACTAGTAAGAATCTTAAAACCTATGTATTGATATCTCTCTGTAAGTGAGTCAAGTGGGTTAAAGCGGCATAAACACAGCAGTGAAAAGCAGCTACACCCCATTATAAAAATCAATTACTTTTAAAATCCCGTGAAACAAAGACAGTGAAAGAGAGAGAAATTCTTACAAAATTCGTTCAGGGGCTGTGATGCCACCTGGATTGACCATATCTAGACCCACAGCTGATTGAGACATAAGGGTGGACACTCTTGGGGCTGAGAGGTTTGGTGAGGTTGGGTGAGGAAACGCAGACCCTTTAAAGTAATACTGCGTGGTGCCCATCCCATGGGTCCCAAATCTCCAGGTTCAAGGGCATCTTCCTACATCGAAAACATGCATGAGAAACCCAGAAGATGGTACACCGTGTGATCGGGCAAGGTTTCCAAAACGCACCTCATTTCTCATCTCCTTGTGCTCGGGTTCGCCATTCCAGCCGCTTTACTAGCAATCTCCCTCCTTGGAGAATCAGCACCTTTAACCTCCTGTTCCGTACAGGTTGCAATTTGTCCTGAGGATGAACGGGAAGAGGGGGAACCAATGAGAGACTAGCTCTAGGTGTTGGGACAGGCACAGGTCACTCTATTTTCCCATCAGGAAGAAGAATTAACCACAGGCTCAGCCTGCCGCCCGGGACCAGAATAGGGCCTGAAGCAATCCTGCGCTTTTGCGGCCAGCTCCCAAGAAAGCGAGTTGAAAAATGGACCTCAGGGGCACTGCAATTCACAAACCTGCAGACTTATAAATGATAACTCTCGTCCACAAATATATTGAGGGAAGGCAACGAAGAGGATTTGAAAGCAAGGCAGAATTGCAGGAAACAGATCTCAGGAGGGAGATTCGAATCGCCTTTAAAGAACAGGAAAAGCGGCAAAACCTCGACAATGATGCCCTTGGCCAAAAAGGGCGTACGCGTTTTTTCCTGAATATGTTCAGGAAAAAACGCATCCGCCCTTTTTGGCCAACCAAGCAACCTGGAAAGGCAAATCAGCGCTACAAAGAAGTCTCGCTTCCCATCGGTCAAAAGGGCCATGCTGAATAAAGTGTCAAAACCAGAAATGCAGGACAGGCCATGGAGAAACGGGAGCCTGGCTACGCTGATGGGCGGGATGTAAATTGCCAAGAGCCACTCTGGAGAAGTGTACGGTGTGTCCTGAAACATCTAAAAAACTCAGCTTAGAGAGCATAGGGCACTTCCACTCATGGGCGTATAAATTGGGAAAACTAAAAATCAGCAAGACACAGGCACCCCAAAGTTTAGGGCTGCTCTGTTGACAAGAACCTCCACTTCGTTACACCTTAAATATCCCAGGAAAGAGAAAAATGGATAAAGAAGTTGTGGTCCTTATGTACAATGGAATATCACTCAGCCATGAAATCAACGTCATAAGGCTAGTAGCAGCATGATGAGTGGATTTAGGTACGACGATTCTAAGTGAAATAAGTCACACAGAAAAGGACACTTATCATAAGATATCACTTATCGAGGGAATGTAAAAACCGCTACCCTTGAACTGAATTACAAAACAGAACAGAGTCACACGTTTAGAAAACACACTATGGCTGCTTAACGGGAAAGGTGAGGTGGGGTGATGCATAAAACAAGGGTTTCAAATTAGCTCAGATACCGTTCCATAAACCCAATAGGTAATAGACAAGACCTACTCCTTGCTCAGTGAATTGGACTCAACACCCCCTATTCACCGCCCAAGAATATATCTGACTAGTAAGAATCTTAAAACCTATGTATTGATATCTCTCTGTAAGTGAGTCAAGTGGGTGTAAAGCGGCATAAACACAGCAGTGAAAAGCAGCTAAACCCCATTATAAAAATCAATTACTTTTAAAAACCCGTGAAACAAAGACAGTGAAACAGAGAGAAATTCTTACAAAATTCGTTCAGGGGCTGTGATGCCATCTGGATTGACCATATCTAGACCCACAGTTGATTGAGACATAAGGGTGGACACTCTTGGGGCTGAGAGGTTTGGTGAGGTTGGGTGAGGAAACGCAGACCCTTTAGAGTAATACTGCGTGGTGCCCATCCCATGGGTCCCAAATCTCCAGGTTCAAGGGCATCTTCCTACATCGAAAACATGCATGAGAAACCCAGAAGATGTTACACCGTGTGATCGGGCAAGGTTTCCAAAACGCACCTCATTTCTCATCTCCTTGTGCTCGGGTTCGCCATTCCAGCCGCTTTACTAGCAATCTCCCTCCTTGGAGAATCAGCACCTTTAACCTCCTGTTCCGTACAGGTTGCAATTTGTCCTGAGGATGAACGGGAAGTGGGGGAACCAATGAGAGACTAGCTCTAGGTGTTGGGACAGGCACAGGTCACTCTATTTTCCCATCAGGAAGAAGAATTAACCACAGGCTCAGCCTGCCGCCCGGGACCAGAATAGGGCCTGAAGCAATCCTGCGCTTTTGCGGCCAGCTCCCAAGAAAGCGAGTTGAAAAATGGAGCTCAGGGGCACTGCAATTCACAAACCTGCAGACTTATAAATGATAACTCTCGTTCACAAATATATTGAGGGAAGGCAACGAAGAGGATTTGAAAGCAAGGCAGAATTGCAGGAAACAGATCTCAGGAGGGAGATTCGAATCGCCTTTAAAGAACAGGAAAAGCGGCAAAACCTCGACAATGATGCCCTTGGCCAAAAAGGGCGTACGCGTTTTTTCCTGAATATGTTCAGGAAAAAACGCATCCGCCCTTTTTGGCCAACCAAGCAACCTGGAAAGGCAAATCAGCACTATAAAGAAGTCTCGCTTCCCATCGGTCAAAAGGGCCATGCTGAATAAAGTGTCAAAACCAGAAATGCAGGACAGGCCATGGAGAAACGGGAGCCTGGCTACGCTGATGGGCGGGATGTAAATTGCCAAGAGCCACTCTGGAGAAGTGTACGGTGTGTCCTGAAACATCTAAAAAACTCAGCTTAGAGAGCATAGGGCACTTCCACTCATGGGCGTATAAATTGGGAAAACTAAAAATAAGCAAGACACAGGCACCCCAAAGTTTAGGGCTGCTCTGTTGACAAGAACCTCCACTTCGTTACACCTTAAATATCCCAGGAAAGAGAAAAATGGATAAAGAAGTTGTGGTCCTTATGTACAATGGAATATCACTCAGCCATGAAATCAACGTCATAAGGCTAGTAGCAGCATGATGAGTGGATTTAGGTACGACGATTCTAAGTGAAATAAGTCACACAGAAAAACACACTTATCATAAGATATCATTTATAGAGGGAATGTAAAAACAGCTACCCTTGAACTGAATTACAAAACAGAACAGAGTCACACGTTTAGAAGACACACTATGGCTGCTTAACGGGATAGGTGAGGTGGAGTGATGCATAAAACAAGGGTTTCAAATTAGCTCAGATACCGTTCCATAAACCCAATAGGTAATAGACAAGACCTACTCCTTGCTCAGTGAATTGGACTCAACACCCCCTATTCACCGCCCAAGAATATATCTGACTAGTAAGAATCTTAAAACCTATGTATTGATATCTCTCTGTAAGTGAGTCAAGTGGGTTAAAGCGGCATAAACACAGCAGTGAAAAGCAGCTACACCCCATTATAAAAATCAATTACTTTTAAAATCCCGTGAAACAAAGACAGTGAAAGAGAGAGAAATTCTTACAAAATTCGTTCAGGGGCTGTGATGCCACCTGGATTGACCATATCTAGACCCACAGCTGATTGAGACATAAGGGTGGACACTCTTGGGGCTGAGAGGTTTGGTGAGGTTGGGTGAGGAAACGCAGACCCTTTAAAGTAATACTGCGTGGTGCCCATCCCATGGGTCCCAAATCTCCAGGTTCAAGGGCATCTTCCTACATCGAAAACATGCATGAGAAACCCAGAAGATGGTACACCGTGTGATCGGGCAAGGTTTCCAAAACGCACCTCATTTCTCATCTCCTTGTGCTCGGGTTCGCCATTCCAGCCGCTTTACTAGCAATCTCCCTCCTTGGAGAATCAGCACCTTTAACCTCCTGTTCCGTACAGGTTGCAATTTGTCCTGAGGATGAACGGGAAGAGGGGGAACCAATGAGAGACTAGCTCTAGGTGTTGGGACAGGCACAGGTCACTCTATTTTCCCATCAGGAAGAAGAATTAACCACAGGCTCAGCCTGCCGCCCGGGACCAGAATAGGGCCTGAAGCAATCCTGCGCTTTTGCGGCCAGCTCCCAAGAAAGCGAGTTGAAAAATGGACCTCAGGGGCACTGCAATTCACAAACCTGCAGACTTATAAATGATAACTCTCGTCCACAAATATATTGAGGGAAGGCAACGAAGAGGATTTGAAAGCAAGGCAGAATTGCAGGAAACAGATCTCAGGAGGGAGATTCGAATCGCCTTTAAAGAACAGGAAAAGCGGCAAAACCTCGACAATGATGCCCTTGGCCAAAAAGGGCGTACGCGTTTTTTCCTGAATATGTTCAGGAAAAAACGCATCCGCCCTTTTTGGCCAACCAAGCAACCTGGAAAGGCAAATCAGCGCTACAAAGAAGTCTCGCTTCCCATCGGTCAAAAGGGCCATGCTGAATAAAGTGTCAAAACCAGAAATGCAGGACAGGCCATGGAGAAACGGGAGCCTGGCTACGCTGATGGGCGGGATGTAAATTGCCAAGAGCCACTCTGGAGAAGTGTACGGTGTGTCCTGAAACATCTAAAAAACTCAGCTTAGAGAGCATAGGGCACTTCCACTCATGGGCGTATAAATTGGGAAAACTAAAAATCAGCAAGACACAGGCACCCCAAAGTTTAGGGCTGCTCTGTTGACAAGAACCTCCACTTCGTTACACCTTAAATATCCCAGGAAAGAGAAAAATGGATAAAGAAGTTGTGGTCCTTATGTACAATGGAATATCACTCAGCCATGAAATCAACGTCATAAGGCTAGTAGCAGCATGATGAGTGGATTTAGGTACGACGATTCTAAGTGAAATAAGTCACACAGAAAAGGACACTTATCATAAGATATCACTTATCGAGGGAATGTAAAAACCGCTACCCTTGAACTGAATTACAAAACAGAACAGAGTCACACGTTTAGAAAACACACTATGGCTGCTTAACGGGAAAGGTGAGGTGGGGTGATGCATAAAACAAGGGTTTCAAATTAGCTCAGATACCGTTCCATAAACCCAATAGGTAATAGACAAGACCTACTCCTTGCTCAGTGAATTGGACTCAACACCCCCTATTCACCGCCCAAGAATATATCTGACTAGTAAGAATCTTAAAACCTATGTATTGATATCTCTCTGTAAGTGAGTCAAGTGGGTGTAAAGCGGCATAAACACAGCAGTGAAAAGCAGCTAAACCCCATTATAAAAATCAATTACTTTTAAAAACCCGTGAAACAAAGACAGTGAAACAGAGAGAAATTCTTACAAAATTCGTTCAGGGGCTGTGATGCCATCTGGATTGACCATATCTAGACCCACAGTTGATTGAGACATAAGGGTGGACACTCTTGGGGCTGAGAGGTTTGGTGAGGTTGGGTGAGGAAACGCAGACCCTTTAGAGTAATACTGCGTGGTGCCCATCCCATGGGTCCCAAATCTCCAGGTTCAAGGGCATCTTCCTACATCGAAAACATGCATGAGAAACCCAGAAGATGTTACACCGTGTGATCGGGCAAGGTTTCCAAAACGCACCTCATTTCTCATCTCCTTGTGCTCGGGTTCGCCATTCCAGCCGCTTTACTAGCAATCTCCCTCCTTGGAGAATCAGCACCTTTAACCTCCTGTTCCGTACAGGTTGCAATTTGTCCTGAGGATGAACGGGAAGTGGGGGAACCAATGAGAGACTAGCTCTAGGTGTTGGGACAGGCACAGGTCACTCTATTTTCCCATCAGGAAGAAGAATTAACCACAGGCTCAGCCTGCCGCCCGGGACCAGAATAGGGCCTGAAGCAATCCTGCGCTTTTGCGGCCAGCTCCCAAGAAAGCGAGTTGAAAAATGGAGCTCAGGGGCACTGCAATTCACAAACCTGCAGACTTATAAATGATAACTCTCGTTCACAAATATATTGAGGGAAGGCAACGAAGAGGATTTGAAAGCAAGGCAGAATTGCAGGAAACAGATCTCAGGAGGGAGATTCGAATCGCCTTTAAAGAACAGGAAAAGCGGCAAAACCTCGACAATGATGCCCTTGGCCAAAAAGGGCGTACGCGTTTTTTCCTGAATATGTTCAGGAAAAAACGCATCCGCCCTTTTTGGCCAACCAAGCAACCTGGAAAGGCAAATCAGCACTATAAAGAAGTCTCGCTTCCCATCGGTCAAAAGGGCCATGCTGAATAAAGTGTCAAAACCAGAAATGCAGGACAGGCCATGGAGAATCGGGAGCCTGGCTACGCTGATGGGCGGGATGTAAATTGCCAAGAGCCACTCTGGAGAAGTGTACGGTGTGTCCTGAAACATCTAAAAAACTCAGCTTAGAGAGCATAGGGCACTTCCACTCATGGGCGTATAAATTGGGAAAACTAAAAATAAGCAAGACACAGGCACCCCAAAGTTTAGGGCTGCTCTGTTGACAAGAACCTCCACTTCGTTACACCTTAAATATCCCAGGAAAGAGAAAAATGGATAAAGAAGTTGTGGTCCTTATGTACAATGGAATATCACTCAGCCATGAAATCAACGTCA
The DNA here is from genome assembly GCF_965194825.1 of Balaenoptera physalus. Lineage (NCBI taxonomy): Eukaryota > Metazoa > Chordata > Mammalia > Artiodactyla > Balaenopteridae > Balaenoptera > Balaenoptera physalus. The sequence continues at coordinate 39,535,154 of NC_138890.1, forward strand.
TAAGGCTAGTAGCAGCATGATGAGTGGATTTAGGTACGACGATTCTAAGTGAAATAAGTCACACAGAAAAACACACTTATCATAAGATATCATTTATAGAGGGAATGTAAAAACAGCTACCCTTGAACTGAATTACAAAACAGAACAGAGTCACACGTTTAGAAGACACACTATGGCTGCTTAACGGGATAGGTGAGGTGGAGTGATGCATAAAACAAGGGTTTCAAATTAGCTCAGATACCGTTCCATAAACCCAATAGGTAATAGACAAGACCTACTCCTTGCTCAGTGAATTGGACTCAACACCCCCTATTCACCGCCCAAGAATATATCTGACTAGTAAGAATCTTAAAACCTATGTATTGATATCTCTCTGTAAGTGAGTCAAGTGGGTTAAAGCGGCATAAACACAGCAGTGAAAAGCAGCTACACCCCATTATAAAAATCAATTACTTTTAAAATCCCGTGAAACAAAGACAGTGAAAGAGAGAGAAATTCTTACAAAATTCGTTCAGGGGCTGTGATGCCACCTGGATTGACCATATCTAGACCCACAGCTGATTGAGACATAAGGGTGGACACTCTTGGGGCTGAGAGGTTTGGTGAGGTTGGGTGAGGAAACGCAGACCCTTTAAAGTAATACTGCGTGGTGCCCATCCCATGGGTCCCAAATCTCCAGGTTCAAGGGCATCTTCCTACATCGAAAACATGCATGAGAAACCCAGAAGATGGTACACCGTGTGATCGGGCAAGGTTTCCAAAACGCACCTCATTTCTCATCTCCTTGTGCTCGGGTTCGCCATTCCAGCCGCTTTACTAGCAATCTCCCTCCTTGGAGAATCAGCACCTTTAACCTCCTGTTCCGTACAGGTTGCAATTTGTCCTGAGGATGAACGGGAAGAGGGGGAACCAATGAGAGACTAGCTCTAGGTGTTGGGACAGGCACAGGTCACTCTATTTTCCCATCAGGAAGAAGAATTAACCACAGGCTCAGCCTGCCGCCCGGGACCAGAATAGGGCCTGAAGCAATCCTGCGCTTTTGCGGCCAGCTCCCAAGAAAGCGAGTTGAAAAATGGACCTCAGGGGCACTGCAATTCACAAACCTGCAGACTTATAAATGATAACTCTCGTCCACAAATATATTGAGGGAAGGCAACGAAGAGGATTTGAAAGCAAGGCAGAATTGCAGGAAACAGATCTCAGGAGGGAGATTCGAATCGCCTTTAAAGAACAGGAAAAGCGGCAAAACCTCGACAATGATGCCCTTGGCCAAAAAGGGCGTACGCGTTTTTTCCTGAATATGTTCAGGAAAAAACGCATCCGCCCTTTTTGGCCAACCAAGCAACCTGGAAAGGCAAATCAGCGCTACAAAGAAGTCTCGCTTCCCATCGGTCAAAAGGGCCATGCTGAATAAAGTGTCAAAACCAGAAATGCAGGACAGGCCATGGAGAAACGGGAGCCTGGCTACGCTGATGGGCGGGATGTAAATTGCCAAGAGCCACTCTGGAGAAGTGTACGGTGTGTCCTGAAACATCTAAAAAACTCAGCTTAGAGAGCATAGGGCACTTCCACTCATGGGCGTATAAATTGGGAAAACTAAAAATCAGCAAGACACAGGCACCCCAAAGTTTAGGGCTGCTCTGTTGACAAGAACCTCCACTTCGTTACACCTTAAATATCCCAGGAAAGAGAAAAATGGATAAAGAAGTTGTGGTCCTTATGTACAATGGAATATCACTCAGCCATGAAATCAACGTCATAAGGCTAGTAGCAGCATGATGAGTGGATTTAGGTACGACGATTCTAAGTGAAATAAGTCACACAGAAAAGGACACTTATCATAAGATATCACTTATCGAGGGAATGTAAAAACCGCTACCCTTGAACTGAATTACAAAACAGAACAGAGTCACACGTTTAGAAAACACACTATGGCTGCTTAACGGGAAAGGTGAGGTGGGGTGATGCATAAAACAAGGGTTTCAAATTAGCTCAGATACCGTTCCATAAACCCAATAGGTAATAGACAAGACCTACTCCTTGCTCAGTGAATTGGACTCAACACCCCCTATTCACCGCCCAAGAATATATCTGACTAGTAAGAATCTTAAAACCTATGTATTGATATCTCTCTGTAAGTGAGTCAAGTGGGTGTAAAGCGGCATAAACACAGCAGTGAAAAGCAGCTAAACCCCATTATAAAAATCAATTACTTTTAAAAACCCGTGAAACAAAGACAGTGAAAGAGAGAGAAATTCTTACAAAATTCGTTCAGGGGCTGTGATGCCATCTGGATTGACCATATCTAGACCCACAGTTGATTGAGACATAAGGGTGGACACTCTTGGGGCTGAGAGGTTTGGTGAGGTTGGGTGAGGAAACGCAGACCCTTTAGAGTAATACTGCGTGGTGCCCATCCCATGGGTCCCAAATCTCCAGGTTCAAGGGCATCTTCCTACATCGAAAACATGCATGAGAAACCCAGAAGATGTTACACCGTGTGATCGGGCAAGGTTTCCAAAACGCACCTCATTTCTCATCTCCTTGTGCTCGGGTTCGCCATTCCAGCCGCTTTACTAGCAATCTCCCTCCTTGGAGAATCAGCACCTTTAACCTCCTGTTCCGTACAGGTTGCAATTTGTCCTGAGGATGAACGGGAAGTGGGGGAACCAATGAGAGACTAGCTCTAGGTGTTGGGACAGGCACAGGTCACTCTATTTTCCCATCAGGAAGAAGAATTAACCACAGGCTCAGCCTGCCGCCCGGGACCAGAATAGGGCCTGAAGCAATCCTGCGCTTTTGCGGCCAGCTCCCAAGAAAGCGAGTTGAAAAATGGAGCTCAGGGGCACTGCAATTCACAAACCTGCAGACTTATAAATGATAACTCTCGTTCACAAATATATTGAGGGAAGGCAACGAAGAGGATTTGAAAGCAAGGCAGAATTGCAGGAAACAGATCTCAGGAGGGAGATTCGAATCGCCTTTAAAGAACAGGAAAAACGGCAAAACCTCGACAATGATGCCCTTGGCCAAAAAGGGCGGATGCGTTTTTTCCTGAATATATTCAGGAAAAAACGCATCCGCCCTTTTTGGCCAACCAAGCAACCTGGAAAGGCAAATCAGCGCTACAAAGAAGTCTCGCTTCCCATCGGTCAAAAGGGCCATGCTGAATAAAGTGTCAAAACCAGAAATGCAGGACAGGCCATGGAGAAACGGGAGCCTGGCTACGCTGATGGGCGGGATGTAAATTGCCAAGAGCCACTCTGGAGAAGTGTACGGTGTGTCCTGAAACATCTAAAAAACTCAGCTTAGAGAGCATAGGGCACTTCCACTCATGAGCGTATAAATTGGGAAAACTAAAAATCAGCAAGACACAGGCACCCCAAAGTTTAGGGCTGCTCTGTTGACAAGAACCTCCACTTCGTTACACCTTAAATATCCCAGGAAAGAGAAAAATGGATAAAGAAGTTGTGGTCCTTATGTACAATGGAATATCACTCAGCCATGAAATCAACGTCATAAGGCTAGTAGCAGCATGATGAGTGGATTTAGGTACGATGATTCTAAGTGAAATAAGTCACACAGAAAAGGACACTTATCATAAGATATCACTTATAGAGGGAATGTAAAAACCGCTACCCTTGAACTGAATTACAAAACAGAACAGAGTCACACGTTTAGAAAACACACTACAGCTGCTTAACGGGAAAGGTGAGGTGGGGTGATGCATAAAACAAGGGTTTCAAATTAGCTCAGATACCGTTCCATAAACCCAATAGGTAATAGACAAGACCTACTCCTTGCTCAGTGAATTGGACTCAACACCCCCTATTCACCGCCCAGGAATATATCTGACTAGTAAGAATCTTAAAACCTATGTATTGATATCTCTCTGTAAGTGAGTCAAGTGGGTGTATAGCGGCATAAACACAGCAGTGAAAAGCAGCTAAACCCCATTATAAAAATCAATTACTTTTAAAAACCCGTGAAACAAAGACAGTGAAAGAGAGAGAAATTCTTACAAAATTCGTTCAGGGGCTGTGATGCCACCTGGATTGACCATATCTAGGCCCACAGTTGATTGAGACATAAGGGTGGACACTCTTTGGGCTGAGAGGTTTGGTGAGGTTGGGTGAGGAAACGCAGACGCTTTAAAGTAATACTGCGTGGTGCCCATCCCATGGGTCCCAAATCTCCAGGTTCAAGGGAATCTTCCTCATCGAAAACATGCATGAGAAACCCAGAAGATGGTACACCGTGTGATCGGGCAAGGTTTCCAAAACGCACCTCATTTCTCATCTCCTTGTGCTCGGGTTCGCCATTCCAGCCGCTTTACTAGCAATCTCCCTCCTTGGAGAATCAGCACCTTAAAACTCCTGTTCCGTACAGGTTGCAATTTGTCCTGAGGATGAACGGGAAGAGGGGGAACCAATGAGAGACTAGCTCTAGGTGTTGGGACAGGCAGAGGTCACTCTATTTTCCCATCAGGAAGAAGAATTAACCACAGGCTCAGCCTGCCGCCCGGTACCAGAATAGGGCCTGAAGCAATCCTGCGCTTTTGCGGCCAGCTCCCAAGAAAGCGAGTTGAAAAATGGAGCTCAGGGGCACTGCAATTCACAAACCTGCAGACTTATAAATGATAACTCTCGTCCACAAATATATTGAGGGAAGGCAACGAAGAGGATTTGAAAGCAAGGCAGAATTGCAGGAAACAGATCTCAGGAGGGAGATTCGAATCGCCTTTAAAGAACAGGAAAAGCGGCAAAACCTCGACAATGATGCCCTTGGCCAAAAAGGGCGTACGCGTTTTTTCCTGAATATGTTCAGGAAAAAACGCATCCGCCTTTTTTGGCCAACCAAGCAACCTGGAAAAGCAAATCAGCACTATAAAGAAGTCTCGCTTCCCATCGGTCAAAAGGGCCATGCTGAATAAAGTGTCAAAACCAGAAATGCAGGACAGGCCATGGAGAAACGGGAGCCTGGCTACGCTGATGGGCGGGATGTAAATTGCCAAGAGCCACTCTGGAGAAGTGTACGGTGTGTCCTGAAACATCTAAAAAACTCAGCTTAGAGAGCATAGGGCACTTCCACTCATGGGCGTATAAATTGGGAAAACTAAAAATCAGCAAGACACAGGCACCCCAAAGTTTAGGGCTGCTCTGTTGACAAGAACCTCCACTTCGTTACACCTTAAATATCCCAGGAAAGAGAAAAATGGATAAAGAAGTTGTGGTCCTTATGTACAATGGAATATCACTCAGCCATGAAATCAACGTCATAAGGCTAGTAGCAGCATGATGAGTGGATTTAGGTACGACGATTCTAAGTGAAATAAGTCACACAGAAAAGGACACTTATCATAAGATATCACTTATCGAGGGAATGTAAAAACCGCTACCCTTGAACTGAATTACAAAACAGAACAGAGTCACACGTTTAGAAAACACACTATGGCTGCTTAACGGGAAAGGTGAGGTGGGGTGATGCATAAAACAAGGGTTTCAAATTAGCTCAGATACCGTTCCATAAACCCAATAGGTAATAGACAAGACCTACTCCTTGCTCAGTGAATTGGACTCAACACCCCCTATTCACCGCCCAAGAATATATCTGACTACTAAGAATCTTAAAACCTATGTATTGATATCTCTCTGTAAGTGAGTCAAGTGGGTGTAAAGCGGCATAAACACAGCAGTGAAAAGCAGCTAAACCCCATTATAAAAATCAATTACTTTTAAAAACCCGTGAAACAAAGACAGTGAAAGAGAGAGAAATTCTTACAAAATTCGTTCAGGGGCTGTGATGCCACCTGGATTGACCATATCTAGACCCACAGTTGATTGAGACATAAGGGTGGACACTCTTGGGGCTGAGAGGTTTGGTGAGGTTGGGTGAGGAAACGCAGACCCTTTAGAGTAATACTGCGTGGTGCCCATCCCATGGGTCCCAAATCTCCAGGTTCAAGGGCATCTTCCTACATCGAAAACATGCATGAGAAACCCAGAAGATGGTACACCGTGTGATCGGGCAAGGTTTCCAAAACGCACCTCATTTCTCATCTCCTTGTGCTCGGGTTCGCCATTCCAGCCGCTTTACTAGCAATCTCCCTCCTTGGAGAATCAGCACCTTTAACCTCCTGTTCCGTACAGGTTGCAATTTGTCCTGAGGATGAACGGGAAGAGGGGGAACCAATGAGAGACTAGCTCTAGGTGTTGGGACAGGCACAGGTCACTCTATTTTCCCATCAGGAAGAAGAATTAACCACAGGCTCAGCCTGCCGCCCGGGACCAGAATAGGGCCTGAAGCAATCCTGCGCTTTTGCGGCCAGCTCCCAAGAAAGCGAGTTGAAAAATGGAGCTCAGGGGCACTGCAATTCACAAACCTGCAGACTTATAAATGATAACTCTCGTCCACAAATATATTGAGGGAAGGCAACGAAGAGGATTTGAAAGCAAGGCAGAATTGCAGGAAACAGATCTCAGGAGGGAGATTCGAATCGCCTTTAAAGAACAGGAAAAGCGGCAAAACCTCGACAATGATGCCCTTGGCCAAAAAGGGCGTACGCGTTTTTTCCTGAATATGTTCAGGAAAAAACGCATCCGCCCTTTTTGGCCAACCAAGCAACCTGGAAAGGCAAATCAGCACTACAAAGAAGTCTCGCTTCCCATCGGTCAAAAGGGCCATGCTGAATAAAGTGTCAAAACCAGAAATGCAGGACAGGCCATGGAGAAACGGGAGCCTGGCTACGCTGATGGGCGGGATGTAAATTGCCAAGAGCCACTCTGGAGAAGTGTACGGTGTGTCCTGAAACATCTAAAAAACTCAGCTTAGAGAGCATAGGGCACTTCCACTCATGGGCGTATAAATTGGGAAAACTAAAAATCAGCAAGACACAGGCACCCCAAAGTTTAGGGCTGCTCTGTTGACAAGAACCTCCACTTCGTTACACCTTAAATATCCCAGGAAAGAGAAAAATGGATAAAGAAGTTGTGGTCCTTATGTACAATGGAATATCACTCAGCCATGAAATCAACGTCATAAGGCTAGTAGCAGCATGATGAGTGGATTTAGGTACGACGATTCTAAGTGAAATAAGTCACACAGAAAAGGACACTTATCATAAGATATCACTTATCGAGGGAATGTAAAAACCGCTACCCTTGAACTGAATTACAAAACAGAACAGAGTCACACGTTTAGAAAACACACTATGGCTGCTTAACGGGAAAGGTGAGGTGGGGTGATGCATAAAACAAGGGTTTCAAATTAGCTCAGATACCGTTCCATAAACCCAATAGGTAATAGACAAGACCTACTCCTTGCTCAGTGAATTGGACTCAACACCCCCTATTCACCGCCCAAGAATATATCTGACTAGTAAGAATCTTAAAACCTATGTATTGATATCTCTCTGTAAGTGAGTCAAGTGGGTGTAAAGCGGCATAAACACAGCAGTGAAAAGCAGCTAAACCCCATTATAAAAATCAATTACTTTTAAAAACCCGTGAAACAAAGACAGTGAAACAGAGAGAAATTCTTACAAAATTCATTCAGGGGCTGTGATGCCACCTGGATTGACCATATCTAGACCCACAGTTGATTGAGACATAAGGGTGGACACTCTTGGGGCTGAGAGGTTTGGTGAGGTTGGGTGAGGAAACGCAGACCCTTTAGAGTAATACTGCGTGGTGCCCATCCCATGGGTCCCAAATCTCCAGGTTCAAGGGCATCTTCCTCATCGAAAACATGCATGAGAAACCCAGAAGATGGTACACCGTGTGATCGGGCAAGGTTTCCAAAACGCACCTCATTTCTCATCTCCTTGTGCTCGGGTTCGCCATTCCAGCCGCTTTACTAGCAATCTCCCTCCTTGGAGAATCAGCACCTTTAACCTCCTGTTCCGTACAGGTTGCAATTTGTCCTGAGGATGAACGGGAAGAGGGGGAACCAATGAGAGACTAGCTCTAGGTGTTGGGACAGGCACAGGTCACTCTATTTTCCCATCAGGAAGAAGAATTAACCACAGGCTCAGCCTGCCGCCCGGGACCAGAATAGGGCCTGAAGCAATCCTGCGCTTTTGCGGCCAGCTCCCAAGAAAGCGAGTTGAAAAATGGAGCTCAGGGGCACTGCAATTCACAAACCTGCAGACTTATAAATGATAACTCTCGTCCACAAATATATTGAGGGAAGGCAACGAAGAGGATTTGAAAGCAAGGCAGAATTGCAGGAAACAGATCTCAGGAGGGAGATTCGAATCGCCTTTAAAGAACAGGAAAAGCGGCAAAACCTCGACAATGATGCCCTTGGCCAAAAAGGGCGTACGCGTTTTTTCCTGAATATGTTCACCAAAAAACGCATCCGCCCTTTTTGGCCAACCAAGCAACCTGGAAAGGCAAATCAGCACTATAAAGAAGTCTCGCTTCCCATCGGTCAAAAGGGCCATGCTGAATAAAGTGTCAAAACCAGAAATGCAGGACAGGCCATGGAGAAACGGGAGCCTGGCTACGCTGATGGGCGGGATGTAAATTGCCAACAGCCACTCTGGAGAAGTGTACGGTGTGTCCTGAAACATCTAAAAAACTCAGCTTAGAGAGCATAGGGCACTTCCACTCATGGGCGTATAAATTGGGAAAACTAAAAATCAGCAAGACACAGGCACCCCAAAGTTTAGGGCTGCTCTGTTGACAAGAACCTCCACTTCGTTACACCTTAAATATCCCAGGAAAGAGAAAAATGGATAAAGAAGTTGTGGTCCTTATGTACAATGGAATATCACTCAGCCATGAAATCAACGTCATAAGGCTAGTAGCAGCATGATGAGTGGATTTAGGTACGACGATTCTAAGTGAAATAAGTCACACAGAAAAGGACACTTATCATAAGATATCACTTATCGAGGGAATGTAAAAACCGCTACCCTTGAACTGAATTACAAAACAGAACAGAGTCACACGTTTAGAAAACACACTATGGCTGCTTAACGGGAAAGGTGAGGTGGGGTGATGCATAAAACAAGGGTTTCAAATTAGCTCAGATACCGTTCCATAAACCCAATAGGTAATAGACAAGACCTACTCCTTGCTCAGTGAATTGGACTCAACACCCCCTATTCACCGCCCAAGAATATATCTGACTAGTAAGAATCTTAAAACCTATGTATTGATATCTCTCTGTAAGTGAGTCAAGTGGGTGTAAAGCGGCATAAACACAGCAGTGAAAAGCAGCTAAACCCCATTATAAAAATCAATTACTTTTAAAAACCCGTGAAACAAAGACAGTGAAAGAGAGAGAAATTCTTACAAAATTCGTTCAGGGGCTGTGATGCCATCTGGATTGACCATATCTAGACCCACAGTTGATTGAGACATAAGGGTGGACACTCTTGGGGCTGAGAGGTTTGGTGAGGTTGGGTGAGGAAATGCAGACCCTTTAGAGTAATACTGCGTGGTGCCCATCCCATGGGTCCCAAATCTCCAGGTTCAAGGGCATCTTCCTACATCGAAAACATGCATGAGAAACCCAGAAGATGGTACACCGTGTGATCGGGCAAGGTTTCCAAAACGCACCTCATTTCTCATCTCCTTGTGCTCGGGTTCGCCATTCCAGCCGCTTTACTAGCAATCTCCCTCCTTGGAGAATCAGCACCTTTAACCTCCTGTTCCGTACAGGTTGCAATTTGTCCTGAGGATGAACGGGAAGAGGGGGAACCAATGAGAGACTAGCTCTAGGTGTTGGGACAGGCACAGGTCACTCTATTTTCCCATCAGGAAGAAGAATTAACCACAGGCTCAGCCTGCCGCCCGGGACCAGAATAGGGCCTGAAGCAATCCTGCGCTTTTGCGGCCAGCTCCCAAGAAAGCGAGTTGAAAAATGGAGCTCAGGGGCACTGCAATTCACAAACCTGCAGACTTATAAATGATAACTCTCGTTCACAAATATATTGAGGGAAGGCAACGAAAAGGATTTGAAAGCAAGGCAGAATTGCAGGAAACAGATCTCAGGAGGGAGATTCGAATCGCCTTTAAAGAACAGGAAAAACGGCAAAACCTCGACAATGATGCCCTTGGCCAAAAAGGGCGTACGCGTTTTTTCCTGAATATGTTCAGGAAAAAACGCATCCGCCCTTTTTGGCCAACCAAGCAACCTGGAAAGGCAAATCAGCGCTACAAAGAAGTCTCGCTTCCCATCGGTCAAAAGGGCCATGCTGAATAAAGTGTCAAAACCAGAAATGCAGGACAGGCCATGGAGAAACGGGAGCCTGGCTACGCTGATGGGCGGGATGTAAATTGCCAAGAGCCACTCTGGAGAAGTGTACGGTGTGTCCTGAAACATCTAAAAAACTCAGCTTAGAGAGCATAGGGCACTTCCACTCATGGGCGTATAAATTGGGAAAACTAAAAATCAGCAAGACACAGGCACCCCAAAGTTTAGGGCTGCTCTGTTGACAAGAACCTCCACTTCGTTACACCTTAAATATCCCAGGAAAGAGAAAAATGGATAAAGAAGTTGTGGTCCTTATGTACAATGGAATATCACTCAGCCATGAAATCAACGTCATAAGGCTAGTAGCAGCATGATGAGTGGATTTAGGTACGATGATTCTAAGTGAAATAAGTCACACAGAAAAGGACACTTATCATAAGATATCACTTATAGAGGGAATGTAAAAACCGCTACCCTTGAACTGAATTACAAAACAGAACAGAGTCACACGTTTAGAAAACACACTACAGCTGCTTAACGGGAAAGGTGAGGTGGGGTGATGCATAAAACAAGGGTTTCAAATTAGCTCAGATACCGTTCCATAAACCCAATAGGTAATAGACAAGACCTACTCCTTGCTCAGTGAATTGGACTCAACACCCCCTATTCACCGCCCAGGAATATATCTGACTAGTAAGAATCTTAAAACCTATGTATTGATATCTCTCTGTAAGTGAGTCAAGTGGGTGTATAGCGGCATAAACACAGCAGTGAAAAGCAGCTAAACCCCATTATAAAAATCAATTACTTTTAAAAACCCGTGAAACAAAGACAGTGAAAGAGAGAGAAATTCTTACAAAATTCGTTCAGGGGCTGTGATGCCACCTGGATTGACCATATCTAGACCCACAGTTGATTGAGACATAAGGGTGGACACTCTTGGGGCTGAGAGGTTTGGTGAGGTTGGGTGAGGAAACGCAGACGCTTTAAAGTAATACTGCGTGGTGCCCATCCCATGGGTCCCAAATCTCCAGGTTCAAGGGCATCTTCCTCATCGAAAACATGCATGAGAAACCCAGAAGATGGTACACCGTGTGATCGGGCAAGGTTTCCAAAACGCACCTCATTTCTCATCTCCTTGTGCTCGGGTTCGCCATTCCAGCCGCTTTACTAGCAATCTCCCTCCTTGGAGAATCAGCACCTTTAAACTCCTGTTCCGTACAGGTTGCAATTTGTCCTGAGGATGAACGGGAAGAGGGGGAACCAATGAGAGACTAGCTCTAGGTGTTGGGACAGGCACAGGTCACTCTATTTTCCCATCAGGAAGAAGAATTAACCACAGGCTCAGCCTGCCGCCCGGTACCAGAATAGGGCCTGAAGCAATCCTGCGCTTTTGCGGCCAGCTCCCAAGAAAGCGAGTTGAAAAATGGAGCTCAGGGGCACTGCAATTCACAAACCTGCAGACTTATAAATGATAACTCTCGTCCACAAATATATTGAGGGAAGGCAACGAAGAGGATTTGAAAGCAAGGCAGAATTGCAGGAAACAGATCTCAGGAGGGAGATTCGAATCGCCTTTAAAGAACAGGAAAAGCGGCAAAACCTCGACAATGATGCCCTTGGCCAAAAAGGGCGTACGCGTTTTTTCCTGAATATGTTCAGGAAAAAACGCATCCGCCCTTTTTGGCCAACCAAGCAACCTGGAAAAGCAAATCAGCACTATAAAGAAGTCTCGCTTCCCATCGGTCAAAAGGGCCATGCTGAATAAAGTGTCAAAACCAGAAATGCAGGACAGGCCATGGAGAAACGGGAGCCTGGCTACGCTGATGGGCGGGATGTAAATTGCCAAGAGCCACTCTGGAGAAGTGTACGGTGTGTCCTGAAACATCTAAAAAACTCAGCTTAGAGAGCATAGGGCACTTCCACTCATGGGCGTATAAATTGGGAAAACTAAAAATCAGCAAGACACAGGCACCCCAAAGTTTAGGGCTGCTCTGTTGACAAGAACCTCCACTTCGTTACACCTTAAATATCCCAGGAAAGAGAAAAATGGATAAAGAAGTTGTGGTCCTTATGTACAATGGAATATCACTCAGCCATGAAATCAACGTCATAAGGCTAGTAGCAGCATGATGAGTGGATTTAGGTACGACGATTCTAAGTGAAATAAGTCACACAGAAAAGGACACTTATCATAAGATATCACTTATCGAGGGAATGTAAAAACCGCTACCCTTGAACTGAATTACAAAACAGAACAGAGTCACACGTTTAGAAAACACACTATGGCTGCTTAACGGGAAAGGTGAGGTGGGGTGATGCATAAAACAAGGGTTTCAAATTAGCTCAGATACCGTTCCATAAACCCAATAGGTAATAGACAAGACCTACTCCTTGCTCAGTGAATTGGACTCAACACCCCCTATTCACCGCCCAAGAATATATCTGACTAGTAAGAATCTTAAAACCTATGTATTGATATCTCTCTGTAAGTGAGTCAAGTGGGTGTAAAGCGGCATAAACACAGCAGTGAAAAGCAGCTAAACCCCATTATAAAAATCAATTACTTTTAAAAACCCGTGAAACAAAGACAGTGAAACAGAGAGAAATTCTTACAAAATTCATTCAGGGGCTGTGATGCCACCTGGATTGACCATATCTAGACCCACAGTTGATTGAGACATAAGGGTGGACACTCTTGGGGCTGAGAGGTTTGGTGAGGTTGGGTGAGGAAACGCAGACCCTTTAAAGTACTACTGCGTGGTGCCCATCCCATGGGTCCCAAATCTCCAGGTTCAAGGGCATCTTCCTCATCGAAAACATGCATGAGAAACCCAGAAGATGGTACACCGTGTGATCGGGCAAGGTTTCCAAAACGCACCTCATTTCTCATCTCCTTGTGCTCGGGTTCGCCATTCCAGCCGCTTTACTAGCAATCTCCCTCCTTGGAGAATCAGCACCTTTAACCTCCTGTTCCGTACAGGTTGCAATTTGTCCTGAGGATGAACGGGAAGAGGGGGAACCAATGAGAGACTAGCTCTAGGTGTTGGGACAGGCACAGGTCACTCTATTTTCCCATCAGGAAGAAGAATTAACCACAGGCTCAGCCTGCCGCCCGGGACCAGAATAGGGCCTGAAGCAATCCTGCGCTTTTGCGGCCAGCTCCCAAGAAAGCGAGTTGAAAAATGGAGCTCAGGGGCACTGCAATTCACAAACCTGCAGACTTATAAATGATAACTCTCATCCACAAATATATTGAGGGAAGGCAACGAAGAGGATTTGAAAGCAAGGCAGAATTGCAGGAAACAGATCTCAGGAGGGAGATTCGAATCGCCTTTAAAGAACAGGAAAAGCGGCAAAACCTCGACAATGATGCCCTTGGCCAAAAAGGGCGTACGCGTTTTTTCCTGAATATGTTCAGGAAAAAACGCATCCGCCCTTTTTGGCCAACCAAGCAACCTGGAAAGGCAAATCAGCACTATAAAGAAGTCTCGCTTCCCATCGGTCAAAAGGGCCATGCTGAATAAAGTGTCAAAACCAGAAATGCAGGACAGGCCATGGAGAAACGGGAGCCTGGCTACGCTGATGGGCGGGATGTAAATTGCCAAGAGCCACTCTGGAGAAGTGTACGGTGTGTCCTGAAACATCTAAAAAACTCAGCTTAGAGAGCATAGGGCACTTCCACTCATGGGCGTATAAATTGGGAAAACTAAAAATCAGCAAGACACAGGCACCCCAAAGTTTAGGGCTGCTCTGTTGACAAGAACCTCCACTTCGTTACACCTTAAATATCCCAGGAAAGAGAAAAATGGATAAAGAAGTTGTGGTCCTTATGTACAATGGAATATCACTCAGCCATGAAATCAACGTCATAAGGCTAGTAGCAGCATGATGAGTGGATTTAGGTACGACGATTCTAAGTGAAATAAGTCACACAGAAAAGGACACTTATCATAAGATATCACTTATCGAGGGAATGTAAAAACCGCTACCCTTGAACTGAATTACAAAACAGAACAGAGTCACACGTTTAGAAAACACACTATGGCTGCTTAACGGGAAAGGTGAGGTGGGGTGATGCATAAAACAAGGGTTTCAAATTAGCTCAGATACCGTTCCATAAACCCAATAGGTAATAGACAAGACCTACTCCTTGCTCAGTGAATTGGACTCAACACCCCCTATTCACCGCCCAAGAATATATCTGACTACTAAGAATCTTAAAACCTATGTATTGATATCTCTCTGTAAGTGAGTCAAGTGGGTGTAAAGCGGCATAAACACAGCAGTGAAAAGCAGCTAAACCCCATTATAAAAATCAATTACTTTTAAAAACCCGTGAAACAAAGACAGTGAAAGAGAGAGAAATTCTTACAAAATTCGTTCAGGGGCTGTGATGCCACCTGGATTGACCATATCTAGACCCACAGTTGATTGAGACATAAGGGTGGACACTCTTGGGGCTGAGAGGTTTGGTGAGGTTGGGTGAGGAAACGCAGACCCTTTAGAGTAATACTGCGTGGTGCCCATCCCATGGGTCCCAAATCTCCAGGTTCAAGGGCATCTTCCTACATCGAAAACATGCATGAGAAACCCAGAAGATGGTACACCGTGTGATCGGGCAAGGTTTCCAAAACGCACCTCATTTCTCATCTCCTTGTGCTCGGGTTCGCCATTCCATCCGCTTTACTAGCAATCTCCCTCCTTGGAGAATCAGCACCTTTAACCTCCTGTTCCGTACAGGTTGCAATTTGTCCTGAGGATGAACGGGAAGAGGGGGAACCAATGAGAGACTAGCTCTAGGTGTTGGGACAGGCACAGGTCACTCTATTTTCCCATCAGGAAGAAGAATTAACCACAGGCTCAGCCTGCCGCCCGGGACCAGAATAGGGCCTGAAGCAATCCTGCGCTTTTGCGGCCAGCTCCCAAGAAAGCGAGTTGAAAAATGGACCTCAGGGGCACTGCAATTCACAAACCTGCAGACTTATAAATGATAACTCTCGTCCACAAATATATTGAGGGAAGGCAACGAAGAGGATTTGAAAGCAAGGCAGAATTGCAGGAAACAGATCTCAGGAGGGAGATTCGAATCGCCTTTAAAGAACAGGAAAAGCGGCAAAACCTCGACAATGATGCCCTTGGCCAAAAAGGGCGTACGCGTTTTTTCCTGAATATGTTCAGGAAAAAACGCATCCGCCCTTTTTGGCCAACCAAGCAACCTGGAAAGGCAAATCAGCACTACAAAGAAGTCTCGCTTCCCATCGGTCAAAAGGGCCATGCTGAATAAAGTGTCAAAACCAGAAATGCAGGACAGGCCATGGAGAAACGGGAGCCTGGCTACGCTGATGGGCGGGATGTAAATTGCCAAGAGCCACTCTGGAGAAGTGTACGGTGTGTCCTGAAACATCTAAAAAACTCAGCTTAGAGAGCATAGGGCACTTCCACTCATGGGCGTATAAATTGGGAAAACTAAAAATCAGCAAGACACAGGCACCCCAAAGTTTAGGGCTGCTCTGTTGACAAGAACCTCCACTTCGTTACACCTTAAATATCCCAGGAAAGAGAAAAATGGATAAAGAAGTTGTGGTCCTTATGTACAATGGAATATCACTCAGCCATGAAATCAACGTCATAAGGCTAGTAGCAGCATGATGAGTGGATTTAGGTACGACGATTCTAAGTGAAATAAGTCACACAGAAAAGGACACTTATCATAAGATATCACTTATAGAGGGAATGTAAAAACCGCTACCCTTGAACTGAATTACAAAACAGAACAGAGTCACACGTTTAGAAAACACACTATGGCTGCTTAACGGGAAAGGTGAGGTGGGGTGATGCATAAAACAAGGGTTTCAAATTAGCTCAGATACCGTTCCATAAACCCAATAGGTAATAGACAAGACCTACTCCTTGCTCAGTGAATTGGACTCAACACCCCCTATTCACCGCCCAAGAATATATCTGACTAGTAAGAATCTTAAAACCTATGTATTGATATCTCTCTGTAAGTGAGTCAAGTGGGTGTAAAGCGGCATAAACACAGCAGTGAAAAGCAGCTAAACCCCATTATAAAAATCAATTACTTTTAAAAACCCGTGAAACAAAGACAGTGAAACAGAGAGAAATTCTTACAAAATTCATTCAGGGGCTGTGATGCCACCTGGATTGACCATATCTAGACCCACAGTTGATTGAGACATAAGGGTGGACACTCTTGGGGCTGAGAGGTTTGGTGAGGTTGGGTGAGGAAACGCAGACCCTTTAAAGTACTACTGCGTGGTGCCCATCCCATGGGTCCCAAATCTCCAGGTTCAAGGGCATCTTCCTCATCGAAAACATGCATGAGAAACCCAGAAGATCGTACACCGTGTGATCGGGCAAGGTTTCCAAAACGCACCTCATTTCTCATCTCCTTGTGCTCGGGTTCGCCATTCCAGCCGCTTTACTAGCAATCTCCCTCCTTGGAGAATCAGCACCTTTAACCTCCTGTTCCGTACAGGTTGCAATTTGTCCTGAGGATGAACGGGAAGAGGGGGAACCAATGAGAGACTAGCTCTAGGTGTTGGGACAGGCACAGGTCACTCTATTTTCCCATCAGGAAGAAGAATTAACCACAGGCTCAGCCTGCCGCCCGGGACCAGAATAGGGCCTGAAGCAATCCTGCGCTTTTGCGGCCAGTTCCCAAGAAAGCGAGTTGAAAAATGGAGCTCAGGGGCACTGCAATTCACAATCCTGCAGACTTATAAATGATAACTCTCGTCCACAAATATATTGAGGGAAGGCAACGAAGAGGATTTGAAAGCAAGGCAGAATTGCAGGAAACAGATCTCAGGAGTGAGATTCGAATCGCCTTTAAAGAACAGGAAAATCGGCAAAACCTCGACAATGATGCCCTTGGCCAAAAAGAGCGTACGCGTTTTTTCCTGAATATGTTCACGAAAAAACGCATCCGCCCTTTTTGGCCAACCAAGCAACCTGGAAAGGCAAATCAGCACTATAAAGAAGTCTCGCTTCCCATCGGTCAAAAGGGCCATGCTGAATAAAGTGTCAAAACCAGAAATGCAGGACAGGCCATGGAGAAACGGGAGCCTGGCTACGCTGATGGGCGGGATGTAAATTGCCAACAGCCACTCTGGAGAAGTGTACGGTGTGTCCTGAAACATCTAAAAAACTCAGCTTAGAGAGCATAGGGCACTTCCACTCATGGGCGTATAAATTGGGAAAACTAAAAATCAGCAAGACACAGGCACCCCAAAGTTTAGGGCTGCTCTGTTGACAAGAACCTCCACTTCGTTACACCTTAAATATCCCAGGAAAGAGAAAAATGGATAAAGAAGTTGTGGTCCTTATGTACAATGGAATATCACTCAGCCATGAAATCAACGTCATAAGGCTAGTAGCAGCATGATGAGTGGATTTAGGTACGACGATTCTAAGTGAAATAAGTCACACAGAAAAACACACTTATCATAAGATATCATTTATAGAGGGAATGTAAAAACAGCTACCCTTGAACTGAATTACAAAACAGAACAGAGTCACACGTTTAGAAGACACACTATGGCTGCTTAACGGGATAGGTGAGGTGGGGTGATGCATAAAACAAGGGTTTCAAATTAGCTCAGATACCGTTCCATAAACCCAATAGGTAATAGACAAGACCTACTCCTTGCTCAGTGAATTGGACTCAACACCCCCTATTCACCGCCCAAGAATATATCTGACTAGTAAGAATCTTAAAACCTATGTATTGATATCTCTCTGTAAGTGAGTCAAGTGGGTTAAAGCGGCATAAACACAGCAGTGAAAAGCAGCTACACCCCATTATAAAAATCAATTACTTTTAAAATCCCGTGAAACAAAGACAGTGAAAGAGAGAGAAATTCTTACAAAATTCGTTCAGGGGCTGTGATGCCACCTGGATTGACCATATCTAGACCCACAGCTGATTGAGACATAAGGGTGGACACTCTTGGGGCTGAGAGGTTTGGTGAGGTTGGGTGAGGAAACGCAGACCCTTTAAAGTAATACTGCGTGGTGCCCATCCCATGGGTCCCAAATCTCCAGGTTCAAGGGCATCTTCCTACATCGAAAACATGCATGAGAAACCCAGAAGATGGTACACCGTGTGATCGGGAAAGGTTTCCAAAACGCACCTCATTTCTCATCTCCTTGTGCTCGGGTTCGCCATTCCAGCCGCTTTACTAGCAATCTCCCTCCTTGGAGAATCAGCACCTTTAACCTCCTGTTCCGTACAGGTTGCAATTTGTCCTGAGGATGAACGGGAAGAGGGGGAACCAATGAGAGACTAGCTCTAGGTGTTGGGACAGGCACAGGTCACTCTATTTTCCCATCAGGAAGAAGAATTAACCACAGGCTCAGCCTGCCGCCCGGGACCAGAATAGGGCCTGAAGCAATCCTGCGCTTTTGCGGCCAGCTCCCAAGAAAGCGAGTTGAAAAATGGACCTCAGGGGCACTGCAATTCACAAACCTGCAGACTTATAAATGATAACTCTCGTCCACAAATATATTGAGGGAAGGCAACGAAGAGGATTTGAAAGCAAGGCAGAATTGCAGGAAACAGATCTCAGGAGGGAGATTCGAATCGCCTTTAAAGAACAGGAAAAGCGGCAAAACCTCGACAATGATGCCCTTGGCCAAAAAGGGCGTACGCGTTTTTTCCTGAATATGTTCAGGAAAAAACGCATCCGCCCTTTTTGGCCAACCAAGCAACCTGGAAAGGCAAATCAGCGCTACAAAGAAGTCTCGCTTCCCATCGGTCAAAAGGGCCATGCTGAATAAAGTGTCAAAACCAGAAATGCAGGACAGGCCATGGAGAAACGGGAGCCTGGCTACGCTGATGGGCGGGATGTAAATTGCCAACAGCCACTCTGGAGAAGTGTACGGTGTGTCCTGAAACATCTAAAAAACTCAGCTTAGAGAGCATAGGGCACTTCCACTCATGGGCGTATAAATTGGGAAAACTAAAAATCAGCAAGACACAGGCACCCCAAAGTTTAGGGCTGCTCTGTTGACAAGAACCTCCACTTCGTTACACCTTAAATATCCCAGGAAAGAGAAAAATGGATAAAGAAGTTGTGGTCCTTATGTACAATGGAATATCACTCAGCCATGAAATCAACGTCATAAGGCTAGTAGCAGCATGATGAGTGGATTTAGGTACGACGATTCTAAGTGAAATAAGTCACACAGAAAAGGTCACTTATCATAAGATATCACTTATCGAGGGAATGTAAAAACCGCTATCCTTGAACTGAATTACAAAACAGAACAGAGTCACACGTTTAGAAAACACACTATGGCTGCTTAACGGGAAAGGTGAGGTGGGGTGATGCATAAAACAAGGGTTTCAAATTAGCTCAGATACCGTTCCATAAACCCAATAGGTAATAGACAAGACCTACTCCTTGCTCAGTGAATTGGACTCAACACCCCCTATTCACCGCCCAAGAATATATCTGACTAGTAAGAATCTTAAAACCTATGTATTGATATCTCTCTGTAAGTGAGTCAAGTGGGTGTAAAGCGGCATAAACACAGCAGTGAAAAGCAGCTAAACCCCATTATAAAAATCAATTACTTTTAAAAACCCGTGAAACAAAGACAGTGAAAGAGAGAGAAATTCTTACAAAATTCGTTCAGGGGCTGTGATGCCATCTGGATTGACCATATCTAGACCCACAGTTGATTGAGACATAAGGGTGGACACTCTTGGGGCTGAGAGGTTTGGTGAGGTTGGGTGAGGAAACGCAGACCCTTTAGAGTAATACTGCGTGGTGCCCATCCCATGGGTCCCAAATCTCCAGGTTCAAGGGCATCTTCCTACATCGAAAACATGCATGAGAAACCCAGAAGATGGTACACCGTGTGATCGGGCAAGGTTTCCAAAACGCACCTCATTTCTCATCTCCTTGTGCTCGGGTTCGCCATTCCAGCCGCTTTACTAGCAATCTCCCTCCTTGGAGAATCAGCACCTTTAACCTCCTGTTCCGTACAGGTTGCAATTTGTCCTGAGGATGAACGGGAAGAGGGGGAACCAATGAGAGACTAGCTCTAGGTGTTGGGACAGGCACAGGTCACTCTATTTTCCCATCAGGAAGAAGAATTAACCACAGGCTCAGCCTGCCGCCCGGGACCAGAATAGGGCCTGAAGCAATCCTGCGCTTTTGCGGCCAGCTCCCAAGAAAGCGAGTTGAAAAATGGAGCTCAGGGGCACTGCAATTCACAAACCTGCAGACTTATAAATGATAACTCTCGTTCACAAATATATTGAGGGAAGGCAACGAAGAGGATTTGAAAGCAAGGCAGAATTGCAGGAAACAGATCTCAGGAGGGAGATTCGAATCGCCTTTAAAGAACAGGAAAAGCGGCAAAACCTCGACAATGATGCCCTTGGCCAAAAAGGGCGGATGCGTTTTTTCCTGAATATATTCAGGAAAAAACGCATCCGCCCTTTTTGGCCAACCAAGCAACCTGGAAAGGCAAATCAGCGCTACAAAGAAGTCTCGTTTCCCATCGGTCAAAAGGGCCATGCTGAATAAAGTGTCAAAACCAGAAATGCAGGACAGGCCATGGAGAAACGGGAGCCTGGCTACGCTGATGGGCGGGATGTAAATTGCCAAGAGCCACTCTGGAGAAGTGTACGGTGTGTCCTGAAACATCTAAAAAACTCAGCTTAGAGAGCATAGGGCACTTCCACTCATGAGCGTATAAATTGGGAAAACTAAAAATCAGCAAGACACAGGCACCCCAAAGTTTAGGGCTGCTCTGTTGACAAGAACCTCCACTTCGTTACACCTTAAATATCCCAGGAAAGAGAAAAATGGATAAAGAAGTTGTGGTCCTTATGTACAATGGAATATCACTCAGCCATGAAATCAACGTCATAAGGCTAGTAGCAGCATGATGAGTGGATTTAGGTACGATGATTCTAAGTGAAATAAGTCACACAGAAAAGGACACTTATCATAAGATATCACTTATAGAGGGATTGTAAAAACCGCTATCCTTGAACTGAATTACAAAACAGAACAGAGTCACACGTTTAGAAAACACACTCCGGCTGCTTAACGGGAAAGGTGAGGTGGGGTGATGCATAAAACAAGGGTTTCAAATTAGCTCAGATACCGTTCCATAAACCCAATAGGTAATAGACAAGACCTACTCCTTGCTCAGTGAATTGGACTCAACACCCCCTATTCACCGCCCAGGAATATATCTGACTAGTAAGAATCTTAAAACCTATGTATTGATATCTCTCTGTAAGTGAGTCAAGTGGGTGTAAAGCGGCATAAACACAGCAGTGAAAAGCAGCTAAACCCCATTATAAAAATCAATTACTTTTAAAAACCCGTGAAACAAAGACAGTGAAAGAGAGAGAAATTCTTACAAAATTCGTTCAGGGGCTGTGATGCCATCTGGATTGACCATATCTAGACCCACAGTTGATTGAGACATAAGGGTGGACACTCTTGGGGCTGAGAGGTTTGGTGAGGTTGGGTGAGGAAACGCAGACCCTTTAGAGTAATACTGCGTGGTGCCCATCCCATGGGTCCCAAATCTCCAGGTTCAAGGGCATCTTCCTACATCGAAAACATGCATGAGAAACCCAGAAGATGGTACACCGTGTGATCGGGCAAGGTTTCCAAAACGCACCTCATTTCTCATCTCCTTGTGCTCGGGTTCGCCATTCCAGCCGCTTTACTAGCAATCTCCCTCCTTGGAGAATCAGCACCTTTAACCTCCTGTTCCGTACAGGTTGCAATTTGTCCTGAGGATGAACGGGAAGAGGGGGAACCAATGAGAGACTAGCTCTAGGTGTTGGGACAGGCACAGGTCACTCTATTTTCCCATCAGGAAGAAGAATTAACCACAGGCTCAGCCTGCCGCCCGGGACCAGAATAGGGCCTGAAGCAATCCTGCGCTTTTGCGGCCAGCTCCCAAGAAAGCGAGTTGAAAAATGGAGCTCAGGGGCACTGCAATTCACAAACCTGCAGACTTATAAATGATAACTCTCGTTCACAAATATATTGAGGGAAGGCAACGAAGAGGATTTGAAAGCAAGGCAGAATTGCAGGAAACAGATCTCAGGAGGGAGATTCGAATCGCCTTTAAAGAACAGGAAAAGCGGCAAAACCTCGACAATGATGCCCTTGGCCAAAAAGGGCGGATGCGTTTTTTCCTGAATATATTCAGGAAAAAACGCATCCGCCCTTTTTGGCCAACCAAGCAACCTGGAAAGGCAAATCAGCGCTACAAAGAAGTCTCGCTTCCCATCGGTCAAAAGGGCCATGCTGAATAAAGTGTCAAAACCAGAAATGCAGGACAGGCCATGGAGAAACGGGAGCCTGGCTACGCTGATGGGCGGGATGTAAATTGCCAAGAGCCACTCTGGAGAAGTGTACGGTGTGTCCTGAAACATCTAAAAAACTCAGCTTAGAGAGCATAGGGCACTTCCACTCATGAGCGTATAAATTGGGAAAACTAAAAATCAGCAAGACACAGGCACCCCAAAGTTTAGGGCTGCTCTGTTGACAAGAACCTCCACTTCGTTACACCTTAAATATCCCAGGAAAGAGAAAAATGGATAAAGAAGTTGTGGTCCTTATGTACAATGGAATATCACTCAGCCATGAAATCAACGTCATAAGGCTAGTAGCAGCATGATGAGTGGATTTAGGTACGATGATTCTAAGTGAAATAAGTCACACAGAAAAGGACACTTATCATAAGATATCACTTATAGAGGGAATGTAAAAACCGCTATCCTTGAACTGAATTACAAAACAGAACAGAGTCACACGTTTAGAAAACACACTACGGCTGCTTAACGGGAAAGGTGAGGTGGGGTGATGCATAAAACAAGGGTTTCAAATTAGCTCAGATACCGTTCCATAAACCCAATAGGTAATAGACAAGACCTACTCCTTGCTCAGTGAATTGGACTCAACACCCCCTATTCACCGCCCAGGAATATATCTGACTAGTAAGAATCTTAAAACCTATGTATTGATATCTCTCTGTAAGTGAGTCAAGTGGGTGTATAGCGGCATAAACACAGCAGTGAAAAGCAGCTAAACCCCATTATAAAAATCAATTACTTTTAAAAACCCGTGAAACAAAGACAGTGAAAGAGAGAGAAATTCTTACAAAATTCGTTCAGGGGCTGTGATGCCACCTGGATTGACCATATCTAGACCCACAGTTGATTGAGACATAAGGGTGGACACTCTTGGGGCTGAGAGGTTTGGTGAGGTTGGGTGAGGAAACGCAGACGCTTTAAAGTAATACTGCGTGGTGCCCATCCCATGGGTCCCAAATCTCCAGGTTCAAGGGCATCTTCCTCATCGAAAACATGCATGAGAAACCCAGAAGATGGTACACCGTGTGATCGGGCAAGGTTTCCAAAACGCACCTCATTTCTCATCTCCTTGTGCTCGGGTTCGCCATTCCAGCCGCTTTACTAGCAATCTCCCTCCTTGGAGAATCAGCACCTTTAAACTCCTGTTCCGTACAGGTTGCAATTTGTCCTGAGGATGAACGGGAAGAGGGGGAACCAATGAGAGACTAGCTCTAGGTGTTGGGACAGGCACAGGTCACTCTATTTTCCCATCAGGAAGAAGAATTAACCACAGGCTCAGCCTGCCGCCCGGGACCAGAATAGGGCCTGAAGCAATCCTGCGCTTTTGCGGCCAGCTCCCAAGAAAGCGAGTTGAAAAATGGAGCTCAGGGGCACTGCAATTCACAAACCTGCAGACTTATAAATGATAACTCTCGTCCACAAATATATTGAGGGAAGGCAACGAAGAGGATTTGAAAGCAAGGCAGAATTGCAGGAAACAGATCTCAGGAGGGAGATTCGAATCGCCTTTAAAGAACAGGAAAAGCGGCAAAACCTCGACAATGATGCCCTTGGCCAAAAAGGGCGTACGCGTTTTTTCCTGAATATGTTCAGGAAAAAACGCATCCGCCCTTTTTGGCCAACCAAGCAACCTGGAAAGGCAAATCAGCGCTACAAAGAAGTCTCGCTTCCCATCGGTCAAAAGGGCCATGCTGAATAAAGTGTCAAAACCAGAAATGCAGGACAGGCCATGGAGAAACGGGAGCCTGGCTACGCTGATGGGCGGGATGTAAATTGCCAACAGCCACTCTCGAGAAGTGTACGGTGTGTCCTGAAACATCTAAAAAACTCAGCTTAGAGAGCATAGGGCACTTCCACTCATGGGCGTATAAATTGGGAAAACTAAAAATCAGCAAGACACAGGCACCCCAAAGTTTAGGGCTGCTCTGTTGACAAGAACCTCCACTTCGTTACACCTTAAATATCCCAGGAAAGAGAAAAATGGATAAAGAAGTTGTGGTCCTTATGTACAATGGAATATCACTCAGCCATGAAATCAACGTCATAAGGCTAGTAGCAGCATGATGAGTGGATTTAGGTACGACGATTCTAAGTGAAATAAGTCACACAGAAAAGGTCACTTATCATAAGATATCACTTATCGAGGGAATGTAAAAACCGCTATCCTTGAACTGAATTACAAAACAGAACAGAGTCACACGTTTAGAAAACACACTATGGCTGCTTAACGGGAAAGGTGAGGTGGGGTGATGCATAAAACAAGGGTTTCAAATTAGCTCAGATACCGTTCCATAAACCCAATAGGTAATAGACAAGACCTACTCCTTGCTCAGTGAATTGGACTCAACACCCCCTATTCACCGCCCAAGAATATATCTGACTAGTAAGAATCTTAAAACCTATGTATTGATATCTCTCTGTAAGTGAGTCAAGTGGGTGTAAAGCGGCATAAACACAGCAGTGAAAAGCAGCTAAACCCCATTATAAAAATCAATTACTTTTAAAAACCCGTGAAACAAAGACAGTGAAAGAGAGAGAAATTCTTACAAAATTCGTTCAGGGGCTGTGATGCCATCTGGATTGACCATATCTAGACCCACAGTTGATTGAGACATAAGGGTGGACACTCTTGGGGCTGAGAGGTTTGGTGAGGTTGGGTGAGGAAACGCAGACCCTTTAGAGTAATACTGCGTGGTGCCCATCCCATGGGTCCCAAATCTCCAGGTTCAAGGGCATCTTCCTACATCGAAAACATGCATGAGAAACCCAGAAGATGGTACACCGTGTGATCGGGCAAGGTTTCCAAAACGCACCTCATTTCTCATCTCCTTGTGCTCGGGTTCGCCATTCCAGCCGCTTTACTAGCAATCTCCCTCCTTGGAGAATCAGCACCTTTAACCTCCTGTTCCGTACAGGTTGCAATTTGTCCTGAGGATGAACGGGAAGAGGGGGAACCAATGAGAGACTAGCTCTAGGTGTTGGGACAGGCACAGGTCACTCTATTTTCCCATCAGGAAGAAGAATTAACCACAGGCTCAGCCTGCCGCCCGGGACCAGAATAGGGCCTGAAGCAATCCTGCGCTTTTGCGGCCAGCTCCCAAGAAAGCGAGTTGAAAAATGGAGCTCAGGGGCACTGCAATTCACAAACCTGCAGACTTATAAATGATAACTCTCGTTCACAAATATATTGAGGGAAGGCAACGAAGAGGATTTGAAAGCAAGGCAGAATTGCAGGAAACAGATCTCAGGAGGGAGATTCGAATCGCCTTTAAAGAACAGGAAAAGCGGCAAAACCTCGACAATGATGCCCTTGGCCAAAAAGGGCGGATGCGTTTTTTCCTGAATATATTCAGGAAAAAACGCATCCGCCCTTTTTGGCCAACCAAGCAACCTGGAAAGGCAAATCAGCGCTACAAAGAAGTCTCGCTTCCCATCGGTCAAAAGGGCCATGCTGAATAAAGTGTCAAAACCAGAAATGCAGGACAGGCCATGGAGAAACGGGAGCCTGGCTACGCTGATGGGCGGGATGTAAATTGCCAAGAGCCACTCTGGAGAAGTGTACGGTGTGTCCTGAAACATCTAAAAAACTCAGCTTAGAGAGCATAGGGCACTTCCACTCATGAGCGTATAAATTGGGAAAACTAAAAATCAGCAAGACACAGGCACCCCAAAGTTTAGGGCTGCTCTGTTGACAAGAACCTCCACTTCGTTACACCTTAAATATCCCAGGAAAGAGAAAAATGGATAAAGAAGTTGTGGTCCTTATGTACAATGGAATATCACTCAGCCATGAAATCAACGTCATAAGGCTAGTAGCAGCATGATGAGTGGATTTAGGTACGATGATTCTAAGTGAAATAAGTCACACAGAAAAGGACACTTATCATAAGATATCACTTATAGAGGGAATGTAAAAACCGCTATCCTTGAACTGAATTACAAAACAGAACAGAGTCACACGTTTAGAAAACACAATACGGCTGCTTAACGGGAAAGGTGAGGTGGGGTGATGCATAAAACAAGGGTTTCAAATTAGCTCAGATACCGTTCCATAAACCCAATAGGTAATAGACAAGACCTACTCCTTGCTCAGTGAATTGGACTCAACACCCCCTATTCACCGCCCAGGAATATATCTGACTAGTAAGAATCTTAAAACCTATGTATTGATATCTCTCTGTAAGTGAGTCAAGTGGGTGTAAAGCGGCATAAACACAGCAGTGAAAAGCAGCTAAACCCCATTATAAAAATCAATTACTTTTAAAAACCCGTGAAACAAAGACAGTGAAAGAGAGAGAAATTCTTACAAAATTCGTTCAGGGGCTGTGATGCCATCTGGATTGACCATATCTAGACCCACAGTTGATTGAGACATAAGGGTGGACACTCTTGGGGCTGAGAGGTTTGGTGAGGTTGGGTGAGGAAACGCAGACCCTTTAGAGTAATACTGCGTGGTGCCCATCCCATGGGTCCCAAATCTCCAGGTTCAAGGGCATCTTCCTACATCGAAAACATGCATGAGAAACCCAGAAGATGGTACACCGTGTGATCGGGCAAGGTTTCCAAAACGCACCTCATTTCTCATCTCCTTGTGCTCGGGTTCGCCATTCCAGCCGCTTTACTAGCAATCTCCCTCCTTGGAGAATCAGCACCTTTAACCTCCTGTTCCGTACAGGTTGCAATTTGTCCTGAGGATGAACGGGAAGAGGGGGAACCAATGAGAGACTAGCTCTAGGTGTTGGGACAGGCACAGGTCACTCTATTTTCCCATCAGGAAGAAGAATTAACCACAGGCTCAGCCTGCCGCCCGGGACCAGAATAGGGCCTGAAGCAATCCTGCGCTTTTGCGGCCAGCTCCCAAGAAAGCGAGTTGAAAAATGGAGCTCAGGGGCACTGCAATTCACAAACCTGCAGACTTATAAATGATAACTCTCGTTCACAAATATATTGAGGGAAGGCAACGAAGAGGATTTGAAAGCAAGGCAGAATTGCAGGAAACAGATCTCAGGAGGGAGATTCGAATCGCCTTTAAAGAACAGGAAAAGCGGCAAAACCTCGACAATGATGCCCTTGGCCAAAAAGGGCGGATGCGTTTTTTCCTGAATATATTCAGGAAAAAACGCATCCGCCCTTTTTGGCCAACCAAGCAACCTGGAAAGGCAAATCAGCGCTACAAAGAAGTCTCGCTTCCCATCGGTCAAAAGGGCCATGCTGAATAAAGTGTCAAAACCAGAAATGCAGGACAGGCCATGGAGAAACGGGAGCCTGGCTACGCTGATGGGCGGGATGTAAATTGCCAAGAGCCACTCTGGAGAAGTGTACGGTGTGTCCTGAAACATCTAAAAAACTCAGCTTAGAGAGCATAGGGCACTTCCACTCATGAGCGTATAAATTGGGAAAACTAAAAATCAGCAAGACACAGGCACCCCAAAGTTTAGGGCTGCTCTGTTGACAAGAACCTCCACTTCGTTACACCTTAAATATCCCAGGAAAGAGAAAAATGGATAAAGAAGTTGTGGTCCTTATGTACAATGGAATATCACTCAGCCATGAAATCAACGTCATAAGGCTAGTAGCAGCATGATGAGTGGATTTAGGTACGATGATTCTAAGTGAAATAAGTCACACAGAAAAGGACACTTATCATAAGATATCACTTATAGAGGGAATGTAAAAACCGCTATCCTTGAACTGAATTACAAAACAGAACAGAGTCACACGTTTAGAAAACACACTACGGCTGCTTAACGGGAAAGGTGAGGTGGGGTGATGCATAAAACAAGGGTTTCAAATTAGCTCAGATACCGTTCCATAAACCCAATAGGTAATAGACAAGACCTACTCCTTGCTCAGTGAATTGGACTCAACACCCCCTATTCACCGCCCAGGAATATATCTGACTAGTAAGAATCTTAAAACCTATGTATTGATATCTCTCTGTAAGTGAGTCAAGTGGGTGTATAGCGGCATAAACACAGCAGTGAAAAGCAGCTAAACCCCATTATAAAAATCAATTACTTTTAAAAACCCGTGAAACAAAGACAGTGAAAGAGAGAGAAATTCTTACAAAATTCGTTCAGGGGCTGTGATGCCACCTGGATTGACCATATCTAGACCCACAGTTGATTGAGACATAAGGGTGGACACTCTTGGGGCTGAGAGGTTTGGTGAGGTTGGGTGAGGAAACGCAGACGCTTTAAAGTAATACTGCGTGGTGCCCATCCCATGGGTCCCAAATCTCCAGGTTCAAGGGCATCTTCCTCATCGAAAACATGCATGAGAAACCCAGAAGATGGTACACCGTGTGATCGGGCAAGGTTTCCAAAACGCACCTCATTTCTCATCTCCTTGTGCTCGGGTTCGCCATTCCAGCCGCTTTACTAGCAATCTCCCTCCTTGGAGAATCAGCACCTTTAAACTCCTGTTCCGTACAGGTTGCAATTTGTCCTGAGGATGAACGGGAAGAGGGGGAACCAATGAGAGACTAGCTCTAGGTGTTGGGACAGGCACAGGTCACTCTATTTTCCCATCAGGAAGAAGAATTAACCACAGGCTCAGCCTGCCGCCCGGGACCAGAATAGGGCCTGAAGCAATCCTGCGCTTTTGCGGCCAGCTCCCAAGAAAGCGAGTTGAAAAATGGAGCTCAGGGGCACTGCAATTCACAAACCTGCAGACTTATAAATGATAACTCTCGTCCACAAATATATTGAGGGAAGGCAACGAAGAGGATTTGAAAGCAAGGCAGAATTGCAGGAAACAGATCTCAGGAGGGAGATTCGAATCGCCTTTAAAGAACAGGAAAAGCGGCAAAACCTCGACAATGATGCCCTTGGCCAAAAAGGGCGTACGCGTTTTTTCCTGAATATGTTCAGGAAAAAACGCATCCGCCCTTTTTGGCCAACCAAGCAACCTGGAAAGGCAAATCAGCACTATAAAGAAGTCTCGCTTCCCATCGGTCAAAAGGGCCATGCTGAATAAAGTGTCAAAACCAGAAATGCAGGACAGGCCATGGAGAAACGGGAGCCTGGCTACGCTGATGGGCGGGATGTAAATTGCCAACAGCCACTCTGGAGAAGTGTACGGTGTGTCCTGAAACATCTAAAAAACTCAGTTTAGAGAGCATAGGGCACTTCCACTCATGGGCGTATAAATTGGGAAAACTAAAATTCAGCAAGACACAGGCACCCCAAAGTTTAGGGCTGCTCTGTTGACAAGAACCTCCACTTCGTTACACCTTAAATATCCCAGGAAAGAGAAAAATGGATAAAGAAGTTGTGGTCCTTATGTACAATGGAATATCACTCAGCCATGAAATCAACGTCATAAGGCTAGTAGCAGCATGATGAGTGGATTTAGGTACGACGATTCTAAGTGAAGTAAGTCACACAGAAAAGGACACTTATCATAAGATATCACTTATCGAGGGAATGTAAAAACCGCTACCCTTGAACTGAATTACAAAACAGAACAGAGTCACACGTTTAGAAAACACACTATGGCTGCTTAACGGGAAAGGTGAGGTGGGGTGATGCATAAAACAAGGGTTTCAAATTAGCTCAGATACCGTTCCATAAACCCAATAGGTAATAGACAAGACCTACTCCTTGCTCAGTGAATTGGACTCAACACCCCCTATTCACCGCCCAAGAATATATCTGACTACTAAGAATCTTAAAACCTATGTATTGATATCTCTCTGTAAGTGAGTCAAGTGGGTGTAAAGCGGCATAAACACAGCAGTGAAAAGCAGCTAAACCCCATTATAAAAATCAATTACTTTTAAAAACCCGTGAAACAAAGACAGTGAAAGAGAGAGAAATTCTTACAAAATTCGTTCAGGGGCTGTGATGCCACCTGGATTGACCATATCTAGACCCACAGTTGATTGAGACATAAGGGTGGACACTCTTGGGGCTGAGAGGTTTGGTGAGGTTGGGTGAGGAAACGCAGACCCTTTAGAGTAATACTGCGTGGTGCCCATCCCATGGGTCCCAAATCTCCAGGTTCAAGGGCATCTTCCTACATCGAAAACATGCATGAGAAACCCAGAAGATGGTACACCATGTGATCGGGCAAGGTTTCCAAAACGCACCTCATTTCTCATCTCCTTGTGCTCGGGTTCGCCATTCCATCCGCTTTACTAGCAATCTCCCTCCTTGGAGAATCAGCACCTTTAACCTCCTGTTCCGTACAGGTTGCAATTTGTCCTGAGGATGAACGGGAAGAGGGGGAACTAATGAGAGACTAGCTCTAGGTGTTGGGACAGGCACAGGTCACTCTATTTTCCCATCAGGAAGAAGAATTAACCACAGGCTCAGCCTGCCGCCCGGGACCAGAATAGGGCCTGAAGCAATCCTGCGCTTTTGCGGCCAGCTCCCAAGAAAGCGAGTTGAAAAATGGAGCTCAGGGGCACTGCAATTCACAAACCTGCAGACTTATAAATGATAACTCTCGTCCACAAATATATTGAGGGAAGGCAACGAAGAGGATTTGAAAGCAAGGCAGAATTGCAGGAAACAGATCTCAGGAGGGAGATTCGAATCGCCTTTAAAGAACAGGAAAAGCGGCAAAACCTCGACAATGATGCCCTTGGCCAAAAAGGGCGTACGCGTTTTTTCCTGAATATGTTCAGGAAAAAACGCATCCGCCCTTTTTGGCCAACCAAGCAACCTGGAAAGGCAAATCAGCACTACAAAGAAGTCTCGCTTCCCATCGGTCAAAAGGGCCATGCTGAATAAAGTGTCAAAACCAGAAATGCAGGACAGGCCATGGAGAAACGGGAGCCTGGCTACGCTGATGGGCGGGATGTAAATTGCCAAGAGCCACTCTGGAGAAGTGTACGGTGTGTCCTGAAACATCTAAAAAACTCAGCTTAGAGAGCATAGGGCACTTCCACTCATGGGCGTATAAATTGGGAAAACTAAAAATCAGCAAGGCACAGGCACCCCAAAGTTTAGGGCTGCTCTGTTGACAAGAACCTCCACTTCGTTACACCTTAAATATCCCAGGAAAGAGAAAAATGGATAAAGAAGTTGTGGTCCTTATGTACAATGGAATATCACTCAGCCATGAAATCAACGTCATAAGGCTAGTAGCAGCATGATGAGTGGATTTAGGTACGACGATTCTAAGTGAAATAAGTCACACAGAAAAGGACACTTATCATAAGATATCACTTATCGAGGGAATGTAAAAACCGCTACCCTTGAACTGAATTACAAAACAGAACAGAGTCACACGTTTAGAAAACACACTATGGCTGCTTAACGGGAAAGGTGAGGTGGGGTGATGCATAAAACAAGGGTTTCAAATTAGCTCAGATACCGTTCCATAAACCCAATAGGTAATAGACAAGACCTACTCCTTGCTCAGTGAATTGGACTCAACACCCCCTATTCACCGCCCAAGAATATATCTGACTAGTAAGAATCTTAAAACCTATGTATTGATATCTCTCTGTAAGTGAGTCAAGTGGGTGTAAAGCGGCATAAACACAGCAGTGAAAAGCAGCTACACCCCATTATAAAAATCAATTACTTTTAAAAACCCGTGAAACAAAGACAGTGAAACAGAGAGAAATTCTTACAAAATTCGTTCAGGGGCTGTGATGCCACCTGGATTGACCATATCTAGACCCACAGCTGAATGAGACATAAGGGTGGACACTCTTGGGGCTGAGAGGTTGGGTGAGGTTGGGTGAGGAAACTCAGACCCTTTAAAGCAATACTGCGTGGTACCCATCCCATGGGTCCCAAATCTCCAAGTTCAAGGGCATCTTCCTACATCGAAAACATGCATGAGAAACCCAGAAGATGGTACACCGTGTGATCGGGAAAGGTTTCCAAAACGCACCTCATTTCTCATCTCCTTGTGCTCGGGTTCGCCATTCCAGCCGCTTTACTAGCAATCTCCCTCCTTGGAGAATCAGCACCTTTAACCTCCTGTTCCGTACAGGTTGCAATTTGTCCTGAGGATGAACGGGAAGAGGGGGAACCAATGAGAGACTAGCTCTAGGTGTTGGGACAGGCACAGGTCACTCTATTTTCCCATCAGGAAGAAGAATTAACCACAGGCTCAGCCTGCCGCCCGGGACAAGAATAGGGCCTGAAGCAATCCTGCGCTTTTGCGGCCAGCTCCCAAGAAAGCGAGTTGAAAAATGGAGCTCAGGGGCACTGCAATTCACAAACCTGCAGACTTATAAATGATAACTCTCGTCCACAAATATATTGAGGGAAGGCAACGAAGAGGATTTGAAAGCAAGGCAGAATTGCAGGAAACAGATCTCAGGAGGGAGATTCAAATCGCCTTTAAAGAACAGGAAAAGCGGCAAAACCTCGACAATTACACCCTTGGCCAAAAAGGGCGGATACGTTTTTTCCTGAATATATTCAGGAAAAAACGCATCCGCCCTTTTTGGCCAACCAAGCAACCTGGAAAGGCAAATCAGCGCTACAAAGAAGTCTCGCTTCCCATCGGTCAAAAGGGCCATGCTGAATAAAGTGTCAAAACCAGAAATGCAGGACAGGCCATGGAGAAACGGGAGCCTGGCTACGCTGATGGGCGGGATGTAAATTTCCAACAGTCACTCTGGAGAAGTGTACAGTGTGTCCTGAAACATCTAAAAAACTCAGCTTAGAGAGCATAGGGCACTTCCACTCATGGGCGTATAAATTGGGAAAACTAAAAATCAGCAAGACACAGGCACCCCAAAGTTTAGGGCTGCTCTGTTGACAAGAACCTCCACTTCGTTCCACCTTAAATATACCAGGAAAGAGAAAAATGGATAAAGAAGTTGTGGTCCTTATGTACAATGGAATATCACTCAGCCATGAAATCAACGTCATAAGGCTAGTAGCAGCATGATGAGTGGATTTAGGTAGGACGATTCTAAGTGAAATAAGTCACACAGAAAAAGACACTTATCATAAGATATCACTTATCGAGGGAATGTAAAAACCGCTACCCTTGAACTGAATTACAAAACAGAACAGAGTCACACGTTTAGAAAACACACTACGGCTGCTTAACGGGAAAGGTGAGGTGGGGTGATGCATAAAACAAGGGTTTCAAATTAGCTCAGATACCGTTCCATAAACCCAATAGGTAATAGACAAGACCTACTCCTTGCTCAGTGAATTGGACTCAACACCCCCTATTCACCGCCCAAGAATATATCTGACTAGTAAGAATCTTAAAACCTATGTATTGATATCTCTCTGTAAGTGAGTCAAGTGGGTGTATAGCGGCATAAACACAGCAGTGAAAAGCAGCTAAACCCCATTATAAAAATCAATTACTTTTAAAAACCCGTGAAACAAAGACAGTGAAAGAGAGAGAAATTCTTACAAAATTCGTTCAGGGGCTGTGATGCCACCTGGATTGACCATATCTAGACCCACAGTTGATTGAGACATAAGGGTGGACACTCTTTGGGCTGAGAGGTTTGGTGAGGTTGGGTGAGGAAACGCAGACGCTTTAAAGTAATACTGCGTGGTGCCCATCCCATGGGTCCCAAATCTCCAGGTTCAAGGGCATCTTCCTCATCGAAAACATGCATGAGAAACCCAGAAGATGGTACACCGTGTGATCGGGCAAGGTTTCCAAAACGCACCTCATTTCTCATCTCCTTGTGCTCGGGTTCGCCATTCCAGCCGCTTTACTAGCAATCTCCCTCCTTGGAGAATCAGCACCTTTAAACTCCTGTTCCGTACAGGTTGCAATTTGTCCTGAGGATGAACGGGAAGAGGGGGAACCAATGAGAGACTAGCTCTAGGTGTTGGGACAGGCACAGGTCACTCTATTTTCCCATCAGGAAGAAGAATTAACCACAGGCTCAGCCTGCCGCCCGGTACCAGAATAGGGCCTGAAGCAATCCTGCGCTTTTGCGGCCAGCTCCCAAGAAAGCGAGTTGAAAAATGGAGCTCAGGGGCACTGCAATTCACAAACCTGCAGACTTATAAATGATAACTCTCGTCCACAAATATATTGAGGGAAGGCAACGAAGAGGATTTGAAAGCAAGGCAGAATTGCAGGAAACAGATCTCAGGAGGGAGATTCGAATCGCCATTAAAGAACAGGAAAAGCGGCAAAACCTCGACAATGATGCCCTTGGCCAAAAAGGGCGTACGCGTTTTTTCCTGAATATGTTCAGGAAAAAACGCATCCGCCCTTTTTGGCCAACCAAGCAACCTGGAAAAGCAAATCAGCACTATAAAGAAGTCTCGCTTCCCATCGGTCAAAAGGGCCATGCTGAATAAAGTGTCAAAACCAGAAATGCAGGACAGGCCATGGAGAAACGGGAGCCTGGCTAAGCTGATGGGCGGGATGTAAATTGCCAAGAGCCACTCTGGAGAAGTGTACGGTGTGTCCTGAAACATCTAAAAAACTCAGCTTAGAGAGCATAGGGCACTTCCACTCATGGGCGTATAAATTGGGAAAACTAAAAATCAGCAAGACACAGGCACCCCAAAGTTTAGGGCTGCTCTGTTGACAAGAACCTCCACTTCGTTACACCTTAAATATCCCAGGAAAGAGAAAAATGGATAAAGAAGTTGTGGTCCTTATGTACAATGGAATATCACTCAGCCATGAAATCAACGTCATAAGGCTAGTAGCAGCATGATGAGTGGATTTAGGTACGACGATTCTAAGTGAAATAAGTCACACAGAAAAGGACACTTATCATAAGATATCACTTATCGAGGGAATGTAAAAACCGCTACCGTTGAACTGAATTACAAAACAGAACAGAGTCACACGTTTAGAAAACACACTATGGCTGCTTAACGGGAAAGGTGAGGTGGGGTGATGCATAAAACAAGGGTTTCAAATTAGCTCAGATACCGTTCCATAAACCCAATAGGTAATAGACAAGACCTACACCTTGCTCAGTGAATTGGACTCAACACCCCCTATTCACCGCCCAAGAATATATCTGACTAGTAAGAATCTTAAAACCTATGTATTGATATCTCTCTGTAAGTGAGTCAAGTGGGTGTAAAGCGGCATAAACACAGCAGTGAAAAGCAGCTAAACCCCATTATAAAAATCAATTACTTTTAAAAACCCGTGAAACAAAGACAGTGAAACAGAGAGAAATTCTTACAAAATTCATTCAGGGGCTGTGATGCCACCTGGATTGACCATATCTAGACCCACAGTTGATTGAGACATAAGGGTGGACACTCTTGGGGCTGAGAGGTTTGGTGAGGTTGGGTGAGGAAACGCAGACCCTTTAAAGTACTACTGCGTGGTGCCCATCCCATGGGTCCCAAATCTCCAGGTTTAAGGGCATCTTCCTCATCGAAAACATGCATGAGAAACCCAGAAGATGGTACACCGTGTGATCGGGCAAGGTTTCCAAAACGCACCTCATTTCTCATCTCCTTGTGCTCGGGTTCGCCATTCCAGCCGCTTTACTAGCAATCTCCCTCCTTGGAGAATCAGCACCTTTAACCTCCTGTTCCGTACAGGTTGCAATTTGTCCTGAGGATGAACGGGAAGAGGGGGAACCAATGAGAGACTAGCTCTAGGTGTTGGGACAGGCACAGGTCACTCTATTTTCCCATCAGGAAGAAGAATTAACCACAGGCTCAGCCTGCCGCCCGGGACCAGAATAGGGCCTGAAGCAATCCTGCGCTTTTGCGGCCAGCTCCCAAGAAAGCGAGTTGAAAAATGGAGCTCAGGGGCACTGCAATTCACAAACCTGCAGACTTATAAATGATAACTCTCGTCCACAAATATATTGAGGGAAGGCAACGAAGAGGATTTGAAAGCAAGGCAGAATTGCAGGAAACAGATCTCAGGAGGGAGATTCGAATCGCCTTTAAAGAACAGGAAAAGCGGCAAAACCTCGACAATGATGCCCTTGGCCAAAAAGGGCGTACGCGTTTTTTCCTGAATATGTTCAGGAAAAAACGCATCCGCCCTTTTTGGCCAACCAAGCAACCTGGAAAGGCAAATCAGCACTACAAAGAAGTCTCGCTTCCCATCGGTCAAAAGGGCCATGCTGAATAAAGTGTCAAAACCAGAAATGCAGGACAGGCCATGGAGAAACGGGAGCCTGGCTACGCTGATGGGCGGGATGTAAATTGCCAAGAGCCACTCTGGAGAAGTGTACGGTGTGTCCTGAAACATCTAAAAAACTCAGCTTAGAGAGCATAGGGCACTTCCACTCATGGGCGTATAAATTGGGAAAACTAAAAATCAGCAAGACACAGGCACCCCAAAGTTTAGGGCTGCTCTGTTGACAAGAACCTCCACTTCGTTACACCTTAAATATCCCAGGAAAGAGAAAAATGGATAAAGAAGTTGTGGTCCTTATGTACAATGGAATATCACTCAGCCATGAAATCAACGTCATAAGGCTAGTAGCAGCATGATGAGTGGATTTAGGTACGACGATTCTAAGTGAAATAAGTCACACAGAAAAGGACACTTATCATAAGATATCACTTATCGAGGGAATGTAAAAACCGCTACCCTTGAACTGAATTACAAAACAGAACAGAGTCACACGTTTAGAAAACACACTATGGCTGCTTAACGGGAAAGGTGAGGTGGGGTGATGCATAAAACAAGGGTTTCAAATTAGCTCAGATACCGTTCCATAAACCCAATAGGTAATAGACAAGACCTACTCCTTGCTCAGTGAATTGGACTCAACACCCCCTATTCACCGCCCAAGAATATATCTGACTAGTAAGAATCTTAAAACCTATGTATTGATATCTCTCTGTAAGTGAGTCAAGTGGGTGTAAAGCGGCATAAACACAGCAGTGAAAAGCAGCTACACCCCATTATAAAAATCAATTACTTTTAAAAACCCGTGAAACAAAGACAGTGAAACAGAGAGAAATTCTTACAAAATTCGTTCAGGGGCTGTGATGCCACCTGGATTGACCATATCTAGACCCACAGCTGAATGAGACATAAGGGTGGACACTCTTGGGGCTGAGAGGTTGGGTGAGGTTGGGTGAGGAAACTCAGACCCTTTAAAGCAATACTGCGTGGTACCCATCCCATGGGTCCCAAATCTCCAAGTTCAAGGGCATCTTCCTACATCGAAAACATGCATGAGAAACCCAGAAGATGGTACACCGTGTGATCGGGAAAGGTTTC
The DNA here is from genome assembly GCF_965194825.1 of Balaenoptera physalus. NCBI lineage: Eukaryota > Metazoa > Chordata > Mammalia > Artiodactyla > Balaenopteridae > Balaenoptera > Balaenoptera physalus. Next base: position 39,572,862 of record NC_138890.1, read on the forward strand.
CAAAACGCACCTCATTTCTCATCTCCTTGTGCTCGGGTTCGCCATTCCAGCCGCTTTACTAGCAATCTCCCTCCTTGGAGAATCAGCACCTTTAACCTCCTGTTCCGTACAGGTTGCAATTTGTCCTGAGGATGAACGGGAAGAGGGGGAACCAATGAGAGACTAGCTCTAGGTGTTGGGACAGGCACAGGTCACTCTATTTTCCCATCAGGAAGAAGAATTAACCACAGGCTCAGCCTGCCGCCCGGGACAAGAATAGGGCCTGAAGCAATCCTGCGCTTTTGCGGCCAGCTCCCAAGAAAGCGAGTTGAAAAATGGAGCTCAGGGGCACTGCAATTCACAAACCTGCAGACTTATAAATGATAACTCTCGTCCACAAATATATTGAGGGAAGGCAACGAAGAGGATTTGAAAGCAAGGCAGAATTGCAGGAAACAGATCTCAGGAGGGAGATTCAAATCGCCTTTAAAGAACAGGAAAAGCGGCAAAACCTCGACAATTACACCCTTGGCCAAAAAGGGCGGATACGTTTTTTCCTGAATATATTCAGGAAAAAACGCATCCGCCCTTTTTGGCCAACCAAGCAACCTGGAAAGGCAAATCAGCGCTACAAAGAAGTCTCGCTTCCCATCGGTCAAAAGGGCCATGCTGAATAAAGTGTCAAAACCAGAAATGCAGGACAGGCCATGGAGAAACGGGAGCCTGGCTACGCTGATGGGCGGGATGTAAATTTCCAACAGTCACTCTGGAGAAGTGTACAGTGTGTCCTGAAACATCTAAAAAACTCAGCTTAGAGAGCATAGGGCACTTCCACTCATGGGCGTATAAATTGGGAAAACTAAAAATCAGCAAGACACAGGCACCCCAAAGTTTAGGGCTGCTCTGTTGACAAGAACCTCCACTTCGTTCCACCTTAAATATACCAGGAAAGAGAAAAATGGATAAAGAAGTTGTGGTCCTTATGTACAATGGAATATCACTCAGCCATGAAATCAACGTCATAAGGCTAGTAGCAGCATGATGAGTGGATTTAGGTAGGACGATTCTAAGTGAAATAAGTCACACAGAAAAAGACACTTATCATAAGATATCACTTATCGAGGGAATGTAAAAACCGCTACCCTTGAACTGAATTACAAAACAGAACAGAGTCACACGTTTAGAAAACACACTACGGCTGCTTAACGGGAAAGGTGAGGTGGGGTGATGCATAAAACAAGGGTTTCAAATTAGCTCAGATACCGTTCCATAAACCCAATAGGTAATAGACAAGACCTACTCCTTGCTCAGTGAATTGGACTCAACACCCCCTATTCACCGCCCAAGAATATATCTGACTAGTAAGAATCTTAAAACCTATGTATTGATATCTCTCTGTAAGTGAGTCAAGTGGGTGTATAGCGGCATAAACACAGCAGTGAAAAGCAGCTAAACCCCATTATAAAAATCAATTACTTTTAAAAACCCGTGAAACAAAGACAGTGAAAGAGAGAGAAATACTTACAAAATTCGTTCAGGGGCTGTGATGCCACCTGGATTGACCATATCTAGACCCACAGTTGATTGAGACATAAGGGTGGACACTCTTTGGGCTGAGAGGTTTGGTGAGGTTGGGTGAGGAAACGCAGACGCTTTAAAGTAATACTGCGTGGTGCCCATCCCATGGGTCCCAAATCTCCAGGTTCAAGGGCATCTTCCTCATCGAAAACATGCATGAGAAACCCAGAAGATGGTACACCGTGTGATCGGGCAAGGTTTCCAAAACGCACCTCATTTCTCATCTCCTTGTGCTCGGGTTCGCCATTCCAGCCGCTTTACTAGCAATCTCCCTCCTTGGAGAATCAGCACCTTTAAACTCCTGTTCCGTACAGGTTGCAATTTGTCCTGAGGATGAACGGGAAGAGGGGGAACCAATGAGAGACTAGCTCTAGGTGTTGGGACAGGCACAGGTCACTCTATTTTCCCATCAGGAAGAAGAATTAACCACAGGCTCAGCCTGCCGCCCGGTACCAGAATAGGGCCTGAAGCAATCCTGCGCTTTTGCGGCCAGCTCCCAAGAAAGCGAGTTGAAAAATGGAGCTCAGGGGCACTGCAATTCACAAACCTGCAGACTTATAAATGATAACTCTCGTCCACAAATATATTGAGGGAAGGCAACGAAGAGGATTTGAAAGCAAGGCAGAATTGCAGGAAACAGATCTCAGGAGGGAGATTCGAATCGCCATTAAAGAACAGGAAAAGCGGCAAAACCTCGACAATGATGCCCTTGGCCAAAAAGGGCGTACGCGTTTTTTCCTGAATATGTTCAGGAAAAAACGCATCCGCCCTTTTTGGCCAACCAAGCAACCTGGAAAAGCAAATCAGCACTATAAAGAAGTCTCGCTTCCCATCGGTCAAAAGGGCCATGCTGAATAAAGTGTCAAAACCAGAAATGCAGGACAGGCCATGGAGAAACGGGAGCCTGGCTAAGCTGATGGGCGGGATGTAAATTGCCAAGAGCCACTCTGGAGAAGTGTACGGTGTGTCCTGAAACATCTAAAAAACTCAGCTTAGAGAGCATAGGGCACTTCCACTCATGGGCGTATAAATTGGGAAAACTAAAAATCAGCAAGACACAGGCACCCCAAAGTTTAGGGCTGCTCTGTTGACAAGAACCTCCACTTCGTTACACCTTAAATATCCCAGGAAAGAGAAAAATGGATAAAGAAGTTGTGGTCCTTATGTACAATGGAATATCACTCAGCCATGAAATCAACGTCATAAGGCTAGTAGCAGCATGATGAGTGGATTTAGGTACGACGATTCTAAGTGAAATAAGTCACACAGAAAAGGACACTTATCATAAGATATCACTTATCGAGGGAATGTAAAAACCGCTACCGTTGAACTGAATTACAAAACAGAACAGAGTCACACGTTTAGAAAACACACTATGGCTGCTTAACGGGAAAGGTGAGGTGGGGTGATGCATAAAACAAGGGTTTCAAATTAGCTCAGATACCGTTCCATAAACCCAATAGGTAATAGACAAGACCTACTCCTTGCTCAGTGAATTGGACTCAACACCCCCTATTCACCGCCCAAGAATATATCTGACTAGTAAGAATCTTAAAACCTATGTATTGATATCTCTCTGTAAGTGAGTCAAGTGGGTGTAAAGCGGCATAAACACAGCAGTGAAAAGCAGCTAAACCCCATTATAAAAATCAATTACTTTTAAAAACCCGTGAAACAAAGACAGTGAAACAGAGAGAAATTCTTACAAAATTCATTCAGGGGCTGTGATGCCACCTGGATTGACCATATCTAGACCCACAGTTGATTGAGACATAAGGGTGGACACTCTTGGGGCTGAGAGGTTTGGTGAGGTTGGGTGAGGAAACGCAGACCCTTTAAAGTACTACTGCGTGGTGCCCATCCCATGGGTCCCAAATCTCCAGGTTTAAGGGCATCTTCCTCATCGAAAACATGCATGAGAAACCCAGAAGATGGTACACCGTGTGATCGGGCAAGGTTTCCAAAACGCACCTCATTTCTCATCTCCTTGTGCTCGGGTTCGCCATTCCAGCCGCTTTACTAGCAATCTCCCTCCTTGGAGAATCAGCACCTTTAACCTCCTGTTCCGTACAGGTTGCAATTTGTCCTGAGGATGAACGGGAAGAGGGGGAACCAATGAGAGACTAGCTCTAGGTGTTGGGACAGGCACAGGTCACTCTATTTTCCCATCAGGAAGAAGAATTAACCACAGGCTCAGCCTGCCGCCCGGGACCAGAATAGGGCCTGAAGCAATCCTGCGCTTTTGCGGCCAGCTCCCAAGAAAGCGAGTTGAAAAATGGAGCTCAGGGGCACTGCAATTCACAAACCTGCAGACTTATAAATGATAACTCTCATCCACAAATATATTGAGGGAAGGCAACGAAGAGGATTTGAAAACAAGGCAGAATTGCAGGAAACAGATCTCAGGAGGGAGATTCGAATCGCCTTTAAAGAACAGGAAAAGCGGCAAAACCTCGACAATGATGCCCTTGGCCAAAAAGGGCGTACGTGTTTTTTCCTGAATATGTTCAGGAAAAAACGCATCCGCCCTTTTTGGCCAACCAAGCAACCTGGAAAGGCAAATCAGCACTATAAAGAAGTCTCGCTTCCCATCGGTCAAAAGGGCCATGCTGAATAAAGTGTCAAAACCAGAAATGCAGGACAGGCCATGGAGAAACGGGAGCCTGGCTACGCTGATGGGCGGGATGTAAATTGCCAACAGCCACTCTGGAGAAGTGTACGGTGTGTCCTGAAACATCTAAAAAACTCAGCTTAGAGAGCATAGGGCACTTCCACTCATGGGCGTATAAATTGGGAAGACTAAAAATCAGCAAGACACAGGCACCCCAAAGTTTAGGGCTGCTCTGTTGACAAGAACCTCCACTTCGTTACACCTTAAATATCCCAGGAAAGAGAAAAATGGATAAAGAAGTTGTGGTCCTTATGTACAATGGAATATCACTCAGCCATGAAATCAACGTCATAAGGCTAGTAGCAGCATGATGAGTGGATTTAGGTACGACGATTCTAAGTGAAATAAGTCACACAGAAAAGGACACTTATCATAAGATATCACTTATCGAGGGAATGTAAAAACCGCTACCCTTGAACTGAATTACAAAACAGAACAGAGTCACACGTTTAGAAAACACACTATGGCTGCTTAACGGGAAAGGTGAGGTGGGGTGATGCATAAAACAAGGGTTTCAAATTAGCTCAGATACCGTTCCATAAACCCAATAGGTAATAGACAAGACCTACTCCTTGCTCAGTGAATTGGACTCAACACCCCCTATTCACCGCCCAAGAATATATCTGACTAGTAAGAATCTTAAAACCTATGTATTGATATCTCTCTGTAAGTGAGTCAAGTGGGTGTAAAGCGGCATAAACACAGCAGTGAAAAGCAGCTAAACCCCATTATAAAAATCAATTACTTTTAAAAACCCGTGAAACAAAGACAGTGAAAGAGAGAGAAATTCTTACAAAATTCGTTCAGGGGCTGTGATGCCACCTGGATTGACCATATCTAGACCCACAGTTGATTGAGACATAAGGGTGGACACTCTTGGGGCTGAGAGGTTTGGTGAGGTTGGGTGAGGAAACGCAGACCCTTTAGAGTAATACTGCGTGGTGCCCATCCCATGGGTCCCAAATCTCCAGGTTCAAGGGCATCTTCCTACATCGAAAACATGCATGAGAAACCCAGAAGATGGTACACCGTGTGATCGGGCAAGGTTTCCAAAACGCACCTCATTTCTCATCTCCTTGTGCTCGGGTTCGCCATTCCATCCGCTTTACTAGCAATCTCCCTCCTTGGAGAATCAGCACCTTTAACCTCCTGTTCCGTACAGGTTGCAATTTGTCCTGAGGATGAACGGGAAGAGGGGGAACCAATGAGAGACTAGCTCTAGGTGTTGGGACAGGCACAGGTCACTCTATTTTCCCATCAGGAAGAAGAATTAACCACAGGCTCAGCCTGCCGCCCGGGACCAGAATAGGGCCTGAAGCAATCCTGTGCTTTTGCGGCCAGCTCCCAAGAAAGCGAGTTGAAAAATGGAGCTCAGGGGCACTGCAATTCACAAACCTGCAGACTTATAAATGATAACTCTCGTCCACAAATATATTGAGGGAAGGCAACGAAGAGGATTTGAAAGCAAGGCAGAATTGCAGGAAACAGATCTCAGGAGGGAGATTCGAATCGCCTTTAAAGAACAGGAAAAGCGGCAAAACCTCGACAATGATGCCCTTGGCCAAAAAGGGCGTACGCGTTTTTTCCTGAATATGTTCAGGAAAAAACGCATCCGCCCTTTTTGGCCAACCAAGCAACCTGGAAAGGCAAATCAGCACTACAAAGAAGTCTCGCTTCCCATCGGTCAAAAGGGCCATGCTGAATAAAGTGTCAAAACCAGAAATGCAGGACAGGCCATGGAGAAACGGGAGCCTGGCTACGCTGATGGGCGGGATGTAAATTGCCAAGAGCCACTCTGGAGAAGTGTACGGTGTGTCCTGAAACATCTAAAAAACTCAGCTTAGAGAGCATAGGGCACTTCCACTCATGGGCGTATAAATTGGGAAAACTAAAAATCAGCAAGACACAGGCACCCCAAAGTTTAGGGCTGCTCTGTTGACAAGAACCTCCACTTCGTTACACCTTAAATATCCCAGGAAAGAGAAAAATGGATAAAGAAGTTGTGGTCCTTATGTACAATGGAATATCACTCAGCCATGAAATCAACGTCATAAGGCTAGTAGCAGCATGATGAGTGGATTTAGGTACGACGATTCTAAGTGAAATAAGTCACACAGAAAAGGACACTTATCATAAGATATCACTTATCGAGGGAATGTAAAAACCGCTACCCTTGAACTGAATTACAAAACAGAACAGAGTCACACGTTTAGAAAACACACTATGGCTGCTTAACGGGAAAGGTGAGGTGGGGTGATGCATAAAACAAGGGTTTCAAATTAGCTCAGATACCGTTCCATAAACCCAATAGGTAATAGACAAGACCTACTCCTTGCTCAGTGAATTGGACTCAACACCCCCTATTCACCGCCCAAGAATATATCTGACTAGTAAGAATCTTAAAACCTATGTATTGATATCTCTCTGTAAGTGAGTCAAGTGGGTGTAAAGCGGCATAAACACAGCAGTGAAAAGCAGCTAAACCCCATTATAAAAATCAATTACTTTTAAAAACCCGTGAAACAAAGACAGTGAAACAGAGAGAAATTCTTACAAAATTCATTCAGGGGCTGTGATGCCACCTGGATTGACCATATCTAGACCCACAGTTGATTGAGACATAAGGGTGGACACTCTTGGGGCTGAGAGGTTTGGTGAGGTTGGGTGAGGAAACGCAGACCCTTTAAAGTACTACTGCGTGGTGCCCATCCCATGGGTCCCAAATCTCCAGGTTCAAGGGCATCTTCCTCATCGAAAACATGCATGAGAAACCCAGAAGATGGTACACCGTGTGATCGGGCAAGGTTTCCAAAACGCACCTCATTTCTCATCTCCTTGTGCTCGGGTTCGCCATTCCAGCCGCTTTACTAGCAATCTCCCTCCTTGGAGAATCAGCACCTTTAACCTCCTGTTCCGTACAGGTTGCAATTTGTCCTGAGGATGAACGGGAAGAGGGGGAACCAATGAGAGACTAGCTCTAGGTGTTGGGACAGGCACAGGTCACTCTATTTTCCCATCAGGAAGAAGAATTAACCACAGGCTCAGCCTGCCGCCCGGGACCAGAATAGGGCCTGAAGCAATCCTGCGCTTTTGCGGCCAGTTCCCAAGAAAGCGAGTTGAAAAATGGAGCTCAGGGGCACTGCAATTCACAAACCTGCAGACTTATAAATGATAACTCTCGTCCACAAATATATTGAGGGAAGGCAACGAAGAGGATTTGAAAGCAAGGCAGAATTGCAGGAAACAGATCTCAGGAGGGAGATTCGAATCGCCTTTAAAGAACAGGAAAAGCGGCAAAACCTCGACAATGATGCCCTTGGCCAAAAAGGGCGTACGCGTTTTTTCCTGAATATGTTCACGAAAAAACGCATCCGCCCTTTTTGGCCAACCAAGCAACCTGGAAAGGCAAATCAGCACTATAAAGAAGTCTCGCTTCCCATCGGTCAAAAGGGCCATGCTGAATAAAGTGTCAAAACCAGAAATGCAGGACAGGCCATGGAGAAACGGGAGCCTGGCTACGCTGATGGGCGGGATGTAAATTGCCAACAGCCACTCTGGAGAAGTGTACGGTGTGTCCTGAAACATCTAAAAAACTCAGCTTAGAGAGCATAGGGCACTTCCACTCATGGGCGTATAAATTGGGAAAACTAAAAATCAGCAAGACACAGGCACCCCAAAGTTTAGGGCTGCTCTGTTGACAAGAACCTCCACTTCGTTACACCTTAAATATCCCAGGAAAGAGAAAAATGGATAAAGAAGTTGTGGTCCTTATGTACAATGGAATATCACTCAGCCATGAAATCAACGTCATAAGGCTAGTAGCAGCATGATGAGTGGATTTAGGTACGACGATTCTAAGTGAAATAAGTCACACAGAAAAACACACTTATCATAAGATATCATTTATAGAGGGAATGTAAAAACAGCTACCCTTGAACTGAATTACAAAACAGAACAGAGTCACACGTTTAGAAGACACACTATGGCTGCTTAACGGGATAGGTGAGGTGGGGTGATGCATAAAACAAGGGTTTCAAATTAGCTCAGATACCGTTCCATAAACCCAATAGGTAATAGACAAGACCTACTCCTTGCTCAGTGAATTGGACTCAACACCCCCTATTCACCGCCCAAGAATATATCTGACTAGTAAGAATCTTAAAACCTATGTATTGATATCTCTCTGTAAGTGAGTCAAGTGGGTTAAAGCGGCATAAACACAGCAGTGAAAAGCAGCTACACCCCATTATAAAAATCAATTACTTTTAAAATCCCGTGAAACAAAGACAGTGAAAGAGAGAGAAATTCTTACAAAATTCGTTCAGGGGCTGTGATGCCACCTGGATTGACCATATCTAGACCCACAGCTGATTGAGACATAAGGGTGGACACTCTTGGGGCTGAGAGGTTTGGTGAGGTTGGGTGAGGAAACGCAGACCCTTTAAAGTAATACTGCGTGGTGCCCATCCCATGGGTCCCAAATCTCCAGGTTCAAGGGCATCTTCCTACATCGAAAACATGCATGAGAAACCCAGAAGATGGTACACCGTGTGATCGGGAAAGGTTTCCAAAACGCACCTCATTTCTCATCTCCTTGTGCTCGGGTTCGCCATTCCAGCCGCTTTACTAGCAATCTCCCTCCTTGGAGAATCAGCACCTTTAACCTCCTGTTCCGTACAGGTTGCAATTTGTCCTGAGGATGAACGGGAAGAGGGGGAACCAATGAGAGACTAGCTCTAGGTGTTGGGACAGGCACAGGTCACTCTATTTTCCCATCAGGAAGAAGAATTAACCACAGGCTCAGCCTGCCGCCCGGGACCAGAATAGGGCCTGAAGCAATCCTGCGCTTTTGCGGCCAGCTCCCAAGAAAGCGAGTTGAAAAATGGACCTCAGGGGCACTGCAATTCACAAACCTGCAGACTTATAAATGATAACTCTCGTCCACAAATATATTGAGGGAAGGCAACGAAGAGGATTTGAAAGCAAGGCAGAATTGCAGGAAACAGATCTCAGGAGGGAGATTCGAATCGCCTTTAAAGAACAGGAAAAGCGGCAAAACCTCGACAATGATGCCCTTGGCCAAAAAGGGCGTACGCGTTTTTTCCTGAATATGTTCAGGAAAAAACGCATCCGCCCTTTTTGGCAAACCAAGCAACCTGGAAAGGCAAATCAGCGCTACAAAGAAGTCTCGCTTCCCATCGGTCAAAAGGGCCATGCTGAATAAAGTGTCAAAACCAGAAATGCAGGACAGGCCATGGAGAAACGGGAGCCTGGCTACGCTGATGGGCGGGATGTAAATTACAAACAGCCACTCTGGAGAAGTGTACGGTGTGTCCTGAAACATCTAAAAAACTCAGCTTAGAGAGCATAGGGCACTTCCACTCATGGGCGTATAAATTGGGAAAACTAAAAATCAGCAAGACACAGGCACCCCAAAGTTTAGGGCTGCTCTGTTGACAAGAACCTCCACTTCGTTACACCTTAAATATCCCAGGAAAGAGAAAAATGGATAAAGAAGTTGTGGTCCTTATGTACAATGGAATATCACTCAGCCATGAAATCAACGTCATAAGGCTAGTAGCAGCATGATGAGTGGATTTAGGTACGACGATTCTAAGTGAAATAAGTCACACAGAAAAGATCACTTATCATAAGATATCACTTATCGAGGGAATGTAAAAACCGCTACCCTTGAACTGAATTACAAAACAGAACAGAGTCACACGTTTAGAAAACACACTATGGCTTCTTAACGGGAAAGGTGAGGTGGGGTGATGCATAAAACAAGGGTTTCAAATTAGCTCAGATACCGTTCCATAAACCCAATAGGTAATAGACAAGACCTACTCCTTGCTCAGTGAATTGGACTCAACACCCCCTATTCACCGCCCAAGAATATATCTGACTAGTAAGAATCTTAAAACCTATGTATTGATATCTCTCTGTAAGTGAGTCAAGTGGGTGTAAAGCGGCATAAACACAGCAGTGAAAAGCAGCTAAACCCCATTATAAAAATCAATTACTTTTAAAAACCCGTGAAACAAAGACAGTGAAAGAGAGAGAAATTCTTACAAAATTCGTTCAGGGGCTGTGATGCCATCTGGATTGACCATATCTAGACCCACAGTTGATTGAGACATAAGGGTGGACACTCTTGGGGCTGAGAGGTTTGGTGAGGTTGGGTGAGGAAACGCAGACCCTTTAGAGTAATACTGCGTGGTGCCCATCCCATGGGTCCCAAATCTCCAGGTTCAAGGGCATCTTCCTACATCGAAAACATGCATGAGAAACCCAGAAGATGGTACACCGTGTGATCGGGCAAGGTTTCCAAAACGCACCTCATTTCTCATCTCCTTGTGCTCGGGTTCGCCATTCCAGCCGCTTTACTAGCAATCTCCCTCCTTGGAGAATCAGCACCTTTAACCTCCTGTTCCGTACAGGTTGCAATTTGTCCTGAGGATGAACGGGAAGAGGGGGAACCAATGAGAGACTAGCTCTAGGTGTTGGGACAGGCACAGGTCACTCTATTTTCCCATCAGGAAGAAGAATTAACCACAGGCTCAGCCTGCCGCCCGGGACCAGAATAGGGCCTGAAGCAATCCTGCGCTTTTGCGGCCAGCTCCCAAGAAAGCGAGTTGAAAAATGGAGCTCAGGGGCACTGCAATTCACAAACCTGCAGACTTATAAATGATAACTCTCGTTCACAAATATACTGAGGGAAGGCAACGAAGAGGATTTGAAAGCAAGGCAGAATTGCAGGAAACAGATCTCAGGAGGGAGATTCGAATCGCCTTTAAAGAACAGGAAAAGCGGCAAAACCTCGACAATGATGCCCTTGGCCAAAAAGGGCGGATGCGTTTTTTCCTGAATATATTCAGGAAAAAACGCATCCGCCCTTTTTGGCCAACCAAGCAACCTGGAAAGGCAAATCAGCGCTACAAAGAAGTCTCGCTTCCCATCGGTCAAAAGGGCCATGCTGAATAAAGTGTCAAAACCAGAAATGCAGGACAGGCCATGGAGAAACGGGAGCCTGGCTACGCTGATGGGCGGGATGTAAATTGCCAAGAGCCACTCTGGAGAAGTGTACGGTGTGTCCTGAAACATCTAAAAAACTCAGCTTAGAGAGCATAGGGCACTTCCACTCATGAGCGTATAAATTGGGAAAACTAAAAATCAGCAAGACACAGGCACCCCAAAGTTTAGGGCTGCTCTGTTGACAAGAACCTCCACTTCGTTACACCTTAAATATCCCAGGAAAGAGAAAAATGGATAAAGAAGTTGTGGTCCTTATGTACAATGGAATATCACTCAGCCATGAAATCAACGTCATAAGGCTAGTAGCAGCATGATGAGTGGATTTAGGTACGATGATTCTAAGTGAAATAAGTCACACAGAAAAGGACACTTATCATAAGATATCACTTATAGAGGGAATGTAAAAACCGCTACCCTTGAACTGAATTACAAAACAGAACAGAGTCACACGTTTAGAAAACACACTACGGCTGCTTAACGGGAAAGGTGAGGTGGGGTGATGCATAAAACAAGGGTTTCAAATTAGCTCAGATACCGTTCCATAAACCCAATAGGTAATAGACAAGACCTACTCCTTGCTCAGTGAATTGGACTCAACACCCCCTATTCACCGCCCAGGAATATATCTGACTAGTAAGAATCTTAAAACCTATGTATTGATATCTCTCTGTAAGTGAGTCAAGTGGGTGTATAGCGGCATAAACACAGCAGTGAAAAGCAGCTAAACCCCATTATAAAAATCAATTACTTTTAAAAACCCGTGAAACAAAGACAGTGAAAGAGAGAGAAATTCTTACAAAATTCGTTCAGGGGCTGTGATGCCACCTGGATTGACCATATCTAGACCCACAGTTGATTGAGACATAAGGGTGGACACTCTTGGGGCTGAGAGGTTTGGTGAGGTTGGGTGAGGAAACGCAGACGCTTTAAAGTAATACTGCGTGGTGCCCATCCCATGGGTCCCAAATCTCCAGGTTCAAGGGCATCTTCCTCATCGAAAACATGCATGAGAAACCCAGAAGATGGTACACCGTGTGATCGGGCAAGGTTTCCAAAACGCACCTCATTTCTCATCTCCTTGTGCTCGGGTTCGCCATTCCAGCCGCTTTACTAGCAATCTCCCTCCTTGGAGAATCAGCACCTTTAAACTCCTGTTCCGTACAGGTTGCAATTTGTCCTGAGGATGAACGGGAAGAGGGGGAACCAATGAGAGACTAGCTCTAGGTGTTGGGACAGGCACAGGTCACTCTATTTTCCCATCAGGAAGAAGAATTAACCACAGGCTCAGCCTGCCGCCCGGGACCAGAATAGGGCCTGAAGCAATCCTGCGCTTTTGCGGCCAGCTCCCAAGAAAGCGAGTTGAAAAATGGAGCTCAGGGGCACTGCAATTCACAAACCTGCAGACTTATAAATGATAACTCTCGTCCACAAATATATTGAGGGAAGGCAACGAAGAGGATTTGAAAGCAAGGCAGAATTGCAGGAAACAGATCTCAGGAGGGAGATTCGAATCGCCTTTAAAGAACAGGAAAAGCGGCAAAACCTCGACAATGATGCCCTTGGCCAAAAAGGGCGTACGCGTTTTTTCCTGAATATGTTCAGGAAAAAACGCATCCGCCCTTTTTGGCCAACCAAGCAACCTGGAAAGGCAAATCAGCACTATAAAGAAGTCTCGCTTCCCATCGGTCAAAAGGGCCATGCTGAATAAAGTGTCAAAACCAGAAATGCAGGACAGGCCATGGAGAAACGGGAGCCTGGCTACGCTGATGGGCGGGATGTAAATTGCCAACAGCCACTCTGGAGAAGTGTACGGTGTGTCCTGAAACATCTAAAAAACTCAGTTTAGAGAGCATAGGGCACTTCCACTCATGGGCGTATAAATTGGGAAAACTAAAAATCAGCAAGACACAGGCACCCCAAAGTTTAGGGCTGCTCTGTTGACAAGAACCTCCACTTCGTTACACCTTAAATATCCCAGGAAAGAGAAAAATGGATAAAGAAGTTGTGGTCCTTATGTACAATGGAATATCACTCAGCCATGAAATCAACGTCATAAGGCTAGTAGCAGCATGATGAGTGGATTTAGGTACGACGATTCTAAGTGAAGTAAGTCACACAGAAAAGGACACTTATCATAAGATATCACTTATCGAGGGAATGTAAAAACCGCTACCCTTGAACTGAATTACAAAACAGAACAGAGTCACACGTTTAGAAAACACACTATGGCTGCTTAACGGGAAAGGTGAGGTGGGGTGATGCATAAAACAAGGGTTTCAAATTAGCTCAGATACCGTTCCATAAACCCAATAGGTAATAGACAAGACCTACTCCTTGCTCAGTGAATTGGACTCAACACCCCCTATTCACCGCCCAAGAATACATCTGACTACTAAGAATCTTAAAACCTATGTATTGATATCTCTCTGTAAGTGAGTCAAGTGGGTGTAAAGCGGCATAAACACAGCAGTGAAAAGCAGCTAAACCCCATTATAAAAATCAATTACTTTTAAAAACCCGTGAAACAAAGACAGTGAAAGAGAGAGAAATTCTTACAAAATTCGTTCAGGGGCTGTGATGCCACCTGGATTGACCATATCTAGACCCACAGTTGATTGAGACATAAGGGTGGACACTCTTGGGCCTGAGAGGTTTGGTGAGGTTGGGTGAGCAAACGCAGACCCTTTAGAGTAATACTGCGTGGTGCCCATCCCATGGGTCCCAAATCTCCAGGTTCAAGGGCATCTTCCTACATCGAAAACATGCATGAGAAACCCAGAAGATGGTACACCATGTGATCGGGCAAGGTTTCCAAAACGCACCTCATTTCTCATCTCCTTGTGCTCGGGTTCGCCATTCCATCCGCTTTACTAGCAATCTCCCTCCTTGGAGAATCAGCACCTTTAACCTCCTGTTCCGTACAGGTTGCAATTTGTCCTGAGGATGAACGGGAAGAGGGGGAACCAATGAGAGACTAGCTCTAGGTGTTGGGACAGGCACAGGTCACTCTATTTTCCCATCAGGAAGAAGAATTAACCACAGGCTCAGCCTGCCGCCCGGGACCAGAATAGGGCCTGAAGCAATCTTGCGCTTTTGCGGCCAGCTCCCAAGAAAGCGAGTTGAAAAATGGAGCTCAGGGGCACTGCAATTCACAAACCTGCAGACTTATAAATGATAACTCTCGTCCACAAATATATTGAGGGAAGGAAACGAAGAGGATTTGAAAGCAAGGCAGAATTGCAGGAAACAGATCTCAGGAGGGAGATTCGAATCGCCTTTAAAGAACAGGAAAAGCGGCAAAACCTCGACAATGATGCCCTTGGCCAAAAAGGGCGTACGCGTTTTTTCCTGAATATGTTCAGGAAAAAACGCATCCGCCCTTTTTGGCCAACCAAGCAACCTGGAAAGGCAAATCAGCACTACAAAGAAGTCTCGCTTCCCATCGGTCAAAAGGGCCATGCTGAATAAAGTGTCAAAACCAGAAATGCAGGACAGGCCATGGAGAAACGGGAGCCTGGCTACGCTGATGGGCGGGATGTAAATTGCCAAGAGCCACTCTGGAGAAGTGTACGGTGTGTCCTGAAACATCTAAAAAACTCAGCTTAGAGAGCATAGGGCACTTCCACTCATGGGCGTATAAATTGGGAAAACTAAAAATCAGCAAGACACAGGCACCCCAAAGTTTAGGGCTGCTCTGTTGTCAAGAACCTCCACTTCGTTCCACCTTAAATATACCAGGAAAGAGAAAAATGGATAAAGAAGTTGTGGTCCTTATGTACAATGGAATATCACTCAGCCATGAAATCAACGTCATAAGGCTAGTAGCAGCATGATGAGTGGATTTAGGTAGGACGATTCTAAGTGAAATAAGTCACACAGAAAAAGACACTTATCATAAGATATCACTTATCGAGGGAATGTAAAAACTGCTACCCTTGAACTGAATTACAAAACAGAACAGAGTCACACGTTTAGAAAACACACTACGGCTGCTTAACGGGAAAGGTGAGGTGGGGTGATGCATAAAACAAGGGTTTCAAATTAGCTCAGATACCGTTCCATAAACCCAATAGGTAATAGACAAGACCTACTCCTTGCTCAGTGAATTGGACTCAACACCCCCTATTCACCGCCCAAGAATATATCTGACTAGTAAAAATCTTAAAACCTATGTATTGATATCTCTCTGTAAGTGAGTCAAGTGAGTGTAAAGCGGCATAAACACAGCAGTGAAAAGCAGCTAAATCCCGTTATAAAAATCAATTACTTTTAAAAACCCGTGAAACAAAGACAGTGAAAGAGAGAGAAATTCTTACAAAATTCGTTCAGGGGCTGTGATGCCACCTGGATTGACCATATCTAGACCCACAGCTGAATGAGACATAAGGGTGGACACTCTTGGGTCTGAGAGGTTGGGTGAGGTTGGGTGAGGAAACTCAGACCCTTTAAAGCAATACTGCGTGGTACCCATCCCATGGGTCCCAAATCTCCAAGTTCAAGGGCATCTTCCTACATCGAAAACATGCATGAGAAACCCAGAAGATGGTACACCGTGTGATCGGGAAAGGTTTCCAAAACGCACCTCATTTCTCATCTCCTTGTGCTCGGGTTCGCCATTCCAGCCGCTTTACTAGCAATCTCCCTCCTTGGAGAATCAGCACCTTTAACCTCCTGTTCCGTACAGGTTGCAATTTGTCCTGAGGATGAACGGGAAGAGGGGGAACCAATGAGAGACTAGCTCTAGGTGTTGGGACAGGCACAGGTCACTCTATTTTCCCATCAGGAAGAAGAATTAACCACAGGCTCAGCCTGCCGCCCGGGACAAGAATAGGGCCTGAAGCAATCCGGCGCTTTTGCGGCCAGCTCCCAAGAAAGCGAGTTGAAAAATGGAGCTCAGGGGCACTGCAATTCACAAACCTGCAGACTTATAAATGATAACTCTCGTCCACAAATATATTGAGGGAAGGCAACGAAGAGGATTTGAAAGCAAGGCAGAATTGCAGGAAACAGATCTCAGGAGGGAGATTCAAATCGCCTTTAAAGAACAGGAAAAGCGGCAAAACCTCGACAATTACACCCTTGGCCAAAAAGGGCGGATGCGTTTTTTCCTGAATATATTCAGGAAAAAACGCATCCGCCCTTTTTGGCCAACCAAGCAACCTGGAAAGGCAAATCAGCGCTACAAAGAAGTCTCGCTTCCCATCGGTCAAAAGGGCCATGCTGAATAAAGTGTCAAAACCAGAAATGCAGGACAGGCCATGGAGAAACGGGAGCCTGGCTACGCTGATGGGCGGGATGTAAATTTCCAACAGTCACTCTGGAGAAGTGTACGGTGTGTCCTGAAACATCTAAAAAACTCAGCTTAGAGAGCATAGGGCACTTCCACTCATGAGCGTATAAATTGGGAAAACTAAAAATCAGCAAGACACAGGCACCCCAAAGTTTAGGGCTGCTCTGTTGACAAGAACCTCCACTTCGTTACACCTTAAATATCCCAGGAAAGAGAAAAATGGATAAAGAAGTTGTGGTCCTTATGTACAATGGAATATCACTCAGCCATGAAATCAACGTCATAAGGCTAGTAGCAGCATGATGAGTGGATTTAGGTACGATGATTCTAAGTGAAATAAGTCACACAGAAAAGGACACTTATCATAAGATATCACTTATAGAGGGAATGTAAAAACCGCAACCCTTGAACTGAATTACAAAACAGAACAGAGTCACACGTTTAGAAAACACACTATGGCTGCTTAACGGGAAAGGTGAGGTGGGGTGATGCATAAAACAAGGGTTTCAAATTAGCTCAGATACCGTTCCATAAACCCAATAGGTAATAGACAAGACCTACTCCTTGCTCAGTGAATTGGACTCAACACCCCCTATTCACCGCCCAAGAATATATCTGACTAGTAAAAATCTTAAAACCTATGTATTGATATCTCTCTGTAAGTGAGTCAAGTGAGTGTAAAGCGGCATAAACACAGCAGTGAAAAGCAGCTAAATCCCGTTATAAAAATCAATTACTTTTAAAAACCCGTGAAACAAAGACAGTGAAAGAGAGAGAAATTCTTACAAAATTCGTTCAGGGGCTGTGATGCCACCTGGATTGACCATATCTAGACCCACAGTTGATTGAGACATAAGGGTGGACACTCTTGGGGCTGAGAGGTTTGGTGAGGTTGGGTGAGGAAACGCAGACGCTTTAAAGTAATACTGCGTGGTGCCCATCCCATGGATCCCAAATCTCCAGGTTCAAGGGCATCTTCCTCATCGAAAACATGCATGAGAAACCCAGAAGATGGTACACCGTGTGATCGGGCAAGGTTTCCAAAACGCACCTCATTTCTCATCTCCTTGTGCTCGGGTTCGCCATTCCAGCCGCTTTACTAGCAATCTCCCTCCTTGGAGAATCAGCACCTTTAAACTCCTGTTCCGTACAGGTTGCAATTTGTCCTGAGGATGAACGGGAAGAGGGGGAACCAATGAGAGACTAGCTCTAGGTGTTGGGACAGGCACAGGTCACTCTATTTTCCCATCAGGAAGAAGAATTAACCACAGGCTCAGCCTGCCGCCCGGGACCAGAATAGGGCCTGAAGCAATCCTGCGCTTTTGCGGCCAGCTCCCAAGAAAGCGAGTTGAAAAATGGAGCTCAGGGGCACTGCAATTCACAAACCTGCAGACTTATAAATGATAACTCTCGTCCACAAATATATTGAGGGAAGGCCACGAAGAGGATTTGAAAGCAAGGCAGAATTGCAGGAAACAGATCTCAGGAGGGAGATTCGAATCGCCTTTAAAGAACAGGAAAAGCGGCAAAACCTCGACAATGATGCCCTTGGCCAAAAAGGGCGTACGCGTTTTTTCCTGAATATGTTCAGGAAAAAACGCATCCGTCCTTTTTGGCCAACCAAGCAACCTGGAAAGGCAAATCAGCACTATAAAGAAGTCTCGCTTCCCATCGGTCAAAAGGGCCATGCTGAATAAAGTGTCAAAACCAGAAATGCAGGACAGGCCATGGAGAAACGGGAGCCTGGCTACGCTGATGGGCGGGATGTAAATTGCCAAGAGCCACTCTGGAGAAGTGTACGGTGTGTCCTGAAACATCTAAAAAACTCAGCTTAGAGAGCATAGGGCACTTCCACTCATGGGCGTATAAATTGGGAAAACTAAAAATCAGCAAGACACAGGCACCCCAAAGTTTAGGGCTGCTCTGTTGACAAGAACCTCCACTTCGTTACACCTTAAATATCCCAGGAAAGAGAAAAATGGATAAAGAAGTTGTGGTCCTTATGTACAATGGAATATCACTCAGCCATGAAATCAACGTCATAAGGCTAGTAGCAGCATGATGAGTGGATTTAGGTACGATGATTCTAAGTGAAATAAGTCACACAGAAAAGGACACTTATCATAAGATATCACTTATAGAGGGAATGTAAAAACCGCTACCCTTGAACTGAATTACAAAACAGAACAGAGTCACACGTTTAGAAAACACACTACGGCTGCTTAACGGGAAAGGTGAGGTGGGGTGATGCATAAAACAAGGGTTTCAAATTAGCTCAGATACCGTTCCATAAACCCAATAGGTAATAGACAAGACCTACTCCTTGCTCAGTGAATTGGACTCAACACCCCCTATTCACCGCCCAAGAATATATCTGACTAGTAAGAATCTTAAAACCTATGTATTGATATCTCTCTGTAAGTGAGTCAAGTGGGTGTATAGCGGCATAAACACAGCAGTGAAAAGCAGCTAAACCCCA
Source organism: Balaenoptera physalus (assembly GCF_965194825.1). NCBI lineage: Eukaryota > Metazoa > Chordata > Mammalia > Artiodactyla > Balaenopteridae > Balaenoptera > Balaenoptera physalus. The sequence goes on from NC_138890.1 coordinate 39,591,894, forward strand.
TTATAAAAATCAATTACTTTTAAAAACCCGTGAAACAAAGACAGTGAAAGAGAGAGAAATTCTTACAAAATTCGTTCAGGGGCTGTGATGCCACCTGGATTGACCATATCTAGACCCACAGTTGATTGAGACATAAGGGTGGACACTCTTGGGGCTGAGAGGTTTGGTGAGGTTGGGTGAGGAAACGCAGACGCTTTAAAGTAATACTGCGTGGTGCCCATCCCATGGGTCCCAAATCTCCAGGTTCAAGGGCATCTTCCTCATCGAAAACATGCATGAGAAACCCAGAAGATGGTACACCGTGTGATCGGGCAAGGTTTCCAAAACGCACCTCATTTCTCATCTCCTTGTGCTCGGGTTCGCCATTCCAGCCGCTTTACTAGCAATCTCCCTCCTTGGAGAATCAGCACCTTTAAACTCCTGTTCCGTACAGGTTGCAATTTGTCCTGAGGATGAACGGGAAGAGGGGGAACCAATGAGAGACTAGCTCTAGGTGTTGGGACAGGCACAGGTCACTCTATTTTCCCATCAGGAAGAAGAATTAACCACAGGCTCAGCCTGCCGCCCGGGACCAGAATAGGGCCTGAAGCAATCCTGCGCTTTTGCGGCCAGCTCCCAAGAAAGCGAGTTGAAAAATGGAGCTCAGGGGCACTGCAATTCACAAACCTGCAGACTTATAAATGATAACTCTCGTCCACAAATATATTGAGGGAAGGCAACGAAGAGGATTTGAAAGCAAGGCAGAATTGCAGGAAACAGATCTCAGGAGGGAGATTCGAATCGCCTTTAAAGAACAGGAAAAGCGGCAAAACCTCGACAATGATGCCCTTGGCCAAAAAGGGCGTACGCGTTTTTTCCTGAATATGTTCAGGAAAAAACGCATCCGCCCTTTTTGGCCAACCAAGCAACCTGGAAAGGCAAATCAGCACTATAAAGAAGTCTCGCTTCCCATCGGTCAAAAGGGCCATGCTGAATAAATTGTCAAAACCAGAAATGCAGGACAGGCCATGGAGAAACGGGAGCCTGGCTACGCTGATGGGCGGGATGTAAATTGCCAAGAGCCACTCTGGAGAAGTGTACGGTGTGTCCTGAAACATCTAAAAAACTCAGCTTAGAGAGCATAGGGCACTTCCACTCATGGGCGTATAAATTGGGAAAACTAAAAATCAGCAAGACACAGGCACCCCAAAGTTTAGGGCTGCTCTGTTGACAAGAACCTCCACTTCGTTACACCTTAAATATCCCAGGAAAGAGAAAAATGGATAAAGAAGTTGTGGTCCTTATGTACAATGGAATATCACTCAGCCATGAAATCAACGTCATAAGGCTAGTAGCAGCATGATGAGTGGATTTAGGTACGACGATTCTAAGTGAAATAAGTCACACAGAAAAGGACACTTATCATAAGATATCACTTATCGAGGGAATGTAAAAACCGCTACCCTTGAACTGAATTACAAAACAGAACAGAGTCACACGTTTAGAAAACACACTATGGCTGCTTAACGGGAAAGGTGAGGTGGGGTGATGCATAAAACAAGGGTTTCAAATTAGCTCAGATACCGTTCCATAAACCCAATAGGTAATAGACAAGACCTACTCCTTGCTCAGTGAATTGGACTCAACACCCCCTATTCACCGCCCAAGAATATATCTGACTAGTAAGAATCTTAAAACCTATGTATTGATATCTCTCTGTAAGTGAGTCAAGTGGGTGTAAAGCGGCATAAACACAGCAGTGAAAAGCAGCTAAACCCCATTATAAAAATCAATTACTTTTAAAAACCCGTGAAACAAAGACAGTGAAACAGAGAGAAATTCTTACAAAATTCGTTCAGGGGCTGTAATGCCACCTGGATTGACCATATCTAGACCCACAGTTGATTGAGACATAAGGGTGGACACTCTTGGGGCTGAGAGGTTTGGTGAGGTTGGGTGAGGAAACGCAGACCCTTTAAAGTAATACTGCTTGGTGCCCATCCCATGGGTCCCAAATCTCCAGGTTCAAGGGCATCTTCCTACATCGAAAACATGCATGAGAAACCCAGAAGATGGTACACCATGTGATCGGGCAAGGTTTCCAAAACGCACCTCATTTCTCATCTCCTTGTGCTCGGGTTCGCCATTCCAGCCGCTTTACTAGCAATCTCCCTCCTTGGAGAATCAGCACCTTTAACCTCCTGTTCCGTACAGGTTGCAATTTGTCCTGAGGATGAACGGGAAGAGGGGGAACCAATGAGAGACTAGCTCTAGGTGTTGGGACAGGCACAGGTCACTCTATTTTCCCATCAGGAAGAAGAATTAACCACAGGCTCAGCCTGCCGCCCGGGACCAGAATAGGGCCTGAAGCAATCCTGCGCTTTTGCGGCCAGCTCCCAAGAAAGCGAGTTGAAAAATGGAGCTCAGGGGCACTGCAATTCACAAACCTGCAGACTTATAAATGATAACTCTCGTTCACAAATATATTGAGGGAAGGCAACGAAGAGGATTTGAAAGCAAGGCAGAATTGCAGGAAACAGATCTCAGGAGGGAGATTCGAATCGCCTTTAAAGAACAGGAAAAGCGGCAAAACCTCGACAATGATGCCCTTGGCCAAAAAGGGCGGATGCGTTTTTTCCTGAATATATTCAGGAAAAAACGCATCCGCCCTTTTTGGCCAACCAAGCAACCTGGAAAGGCAAATCAGCGCTACAAAGAAGTCTCGCTTCCCATCGGTCAAAAGGGCCATGCTGAATAAAGTGTCAAAACCAGAAATGCAGGACAGGCCATGGAGAAACGGGAGCCTGGCTACGCTGATGGGCGGGATGTAAATTGCCAAGAGCCACTCTGGAGAAGTGTACGGTGTGTCCTGAAACATCTAAAAAACTCAGCTTAGAGAGCATAGGGCACTTCCACTCATGAGCGTATAAATTGGGAAAACTAAAAATCAGCAAGACACAGGCACCCCAAAGTTTAGGGCTGCTCTGTTGACAAGAACCTCCACTTCGTTACACCTTAAATATCCCAGGAAAGAGAAAAATGGATAAAGAAGTTGTGGTCCTTATGTACAATGGAATATCACTCAGCCATGAAATCAACGTCATAAGGCTAGTAGCAGCATGATGAGTGGATTTAGGTACGATGATTCTAAGTGAAATAAGTCACACAGAAAAGGACACTTATCATAAGATATCACTTATAGAGGGAATGTAAAAACCGCTACCCTTGAACTGAATTACAAAACAGAACAGAGTCACACGTTTAGAAAACACACTACGGCTGCTTAACGGGAAAGGTGAGGTGGGGTGATGCATAAAACAAGGGTTTCAAATTAGCTCAGATACCGTTCCATAAACCCAATAGGTAATAGACAAGACCTACTCCTTGCTCAGTGAATTGGACTCAACACCCCCTATTCACCGCCCAAGAATATATCTGACTAGTAAGAATCTTAAAACCTATGTATTGATATCTCTCTGTAAGTGAGTCAAGTGGGTGTATAGCGGCATAAACACAGCAGTGAAAAGCAGCTAAACCCCATTATAAAAATCAATTACTTTTAAAAACCCGTGAAACAAAGACAGTGAAAGAGAGAGAAATTCTTACAAAATTCGTTCAGGGGCTGTGATGCCACCTGGATTGACCATATCTAGACCCACAGTTGATTGAGACATAAGGGTGGACACTCTTGGGGCTGAGAGGTTTGGTGAGGTTGGGTGAGGAAACGCAGACGCTTTAAAGTAATACTGCGTGGTGCCCATCCCATGGGTCCCAAATCTCCAGGTTCAAGGGCATCTTCCTCATCGAAAACATGCATGAGAAACCCAGAAGATGGTACACCGTGTGATCGGGCAAGGTTTCCAAAACGCACCTCATTTCTCATCTCCTTGTGCTCGGGTTCGCCATTCCAGCCGCTTTACTAGCAATCTCCCTCCTTGGAGAATCAGCACCTTTAAACTCCTGTTCCGTACAGGTTGCAATTTGTCCTGAGGATGAACGGGAAGAGGGGGAACCAATGAGAGACTAGCTCTAGGTGTTGGGACAGGCACAGGTCACTCTATTTTCCCATCAGGAAGAAGAATTAACCACAGGCTCAGCCTGCCGCCCGGGACCAGAATAGGGCCTGAAGCAATCCTGCGCTTTTGCGGCCAGCTCCCAAGAAAGCGAGTTGAAAAATGGAGCTCAGGGGCACTGCAATTCACAAACCTGCAGACTTATAAATGATAACTCTCGTCCACAAATATATTGAGGGAAGGCAACGAAGAGGATTTGAAAGCAAGGCAGAATTGCAGGAAACAGATCTCAGGAGGGAGATTCGAATCGCCTTTAAAGAACAGGAAAAGCGGCAAAACCTCGACAATGATGCCCTTGGCCAAAAAGGGCGTACGCGTTTTTTCCTGAATATGTTCAGGAAAAAACGCATCCGCCCTTTTTGGCCAACCAAGCAACCTGGAAAGGCAAATCAGCACTATAAAGAAGTCTCGCTTCCCATCGGTCAAAAGGGCCATGCTGAATAAAGTGTCAAAACCAGAAATGCAGGACAGGCCATGGAGAAACGGGAGCCTGGCTACGCTGATGGGCGGGATGTAAATTGCCAAGAGCCACTCTGGAGAAGTGTACGGTGTGTCCTGAAACATCTAAAAAACTCAGCTTAGAGAGCATAGGGCACTTCCACTCATGGGCGTATAAATTGGGAAAACTAAAAATCAGCAAGACACAGGCACCCCAAAGTTTAGGGCTGCTCTGTTGACAAGAACCTCCACTTCGTTACACCTTAAATATCCCAGGAAAGAGAAAAATGGATAAAGAAGTTGTGGTCCTTATGTACAATGGAATATCACTCAGCCATGAAATCAACGTCATAAGGCTAGTAGCAGCATGATGAGTGGATTTAGGTACGACGATTCTAAGTGAAATAAGTCACACAGAAAAGGACACTTATCATAAGATATCACTTATCGAGGGAATGTAAAAACCGCTACCCTTGAACTGAATTACAAAACAGAACAGAGTCACACGTTTAGAAAACACACTATGGCTGCTTAACGGGAAAGGTGAGGTGGGGTGATGCATAAAACAAGGGTTTCAAATTAGCTCAGATACCGTTCCATAAACCCAATAGGTAATAGACAAGACCTACTCCTTGCTCAGTGAATTGGACTCAACACCCCCTATTCACCGCCCAAGAATATATCTGACTAGTAAGAATCTTAAAACCTATGTATTGATATCTCTCTGTAAGTGAGTCAAGTGGGTGTAAAGCGGCATAAACACAGCAGTGAAAAGCAGCTAAACCCCATTATAAAAATCAATTACTTTTAAAAACCCGTGAAACAAAGACAGTGAAACAGAGAGAAATTCTTACAAAATTCGTTCAGGGGCTGTAATGCCACCTGGATTGACCATATCTAGACCCACAGTTGATTGAGACATAAGGGTGGACACTCTTGGGGCTGAGAGGTTTGGTGAGGTTGGGTGAGGAAACGCAGACCCTTTAAAGTAATACTGTGTGGTGCCCATCCCATGGGTCCCAAATGTCCAGGTTCAAGGGCATCTTCCTACATCGAAAACATGCATGAGAAACCCAGAAGATGGTACACCATGTGATCGGGCAAGGTTTCCAAAACGCACCTCATTTCTCATCTCCTTGTGCTCGGGTTCGCCATTCCAGCCGCTTTACTAGCAATCTCCCTCCTTGGAGAATCAGCACCTTTAACCTCCTGTTCCGTACAGGTTGCAATTTGTCCTGAGGATGAACGGGAAGAGGGGGAACCAATGAGAGACTAGCTCTAGGTGTTGGGACAGGCACAGGTCACTCTATTTTCCCATCAGGAGGAAGAATTAACCACAGGCTCAGCCTGCCGCCCGGGACCAGAATAGGGCCTGAAGCAATCCTGCGCTTTTGCGGCCAGCTCCCAAGAAAGCGAGTTGAAAAATGGAGCTCAGGGGCACTGCAATTCACAAACCTGCAGACTTATAAATGATAACTCTCGTTCACAAATATATTGAGGGAAGGCAACGAAGAGGATTTGAAAGCAAGGCAGAATTGCAGGAAACAGATCTCAGGAGGGAGATTCGAATCGCCTTTAAAGAACAGGAAAAGCGGCAAAACCTCGACAATGATGCCCTTGGCCAAAAAGGGCGGATGCGTTTTTTCCTGAATATATTCAGGAAAAAACGCATCCGCCCTTTTTGGCCAACCAAGCAACCTGGAAAGGCAAATCAGCGCTACAAAGAAGTCTCGCTTCCCATCGGTCAAAAGGGCCATGCTGAATAAAGTGTCAAAACCAGAAATGCAGGACAGGCCATGGAGAAACGGGAGCCTGGCTACGCTGATGGGCGGGATGTAAATTGCCAAGAGCCACTCTGGAGAAGTGTACGGTGTGTCCTGAAACATCTAAAAAACTCAGCTTAGAGAGCATAGGGCACTTCCACTCATGAGCGTATAAATTGGGAAAACTAAAAATCAGCAAGACACAGGCACCCCAAAGTTTAGGGCTGCTCTGTTGACAAGAACCTCCACTTCGTTACACCTTAAATATCCCAGGAAAGAGAAAAATGGATAAAGAAGTTGTGGTCCTTATGTACAATGGAATATCACTCAGCCATGAAATCAACGTCATAAGGCTAGTAGCAGCATGATGAGTGGATTTAGGTACGATGATTCTAAGTGAAATAAGTCACACAGAAAAGGACACTTATCATAAGATATCACTTATAGAGGGAATGTAAAAACCGCTACCCTTGAACTGAATTACAAAACAGAACAGAGTCACACGTTTAGAAAACACACTACGGCTGCTTAACGGGAAAGGTGAGGTGGGGTGATGCATAAAACAAGGGTTTCAAATTAGCTCAGATACCGTTCCATAAACCCAATAGGTAATAGACAAGACCTACTCCTTGCTCAGTGAATTGGACTCAACACCCCCTATTCACCGCCCAAGAATATATCTGACTAGTAAGAATCTTAAAACCTATGTATTGATATCTCTCTGTAAGTGAGTCAAGTGGGTGTATAGCGGCATAAACACAGCAGTGAAAAGCAGCTAAACCCCATTATAAAAATCAATTACTTTTAAAAACCCGTGAAACAAAGACAGTGAAAGAGAGAGAAATTCTTACAAAATTCGTTCAGGGGCTGTGATGCCACCTGGATTGACCATATCTAGACCCACAGTTGATTGAGACATAAGGGTGGACACTCTTGGGGCTGAGAGGTTTGGTGAGGTTGGGTGAGGAAACGCAGACCCTTTAAAGTAATACTGCGTGGTGCCCATCCCATGGGTCCCAAATCTCCAGGTTCAAGGGCATCTTCCTCATCGAAAACATGCATGAGAAACCCAGAAGATGGTACACCGTGTGATCGGGCAAGGTTTCCAAAACGCACCTCATTTCTCATCTCCTTGTGCTCGGGTTCGCCATTCCAGCCGCTTTACTAGCAATCTCCCTCCTTGGAGAATCAGCACCTTTAAACTCCTGTTCCGTACAGGTTGCAATTTGTCCTGAGGATGAACGGGAAGAGGGGGAACCAATGAGAGACTAGCTCTAGGTGTTGGGACAGGCACAGGTCACTCTATTTTCCCATCAGGAAGAAGAATTAACCACAGGCTCAGCCTGCCGCCCGGGACCAGAATAGGGCCTGAAGCAATCCTGCGCTTTTGCGGCCAGCTCCCAAGAAAGCGAGTTGAAAAATGGAGCTCAGGGGCACTGCAATTCACAAACCTGCAGACTTATAAATGATAACTCTCGTCCACAAATATATTGAGGGAAGGCAACGAAGAGGATTTGAAAGCAAGGCAGAATTGCAGGAAACAGATCTCAGGAGGGAGATTCGAATCGCCTTTAAAGAACAGGAAAAGCGGCAAAACCTCGACAATGATGCCCTTGGCCAAAAAGGGCGTACGCGTTTTTTCCTGAATATGTTCAGGAAAAAACGCATCCGCCCTTTTTGGCCAACCAAGCAACCTGGAAAGGCAAATCAGCACTATAAAGAAGTCTCGCTTCCCATCGGTCAAAAGGGCCATGCTGAATAAAGTGTCAAAACCAGAAATGCAGGACAGGCCATGGAGAAACGGGAGCCTGGCTACGCTGATGGGCGGGATGTAAATTGCCAAGAGCCACTCTGGAGAAGTGTACGGTGTGTCCTGAAACATCTAAAAAACTCAGCTTAGAGAGCATAGGGCACTTCCACTCATGGGCGTATAAATTGGGAAAACTAAAAATCAGCAAGACACAGGCACCCCAAAGTTTAGGGCTGCTCTGTTGACAAGAACCTCCACTTCGTTACACCTTAAATATCCCAGGAAAGAGAAAAATGGATAAAGAAGTTGTGGTCCTTATGTACAATGGAATATCACTCAGCCATGAAATCAACGTCATAAGGCTAGTAGCAGCATGATGAGTGGATTTAGGTACGACGATTCTAAGTGAAATAAGTCACACAGAAAAGGACACTTATCATAAGATATCACTTATCGAGGGAATGTAAAAACCGCTACCCTTGAACTGAATTACAAAACAGAACAGAGTCACACGTTTAGAAAACACACTATGGCTGCTTAACGGGAAAGGTGAGGTGGGGTGATGCATAAAACAAGGGTTTCAAATTAGCTCAGATACCGTTCCATAAACCCAATAGGTAATAGACAAGACCTACTCCTTGCTCAGTGAATTGGACTCAACACCCCCTATTCACCGCCCAAGAATATATCTGACTAGTAAGAATCTTAAAACCTATGTATTGATATCTCTCTGTAAGTGAGTCAAGTGGGTGTAAAGCGGCATAAACACAGCAGTGAAAAGCAGCTAAACCCCATTATAAAAATCAATTACTTTTAAAAACCCGTGAAACAAAGACAGTGAAACAGAGAGAAATTCTTACAAAATTCGTTCAGGGGCTGTAATGCCACCTGGATTGACCATATCTAGACCCACAGTTGATTGAGACATAAGGGTGGACACTCTTGGGGCTGAGAGGTTTGGTGAGGTTGGGTGAGGAAACGCAGACCCTTTAAAGTAATACTGCGTGGTGCCCATCCCATGGGTCCCAAATGTCCAGGTTCAAGGGCATCTTCCTACATCGAAAACATGCATGAGAAACCCAGAAGATGGTACACCATGTGATCGGGCAAGGTTTCCAAAACGCACCTCATTTCTCATCTCCTTGTGCTCGGGTTCGCCATTCCAGCCGCTTTACTAGCAATCTCCCTCCTTGGAGAATCAGCACCTTTAACCTCCTGTTCCGTACAGGTTGCAATTTGTCCTGAGGATGAACGGGAAGAGGGGGAACCAATGAGAGACTAGCTCTAGGTGTAGGGACAGGCACAGGTCACTCTATTTTCCCATCAGGAAGAAGAATTAACCACAGGCTCAGCCTGCCGCCCGGGACCAGAATAGGGCCTGAAGCAATCCTGCGCTTTTGCGGCCAGCTCCCAAGAAAGCGAGTTGAAAAATGGAGCTCAGGGGCACTGCAATTCACAAACCTGCAGACTTATAAATGATAACTCTCGTTCACAAATATATTGAGGGAAGGCAACGAAGAGGATTTGAAAGCAAGGCAGAATTGCAGGAAACAGATCTCAGGAGGGAGATTCGAATCGCCTTTAAAGAACAGGAAAAGCGGCAAAACCTCGACAATGATGCCCTTGGCCAAAAAGGGCGGATGCGTTTTTTCCTGAATATATTCAGGAAAAAACGCATCCGCCCTTTTTGGCCAACCAAGCAACCTGGAAAGGCAAATCAGCGCTACAAAGAAGTCTCGCTTCCCATCGGTCAAAAGGGCCATGCTGAATAAAGTGTCAAAACCAGAAATGCAGGACAGGCCATGGAGAAACGGGAGCCTGGCTACGCTGATGGGCGGGATGTAAATTTCCAACAGTCACTCTGGAGAAGTGTACGGTGTGTCCTGAAACATCTAAAAAACTCAGCTTAGAGAGCATAGGGCACTTCCACTCATGGGCGTATAAATTGGGAAAACTAAAAATCAGCAAGACACAGGCACCCCAAAGTTTAGGGCTGCTCTGTTGACAAGAACCTCCACTTCGTTACACCTTAAATATCCCAGGAAAGAGAAAAATGGATAAAGAAGTTGTGGTCCTTATGTACAAAGGAATATCACTCAGCCATGAAATCAACGTCATAAGGCTAGTAGCAGCATGATGAGTGGATTTAGGTACGATGATTCTAAGTGAAATAAGTCACACAGAAAAGGACACTTATCATAAGATATCACTTATAGAGGGAATGTAAAAACCGCTACCCTTGAACTGAATTACAAAACAGAACAGAGTCACACGTTTAGAAAACACACTACGGCTGCTTAACGGGAAAGGAGAGGTGGGGTGATGCATAAAACAAGGGTTTCAAATTAGCTCAGATACCGTTCCATAAACCCAATAGGTAATAGACAAGACCTACTCCTTGCTCAGTGAATTGGACTCAACACCACCTATTCACCGCCCAAGAATATATCTGACTAGTAAGAATCTTAAAACCTATGTATTGATATCTCTCTGTAAGTGAGTCAAGTGGGTATAAAGCGGCATAAACACAGCAGTGAAAAGCAGCTAAACCCCATTATAAAAATCAATTACTTTTAAAAACCCGTGAAACAAAGACAGTGAAACAGAGAGAAATTCTTACAAAATTCGTTCAGGGGCTGTGATGCCACCTGGATTGACCATATCTAGACCCACAGTTGATTGAGACATAAGGGTGGACACTCTTGGGGCTGAGAGGTTTGGTGAGGTTGGGTGAGGAAACGCAGACCCTTTAAAGTAATACTGCGTGGTGCCCATCCCATGGGTCCCAAATCTCCAGGTTCAAGGGCATCTTCCTCATCGAAAACATGCATGAGAAACCCAGAAGATGGTACACCGTGTGATCGGGCAAGGTTTCCAAAACGCACCTCATTTCTCATCTCCTTGTGCTCGGGTTCGCCATTCCAGCCGCTTTACTAGCAATCTCCCTCCTTGGAGAATCAGCACCTTTAACCTCCTGTTCCGTACAGGTTGCAATTTGTCCTGAGGATGAACGGGAAGAGGGGGAACCAATGAGAGACTAGCTCTAGGTGTAGGGACAGGCACAGGTCACTCTATTTTCCCATCAGGAAGAAGAATTAACCACAGGCTCAGCCTGCCGCCCGGGACCAGAATAGGGCCTGAAGCAATCCTGCGCTTTTGCGGCCAGCTCCCAAGAAAGCGAGTTGAAAAATGGAGCTCAGGGGCACTGCAATTCACAAACCTGCAGACTTATAAATGATAACTCTCGTCCACAAATATATTGAGGGAAAGCAACGAAGAGGATTTGAAAGCAAGGCAGAATTGCGGGAAACAAATCTCAGGAGGGAGATTCGAATCGCCTTTAAAGAACAGGAAAAGTGGCAAAACCTCGACAATGATGCCCTTGGCCAAAAAGGGCGTACGCGTTTTTTCCTGAATATGTTCAGGAAAAAACGCATCCGCCCTTTTTGGCCAACCAAGCAACCTGGAAAGGCAAATCAGCGCTACAAAGAAGTCTCGCTTCCCATCGGTCAAAAGGGCCATGCTGAATAAAGTGTCAAAACCAGAAATGCAGGACAGGCCATGGAGAAACGGGAGCCTGGCTACGCTGATGGGCGGGATGTAAATTGCCAAGAGCCACTGTGGAGAAGTGTACGGTGTGTCCTGAAACATCTAAAAAACTCAGCTTAGAGAGCATAGGGCACTTCCACTCATGGGCGTATAAATTTGGAAAACTAAAAATCAGCAAGACACAGGCACCCCAAAGTTTAGGGCTGCTCTGTTGACAAGAACCTCCACTTCGTTACACCTTAAATATCCCAGGAAAGAGAAAAATGGATAAAGAAGTTGTGGTCCTTATGTACAATGGAATATCACTCAGCCATGAAATCAACGTCATAAGGCTAGTAGCAGCATGATGAGTGGATTTAGGTACGACGATTCTAAGTGAAATAAGTCACACAGAAAAGGACACTTATCATAAGATATCACTTATCGAGGGAATGTAAAAACCGCTACCCTTGAACTGAATTACAAAACAGAACAGAGTCACACGTTTAGAAAACACACTATGGCTGCTTAACGGGAAAGGTGAGGTGGGGTGATGCATAAAACAAGGGTTTCAAATTAGCTCAGATACCGTTCCATAAACCCAATAGGTAATAGACAAGAGCTACTCCTTGCTCAGTGAATTGGACTCAACACCCCCTATTCACCGCCCAAGAATATATCTGACTAGTAAGAATCTTAAAACCTATGTATTGATATCTCTCTGTAAGTGAGTCAAGTGGGTGTAAAGCGGCATAAACACAGCAGTGAAAAGCAGCTAAACCCCATTATAAAAATCAATTACTTTTAAAAACCCGTGAAACAAAGACAGTGAAACAGAGAGAAATTCTTACAAAATTCGTTCAGGGGCTGTGATGCCACCTGGATTGACCATATCTAGACCCACAGTTGATTGAGACATAAGGGTGGACACTCTTGGGGCTGAGAGGTTTGGTGAGGTTGGGTGAGGAAACGCAGACCCTTTAAAGTAATACTGCGTGGTGCCCATCCCATGGGTCCCAAATCTCCAGGTTCAAGGGCATCTTCCTACATCGAAAACATGCATGAGAAACCCAGAAGATGGTACACCGTGTGATCGGGAAAGGTTTCCAAAACGCACCTCATTTCTCATCTCCTTGTGCTCGGGTTCGCCATTCCAGCCGCTTTACTAGCAATCTCCCTCCTTGGAGAATCAGCACCTTTAACCTCCTGTTCCGTACAGGTTGCAATTTGTCCTGAGGATGAACGGGAAGAGGGGGAACCAATGAGAGACTAGCTCTAGGTGTAGGGACAGGCACAGGTCACTCTATTTTCCCATCAGGAAGAAGAATTAACCACAGGCTCAGCCTGCCGCCCGGGACCAGAATAGGGCCTGAAGCAATCCTGCGCTTTTGCGGCCAGCTCCCAAGAAAGCGAGTTGAAAAATGGAGCTCAGGGGCACTGCAATTCACAAACCTGCAGACTTATAAATGATAACTCTCGTCCACAAATATATTGAGGGAAGGCAACGAAGAGGATTGGAAAGCAAGGCAGAATTGCAGGAAACAGATCTCAGGAGGGAGATTCGAATCGCCTTTAAAGAACAGGAAAAGCGGCAAAACCTCGACAATGATGCCCTTGGCCAAAAAGGGCGGATGCGTTTTTTCCTGAATATATTCAGGAAAAAACGCATCCGCCCTTTTTGGCCAACCAAGCAACCTGGAAAGGCAAATCAGCGCTACAAAGAAGTCTCGCTTCCCATCGGTCAAAAGGGCCATGCTGAATAAAGTGTCAAAACCAGAAATGCAGGACAGGCCATGGAGAAACGGGAGCCTGGCTACGCTGATGGGCGGGATGTAAATTGCCAACAGCCACTCTGGAGAAGTGTACGGTGTGTCCTGAAACATCTAAAAAACTCAGCTTAGAGAGCATAGGGCACTTCCACTCATGGGCGTATAAATTGGGAAAACTAAAAATCAGCAAGACACAGGCACCCCAAAGTTTAGGGCTGCTCTGTTGACAAGAACCTCCACTTCGTTACACCTTAAATATCCCAGGAAAGAGAAAAATGGATAAAGAAGTTGTGGTCCTTATGTACAAAGGAATATCACTCAGCCATGAAATCAACGTCATGAGGCTAGTAGCAGCATGATGAGTGGATTTAGGTACGATGATTCTAAGTGAAATAAGTCACACAGAAAAGGACACTTATCACAAGATATCACTTATAGAGGGAATGTAAAAACCGCTACCCTTGAACTGAATTACAAAACAGAACAGAGTCACACGTTTAGAAAACACACTACGGCTGCTTAACGGGAAAGGAGAGGTGGGGTGATGCATAAAACAAGGGTTTCAAATTAGCTCAGATACCGTTCCATAAACCCAATATGTAATAGACAAGACCTACTCCTTGCTCAGTGAATTGGACTCAACACCCCCTATTCACCGCCCAAGAATATATCTGACTAGTAAGAATCTTAAAACCTATGTATTGATATCTCTCTGTAAGTGAGTCAAGTGGGTATAAAGCGGCATAAACACAGCAGTGAAAAGCAGCTAAACCCCATTATAAAAATCAATTACTTTTAAAAACCCGTGAAACAAAGACAGTGAAACAGAGAGAAATTCTTACAAAATTCGTTCAGGGGCTGTGATGCCACCTGGATTGACCATACCTAGACCCACAGTTGATTGAGACATAAGGGTGGACACTCTTGGGGCTGAGAGGTTTGGTGAGGTTGGGTGAGGAAACGCAGACCCTTTAAAGTAATACTGCGTGGTGCCCATCCCATGGGTCCCAAATCTCCAGGTTCAAGGGCATCTTCCTCATCGAAAACATGCATGAGAAACCCAGAAGATGGTACACCGTGTGATCGGGCAAGGTTTCCAAAACGCACCTCATTTCTCATCTCCTTGTGCTCGGGTTCGCCATTCCAGCCGCTTTACTAGCAATCTCCCTCCTTGGAGAATCAGCACCTTTAACCGCCTGTTCCGTACAGGTTGCAATTTGTCCTGAGGATGAACGGGAAGAGGGGGAACCAATGAGAGACTAGTTCTAGGTGTAGGGACAGGCACAGGTCACTCTATTTTCCCATCAGGAAGAAGAATTAACCACAGGCTCAGCCTGCCGCCCGGGACCAGAATAGGGCCTGAAGCAATCCGGCGCTTTTGCGGCCAGCTCCCAAGAAAGCGAGTTGAAAAATGGAGCTCAGGGGCACTGCAATTCACAAACCTGCAGACTTATAAATGATAACTCTCGTCCACAAATATATTGAGGGAAAGCAACGAAGAGGATTTGAAAGCAAGGCAGAATTGCAGGAAACAAATCTCAGGAGGGAGATTCGAATCGCCTTTAAAGAACAGGAAAAGCGGCAAAACCTCGACAATGATGCCCTTGGCCAAAAAGGGCGTACGCGTTTTTTCCTGAATATGTTCAGGAAAAAACGCATCCGCCCTTTTTGGCCAACCAAGCAACCTGGAAAGGCAAATCAGCGCTACAAAGAAGTCTCGCTTCCCATCGGTCAAAAGGGCCATGCTGAATAAAGTGTCAAAACCAGAAATGCAGGACAGGCCATGGAGAAACGGGAGCCTGGCTACGCTGATGGGCGGGATGTAAATTGCCAAGAGCCACTCTGGAGAAGTGTACGGTGTGTCCTGAAACATCTAAAAAACTCAGCTTAGAGAGCATAGGGCACTTCCACTCATGGGTGTATAAATTGGGAAAACTAAAAATCAGCAAGACACAGGCACCCCAAAGTTTAGGGCTGCTCTGTTGACAAGAACCTCCACTTCGTTACACCTTAAATATCCCAGGAAAGAGAAAAATGGATAAAGAAGTTGTGGTCCTTATGTACAATGGAATATCACTCAGCCATGAAATCAACGTCATAAGGCTAGTAGCAGCATGATGAGTGGATTTAGGTACGACGATTCTAAGTGAAATAAGTCACACAGAAAAGGACACTTATCATAAGATATCACTTATCGAGGGAATGTAAAAACCGCTACCCTTGAACTGAATTACAAAACAGAACAGAGTCACACGTTTAGAAAACACACTACGGCTGCTTAACGGGAAAGGTGAGGTGGGGTGATGCATAAAACAAGGGTTTCAAATTAGCTCAGATACCGTTCCATAAACCCAATATGTAATAGACAAGACCTACTCCTTGCTCAGTGAATTGGACTCAACACCCCCTATTCACCGCCCAAGAATATATCTGACTAGTAAGAATCTTAAAACCTATGTATTGATATCTCTCTGTAAGTGAGTCAAGTGGGTGTAAAGCGGCATAAACACAGCAGTGAAAAGCAGCTAAACCCCATTATAAAAATCAATTACTTTTAAAAACCCGTGAAACAAAGACAGTGAAACAGAGAGAAATTCTTACAAAATTCGTTCAGGGGCTGTGATGCCACCTGGATTGACCATATCTAGACCCACAGTTGATTGAGACATAAGGGTGGACACTCTTGGGGCTGAGAGGTTTGGTGAGTTTGGGTGAGGAAACGCAGACCCTTTAAAGTCATACTGCGTGGTGCCCATCCCATGGGTCCCAAATCTCCAGGTTCAAGGGCATCTTCCTACATCGAAAACATGCATGAGAAACCCAGAAGATGGTACACCGTGTGATCGGGAAAGGTTTCCAAAACGCACCTCATTTCTCATCTCCTTGTGCTCGGGTTCGCCATTCCAGCCGCTTTACTAGCAATCTCCCTCCTTGGAGAATCAGCACCTTTAACCTCCTGTTCCGTACAGGTTGCAATTTGTCCTGAGGATGAACGGGAAGAGGGGGAACCAATGAGAGACTAGCTCTAGGTGTTGGGACAGGCACAGGTCACTCTATTTTCCCATCAGGAAGAAGAATTAACCACAGGCTCAGCCTGCCGCCCGGGACCAGAATAGGGCCTGAAGCAATCCTGCGCTTTTGCGGCCAGCTCCCAAGAAAGCGAGTTGAAAAATGGAGCTCAGGGGCACTGCAATTCACAAACCTGCAGACTTATAAATGATAACTCTCGTCCACAAATATATTGAGGGAAGGCAACGAAGAGGATTGGAAAGCAAGGCAGAATTGCAGGAAACAGATCTCAGGAGGGAGATTCGAATCGCCTTTAAAGAACAGGAAAAGCGGCAAAACCTCGACAATGATGCCCTTGGCCAAAAAGGGCGGATGCGTTTATTCCTGAATATATTCAGGAAAAAACGCATCCGCCCTTTTTGGCCAACCAAGCAACCTGGAAAGGCAAATCAGCGCTACAAAGAAGTCTCGCTTCCCATCGGTCAAAAGGGCCATGCTGAATAAAGTGTCAAAACCAGAAATGCAGGACAGGCCATGGAGAAACGGGAGCCTGGCTACGCTGATGGGCGGGATGTAAATTGCCAACAGCCACTCTGGAGAAGTGTACGGTGTGTCCTGAAACATCTAAAAAACTCAGCTTAGAGAGCATAGGGCACTTCCACTCATGGGCGTATAAATTGGGAAAACTAAAAATCAGCAAGACACAGGCACCCCAAAGTTTAGGGCTGCTCTGTTGACAAGAACCTCCACTTCGTTACACCTTAAATATCCCAGGAAAGAGAAAAATGGATAAAGAAGTTGTGGTCCTTATGTACAATGGAATATCACTCAGCCATGAAATCAACGTCATAAGGCTAGTAGCAGCATGATGAGTGGATTTAGGTAGGACGATTCTAAGTGAAATAAGTCACACAGAAAAAGACACTTATCATAAGATATCACTTATCGAGGGAATGTAAAAACCGCTACCCTTGAACTGAATTACAAAACAGAACAGAGTCACACGTTTAGAAAACACACTATGGCTGCTTAACGGGAAAGGTGAGGTGGGGTGATGCATAAAACAAGGGTTTCAAATTAGCTCAGATACCGTTCCATAAACCCAATAGGTAATAGACAAGACCTACTCCTTGCTCAGTGAATTGGACTCAACACCCCCTATTCACCGACCAAGAATATATCTGACTAGTAAGAATCTTAAAACCTATGTATTGATATCTCTCTGTAAGTGAGTCAAGTGGGTGTAAAGCGGCATAAACACAGCAGTGAAAAGCAGCTAAACCCCATTATAAAAATCAATTACTTTTAAAAACCCGTGAAACAAAGACAGTGAAAGAGAGAGAAATTCTTACAAAATTCGTTCAGGGGCTGTGATGCCACCTGGATTGACCATATCTAGACCCACAGTTGATTGAGACATAAGGGTGGACAATCTTGGGGCTGAGAGGTTTGGTGAGTTTGGGTGAGGAAACGCAGACCCTTTAAAGTAATACTGCGTGGTGCCCATCCCATGGGTCCCAAATCTCCAGGTTCAAGGGCATCTTCCTCATCGAAAACATGCATGAGAAACCCAGAAGATGGTACACCGTGTGATCGGGCAAGGTTTCCAAAACGCACCTCATTTCTCATCTCCTTGTGCTCGGGTTCGCCATTCCAGCCGCTTTACTAGCAATCTCCCTCCTTGGAGAATCAGCACCTTTAACCTCCTGTTCCGTACAGGTTGCAATTTGTCCTGAGGATGAACGGGAAGAGGGGGAACCAATGAGAGACTAGCTCTAGGTGTTGGGACAGGCACAGGTCACTCTATTTTCCCATCAGGAAGAAGAATTAACCACAGGCTCAGCCTGCCGCCCGGGACCAGAATAGGGCCTGAAGCAATCCTGCGCTTTTGCGGCCAGCTCCCAAGAAAGCGAGTTGAAAAATGGAGCTCAGGGGCACTGCAATTCACAAACCTGCAGACTTATAAATGATAATTCTCGTCCACAAATATATTGAGGGAAGGCAACGAAGAGGATTTGAAAGCAAGGCAGAATTGCAGGAAACAGATTTCAGGAGGGAGATTCGAATCGCCTTTAAAGAACAGGAAAAGCGGCAAAACCTCGACAATGATGCCCTTGGCCAAAAAGGGCGGATGCGTTTTTTCCTGAATATGTTCAGGAAAAAACGCAACCGCCCTTTTTGGCCAACCAAGCAACCTGGAAAGGCAAATCAGCGCTACAAAGAAGTCTCGCTTCCCATCGGTCAAAAGGGCCATGCTGAATAAAGTGTCAAAACCAGAAATGCAGGACAGGCCATGGCGAAACGGGAGCCTGGCTACGCTGATGGGCAGGATGTAAATTGCCGACAGCCACTCTGGAGAAGTGTACGGTGTGTCCTGAAACATCTAAAAAACTCAGCTTAGAGAGCATAGGGCACTTCCACTCATGGGCGTATAAATTGGGAAAACTAAAAATCAGCAAGACACCGGCACCCAAAAGTTTAGGGCTGCTCTGTTGACAAGAACCTCCACTTCGTTACACCTTAAATATCCCAGGAAAGAGAAAAATGGATAAAGAAGTTGTGGTCCTTTTGTACAATGGAATAGCACTCAGCCATGAAATCAACGTCATAAGGCTAGTAGCAGCATGATGAGTGGATTTAGGTACGACGATTCTAAGTGAAATAAGTCACACAGAAAAACACACTTATCATAAGATATCACTTATAGAGGGAATTTAAAAACAGCTACCCTTGAACTGAATTACAAAACAGAACAGAGTCACACGTTTAGAAAACACACTATGGCTGCTTAACGGGATAGGTGAGGTGGGGTGATGCATAAAACAACGGTTTCAAATTAGCTCAGATACCGTTCCATAAACCCAATATGTAATAGACAAGACCTACTCCTTGCTCAGAGAATTGGACTCAACACCCCTTATTCACCGCCCAAGAATATATCTGAATAGTAAGAATCTTAAAACCTATGTATTGATATCTCTCTGTAAGTGAGTCAAGTGGGTGTAAAGCGGCGTAAACACAGCAGTGAAAAGCAGCTAAACCCCATTATAAAAATCAATTACTTTTAAAAACCCGTGAAACAAAGACAGTGAAAGAGAGAGAAATTCTTACAAAATTCGTTCAGGGGCTGTGATGCCACCTGGATTGACCATATCTAGACCCACAGCTGATTGAGACATAAGGGTGGACACTCTTTCTTGGGGCTGAGAGGTTTGTTGAGGTTGGGTGAGGAAACGCAGACCCTTTAAAGCAATACTGTGTGGTACCCATCCCATGGGTCCCAAATCTCCAGGTTCAAGGGCATCTTCCTACATCGAAAACATGCATGAGAAACCCAGAAGATGGTACACCGTGTGATTGGGAAAGGTTTCCAAAACGCACCTCATTTCTCCTCTCCTTGTGCTCGGGTTCGCCATTCCAGCCGCTTTACTAGCAATCTCCCTCCTTGGAGAATCAGCACCTTTAACCTCCTGTTCCGTACAGGTTGCAATTTGTCCTGAGGATGAACGGGAAGAGGGGGAACCAATGAGAGACTAGCTCTAGGTGTTGGGACAGGCACAGGTCACTCTATTTTCCCATCAGGAAGAAGAATTAACCACAGGCTCAGCCTGCCGCCCGGGACCAGAATAGGGCCTGAAGCAATCCGGCGCTTTTGCGGTCAGCTCCCAAGAAAGCGAGTTGAAAAATGGAGCTCAGGGGCACTGCAATTCACAAACCTGCAGACTTATAAATGATAACTCTCGTCCACAAATATATTGAGGGAAGGCAACGAAGAGGATTTGAAAGCAAGGCAGAATTGCAGGAAACAGATTTCAGGAGGGAGATTCGAATCGCCTTTAAAGAACAGGAAAAGCGGCAAAACCTCGACAATGATGCCCTTGGCCAAAAAGGGCGGATGCGTTTTTTCCTGAATATGTTCAGGAAAAAACGCATCCGCCCTTTTTGGCCAACCAAGCAACCTGGAAAGGCAAATCAGCGCTACAAAGAAGTCTCGCTTCCCATCGGTCAAAAGGGCCATGCTGAATAAAGTGTCAAAACCAGAAATGCAGGACAGGCCATGGAGAAACGGGAGCCTGGCTACGCTGATGGGCGGGATGTAAATTGCCAACAGCCACTCTGTAGATGTGTACGGTGTGTCCTGAAACATCTAAAAAACTCAGCTTAGAGAGCATAGGGCACTTCCACTCATGGGCGTATAAATTGGGAAAACTAAAAATCAGCAAGACACAGGCACCCCAAAGTTTAGGGCTGCTCTGTTGACAAGAACCTCCACTTCGTTACACCTTAAATATCCCAGGAAAGAGAAAAATGGATAAAGAAGTTGTGGTCCTTATGTACAATGGAATATCACTCAGCCATGAAATCAACGTCATAAGGCTAGTAGCAGCATGATGAGTGGATTTAGGTACGACGATTCTAAGTGAAATAAGTCACACAGAAAAACACACTTATCATAAGATATCACTTATAGAGGGAATGTAAAAACAGCTACCCTTGAACTGAATTACAAAACAGAACAGAGTCACACGTTTAGAAGACACACTATGGCTGCTTAACGGGATAGGTGAGGTGGGGTGATGCATAAAATAACGGTTTCAAATTAGCTCAGATACCGTTCCATAAACCCAGTATGTAATAGACAAGACCTACTCCTTGCTCAGTGAATTGGACTCAAGACCCCTTATTCACCGCCCAAGAATATATCTGAATAGTAAGAATCTTAAAACCTATGTATTGATATCTCTCTGTAAGTGAGTCAAGTGGGTGTAAAGTGGCATAAACACAGCAGTGAAAAGCAGCTAAACCCCATTATAAAAATCAATTACTTTTAAAAACCCGTGAAACAAAGACAGTGAAAGAGAGAGAAATTCTTACAAAATTCGTTCAGGGTCTGTGATGCCACCTGGATTGACCATATCTAGACCCACAGCTGATTGAGACATAAGGGTGGACACTCTTGGGGCTGAGAGGTTTGGTGAGGTTGGGTGAGGAAACGCAGACCCTTTAAAGAAATACTGTGTGGTACCCATCCCATGGGTCCCAAATCTCCAGGTTCAAGGGCATCTTCCTACATCGAAAACATGCATGAGAAACCCAGAAGATGGTACACCGTGTGATTGGGAAAGGTTTCCAAAACGCACCTCATTTCTCCTCTCCTTGTGCTCGGGTTCGCCATTCCAGCCGCTTTACTAGCAATCTCCCTCCTTGGAGAATCAGCACCTTTAACCTCCTGTTCTGTACAGGTTGCAATTTCTCCTGAGGATGAACGGGAAGAGGGGGAACCAATGAGAGACTAGCTCTAGGTGTTGGGACAGGCACAGGTCACTCTATTTTCCCATCAGGAAGAAGAATTAACCACAGGCTCAGCCTGCCGCCCGGGACCAGAATAGGGCCTGAAGCAATCCTGCGCTTTTGCGGCCAGCTCCCAAGAAAGCGAGTTGAAAAATGGAGCTCAGGGGCACTGCAATTCACAAACCTGCAGACTTATAAATGATAACTCTCGTCCACAAATATATTGAGGGAAGGTAACGAAGAGGATTTGAAAGCAAGGCAGAATTGCAGGAAACAGATTTCAGGAGGGAGATTCGAATCGCCTTTAAAGAACAGGAAATGCGGCAAAACCTCGACAATGATGCCCTTGGCCAAAAAGGGCGGATGCGTTTTTTCCTGAATATGTTCAGGAAAAAACGCATCCGCCCTTTTTGGCCAACCAAGCAACCTGGAAAGGCAAATCAGCGCTACAAAGAAGTCTCGCTTCCCATCGGTCAAAAGGGCCATGCTGAATAAAGTGTCAAAACCAGAAATGCAGGACAGGCCATGGAGAAACGGGAGCCTGGCTACGCTGATGGGCGGGATGTAAATTGCCAACAGCCACTCTGGAGAAGTGTACGGTGTGTCCTGAAACATCTAAAAAACTCAGCTTAGAGAGCATAGGGCACTTCCACTCATGGGCGTATAAATTGGGAAAACTAAAAATCAGCAAGACACAGGCACCCCAAAGTTTAGGGCTGCTCTGTTGACAAGAACCTCCACTTCGTTACACCTTAAATATCCCAGGAAAGAGAAAAATGGATAAAGAAGTTGTGGTCCTTATGTACAATGGAATATCACTCAGCCATGAAATCAATGTCATAAGGCTAGTAGCAGCATGATGAGTGGATTTAGGTACGACGATTCTAAGTGAAATAAGTCACACAGAAAAACACACTTATCATAAGATATCACTTATAGAGGGAATGTAAAAACAGCTACCCTTGAACTGAATTACAAAACAGAACAGAGTCACACGTTTAGAAGACACACTATGGCTGCTTAACGGGATAGGTGAGGTGGGGTGATGCATAAAACAACGGTTTCAAATTAGCTCAGATACCGTTCCATAAACCCAGTATGTAATAGACAAGACCTACTCCTTGCTCAGTGAATTGGACTCAAGACCCCTTATTCACCGCCCAAGAATATATCTGAATAGTAAGAATCTTAAAACCTATGTATTGATATCTCTCTGTTAGTGAGTCAAGTGGGTGTAAAGCGGCATAAACACAGCAGTGAAAAGCAGCTAAACCCCATTATAAAAATCAATTACTTTTAAAAACCCGTGAAACAAAGACAGTGAAAGAGAGAGAAAATCTTACAAAATTCGTTCAGGGTCTGTGATGCCACCTGGATTGACCATATCTAGACCCACAGCTGATTGAGACATAAGGGTGGACACTCTTGGGGCTGAGAGGTTTGGTGAGGTTGGGTGAGGAAACGCAGACCCTTTAAAGCAATACTGTGTGGTGCCCATCCCATGGGTCCCAAATCTCCAGGTTCAAGGGCATCTTCCTACATCGAAAACATGCATGAGAAACCCAGAAGATGGTACACCGTGTGATTGGGAAAGGTTTCCAAAACGCACCTCATTTCTCCTCTCCTTGTGTTCGGGTTCGCCATTCCAGCCGCTTTACTAGCAATCTCCCTCCTTGGAGAATCAGCACCTTTAACCTCCTGTTCCGTACAGGTTGCAATTTGTCCTGAGGATGAACGGGAAGAGGGGGAACCAATGAGAGACTAGCTCTAGGTGTTGGGACAGGCACAGGTCACTCTATTTTCCCATCAGGAAGAAGAATTATCCACAGGCTCAGCCTGCCGCCCGGGACCAGAATAGGGCCTGAAGCAATCCTGCGCTTTTGCGGCCAGCTCCCAAGAAAGCGAGTTGAAAAATGGAGCTCAGGGGCACTGCAATTCACAAACCTGCAGACTTATAAATGATAACTCTCGTCCACAAATATATTGAGGGAAGGCAACGAAGAGGATTTGAAAGCAAGGCAGAATTGCAGGAAACAGATTTCAGGAGGGAGATTCGAATCGCCTTTAAAGAACAGGAAAAGCGGCAAAACCTCGACAATGATGCCCTTGGCCAAAAAGGGCGGATGCGTTTTTTCCTGAATATGTTCAGGAAAAAACGCATCCGCCCTTTTTGGCCAACCAAGCAACCTGGAAAGGCAAATCAGCGCTACAAAGAAGTCTCGCTTCCCATCGCTCAAAAGGGCCATGCTGAATAAAGTGTCAAAACCAGAAATGCAGGACAGGCCATGGAGAAACGGGAGCCTGGCTACGCTGATGGGCGGGATGTAAATTGCCAACAGCCACTCTGGAGAAGTGTACGGTGTGTCCTGAAACATCTAAAAAAACTCAGCTTAGAGAGCATAGTGCACTTCCACTCATGGGCGTATAAATTGGGAAAACTAAAAATCAGCAAGACACAGGCACCCCAAAGTTTAGGGCTGCTCTGTTGACAAGAACCTCCACTTCGTTACACCTTAAATATCACAGGAAAGAGAAAAATGGATAAAGAAGTTGTGGTCCTTATGTACAATGGAATATCACTCAGCCATGAAATCAACGTCATAAGGCTAGTAGCAGCATGATGAGTGGATTTAGGTACGACGATTCTAAGTGAAATAAGTCACACAGAAAAGGACACTTATCATAAGATATCACTTATCGAGGGAATGTAAAAACCGCTACCCTTGAACTGAATTACAAAACAGAAAAGAGTCACACGTTTAGAAAACACACTATGGCTGCTTAACGGGAAAGGTGAGGTGGGGTGATGCATAAAACAAGGGTTTCAAATTAGCTCAGATACCGTTCCATAAACCCAATAGGTAATAGACAAGACCTACTCCTTGCTCAGTGAATTGGACTCAACACCTCCTATTCACCGCCCAAGAATCTATCTGACTAGTAAGAATCTTAAAACCTATGTATTGATATCTCTCTGTAAGTGAGTCAAGTGGGTGTAAAGCGGCATAAACACAGCAGTGAAAAGCAGCTAAACCCCATTATAAAAATCAATTACTTTTAAAAACCCGTGAAACAAAGACAGTGAAAGAGAGAGAAATTCTTACAAAATTCGTTCAGGGGCTGTGATGCCACCTGGATTGACCATATCTAGACGCACAGCTGATTGAGACATAAGGGTGGACACTCTTGGGGCTGAAAGGTTTGGTGAGGTTGGGTGAGGAAACGCAGACCCTTTAAAGTAATACTGCGTGGTGCCCATCCCATGGGTCCCACATCTCCAGGTTCAAGGGCATCTTCCTACATCGAAAACATGCATGAGAAACCCAGAAGATGGTACACCGTGTGATCGGGCAAGGTTTCCAAAACGCACCTCATTTCTCATCTCCTTGTGCTAGGGTTCGCCATTCCAGCCGCTTTACTAGCAATCTCCCTCCTTGGAGAATCAGCACCTTTAACCTCCTGTTCCGTACAGGTTGCAATTTGTCCTGAGGATGAACGGGAAGAAGGGGAACCAATGAGAGACTAGCTCTAAGTGTTGGGACAGGCACAGGTCACTCTATTTTCCCATCAGGAAGAAGAATTAACCACAGGTTCAGCCTGCCGCCCGGGACCAGAATAGGGCCTGAAGCAATCCTGCGCTTTTGCGGCCAGCTCCCAAGAAAGCGAGTTGAAAAATGGAGCTCAGGGGCACTGCAATTCACAAACCTGCAGACTTATAAATGATAACTCTCGTCCACAAATATATTGAGGGAAGGCAACAAAGCGGATTTGAAAGCAAGGCAGAATTGCAGGAAACAGATCTCAGGAGGGAGATTCGAATCGCCTTTAAAGCACAGGAAAAGCGGCAAAACCTCGACAATGATGCCCTTGGCCAAAAAGGGCGGATGCGTTTTTTCCTGAATATATTCAGGAAAAAACGCATCCGCCCTTTTTGGCCAACCAAGCAACCTGGAAAGGCAAATCAGCGCTACAAAGAAGTCTCGCTTCCCATCGGTCAAAAGGGCCATGCTGAATAAAGTGTCAAAACCAGAAATGCAGGACAGGCCATGGAGAAACGGGAGCCTGGCTACGCTGATGGGCGGGATGTAAATTGCCAACAGCCACTCTGGAGAAGTGTACGGTATGTCCTGAAACATCTAAAAAAACTCAGCTTAGAGAGCATAGGGCACTTCCACTCATGGGCGTATAAATTGGGAAAACTAAAAATCAGCAAGACACAGGCACCCCAAAGTTTAGGGCTGCTCTGTTGACAAGAACCTCCACTTCGTTACACCTTAAATATCCCAGGAAAGAGAAAAATGGATAAAGAAGTTGTGGTCCTTCTGTACAATGGAATATCACTCAGCCATGAAATCAACGTCATAAGGCTAGTAGCAGCATGATGAGTGGATTTAGGTACGACGATTCTAAGTGAAATAAGTCACACAGAAAAGGACACTTATCATAAGATATCACTTATCGAGGGAATGTAAAAACCGCTACCCTTGAACTGAATTACAAAACAGAACAGAGTCACACATTTAGAAAACACACTATGGCTGCTTAACGGGAAAGGTGAGGTGGGGTGATGCATAAAACAAGGGTTTCAAATTAGCTCAGATACCGTTCCATAAACCCAATAGGTAATAGACAAGACCTACTCCTTGCTCAGTGAATTGGACTCAACACCTCCTATTCACCGCCCAAGAATATATCTGACTAGTAAGAATCTTAAAACCTATGTATTGATATCTCTCTGTAAGTGAGTCAAGTGGGTGTAAAGCGGCATAAACACAGCAGTGAAAAGCAGCTAAACCCCATTATAAAAATCAATTACTTTTAAAAACCCGTGAAACAAAGACAGTGAAAGAGAGAGAAATTCTTACAAAATTCGTTCAGGGGCTGTGATGCCACCTGGATTGACCATATCTAGACGCACAGCTGATTGAGACATAAGGTTGGACACTCTTGGGGCTGAAAGGTTTGGTGAGGTTGGGTGAGGAAACGCAGACCCTTTAAAGTAATACTGCGTGGTGCCCATCCCATGGGTCCCAAATCTCCAGGTTCAAGGGCATCTTCCTACATCGAAAACATGCATGAGAAACCCAGAAGATGGTACACCGTGTGATCGGGCAAGGTTTCCAAAACGCACCTCATTTCTCATCTCCTTGTGCTCGGGTTCGCCATTCCAGCCGCTTTACTAGCAATCTCCCTCCTTGGAGAATCAGCACCTTTAACCTCCTGTTCCGTACAGGTTGCAATTTGTCCTGAGGATGAACGGGAAGAAGGGGAACCAATGAGAGACTAGCTCTAAGTGTTGGGACAGGCACAGGTCACTCTATTTTCCCATCAGGAAGAAGAATTAACCACAGGTTCAGCCTGCCGCCCGGGACCAGAATAGGGCCTGAAGCAATCCTGCGCTTTTGCGGCCAGCTCCCAAGAAAGCGAGTTGAAAAATGGAGCTCAGGGGCACTGCAATTCACAAACCTGCAGACTTATAAATGATAACTCTCGTCCACAAATATATTGAGGGAAGGCAACGAAGAGGATTTGAAAGCAAGGCAGAATTGCAGGAAACAGATCTCAGGAGGGAGATTCGAATCGCCTTTAAAGCACAGGAAAAGCGGCAAAACCTCGACAATGATGCCCTTGGCCAAAAAGGGCGGATGCGTTTTTTCCTGAATATATTCAGGAAAAAACGCATCCGCCCTTTTTGGCCAACCAAGCAACCTGGAAAGGCAAATCAGCGCTACAAAGAAGTCTCGCTTCCCATCGGTCAAAAGGGCCATGCTGAATAAAGTGTCAAAACCAGAAATGCAGGACAGGCCATGGAGAAACGGGAGCCTGGCTACGCTGATGGGCGGTATGTAAATTGCCAAGAGCCACTCTGGAGAAGTGTACGGTGTGTCCTGAAACATCTAAAAAACTCAGCTTAGAGAGCATAGGGCACTTCCACTCATGGGCGTATAAATTGGGAAAACTAAAAATCAGCAAGACACAGGCACCCCAAAGTTTAGGGCTGCTCTGTTGACAAGAACCTCCACTTCGTTACACCTTAAATATCCCAGGAAAGAGAAAAATGGATAAAGAAGTTGTGGTCCTTATGTACAATGGAATATCACTCAGCCATGAAATCAACGTCATAAGGCTAGTAGCAGCATGATGAGTGGATTTAGGTACGACGATTCTAAGTGAAATAAGTCACACAGAAAAGGACACTTATCATAAGATATCACTTATCGAGGGAATGTAAAAACCGCTACCCTTGAACTGAATTACAAAACAGAACAGAGTCACACGTTTAGAAAACACACTATGGCTGCTTAACGGGAAAGGTGAGGTGGGGTGATGCATAAAACAAGGGTTTCAAATTAGCTCAGATACCATTCCATAAACCCAATAGGTAATAGACAAGACCTACTCCTTGCTCAGTGAATTGGACTCAACACCCCCTATTCACCGCCCAAGAATATATCTGACTAGTAAGAATCTTAAAACCTATGTATTGATATCTCTCTGTAAGTGAGTCAAGTGAGTGTAAAGCGGCATAAACACAGCAGTGAAAAGCAGCTAAATCCCATTATAAAAATCAATTACTTTTAAAAACCCGTGAAACAAAGACAGTGAAAGAGAGAGAAATTCTTACAAAATTCGTTCAGGGACTGTGATGCCACCAGGATTGACCATATCTAGACCCACAGCTGATTGAGACATAAGGGTGGACACTCTTGGGGCTGAGAGGTTGGGTGAGGTTGGGTGAGGAAACTCAGACCCTTTAAAGCAATACTGCGTGGTACCCATCCCATGGGTCCCAAATCTCCAGGTTCAAGGGCATCTTCCTACATCGAAAACATGCATGAGAAACCCAGAAGATGGTACACCGTGTGATCGGGCAAGGTTTCCAAAACGCACCTCATTTCTCATCTCCTTGTGCTCGGGTTCGCCATTCCAGCCGCTTTACTAGCAATCTCCCTCCTTGGAGAATCAGCACCTTTAACCTCCTGTTCCGTACAGGTTGCAATTTGTCCTGAGGATGAACGGGAAGAAGGGGAACCAATGAGAGACTAGCTCTAAGTGTTGGGACAGGCACAGGTCACTCTATTTTCCCATCAGGAAGAAGAATTAACCACAGGTTCAGCCTGCCGCCCGGGACCAGAATAGGGCCTGAAGCAATCCTGCGCTTTTGCGGCCAGCTCCCAAGAAAGCGAGTTGAAAAATGGAGCTCAGGGGCACTGCAATTCACAAACCTGCAGACTTATAAATGATAACTCTCGTCCACAAATATATTGAGGGAAGGCAACAAAGCGGATTTGAAAGCAAGGCAGAATTGCAGGAAACAGATCTCAGGAGGGAGATTCGAATCGCCTTTAAAGCACAGGAAAAGCGGCAAAACCTCGACAATGATGCCCTTGGCCAAAAAGGGCGGATGCGTTTTTTCCTGAATATATTCAGGAAAAAACGCATCCGCCCTTTTTGGCCAACCAAGCAACCTGGAAAGGCAAATCAGCGCTACAAAGAAGTCTCGCTTCCCATCGGTCAAAAGGGCCATGCTGAATAAAGTGTCAAAACCAGAAATGCAGGACAGGCCATGGAGAAACGGGAGCCTGGCTACGCTGATGGGCGGGATGTAAATTGCCAACAGCCACTCTGGAGAAGTGTACGGTATGTCCTGAAACATCTAAAAAAACTCAGCTTAGAGAGCATAGGGCACTTCCACTCATGGGCGTATAAATTGGGAAAACTAAAAATCAGCAAGACACAGGCACCCCAAAGTTTAGGGCTGCTCTGTTGACAAGAACCTCCACTTCGTTACACCTTAAATATCCCAGGAAAGAGAAAAATGGATAAAGAAGTTGTGGTCCTTATGTACAATGGAATATCACTCAGCCATGAAATCAACGTCATAAGGCTAGTAGCAGCATGATGAGTGGATTTAGGTACGACGATTCTAAGTGAAATAAGTCACACAGAAAAGGACACTTATCATAAGATATCACTTATCGAGGGAATGTAAAAACCGCTACCCTTGAACTGAATTACAAAACAGAACAGAGTCACACATTTAGAAAACACACTATGGCTGCTTAACGGGAAAGGTGAGGTGGGGTGATGCATAAAACAAGGGTTTCAAATTAGCTCAGATACCGTTCCATAAACCCAATAGGTAATAGACAAGACCTACTCCTTGCTCAGTGAATTGGACTCAACACCTCCTATTCACCGCCCAAGAATATATCTGACTAGTAAGAATCTTAAAACCTATGTATTGATATCTCTCTGTAAGTGAGTCAAGTGGGTGTAAAGCGGCATAAACACAGCAGTGAAAAGCAGCTAAACCCCATTATAAAAATCAATTACTTTTAAAAACCCGTGAAACAAAGACAGTGAAAGAGAGAGAAATTCTTACAAAATTCGTTCAGGGGCTGTGATGCCACCTGGATTGACCATATCTAGACGCACAGCTGATTGAGACATAAGGTTGGACACTCTTGGGGCTGAAAGGTTTGGTGAGGTTGGGTGAGGAAACGCAGACCCTTTAAAGTAATACTGCGTGGTGCCCATCCCATGGGTCCCAAATCTCCAGGTTCAAGGGCATCTTCCTACATCGAAAACATGCATGAGAAACCCAGAAGATGGTACACCGTGTGATCGGGCAAGGTTTCCAAAACGCACCTCATTTCTCATCTCCTTGTGCTCGGGTTCGCCATTCCAGCCGCTTTACTAGCAATCTCCCTCCTTGGAGAATCAGCACCTTTAACCTCCTGTTCCGTACAGGTTGCAATTTGTCCTGAGGATGAACGGGAAGAAGGGGAACCAATGAGAGACTAGCTCTAAGTGTTGGGACAGGCACAGGTCACTCTATTTTCCCATCAGGAAGAAGAATTAACCACAGGTTCAGCCTGCCGCCCGGGACCAGAATAGGGCCTGAAGCAATCCTGCGCTTTTGCGGCCAGCTCCCAAGAAAGCGAGTTGAAAAATGGAGCTCAGGGGCACTGCAATTCACAAACCTGCAGACTTATAAATGATAACTCTCGTCCACAAATATATTGAGGGAAGGCAACGAAGAGGATTTGAAAGCAAGGCAGAATTGCAGGAAACAGATCTCAGGAGGGAGATTCGAATCGCCTTTAAAGCACAGGAAAAGCGGCAAAACCTCGACAATGATGCCCTTGGCCAAAAAGGGCGGATGCGTTTTTTCCTGAATATATTCAGGAAAAAACGCATCCGCCCTTTTTGGCCAACCAAGCAACCTGGAAAGGCAAATCAGCGCTACAAAGAAGTCTCGCTTCCCATCGGTCAAAAGGGCCATGCTGAATAAAGTGTCAAAACCAGAAATGCAGGACAGGCCATGGAGAAACGGGAGCCTGGCTACGCTGATGGGCGGTATGTAAATTGCCAAGAGCCACTCTGGAGAAGTGTACGGTGTGTCCTGAAACATCTAAAAAACTCAGCTTGGAGAGCATAGGGCACTTCCACTCATGGGCGTATAAATTGGGAAAACTAAAAATCAGCAAGACACAGGCACCCCAAAGTTTAGGGCTGCTCTGTTGACAAGAACCTCCACTTCGTTACACCTTAAATATCCCAGGAAAGAGAAAAATGGATAAAGAAGTTGTGGTCCTTATGTACAATGGAATATCACTCAGCCATGAAATCAACGTCATAAGGCTAGTAGCAGCATGATGAGTGGATTTAGGTACGACGATTCTAAGTGAAATAAGTCACACAGAAAAGGACACTTATCATAAGATATCACTTATCGAGGGAATGTAAAAACCGCTACCCTTGAACTGAATTACAAAACAGAACAGAGTCACACGTTTAGAAAACACACTATGGCTGCTTAACGGGAAAGGTGAGGTGGGGTGATGCATAAAACAAGGGTTTCAAATTAGCTCAGATACCGTTCCATAAACCCAATAGGTAATAGACAAGACCTACTCCTTGCTCAGTGAATTGGACTCAACACCCCCTATTCACCGCCCAAGAATATATCTGACTAGTAAGAATCTTAAAACCTATGTATTGATATCTCTCTGTAAGTGAGTCAAGTGAGTGTAAAGCGGCATAAACACAGCAGTGAAAAGCAGCTAAATCCCATTATAAAAATCAATTACTTTTAAAAACCCGTGAAACAAAGACAGTGAAAGAGAGAGAAATTCTTACAAAATTCGTTCAGGGGCTGTGATGCCACCTGGATTGACCATATCTAGACCCACAGCTGATTGAGACATAAGGGTGGACACTCTTGGGGCTGAGAGGTTTGGTGAGGTTGGGTGAGGAAACGCAGACGCTTTAAAGTAATACTGCGTGGTGCCCATCCCATGGGTCCCAAATCTCCAGGTTCAAGGGCATCTTCCTCATCGAAACATGCATGAGAAACCCAGAAGATGGTACACCGTGTGATCGGGCAAGGTTTCCAAAACGCACCTCATTTCTCATCTCCTTGTGCTCGGGTTCGCCATTCCAGCCGCTTTACTAGCAATCTCCCTCCTTGGAGAATCAGCACCTTTAAACTCCTGTTCCGTACAGGTTGCAATTTGTCCTGAGGATGAACGGGAAGAGGGGGAACCAATGAGAGACTAGCTCTAGGTGTTGGGACAGGCACAGGTCACTCTATTTTCCCATCAGGAAGAAGAATTAACCACAGGCTCAGCCTGCCGCCCGGGACCAGAATAGGGCCTGAAGCAATCCTGCGCTTTTGCGGCCAGCTCCCAAGAAAGCGAGTTGAAAAATGGAGCTCAGGGGCACTGCAATTCACAAACCTGCAGACTTATAAATGATAACTCTCGTCCACAAATATATTGAGGGAAGGCAACGAAGAGGATTTGAAAGCAAGGCAGAATTGCAGGAAACAGATCTCAGGAGGGAGATTCGAATCGCCTTTAAAGAACAGGAAAAGCGGCAAAACCTCGACAATGATGCCCTTGGCCAAAAAGGGCGGATGCGTTTTTTCCTGAATATGTTCAGGAAAAAACGCATCCGCCCTTTTTGGCCAACCAAGCAACCTGGAAAGGCAAATCAGCACTATAAAGAAGTCTCGCTTCCCATCGGTCAAAAGGGCCATGCTGAATAAAGTGTCAAAACCAGAAATGCAGGACAGGCCATGGAGAAACGGGAGCCTGGCTACGCTGATGGGCGGGATGTAAATTGCCAAGAGCCACTCTGGAGAAGTGTACGGTGTGTCCTGAAACATCTAAAAAACTCAGCTTAGAGAGCATAGGGCACTTCCACTCATGGGCGTATAAATTGGGAAAACTAAAAATCAGCAAGACACAGGCACCCCAAAGTTTAGGGCTGCTCTGTTGACAAGAACCTCCACTTCGTTACACCTTAAATATCCCAGGAAAGAGAAAAATGGATAAAGAAGTTGTGGTCCTTATGTACAATGGAATATCACTCAGCCATGAAATCAACGTCATAAGGCTAGTAGCAGCATGATGAGTGGATTTAGGTACGACGATTCTAAGTGAAATAAGTCACACAGAAAAGGACACATATCATAAGATATCACTTATCGAGGGAATGTAAAAACCGCTACCCTTGAACTGAATTACAAAACAGAACAGAGTCACACGTTTAGAAAACACACTACGGCTGCTTAACGGGAAAGGTGAGGTGGGGTGATGCATAAAACAAGGGTTTCAAATTAGCTCAGATACCGTTCCATAAACCCAATAGGTAATAGACAAGACCTACTCCTTGCTCAGTGAATTGGACTCAACACCCCCTATTCACCGCCCAAGAATATATCTGACTAGTAAGAATCTTAAAACCTATGTATTGATATCTCTCTGTAAGTGAGTCAAGTGGGTGTATAGCGGCATAAACACAGCAGTGAAAAGCAGCTAAACCCCATTATAAAAATCAATTACTTTTAAAAACCCGTGAAACAAAGACAGTGAAAGAGAGAGAAATTCTTACAAAATTCGTTCAGGGGCTGTGATGCCACCTGGATTGACCATATCTAGACCCACAGTTGATTGAGACATAAGGGTGGACACTCTTGGGGCTGAGAGGTTTGGTGAGGTTGGGTGAGGAAACGCAGACGCTTTAAAGTAATACTGCGTGGTGCCCATCCCATGGGTCCCAAATCTCCAGGTTCAAGGGCATCTTCCTCATCGAAAACATGCATGAGAAACCCAGAAGATGGTACACCGTGTGATCGGGCAAGGTTTCCAAAACGCACCTCATTTCTCATCTCCTTGTGCTCGGGTTCGCCATTCCAGCCGCTTTACTAGCAATCTCCCTCCTTGGAGAATCAGCACCTTTAAACTCCTGTTCCGTACAGGTTGCAATTTGTCCTGAGGATGAACGGGAAGAGGGGGAACCAATGAGAGACTAGCTCTAGGTGTTGGGACAGGCACAGGTCACTCTATTTTCCCATCAGGAAGAAGAATTAACCACAGGCTCAGCCTGCCGCCCGGGACCAGAATAGGGCCTGAAGCAATCCTGCGCTTTTGCGGCCAGCTCCCAAGAAAGCGAGTTGAAAAATGGAGCTCAGGGGCACTGCAATTCACAAACCTGCAGACTTATAAATGATAACTCTCGTCCACAAATATATTGAGGGAAGGCAACGAAGAGGATTTGAAAGCAAGGCAGAATTGCAGGAAACAGATCTCAGGAGGGAGATTCGAATCGCCTTTAAAGAAAAGGAAAAGCGGCAAAACCTCGACAATGATGCCCTTGGCCAAAAAGGGCGGATGCGTTTTTTCCTGAATATGTTCAGGAAAAAACGCATCCGCCCTTTTTGGCCAACCAAGCAACCTGGAAAGGCAAATCAGCACTATAAAGAAGTCTCGCTTCCCATCGGTCAAAAGGGCCATGCTGAATAAAGTGTCAAAACCAGAAATGCAGGACAGGCCATGGAGAAACGGGAGCCTGGCTACGCTGATGGGCGGGTTGTAAATTGCCAAGAGCCACTCTGGAGAAGTGTACGGTGTGTCCTGAAACATCTAAAAAACTCAGCTTAGAGAGCATAGGGCACTTCCACTCATGGGCGTATAAATTGGGAAAACTAAAAATCAGCAAGACACAGGCACCCCAAAGTTTAGGGCTGCTCTGTTGACAAGAACCTCCACTTCGTTACACCTTAAATATCCCAGGAAAGAGAAAAATGGATAAAGAAGTTGTGGTCCTTATGTACAATGGAATATCACTCAGCCATGAAATCAACGTCATAAGGCTAGTAGCAGCATGATGAGTGGATTTAGGTACGACGATTCTAAGTGAAATAAGTCACACAGAAAAGGACACTTATCATAAGATATCACTTATCGAGGGAATGTAAAAACCGCTACCCTTGAACTGAATTACAAAACAGAACAGAGTCACACGTTTAGAAAACACACTATGGCTGCTTAACGGGAAAGGTGAGGTGGGGTGATGCATAAAACAAGGGTTTCAAATTAGCTCAGATACCGTTCCATAAACCCAATAGGTAATAGACAAGACCTACTCCTTGCTCAGTGAATTGGACTCAACACCCCCTATTCACCGCCCAAGAATATATCTGACTAGTAAGAATCTTAAAACCTATGTATTGATATCTCTCTGTAAGTGAGTCAAGTGGGTGTATAGCGGCATAAACACAGCAGTGAAAAGCAGCTAAACCCCATTATAAAAATCAATTACTTTTAAAAACCCGTGAAACAAAGACAGTGAAAGAGAGAGAAATTCTTACAAAATTCGTTCAGGGGCTGTGATGCCACCTGGATTGACCATATCTAGACCCACAGTTGATTGAGACATAAGGGTGGACACTCTTGGGGCTGAGAGGTTTGGTGAGGTTGGGTGAGGAAACGCAGACGCTTTAAAGTAATACTGCGTGGTGCCCATCCCATGGGTCCCAAATCTCCAGGTTCAAGGGCATCTTCCTCATCGAAAACATGCATGAGAAACCCAGAAGATGGTACACCGTGTGATCGGGCAAGGTTTCCAAAACGCACCTCATTTCTCATCTCCTTGTGCTCGGGTTCGCCATTCCAGCCGCTTTACTAGCAATCTCCCTCCTTGGAGAATCAGCACCTTTAAACTCCTGTTCCGTACAGGTTGCAATTTGTCCTGAGGATGAACGGGAAGAGGGGGAACCAATGAGAGACTAGCTCTAGGTGTTGGGACAGGCACAGGTCACTCTATTTTCCCATCAGGAAGAAGAATTAACCACAGGCTCAGCCTGCCGCCCGGGACCAGAATAGGGCCTGAAGCAATCCTGCGCTTTTGCGGCCAGCTCCCAAGAAAGCGAGTTGAAAAATGGAGCTCAGGGGCACTGCAATTCACAAACCTGCAGACTTATAAATGATAACTCTCGTCCACAAATATATTGAGGGAAGGCAACGAAGAGGATTTGAAAGCAAGGCAGAATTGCAGGAAACAGATCTCAGGAGGGAGATTCGAATCGCCTTTAAAGAACAGGAAAAGCGGCAAAACCTCGACAATGATGCCCTTGGCCAAAAAGGGCGGATGCGTTTTTTCCTGAATATGTTCAGGAAAAAACGCATCCGCCCTTTTTGGCCAACCAAGCAACCTGGAAAGGCAAATCAGCACTATAAAGAAGTCTCGCTTCCCATCGGTCAAAAGGGCCATGCTGAATAAAGTGTCAAAACCAGAAATGCAGGACAGGCCATGGAGAAACGGGAGCCTGGCTACGCTGATGGGCGGGATGTAAATTGCCAAGAGCCACTCTGGAGAAGTGTACGGTGTGTCCTGAAACATCTAAAAAACTCAGCTTAGAGAGCATAGGGCACTTCCACTCATGGGCGTATAAATTGGGAAAACTAAAAATCAGCAAGACACAGGCACCCCAAAGTTTAGGGCTGCTCTGTTGACAAGAACCTCCACTTCGTTACACCTTAAATATCCCAGGAAAGAGAAAAATGGATAAAGAAGTTGTGGTCCTTATGTACAATGGAATATCACTCAGCCATGAAATCAACGTCATAAGGCTAGTAGCAGCATGATGAGTGGATTTAGGTACGACGATTCTAAGTGAAATAAGTCACACAGAAAAGGACACTTATCATAAGATATCACTTATCGAGGGAATGTAAAAACCGCTACCCTTGAACTGAATTACAAAACAGAACAGAGTCACACGTTTAGAAAACACACTATGGCTGCTTAACGGGAAAGGTGAGGTGGGGTGATGCATAAAACAAGGGTTTCAAATTAGCTCAGATACCGTTCCATAAACCCAATAGGTAATAGACAAGACCTACTCCTTGCTCAGTGAATTGGACTCAACACCCCCTATTCACCGCCCAAGAATATATCTGACTAGTAAGAATCTTAAAACCTATGTATTGATATCTCTCTGTAAGTGAGTCAAGTGGGTGTAAAGCGGCATAAACACAGCAGTGAAAAGCAGCTAAACCCCATTATAAAAATCAATTACTTTTAAAAACCCGTGAAACAAAGACAGTGAAACAGAGAGAAATTCTTACAAAATTCGTTCAGGGGCTGTGATGCCACCTGGATTGACCATATCTAGACCCACAGTTGATTGAGACATAAGGGTGGACACTCTTGGGGCTGAGAGATTTGGTGAGGTTGGGTGAGGAAACGCAGACCCTTTAAAGTAATACTGCGTGGTGCCCATCCCATGGGTCCCAAATCTCCAGGTTCAAGGGCATCTTCCTACATCGAAAACATGCATGAGAAACCCAGAAGATGGTACACCATGTGATCGGGCAAGGTTTCCAAAACGCACCTCATTTCTCATCTCCTTGTGCTCGGGTTCGCCATTCCAGCCGCTTTACTAGCAATCTCCCTCCTTGGAGAATCAGCACCTTTAACCTCCTGTTCCGTACAGGTTGCAATTTGTCCTGAGGATGAACGGGAAGAGGGGGAACCAATGAGAGACTAGCTCTAGGTGTTGGGACAGGCACAGGTCACTCTATTTTCCCATCAGGAAGAAGAATTAACCACAGGCTCAGCCTGCCGCCCGGGACCAGAATAGGGCCTGAAGCAATCCTGCGCTTTTGCGGCCAGCTCCCAAGAAAGCGAGTTGAAAAATGGAGCTCAGGGGCACTGCAATTCACAAACCTGCAGACTTATAAATGATAACTCTCGTTCACAAATATATTGAGGGAAGGCAACGAAGAGGATTTGAAAGCAAGGCAGAATTGCAGGAAACAGATCTCAGGAGGGAGATTCGAATCGCCTTTAAAGAACAGGAAAAGCGGCAAAACCTCGACAATGATGCCCTTGGCCAAAAAGGGCGGATGCGTTTTTTCCTGAATATATTCAGGAAAAAACGCATCCGCCCTTTTTGGCCAACCAAGCAACCTGGAAAGGCAAATCAGCGCTACAAAGAAGTCTCGCTTCCCATCGGTCAAAAGGGCCATGCTGAATAAAGTGTCAAAACCAGAAATGCAGGACAGGCCATGGAGAAACGGGAGCCTGGCTACGCTGATGGGCGGGATGTAAATTGCCAAGAGCCACTCTGGAGAAGTGTACGGTGTGTCCTGAAACATCTAAAAAACTCAGCTTAGAGAGCATAGGGCACTTCCACTCATGGGCGTATAAATTGGGAAAACTAAAAATCAGCAAGACACAGGCACCCCAAAGTTTAGGGCTGCTCTGTTGACAAGAACCTCCACTTCGTTACACCTTAAATATCCCAGGAAAGAGAAAAATGGATAAAGAAGTTGTGGTCCTTATGTACAAAGGAATATCACTCAGCCATGAAATCAACGTCATAAGGCTAGTAGCAGCATGATGAGTGGATTTAGGTACGACGATTCTAAGTGAAATAAGTCACACAGAAAAGGACACTTATCATAAGATATCACTTATAGAGGGAATGTAAAAACCGCTACCCTTGAACTGAATTACAAAACAGAACAGAGTCACACGTTTAGAAAACACACTACGGCTGCTTAACGGGAAAGGTGAGGTGGGGTGATGCATAAAACAAGGGTTTCAAATTAGCTCAGATACCGTTCCATAAACTCAATATGTAATAGACAAGACCTACTCCTTGCTCAGTGAATTGGACTCAACACCCCCTATTCACCGCCCAAGAATATATCTGACTAGTAAGAATCTTAAAACCTATGTATTGATATCTCTCTGTAAGTGAGTCAAGTGGGTGTAAAGCGGCATAAACACAGCAGTGAAAAGCAGCTAAACCCCATTATAAAGTCAATACTTTTAAAAACCCGTGAAACAAAGACAGTGAAAGAGAGAGAAATTCTTACAAAATTCGTTCAGGGGCTGTGATGCCACCTGGATTGACCATATCTAGACCCACAGTTGATTGAGACATAAGGGTGGACACTCTTGGGGCTGAGAGGTTTGGTGAGGTTGGGTGAGGAAACGCAGACCCTTTAAAGTAATACTGCGTGGTGCCCATCCCATGGGTCCCAAATCTCCAGGTTCAAGGGCATCTTCCTACATCGAAAACATGCATGAGAAACCCAGAAGATGGTACACCGGTGATCGGGAAAGGTTTCCAAAACGCACCTCATTTCTCATCTCCTTGTGCTCGGGTTCGCCATTCCAGCCGCTTTACTAGCAATCTCCCTCCTTGGAGAATCAGCACCTTTAAACTCCTGTTCCGTACAGGTTGCAATTTGTCCTGAGGATGAACGGGAAGAGGGGGAACCAATGAGAGACTAGCTCTAGGTGTTGGGACAGGCACAGGTCACTCTATTTTCCCATCAAGAAGAAGAATTAACCACAGGCTCAGCCTGCCGCCCGGGACCAGAATAGGGCCTGAAGCAATCCTGCGCTTTTGCGGCCAGCTCCCAAGAAAGCGAGTTGAAAAATGGAGCTCAGGGGCACTGCAATTCACAAACCTGCAGACTTATAAATGATAACTCTCGTCCACAAATATATTGAGGGGAGGCAACGAAGAGGATTTGAAAGCAAGGCAGAATTGCAGGAAACAGATCTCAGGAGGGAGATTCGAATCGCTTTTAAAGAACAGGAAAAGCGGCAAAACCTCGACAATGATGCCCTTGGCCAAAAAGGGCGTACGCGTTTTTTCCTGAATATGTTCAGGAAAAAACGCATCCGCCCTTTTTGGCCAACCAAGCAACCTGGAAAGGCAAATCCGCACTATAAAGAAGTCTCGCTTCCCATCGGTCAAAAGGGCCATGCTGAATAAAGTGTCAAAATCAGAAATGCAAGACAGGCCATGGAGAAACGGGAGCCTGGCTACGCTGATGGGCGGGATGTAAATTGCCAAGAGCCACTCTGGAGAAGTGTACGGTGTGTCCTGAAACATCTAAAAAACTCAGCTTAGAGAGCATAGGGCACTTCCACTCATGGGCGTATAAATTGGGAAAACTAAAAATCAGCAAGACACAGGCACCCCAAAGTTTAGGGCTGCTCTGTTGACAAGAACCTCCACTTCGTTACACCTTAAATATCCCAGGAAAGAGAAAAATGGATAAAGAAGTTGTGGTCCTTATGTACAATGGAATATCACTCAGCCATGAAATCAACGTCATAAGGCTAGTAGCAGCATGATGAGTGGATTTAGGTACGACGATTCTAAGTGAAATAAGTCACACAGAAAAGGACACTTATCATAAGATATCACTTATCGAGGGAATGTAAAAACCGCTACCCTTGAACTGAATTACAAAACAGAACAGAGTCACACGTTTAGAAAACACACTATGGCTGCTTAACGGGAAAGGTGAGGTGGGGTGATGCATAAAACAAGGGTTTCAAATTAGCTCAGATACCGTTCCATAAACCCAATAGGTAATAGACAAGACCTACTCCTTGCTCAGTGAATTGGACTCAACACCCCCTATTCACCGCCCAAGAATATATCTGACTAGTAAGAATCTTAAAACCTATGTATTGATATCTCTCTGTAAGTGAGTCAAGTGGGTGTAAAGCGGCATAAACACAGCAGTGAAAAGCAGCTAAACCCCATTATAAAAATCAATTACTTTTAAAAACCCGTGAAACAAAGACAGTGAAACAGAGAGAAATTCTTACAAAATTCGTTCAGGGGCTGTGATGCCACCTGGATTGACCATATCTAGACCCACAGTTGATTGAGACATAAGGGTGGACACTCTTGGGGCTGAGAGATTTGGTGAGGTTGGGTGAGGAAACGCAGACCCTTTAAAGTAATACTGCGTGGTGCCCATCCCATGGGTCCCAAATCTCCAGGTTCAAGGGCATCTTCCTACATCGAAAACATGCATGAGAAACCCAGAAGATGGTACACCATGTGATCGGGCAAGGTTTCCAAAACGCACCTCATTTCTCATCTCCTTGTGCTCGGGTTCGCCATTCCAGCCGCTTTACTAGCAATCTCCCTCCTTGGAGAATCAGCACCTTTAACCTCCTGTTCCGTACAGGTTGCAATTTGTCCTGAGGATGAACGGGAAGAGGGGGAACCAATGAGAGACTAGCTCTAGGTGTTGGGACAGGCACAGGTCACTCTATTTTCCCATCAGGAAGAAGAATTAACCACAGGCTCAGCCTGCCGCCCGGGACCAGAATAGGGCCTGAAGCAATCCTGCGCTTTTGCGGCCAGCTCCCAAGAAAGCGAGTTGAAAAATGGAGCTCAGGGGCACTGCAATTCACAAACCTGCAGACTTATAAATGATAACTCTCGTTCACAAATATATTGAGGGAAGGCAACGAAGAGGATTTGAAAGCAAGGCAGAATTGCAGGAAACAGATCTCAGGAGGGAGATTCGAATCGCCTTTAAAGAACAGGAAAAGCGGCAAAACCTCGACAATGATGCCCTTGGCCAAAAAGGGCGGATGCGTTTTTTCCTGAATATATTCAGGAAAAAACGCATCCGCCCTTTTTGGCCAACCAAGCAACCTGGAAAGGCAAATCAGCGCTACAAAGAAGTCTCGCTTCCCATCGGTCAAAAGGGCCATGCTGAATAAAGTGTCAAAACCAGAAATGCAGGACAGGCCATGGAGAAACGGGAGCCTGGCTACGCTGATGGGCGGGATGTAAATTGCCAAGAGCCACTCTGGAGAAGTGTACGGTGTGTCCTGAAACATCTAAAAAACTCAGCTTAGAGAGCATAGGGCACTTCCACTCATGGGCGTATAAATTGGGAAAACTAAAAATCAGCAAGACACAGGCACCCCAAAGTTTAGGGCTGCTCTGTTGACAAGAACCTCCACTTCGTTACACCTTAAATATCCCAGGAAAGAGAAAAATGGATAAAGAAGTTGTGGTCCTTATGTACAAAGGAATATCACTCAGCCATGAAATCAACGTCATAAGGCTAGTAGCAGCATGATGAGTGGATTTAGGTACGACGATTCTAAGTGAAATAAGTCACACAGAAAAGGACACTTATCATAAGATATCACTTATCGAGGGAATGTAAAAACCGCTACCCTTGAACTGAATTACAAAACAGAACAGAGTCACACGTTTAGAAAACACACTATGGCTGCTTAACGGGAAAGGTGAGGTGGGGTGATGCATAAAACAAGGGTTTCAAATTAGCTCAGATACCGTTCCATAAACCCAATAGGTAATAGACAAGACCTACTCCTTGCTCAGTGAATTGGACTCAACACCCCCTATTCACCGCCCAAGAATATATCTGACTAGTAAGAATCTTAAAACCTATGTATTGATATCTCTCTGTAAGTGAGTCAAGTGGGTGTAAAGCGGCATAAACACAGCAGTGAAAAGCAGCTAAACCCCATTATAAAAATCAATTACTTTTAAAAACCCGTGAAACAAAGACAGTGAAACAGAGAGAAATTCTTACAAAATTCGTTCAGGGGCTGTGATGCCACCTGGATTGACCATATCTAGACCCACAGTTGATTGAGACATAAGGGTGGACACTCTTGGGGCTGAGAGATTTGGTGAGGTTGGGTGAGGAAACGCAGACCCTTTAAAGTAATACTGCGTGGTGCCCATCCCATGGGTCCCAAATCTCCAGGTTCAAGGGCATCTTCCTACATCGAAAACATGCATGAGAAACCCAGAAGATGGTACACCATGTGATCGGGCAAGGTTTCCAAAACGCACCTCATTTCTCATCTCCTTGTGCTCGGGTTCGCCATTCCAGCCGCTTTACTAGCAATCTCCCTCCTTGGAGAATCAGCACCTTTAACCTCCTGTTCCGTACAGGTTGCAATTTGTCCTGAGGATGAACGGGAAGAGGGGGAACCAATGAGAGACTAGCTCTAGGTGTTGGGACAGGCACAGGTCACTCTATTTTCCCATCAGGAAGAAGAATTAACCACAGGCTCAGCCTGCCGCCCGGGACCAGAATAGGGCCTGAAGCAATCCTGCGCTTTTGCGGCCAGCTCCCAAGAAAGCGAGTTGAAAAATGGAGCTCAGGGGCACTGCAATTCACAAACCTGCAGACTTATAAATGATAACTCTCGTTCACAAATATATTGAGGGAAGGCAACGAAGAGGATTTGAAAGCAAGGCAGAATTGCAGGAAACAGATCTCAGGAGGGAGATTCGAATCGCCTTTAAAGAACAGGAAAAGCGGCAAAACCTCGACAATGATGCCCTTGGCCAAAAAGGGCGGATGCGTTTTTTCCTGAATATATTCAGGAAAAAACGCATCCGCCCTTTTTGGCCAACCAAGCAACCTGGAAAGGCAAATCAGCGCTACAAAGAAGTCTCGCTTCCCATCGGTCAAAAGGGCCATGCTGAATAAAGTGTCAAAACCAGAAATGCAGGACAGGCCATGGAGAAACGGGAGCCTGGCTACGCTGATGGGCGGGATGTAAATTGCCAAGAGCCACTCTGGAGAAGTGTACGGTGTGTCCTGAAACATCTAAAAAACTCAGCTTAGAGAGCATAGGGCACTTCCACTCATG
The DNA here is from genome assembly GCF_965194825.1 of Balaenoptera physalus. NCBI lineage: Eukaryota > Metazoa > Chordata > Mammalia > Artiodactyla > Balaenopteridae > Balaenoptera > Balaenoptera physalus. The sequence goes on from NC_138890.1 coordinate 39,635,269, forward strand.
GGCGTATAAATTGGGAAAACTAAAAATCAGCAAGACACAGGCACCCCAAAGTTTAGGGCTGCTCTGTTGACAAGAACCTCCACTTCGTTACACCTTAAATATCCCAGGAAAGAGAAAAATGGATAAAGAAGTTGTGGTCCTTATGTACAAAGGAATATCACTCAGCCATGAAATCAACGTCATAAGGCTAGTAGCAGCATGATGAGTGGATTTAGGTACGACGATTCTAAGTGAAATAAGTCACACAGAAAAGGACACTTATCATAAGATATCACTTATCGAGGGAATGTAAAAACCGCTACCCTTGAACTGAATTACAAAACAGAACAGAGTCACACGTTTAGAAAACACACTATGGCTGCTTAACGGGAAAGGTGAGGTGGGGTGATGCATAAAACAAGGGTTTCAAATTAGCTCAGATACCGTTCCATAAACCCAATAGGTAATAGACAAGACCTACTCCTTGCTCAGTGAATTGGACTCAACACCCCCTATTCACCGCCCAAGAATATATCTGACTAGTAAGAATCTTAAAACCTATGTATTGATATCTCTCTGTAAGTGAGTCAAGTGGGTGTAAAGCGGCATAAACACAGCAGTGAAAAGCAGCTAAACCCCATTATAAAAATCAATTACTTTTAAAAACCCGTGAAACAAAGACAGTGAAACAGAGAGAAATTCTTACAAAATTCGTTCAGGGGCTGTAATGCCACCTGGATTGACCATATCTAGACCCACAGTTGATTGAGACATAAGGGTGGACACTCTTGGGGCTGAGAGGTTTGGTGAGGTTGGGTGAGGAAACGCAGACCCTTTAAAGTAATACTGCGTGGTGCCCATCCCATGGGTCCCAAATCTCCAGGTTCAAGGGCATCTTCCTACATCGAAAACATGCATGAGAAACCCAGAAGATGGTACACCGGTGATCGGGAAAGGTTTCCAAAACGCACCTCATTTCTCATCTCCTTGTGCTCGGGTTCGCCATTCCAGCCGCTTTACTAGCAATCTCCCTCCTTGGAGAATCAGCACCTTTAAACTCCTGTTCCGTACAGGTTGCAATTTGTCCTGAGGATGAACGGGAAGAGGGGGAACCAATGAGAGACTAGCTCTAGGTGTTGGGACAGGCACAGGTCACTCTATTTTCCCATCAGGAAGAAGAATTAACCACAGGCTCAGCCTGCCGCCCGGGACCAGAATAGGGCCTGAAGCAATCCTGCGCTTTTGCGGCCAGCTCCCAAGAAAGCGAGTTGAAAAATGGAGCTCAGGGGCACTGCAATTCACAAACCTGCAGACTTATAAATGATAACTCTCGTCCACAAATATATTGAGGGAAGGCAACGAAGAGGATTTGAAAGCAAGGCAGAATTGCAGGAAACAGATCTCAGGAGGGAGATTCGAATCGCTTTTAAAGAACAGGAAAAGCGGCAAAACCTCGACAATGATGCCCTTGGCCAAAAAGGGCGTACGCGTTTTTTCCTGAATATGTTCAGGAAAAAACGCATCCGCCCTTTTTGGCCAACCAAGCAACCTGGAAAGGCAAATCAGCACTATAAAGAAGTCTCGCTTCCCATCGGTCAAAAGGGCCATGCTGAATAAAGTGTCAAAATCAGAAATGCAGGACAGGCCATGGAGAAACGGGAGCCTGGCTACGCTGATGGGCGGGATGTAAATTGCCAAGAGCCACTCTGGAGAAGTGTACGGTGTGTCCTGAAACATCTAAAAAACTCAGCTTAGAGAGCATAGGGCACTTCCACTCATGGGCGTATAAATTGGGAAAACTAAAAATCAGCAAGACACAGGCACCCCAAAGTTTAGGGCTGCTCTGTTGACAAGAACCTCCACTTCGTTACACCTTAAATATCCCAGGAAAGAGAAAAATGGATAAAGAAGTTGTGGTCCTTATGTACAAAGGAATATCACTCAGCCATGAAATCAACGTCATAAGGCTAGTAGCAGCATGATGAGTGGATTTAGGTACGACGATTCTAAGTGAAATAAGTCACACAGAAAAGGACACTTATCATAAGATATCACTTATAGAGGGAATGTAAAAACCGCTACCCTTGAACTGAATTACAAAACAGAACAGAGTCACACGTTTAGAAAACACACTACGGCTGCTTAACGGGAAAGGTGAGGTGGGGTGATGCATAAAACAAGGGTTTCAAATTAGCTCAGATACCGTTCCATAAAACCAATATGTAATAGACAAGACCTACTCCTTGCTCAGTGAATTGGACTCAACACCCCCTATTCACCGCCCAAGAATATATCTGACTAGTAAGAATCTTAAAACCTATGTATTGATATCTCTCTGTAAGTGAGTCAAGTGGGTGTAAAGCGGCATAAACACAGCAGTGAAAAGCAGCTAAACCCCATTATAAAAATCAATTACTTTTAAAAACCCGTGAAACAAAGACAGTGAAAGAGAGAGAAATTCTTACAAAATTCGTTCAGGGGCTGTGATGCCACCTGGATTGACCATATCTAGACCCACAGTTGATTGAGACATAAGGGTGGACACTCTTGGGGCTGAGAGGTTTGGTGAGGTTGGGTGAGGAAACGCAGACCCTTTAAAGTAATACTGCGTGGTGCCCATCCCATGGGTCCCAAATCTCCAGGTTCAAGGGCATCTTCCTACATCGAAAACATGCATGAGAAACCCAGAAGATGGTACACCGGTGATCGGGAAAGGTTTCCAAAACGCACCTCATTTCTCATCTCCTTGTGCTCGGGTTCGCCATTCCAGCCGCTTTACTAGCAATCTCCCTCCTTGGAGAATCAGCACCTTTAAACTCCTGTTCCGTACAGGTTGCAATTTGTCCTGAGGATGAACGGGAAGAGGGGGAACCAATGAGAGACTAGCTCTAGGTGTTGGGACAGGCACAGGTCACTCTATTTTCCCATCAAGAAGAAGAATTAACCACAGGCTCAGCCTGCCGCCCGGGACCAGAATAGGGCCTAGAAGCAATCCTGCGCTTTTGCGGCCAGCTCCCAAGAAAGCGAGTTGAAAAATGGAGCTCAGGGGCACTGCAATTCACAAACCTGCAGACTTATAAATGATAACTCTCGTCCACAAATATATTGAGGGGAGGCAACGAAGAGGATTTGAAAGCAAGGCAGAATTGCAGGAAACAGATCTCAGGAGGGAGATTCGAATCGCTTTTAAAGAACAGGAAAAGCGGCAAAACCTCGACAATGATGCCCTTGGCCAAAAAGGGCGTACGCGTTTTTTCCTGAATATGTTCAGGAAAAAACGCATCCGCCCTTTTTGGCCAACCAAGCAACCTGGAAAGGCAAATCAGCACTATAAAGAAGTCTCGCTTCCCATCGGTCAAAAGGGCCATGCTGAATAAAGTGTCAAAATCAGAAATGCAAGACAGGCCATGGAGAAACGGGAGCCTGGCTACGCTGATGGGCGGGATGTAAATTGCCAAGAGCCACTCTGGAGAAGTGTACGGTGTGTCCTGAAACATCTAAAAAACTCAGCTTAGAGAGCATAGGGCACTTCCACTCATGGGCGTATAAATTGGGAAAACTAAAAATCAGCAAGACACAGGCACCCCAAAGTTTAGGGCTGCTCTGTTGACAAGAACCTCCACTTCGTTACACCTTAAATATCCCAGGAAAGAGAAAAATGGATAAAGAAGTTGTGGTCCTTATGTACAATGGAATATCACTCAGCCATGAAATCAACGTCATAAGGCTAGTAGCAGCATGATGAGTGGATTTAGGTACGACGATTCTAAGTGAAATAAGTCACACAGAAAAGGACACTTATCATAAGATATCACTTATCGAGGGAATGTAAAAACCGCTACCCTTGAACTGAATTACAAAACAGAACAGAGTCACACGTTTAGAAAACACACTATGGCTGCTTAACGGGAAAGGTCAGGTGGGGTGATGCATAAAACAAGGGTTTCAAATTAGCTCAGATACCGTTCCATAAACCCAATAGGTAATAGACAAGACCTACTCCTTGCTCAGTGAATTGGACTCAACACCCCCTATTCACCGCCCAAGAATATATCTGACTAGTAAGAATCTTAAAACCTATGTATTGATATCTCTCTGTAAGTGAGTCAAGTGGGTGTAAAGCGGCATAAACACAGCAGTGAAAAGCAGCTAAACCCCATTATAAAAATCAATTACTTTTAAAAACCCGTGAAACAAAGACAGTGAAACAGAGAGAAATTCTTACAAAATTCGTTCAGGGGCTGTAATGCCACCTGGATTGACCATATCTAGACCCACAGTTGATTGAGACATAAGGGTGGACACTCTTGGGGCTGAGAGGTTTGGTGAGGTTGGGTGAGGAAACGCAGACCCTTTAAAGTAATACTGCGTGGTGCCCATCCCATGGGTCCCAAATCTCCAGGTTCAAGGGCATCTTCCTACATCGAAAACATGCATGAGAAACCCAGAAGATGGTACACCGGTGATCGGGAAAGGTTTCCAAAACGCACCTCATTTCTCATCTCCTTGTGCTCGGGTTCGCCATTCCAGCCGCTTTACTAGCAATCTCCCTCCTTGGAGAATCAGCACCTTTAAACTCCTGTTCCGTACAGGTTGCAATTTGTCCTGAGGATGAACGGGAAGAGGGGGAACCAATGAGAGACTAGCTCTAGGTGTTGGGACAGGCACAGGTCACTCTATTTTCCCATCAGGAAGAAGAATTAACCACAGGCTCAGCCTGCCGCCCGGGACCAGAATAGGGCCTGAAGCAATCCTGCGCTTTTGCGGCCAGCTCCCAAGAAAGCGAGTTGAAAAATGGAGCTCAGGGGCACTGCAATTCACAAACCTGCAGACTTATAAATGATAACTCTCGTCCACAAATATATTGAGGGAAGGCAACGAAGAGGATTTGAAAGCAAGGCAGAATTGCAGGAAACAGATCTCAGGAGGGAGATTCGAATCGCTTTTAAAGAACAGGAAAAGCGGCAAAACCTCGACAATGATGCCCTTGGCCAAAAAGGGCGTACGCGTTTTTTCCTGAATATGTTCAGGAAAAAACGCATCCGCCCTTTTTGGCCAACCAAGCAACCTGGAAAGGCAAATCAGCACTATAAAGAAGTTTCGCTTCCCATCGGTCAAAAGGGCCATGCTGAATAAAGTGTCAAAATCAGAAATGCAGGACAGGCCATGGAGAAACGGGAGCCTGGCTACGCTGATGGGCGGGATGTAAATTGCCAAGAGCCACTCTGGAGAAGTGTACGGTGTGTCCTGAAACATCTAAAAAACTCATCTTAGAGAGCATAGGGCACTTCCACTCATGGGCGTATAAATTGGGAAAACTAAAAATCAGCAAGACACAGGCACCCCAAAGTTTAGGGCTGCTCTGTTGACAAGAACCTCCACTTCGTTACACCTTAAATATCCCAGGAAAGAGAAAAATGGATAAAGAAGTTGTGGTCCTTATGTACAAAGGAATATCACTCAGCCATGAAATCAACGTCATAAGGCTAGTAGCAGCATGATGAGTGGATTTAGGTACGACGATTCTAAGTGAAATAAGTCACACAGAAAAGGACACTTATCATAAGATATCACTTATAGAGGGAATGTAAAAACCGCTACCCTTGAACTGAATTACAAAACAGAACAGAGTCACACGTTTAGAAAACACACTACGGCTGCTTAACGGGAAAGGTGAGGTGGGGTGATGCATAAAACAAGGGTTTCAAATTAGCTCAGATACCGTTCCATAAACCCAATATGTAATAGACAAGACCTACTCCTTGCTCAGTGAATTGGACTCAACACCCCCTATTCACCGCCCAAGAATATATCTGACTAGTAAGAATCTTAAAACCTATGTATTGATATCTCTCTGTAAGTGCGTCAAGTGGGTGTAAAGCGGCATAAACACAGCAGTGAAAAGCAGCTAAACCCCATTATAAAAATCAATTACTTTTAAAAACCCGTGAAACAAAGACAGTGAAAGAGAGAGAAATTCTTACAAAATTCGTTCAGGGGCTGTGATGCCACCTGGATTGACCATATCTAGACCCACAGTTGATTGAGACATAAGGGTGGACACTCTTGGGGCTGAGAGGTTTGGTGAGGTTGGGTGAGGAAACGCAGACCCTTTAAAGTAATACTGCGTGGTGACCATCCCATGGGTCCCAAATCTCCAGGTTCAAGGGCATCTTCCTACATCGAAAACATGCATGAGAAACCCAGAAGATGGTACACCGGTGATCGGGAAAGGTTTCCAAAACGCACCTCATTTCTCATCTCCTTGTGCTCGGGTTCGCCATTCCAGCCGCCTTACTAGCAATCTCCCTCCTTGGAGAATCAGCACCTTTAAACTCCTGTTCCGTACAGGTTGCAATTTGTCCTGAGGATGAACGGGAAGAGGGGGAATCAATGAGAGACTAGCTCTAGGTGTTGGGACAGGCACAGGTCACTCTATTTTCCCATCAGGAAGAAGAATTAACCACAGGCTCAGCCTGCCGCCCGGGACCAGAATAGGGCCTGAAGCAATCCTGCGCTTTTGCGGCCAGCTCCCAAGAAAGCGAGTTGAAAAATGGAGCTCAGGGGCACTGCAATTCACAAACCTGCAGACTTATAAATGATAACTCTCGTCCACAAATATATTGAGGGAAGGCAACGAAGAGGATTTGAAAGCAAGGCAGAATTGCAGGAAACAGATCTCAGGAGGGAGATTCGAATCGCTTTTAAAGAACAGGAAAAGCGGCAAAACCTCGACAATGATGCCCTTGGCCAAAAAGGGCGTACGCGTTTTTTCCTGAATATGTTCAGGAAAAAACGCATCCGCCCTTTTTGGCCAACCAAGCAACCTGGAAAGGCAAATCAGCACTATAAAGAAGTCTCGCTTCCCATCGGTCAAAAGGGCCATGCTGAATAAAGTGTCAAAATCAGAAATGCAGGACAGGCCATGGAGAAACGGGAGCCTGGCTACGCTGATGGGCGGGATGTAAATTGCCAAGAGCCACTCTGGAGAAGTGTACGGTGTGTCCTGAAACATCTAAAAAACTCAGCTTAGAGAGCATAGGGCACTTCCACTCATGGGCGTATAAATTGGGAAAACTAAAAATCAGCAAGACACAGGCACCCCAAAGTTTAGGGCTGCTCTGTTGACAAGAACCTCCACTTCGTTACACCTTAAATATCCCAGGAAAGAGAAAAATGGATAAAGAAGTTGTGGTCCTTATGTACAATGGAATATCACTCAGCCATGAAATCAACGTCATAAGGCTAGTAGCAGCATGATGAGTGGATTTAGGTACGAGGATTCTAAGTGAAATAAGTCACACAGAAAAGGACACTTATCATAAGATATCACTTATCGAGGGAATGTAAAAACCGCTACCCTTGAACTGAATTACAAAACAGAACAGAGTCACACGTTTAGAAAACACACTATGGCTGCTTAACGGGAAAGGTCAGGTGGGGTGATGCATAAAACAAGGGTTTCAAATTAGCTCAGATACCGTTCCATAAACCCAATAGGTAATAGACAAGACCTACTCCTTGCTCAGTGAATTGGACTCAACACCACCTATTCACCGCCCAAGAATATATCTGACTAGTAAGAATCTTAAAACCTATGTATTGATATCTCTCTGTAAGTGAGTCAAGTGGGTGTAAAGCGGCATAAACACAGCAGTGAAAAGCAGCTAAACCCCATTATAAAAATCAATTACTTTTAAAAACCCGTGAAACAAAGACAGTGAAACAGAGAGAAATTCTTACAAAATTCGTTCAGGGGCTGTGATGCCACCTGGATTGACCATATCTAGACCCACAGTTGATTGAGACATAAGGGTGGACACTCTTGGGGCTGAGAGATTTGGTGAGGTTGGGTGAGGAAACGCAGACCCTTTAAAGTAATACTGCGTGGTGCCCATCCCATGGGTCCCAAATCTCCAGGTTCAAGGGCATCTTCCTACATCGAAAACATGCATGAGAAACCCAGAAGATGGTACACCATGTGATCGGGCAAGGTTTCCAAAACGCACCTCATTTCTCATCTCCTTGTGCTCGGGTTCGCCATTCCAGCCGCTTTACTAGCAATCTCCCTCCTTGGAGAATCAGCACCTTTAACCTCCTGTTCCGTACAGGTTGCAATTTGTCCTGAGGATGAACGGGAAGAGGGGGAACCAATGAGAGACTAGCTCTAGGTGTTGGGACAGGCACAGGTCACTCTATTTTCCCATCAGGAAGAAGAATTAACCACAGGCTCAGCCTGCCGCCCGGGACCAGAATAGGGCCTGAAGCAATCCTGCGCTTTTGCGGCCAGCTCCCAAGAAAGCGAGTTGAAAAATGGAGCTCAGGGGCACTGCAATTCACAAACCTGCAGACTTATAAATAATAACTCTCGTTCACAAATATATTGAGGGAAGGCAACGAAGAGGATTTGAAAGCAAGGCAGAATTGCAGGAAACAGATCTCAGGAGGGAGATTCGAATCGCCTTTAAAGAACAGGAAAAGCGGCAAAACCTCGACAATGATGCCCTTGGCCAAAAAGGGCGGATGCGTTTTTTCCTGAATATATTCAGGAAAAAACGCATCCGCCCTTTTTGGCCAACCAAGCAACCTGGAAAGGCAAATCAGCGCTACAAAGAAGTCTCGCTTCCCATCGGTCAAAAGGGCCATGCTGAATAAAGTGTCAAAACCAGAAATGCAGGACAGGCCATGGAGAAACGGGAGCCTGGCTACGCTGATGAGCGGGATGTAAATTGCCAACAGCCACTCTGGAGAAGTGTACGGTGTGTCCTGAAACATCTAAAAAACTCAGCTTAGAGAGCATAGGGCACTTCCACTCATGGGCGTATAAATTGGGAAAACTAAAAATCAGCAAGACACAGGCACCCCAAAGTTTAGGGCTGCTCTGTTGACAAGAACCTCCACTTCGATACACCTTAAATATCCCAGGAAAGAGAAAAATGGATAAAGAAGTTGTGGTCCTTATGTACAATGGAATATCACTCAGCCATGAAATCAACGTCATAAGGCTAGTAGCATCATGATGAGTGGATTTAGGTACGACGATTCTAAGTGAAATAAGTCACACAGAAAAGGACACTTATCATAAGATATCACTTATAGAGGGAATGTAAAAACCGCTACCCTTGAACTGAATTACAAAACAGAACAGAGTCACACGTTTAGAAAACACACTATGGCTGCTTAACGGGAAAGGTGAGGTGGGGTGATGCATAAAACAAGGGTTTCAAATTAGTTCAGATACCGTTCCATAAACCCAATAGGTAATAGACAAGACCTACTCCTTGCTCAGTGAATTGGACTCAACACCTCCTATTCACCGCCCAAGAATATATCTGACTAGTAAGAATCTTAAAACCTATGTATTGATATCTCTCTGTAAGTGAGTCAAGTGGGTGTAAAGCGGCATAAACACAGCAGTGAAAAGCAGCTAAACCCCATTATAAAAATCAATTACTTTTAAAAACCCGTGAAACAAAGACAGTGAAACAGAGAGAAATTCTTACAAAATTCGTTCAGGGGCTGTGATGCCACCTGGATTGACCATATCTAGACCCACAGTTGATTGAGACATAAGGGTGGACACTCTTGGGGCTGAGAGATTTGGTGAGGTTGGGTGAGGAAACGCAGACCCTTTAAAGTAATACTGCGTGGTGCCCATCCCATGGGTCCCAAATCTCCAGGTTCAAGGGCATCTTCCTACATCGAAAACATGCATGAGAAACCCAGAAGATGGTACACCATGTGATCGGGCAAGGTTTCCAAAACGCACCTCATTTCTCATCTCCTTGTGCTCGGGTTCGCCATTCCAGCCGCTTTACTAGCAATCTCCCTCCTTGGAGAATCAGCACCTTTAACCTCCTGTTCCGTACAGGTTGCAATTTGTCCTGAGGATGAACGGGAAGAGGGGGAACCAATGAGAGACTAGCTCTAGGTGTTGGGACAGGCACAGGTCACTCTATTTTCCCATCAGGAAGAAGAATTAACCACAGGCTCAGCCTGCCGCCCGGGACCAGAATAGGGCCTGAAGCAATCCTGCGCTTTTGCGGCCAGCTCCCAAGAAAGCGAGTTGAAAAATGGAGCTCAGGGGCACTGCAATTCACAAACCTGCAGACTTATAAATAATAACTCTCGTTCACAAATATATTGAGGGAAGGCAACGAAGAGGATTTGAAAGCAAGGCAGAATTGCAGGAAACAGATCTCAGGAGGGAGATTCGAATCGCCTTTAAAGAACAGGAAAAGCGGCAAAACCTCGACAATGATGCCCTTGGCCAAAAAGGGCGGATGCGTTTTTTCCTGAATATATTCAGGAAAAAACGCATCCGCCCTTTTTGGCCAACCAAGCAACCTGGAAAGGCAAATCAGCGCTACAAAGAAGTCTCGCTTCCCATCGGTCAAAAGGGCCATGCTGAATAAAGTGTCAAAACCAGAAATGCAGGACAGGCCATGGAGAAACGGGAGCCTGGCTACGCTGATGGGCGGGATGTAAATTGCCAACAGCCACTCTGGAGAAGTGTACGGTGTGTCCTGAAACATCTAAAAAACTCAGCTTAGAGAGCATAGGGCACTTCCACTCATGGGCGTATAAATTGGGAAAACTAAAAATCAGCAAGACACAGGCACCCCAAAGTTTAGGGCTGCTCTGTTGACAAGAACCTCCACTTCGTTACACCTTAAATATCCCAGGAAAGAGAAAAATGGATAAAGAAGTTGTGGTCCTTATGTACAAAGGAATATCACTCAGCCATGAAATCAACGTCATAAGGCTAGTAGCAGCATGATGAGTGGATTTAGGTACGACGATTCTAAGTGAAATAAGTCACACAGAAAAGGACACTTATCATAAGATATCACTTATAGAGGGAATGTAAAAACCGCTACCCTTGAACTGAATTACAAAACAGAACAGAGTCACACGTTTAGAAAACACACTACGGCTGCTTAACGGGAAAGGTGAGGTGGGGTGATGCATAAAACAAGGGTTTCAAATTAGCTCAGATACCGTTCCATAAACCCAATATGTAATAGACAAGACCTACTCCTTGCTCAGTGAATTGGACTCAACACCCCCTATTCACCGCCCAAGAATATATCTGACTAGTAAGAATCTTAAAACCTATGTATTGATATCTCTCTGTAAGTGAGTCAAGTGGGTGTAAAGCGGCATAAACACAGCAGTGAAAAGCAGCTAAACCCCATTATAAAAATCAATTACTTTTAAAAACCCGTGAAACAAAGACAGTGAAAGAGAGAGAAATTCTTACAAAATTCGTTCAGGGGCTGTGATGCCACCTGGATTGACCATATCTAGACCCACAGTTGATTGAGACATAAGGGTGGACACTCTTGGGGCTGAGAGGTTTGGTGAGGTTGGGTGAGGAAACGCAGACCCTTTAAAGTAATACTGCGTGGTGCCCATCCCATGGGTCCCAAATCTCCAGGTTCAAGGGCATCTTCCTACATCGAAAACATGCATGAGAAACCCAGAAGATGGTACACCGGTGATCGGGAAAGGTTTCCAAAACGCACCTCATTTCTCATCTCCTTGTGCTCGGGTTCGCCATTCCAGCCGCTTTACTAGCAATCTCCCTCCTTGGAGAATCAGCACCTTTAACCTCCTGTTCCGTACAGGTTGCAATTTGTCCTGAGGATGAACGGGAAGAGGGGGAACCAATGAGAGACTAGCTCTAGGTGTTGGGACAGGCACAGGTCACTCTATTTTCCCATCAGGAAGAAGAATTAACCACAGGCTCAGCCTGCCGCCCGGGACCAGAATAGGGCCTGAAGCAATCCTGCGCTTTTGCGGCCAGCTCCCAAGAAAGCGAGTTGAAAAATGGAGCTCAGGGGCACTGCAATTCACAAACGTGCAGACTTATAAATGATAACTCTCGTTCACAAATATATTGAGGGAAGGCAACGAAGAGGATTTGAAAGCAAGGCAGAATTGCAGGAAACAGATCTCAGGAGGGAGATTCGAATCGCCTTTAAAGAACAGGAAAAGCGGCAAAACCTCGACAATGATGCCCTTGGCCAAAAAGGGCGGATGCGTTTTTTCCTGAATATATTCAGGAAAAAACGCATCCGCCCTTTTTGGCCAACCAAGCAACCTGGAAAGGCAAATCAGCGCTACAAAGAAGTCTCGCTTCCCATCGGTCAAAAGGGCCATGCTGAATAAAGTGTCAAAACCAGAAATGCAGGACAGGCCATGGAGAAACGGGAGCCTGGCTACGCTGATGGGCGGGATGTAAATTGCCAAGAGCCACTCTGGAGAAGTGTACGGTGTGTCCTGAAACATCTAAAAAACTCAGCTTAGAGAGCATAGGGCACTTCCACTCATGGGCGTATAAATTGGGAAAACTAAAAATCAGCAAGACACAGGCACCCCAAAGTTTAGGGCTGCTCTGTTGACAAGAACCTCCACTTCGTTACACCTTAAATATCCCAGAAAAGAGAAAAATGGATAAAGAAGTTGTGGTCCTTATGTACAATGGAATATCACTCAGCCATGAAATCAACGTCATAAGGCTAGTAGCAGCATGATGAGTGGATTTAGGTACGACGATTCTAAGTGAAATAAGTCACACAGAAAAGGACACTTATCATAAGATATCTCTTATAGAGGGAATGTAAAAACCGCTACCCTTGAACTGAATTACAAAACAGAACAGAGTCACACGTTTAGAAAACACACTACGGCTGCTTAACGGGAAAGGTGAGGTGGGGTGATGCATAAAACAAGGGTTTCAAATTAGCTCAGATACCGTTCCATAAACCCAATATGTAATAGACAAGACCTACTCCTTGCTCAGTGAATTGGACTCAACACCCCCTATTCACCGCCCAAGAATATATCTGACTAGTAAGAATCTTAAAACCTATGTATTGATATCTCTCTGTAAGTGAGTCAAGTGGGTGTAAAGCGGCATAAACACAGCAGTGAAAAGCAGCTAAACCCCATTATAAAAATCAATTACTTTTAAAAACCCGTGAAACAAAGACAGTGAAACAGAGAGAAATTCTTACAAAATTCGTTCAGGGGCTGTGATGCCACCTGGATTGACCATATCTAGACCCACAGTTGATTGAGACATAAGGGTGGACACTCTTGGGGCTGAGAGGTTTGGTGAGGTTGGGTGAGGAAACGCAGACCCTTTAAAGTAATACTGCGTGGTGCCCATCCCATGGGTCCCAAATCTCCAGGTTCAAGGGCATCTTCCTCATCGAAAACATGCATGAGAAACCCAGAAGATGGTACACCGTGTGATCGGGCAAGGTTTCCAAAACGCACCTCATTTCTCATCTCCTTGTGCTCGGGTTCGCCATTCCAGCCGCTTTACTAGCAATCTCCCTCCTTGGAGAATCAGCACCTTTAACCTCCTGTTCCGTACAGGTTGCAATTTGTCCTGAGGATGAACGGGAAGAGGGGGAACCAATGAGAGACTAGCTCTAGGTGTAGGGACAGGCACAGGTCACTCTATTTTCCCATCAGGAAGAAGAATTAACCACAGGCTCAGCCTGCCGCCCGGGACCAGAATAGGGCCTGAAGCAATCCTGCGCTTTTGCGGCCAGCTCCCAAGAAAGCGAGTTGAAAAATGGAGCTCAGGGGCACTGCAATTCACAAACGTGCAGACTTATAAATGATAACTCTCGTTCACAAATATATTGAGGGAAGGCAACGAAGAGGATTTGAAAGCAAGGCAGAATTGCAGGAAACAGATCTCAGGAGGGAGATTCGAATCGCGTTTAAATCACAGGAAAAGCGGCAAAACCTCGACAATGATGCCCTTGGCCAAAAAGGGCGAATGCGTTTTTTCCTGAATATATTCAGGAAAAAACGCATCCGCCCTTTTTGGCCAACCAAGCAACCTGGAAAGGCAAATCAGCGCTACAAAGAAGTCTCGCTTCCCATCGGTCAAAAGGGCCATGCTGAATAAAGTGTCAAAACCAGAAATGCAGGACAGGCCATGGAGAAACGGGAGCCTGGCTACGCTGATGGGCGGGATGTAAATTGCCAACAGCCACTCTGGAGAAGTGTACGGTGTGTCCTGAAACATCTAAAAAAGCTCAGCTTAGAGAGCATAGGGCACTTCCACTCATGGGCGTATAAATTGGGAAAACTAAAAATCAGCAAGACACAGGCACCCCAAAGTTTAGGGCTGCTCTGTTGACAAGAACCTCCACTTCGTTACACCTTAAATATCCCAGGAAAGAGAAAAATGGATAAAGAAGTTGTGGTCCTTATGTACAATGGAATATCACTCAGCCATGAAATCAACGTCATAAGGCTAGTAGCAGCATGATGAGTGGATTTAGGTACGATGATTCTAAGTGAAATAAGTCACACAGAAAAGGACACTTATCATAAGATATCACTTATCGAGGGAATGTAAAAACCGCTACCCTTGAACTGAATTACAAAACAGAACAGAGTCACACGTTTAGAAAACACACTATGGCTGCTTAACGGGATAGGTGAGGTGGGGTGATGCATAAAACAACGGTTTCAAATTAGCTCAGATACCGTTCCATAAACCCAATATGTAATAGACAAGACCTACTCCTTGCTCAAAGAATTGGACTCAACACCCCTTATTCACCGCCCAAGAATATATCTGAATAGTAAGAATCTTAAAACCTATGTATTGATATCTCTCTGTAAGTGAGTCAAGTGGGTGTAAAGCGGCATAAACACAGCAGTGAAAAGCAGCTAAACCCCATTATAAAAATCAATTACTTTTAAAAACCCGTGAAACAAAGACAGTGAAAGAGAGAGAAATTCTTACAAAATTCGTTCAGGGGCTGTGATGCCACCTGGATTGACCATATCTAGACCCACAGCTGATTGAGACATAAGGGTGGACACTCTTGGGGCTGAGAGGTTTGGTGAGGTTGGGTGAGGAAACGCAGACCCTTTAAAGCAATACTGTGTGGTACCCATCCCATGGGTCCCAAATCTCCAGGTTCAAGGGCATCTTCCTACATCGAAAACATGCATGAGAAACCCAGAAGATGGTACACCGTGTGATTGGGAAAGGTTTCCAAAACGCACCTCATTTCTCATCTCCTTGTGCTCGGGTTCGCCATTCCAGCCGCTTTACTAGCAATCTCCCTCCTTGGAGAATCAGCACCTTTAACCTCCTGTTCCGTACAGGTTGCAATTTGTCCTGAGGATGAACGGGAAGAGGGGGAACCAATGAGAGACTAGCTCTAGGTGTTGGGACAGGCACAGGTCACTCTATTTTCCCATCAGGAAGAAGAATTAACCACAGGCTCAGCCTGCCGCCCGGGACCAGAATAGGGCCTGAAGCAATCCTGCGCTTTTGCGGCCAGCTCCCAAGAAAGCGAGTTGAAAAATGGAGCTCAGGGGCACTGCAATTCACAAACCTGCAGACTTATAAATGATAACTCTCGTCCACAAATATATTGAGGGAAGGCAACGAAGAGGATTTGAAAGCAAGGCAGAATTGCAGGAAACAGATTTCAGGAGGGAGATTCGAATCGCCTTTAAAGAACAGGAAAAGCGGCAAAACCTCGACAATGATGCCCTTGGCCAAAAAGGGCGGATGCGTTTTTTCCTGAATATGTTCAGGAAAAAACGCATCCGCCCTTTTTGGCCAACCAAGCAACCTGGAAAGGCAAATCAGCGCTACAAAGAAGTCTCGCTTCCCATCGGTCAAAAGGGCCATGCTGAATAAAGTGTCAAAACCAGAAATGCAGGACAGGCCATGGAGAAACGGGAGCCTGGCTACGCTGATGGGCGGGATGTAAATTGCCAACAGCCACTCTGGAGAAGTGTACGGTGTGTCCTGAAACATCTAAAAAACTCAGCTTAGAGAGCATAGGGCACTTCCACTCATGGGCGTATAAATTGGGAAAACTAAAAATCAGCAAGACACTGGCACCCCAAAGTTTAGGGCTGCTCTGTTGACAAGAACCTCCACTTCGTTACACCTTAAATATCCCAGGAAAGAGAAAAATGGATAAAGAAGTTGTGGTCCTTATGTACAATGGAATATCACTCAGCCATGAAATCAACGTCATAAGGCTAGTAGCAGCATGATGAGTGGATTTAGGTACGACGATTCTAAGTGAAATAAGTCACACAGAAAAACACACTTATCATAAGATATCACTTATAGAGGGAATGTAAAAACAGCTACCCTTGAACTGAATTACAAAACAGAACAGAGTCACACCTTTAGAAGACACACTATGGCTGCTTAACGGGATAGGTGAGGTGGGGTGATGCATAAAACAACGGTTTCAAATTAGCTCAGATACCGTTCCATAAACCCAGTATGTAATAGACAGGATCTACTCCTTGCTCAGTGAATTGGACTCAAGACCCCTTATTCACCGCCCAAGAATATATCTGAATAGTAAGAATCTTAAAACCTATGTATTGATATCTCTCTGTAAGTGAGTCAAGTGGGTGTAAAGCGGCATAAACACAGCAGTGAAAAGCAGCTAAACCCCATTATAAAAATCAATTACTTTTAAAAACCCGTGAAACAAAGACAGTGAAAGAGAGAGAAATTCTTACAAAATTCGTTCAGGGTCTGTGATGCCACCTGGATTGACCATATCTAGACCCACAGCTGATTGAGACATAAGGGTGGACACTCTTGGGGCTGAGAGGTTTGGTGAGGTTGGGTTAGGAAACGCAGACCCTTTAAAGCAATACTGTGTGGTACCCATCCCATGGGTCCCAAATCTCCAGGTTCAAGGGCATCTTCCTACATCGAAAACATGCATGAGAAACCCAGAAGATGGTACACCGTGTGATCGGGCAAGGTTTCCAAAACGCACCTCATTTCTCATCTCCTTGTGCTCGGGTTCGCCATTCCAGCCGCTTTACTAGCAATCTCCCTCCTTGGAGAATCAGCACCTTTAACCTCCTGTTCCGTACAGGTTGCAATTTGTCCTGAGGATGAACGGGAAGAGGGGGAACCAATGAGAGACTAGCTCTAGGTGTTGGGACAGGCACAGGTCACTCTATTTTCCCATCAGGAAGAAGAATTAACCACAGGCTCAGCCTGCCGCCCGGGACCAGAATAGGGCCTGAAGCAATCCTGCGCTTTTGCGGCCAGCTCCCAAGAAAGCGAGTTGAAAAATGGAGCTCAGGGGCACTGCAATTCACAAACCTGCAGACTTATAAATGATAACTCTCGTCCACAAATATATTGAGGGAAGGCAACGAAGAGGATTTGAAAGCAAGGCAGAATTGCAGGAAACAGATTTCAGGAGGGAGATTCGAATCGCCTTTAAAGAACAGGAAAAGCGGCAAAACCTCGACAATGATGCCCTTGGCCAAAAAGGGCGGATGCGTTTTTTCCTGAATATGTTCAGGAAAAAACGCATCCGCCCTTTTTGGCCAACCAAGCAACCTGGAAAGGCAAATCAGCGCTACAAAGAAGTCTCGCTTCCCATCGGTCAAAAGGGCCATGCTGAATAAAGTGTCAAAACCAGAAATGCAGGACAGGCCATGGAGAAACGGGAGCCTGGCTACGCTGATGGGCGGGATGTAAATTGCCAACAGCCACTCTGGAGAAGTGTACGGTGTGTCCTGAAACATCTAAAAAAACTCAGCTTAGAGAGCATAGTGCACTTCCACTCATGGCCGTATAAATTGGGAAAACTAAAAATCAGCAAGACACAGGCACCCCAAAGTTTAGGGCTGCTCTGTTGACAAGAACCTCCACTTCGTTACACCTTAAATATCCCAGGAAAGAGAAAAATGGATAAAGAAGTTGTGGTCCTTATGTACAATGGAATATCACTCAGCCATGAAATCAACGTCATAAGGCTAGTAGCAGCATGATGAGTGGATTTAGGTACGACGATTCTAAGTGAAATAAGTCACACAGAAAAGGACACTTATCATAAGATATCACTTATAGAGGGAATGTAAAAACAGCTACCCTTGAACTGAATTACAAAACAGAACAGAGTCACACGTTTAGAAGACACACTATGGCTGCTTAACGGGATAGGTGAGGTGGGGTGATGCATAAAATAACGGTTTCAAATTAGCTCAGATACCGTTCCATAAACCCAGTATGTAATAGACAAGACCTACTCCTTGCTCAGTGAATTGGACTCAAGACCCCTTATTCACCGCCCAAGAATATATCTGAATAGTAAGAATCTTAAAACCTATGTATTGATATCTCTCTGTAAGTGAGTCAAGTGGGTGTAAAGCGGCATAAACACAGCAGTGAAAAGCAGCTAAACCCCATTATAAAAATCAATTACTTTTAAAAACCCGTGAAACAAAGACAGTGAAAGAGAGAGAAATTCTTACAAAATTCGTTCAGGGTCTGTGATGCCACCTGGATTGACCATATCTAGACCCACAGCTGATTGAGACATAAGGGTGGACACTCTTGGGCCTGAGAGGTTTGGTGAGGTTGGGTGAGGAAACGCAGACCCTTTAAAGCAATACTGCGTGGTACCCATCCCATGGGTCCCAAATCTCCAGGTTCAAGGGCATCTTCCTACATCGAAAACATGCATGAGAAACCCAGAAGATGGTACACCGTGTGATCGGGAAAGGTTTCCAAAACGCACCTCATTTCTCATCTCCTTGTGCTCGGGTTCGCCATTCCAGCCGCTTTACTAGCAATCTCCCTCCTTGGAGAATCAGCACCTTTAACCTCCTGTTCCGTACAGGTTGCAATTTGTCCTGAGGATGAACGGGAAGAGGGGGAACCAATGAGAGACTAGCTCTAGGTGTTGGGACAGGCACAGGTCACTCTATTTTCCCATCAGGAAGAAGAATTAACCACAGGCTCAGCCTGCCGCCCGGGACCAGAATAGGGCCTGAAGCAATCCTGCGCTTTTGCGGCCAGCTCCCAAGAAAGCGAGTTGAAAAATGGAGCTCAGGGGCACTGCAATTCACAAACCTGCAGACTTATAAATGATAACTCTCGTCCACAAATATATTGAGGGAAGGCAACGAAGAGGATTTGAAAGCAAGGCAGAATTGCAGGAAACAGATTTCAGGAGGGAGATTCGAATCGCCTTTAAAGAACAGGAAAAGCGGCAAAACCTCGACAATGATGCCCTTGGCCAAAAAGGGCGGATGCGTTTTTTCCTGAATATGTTCAGGAAAAAACGCATCCGCCCTTTTTGGCCAACCAAGCAACCTGGAAAGGCAAATCAGCGCTACAAAGAAGTCTCGCTTCCCATCGGTCAAAAGGGCCATGCTGAATAAAGTGTCAAAACCAGAAATGCAGGACAGGCCATGGAGAAACGGGAGCCTGGCTACGCTGATGGGCGGGATGTAAATTGCCAACAGCCACTCTGGAGAAGTGTACGGTGTGTCCTGAAACATCTAAAAAAACTCAGCTTAGAGAGCATAGTGCACTTCCACTCATGGCCGTATAAATTGGGAAAACTAAAAATCAGCAAGACACAGGCACCCCAAAGTTTAGGGCTGCTCTGTTGACAAGAACCTCCACTTCGTTACACCTTAAATATCCCAGGAAAGAGAA
Source organism: Balaenoptera physalus (assembly GCF_965194825.1). Lineage (NCBI taxonomy): Eukaryota > Metazoa > Chordata > Mammalia > Artiodactyla > Balaenopteridae > Balaenoptera > Balaenoptera physalus. The sequence continues at coordinate 39,654,743 of NC_138890.1, forward strand.
AAATGGATAAAGAAGTTGTGGTCCTTATGTACAATGGAATATCACTCAGCCATGAAATCAACGTCATAAGGCTAGTAGCAGCATGATGAGTGGATTTAGGTACGACGATTCTAAGTGAAATAAGTCACACAGAAAAGGACACTTATCATAAGATATCACTTATAGAGGGAATGTAAAAACAGCTACCCTTGAACTGAATTACAAAACAGAACAGAGTCACACGTTTAGAAGACACACTATGGCTGCTTAACGGGATAGGTGAGGTGGGGTGATGCATAAAATAACGGTTTCAAATTAGCTCAGATACCGTTCCATAAACCCAGTATGTAATAGACAAGACCTACTCCTTGCTCAGTGAATTGGACTCAAGACCCCTTATTCACCGCCCAAGAATATATCTGAATAGTAAGAATCTTAAAACCTATGTATTGATATCTCTCTGTAAGTGAGTCAAGTGGGTGTAAAGCGGCATAAACACAGCAGTGAAAAGCAGCTAAACCCCATTATAAAAATCAATTACTTTTAAAAACCCGTGAAACAAAGACAGTGAAAGAGAGAGAAATTCTTACAAAATTCGTTCAGGGTCTGTGATGCCACCTGGATTGACCATATCTAGACCCACAGCTGATTGAGACATAAGGGTGGACACTCTTGGGCCTGAGAGGTTTGGTGAGGTTGGGTGAGGAAACGCAGACCCTTTAAAGCAATACTGCGTGGTACCCATCCCATGGGTCCCAAATCTCCAGGTTCAAGGGCATCTTCCTACATCGAAAACATGCATGAGAAACCCAGAAGATGGTACACCGTGTGATCGGGAAAGGTTTCCAAAACGCACCTCATTTCTCATCTCCTTGTGCTCGGGTTCGCCATTCCAGCCGCTTTACTAGCAATCTCCCTCCTTGGAGAATCAGCACCTTTAACCTCCTGTTCCGTACAGGTTGCAATTTGTCCTGAGGATGAACGGGAAGAGGGGGAACCAATGAGAGACTAGCTCTAGGTGTTGGGACAGGCACAGGTCACTCTATTTTCCCATCAGGAAGAAGAATTAACCACAGGCTCAGCCTGCCGCCCGGGACCAGAATAGGGCCTGAAGCAATCCTGCGCTTTTGCGGCCAGCTCCCAAGAAAGCGAGTTGAAAAATGGAGCTCAGGGGCACTGCAATTCACAAACCTGCAGACTTATAAATGATAACTCCCGTCCACAAATATATTGAGGGAAGGCAACGAAGAGGATTTGAAAGCAAGGCAGAATTGCAGGAAACAGATCTCAGGAGGGAGATTCGAATCGCCTTTAAAGAACAGGAAAAGCGGCAAAACCTCGACAATGATGCCCTTGGCCAAAAAGGGCGGATGCGTTTTTTCCTGAATATATTCAGGAAAAAACGCATCCGCCCTTTTTGGCCAACCAAGCAAACTGGAAAGGCAAATCAGCGCTACAAAGAAGTCTCGCTTCCCATCGGTCAAAAGGGCCATGCTGAATAAAGTGTCAAAACCAGAAATGCAGGACAGGCCATGGAGAAACGGGAGCCTGGCTACGCTGATGGGCGGGATGTAAATTGCCAAGAGCCACTCTGGAGAAGTGTACGGTGTGTCCTGAAACATCTAAAAAACTCAGCTTAGAGAGCATAGGGCACTTCCACTCATGGGCGTATAAATTGGGAAAACTAAAAATCAGCAAGACACAGGCACCCCAAAGTTTAGGGCTGCTCTGTTGACAAGAACCTCCACTTCGTTACACCTTAAATATCCCAGGAAAGAGAAAAATGGATAAAGAAGTTGTGGCCCTTATGTACAATGGAATATCACTCAGCCATGAAATCAACGTCATAAGGCTAGTAGCAGCATGATGAGTGGATTTAGGTACGATGATTCTAAGTGAAATAAGTCACACAGAAAAGGACACTTATCATAAGATATCACTTATCGAGGGAATGTAAAAACCGCTACCCTTGAACTGAATTACAAAACAGAACAGAGTCACACGTTTAGAAAACACACTATGGCTGCTTAACGGGAAAGGTGAGGTGGGGTGATGCATAAAACAAGGGTTTCAAATTAGCTCAGATACCGTTCCATAAACCCAATAGGTAATAGACAAGACCTACTACATGCTCAGTGAATTGGACTCAACACCCCCTATTCACCGCCCAAGAATATATCTGACTAGTAAGAATCTTAAAACCTATGTATTGATATCTCTCTGTAAGTGAGTCAAGTGAGTGTAAAGCGGCATAAACACAGCAGTGAAAAGCAGCTAAATCCCATTATAAAAATCAATTACTTTTAAAAACCCGTGAAACAAAGACAGTGAAAGAGAGAGAAATTCTTACAAAATTCGTTCAGGGACTGTGATGCCACCTGGATTGACCATATCTAGACCCACAGCTGATTGAGACATAAGGGTGGACACTCTTGGGGCTGAGAGGTTGGGTGAGGTTGGGTGAGGAAACTCAGACCCTTTAAAGCAATACTGCATGGTACCCATCCCATGGGTCCCAAATCTCCAGGTTCAAGGGCATCTTCCTACATCGAAAACATGCATGAGAAACCCAGAAGATGGTACACCGTGTGATCGGGAAAGATTTCCAAAACGCACCTCATTTCTCATCTCCTTGTGCTCGGGTTCGCCATTCCAGCCGCTTTACTAGCAATCTCCCTCCTTGGAGAATCAGCACCTTTAACCTCCTGTTCCGTACAGGTTGCAATTTGTCCTGAGGATGAACGGGAAGAGGGGGAACCAATGAGAGACTAGCTCTAGGTGTTGGGACAGGAACAGGTCACTCTATTTTCCCATCAGGAAGAAGAATTAACCACAGGCTCAGCCTGCCGCCCGGGACCAGAATAGGGCCTGAAGCAATCCTGCGCTTTTGCGGCCAGCTCCCAAGAAAGCGAGTTGAAAAATGGAGCTCAGGGGCACTGCAATTCACAAACCTGCAGACTTATAAATGATAACTCTCGTCCACAAATATATTGAGGGAAGGCAACGAAGAGGATTTGAAAGCAAGGCAGAATTGCAGGAAACAGATCTCAGGAGGGAGATTCGAATCGCCTTTAAAGAACAGGAAAAGCAGCAAAACCTCGACAATGATGCCCTTGGCCAAAAAGGGCGTACGCGTTTTTTCCTGAATATATTCAGGAAAAAACGCATCCGCCCTTTTTGGCCAACAAAGCAACCTGGAAAGGCAAATCAGCGCTACAAAGAAGTCTCGCTTCCCATCGGTCAAAAGGGCCATGCTGAATAAAGTGTCAAAACCAGAAATGCAGGACAGGCCATGGAGAAACGGGAGCCTGGCTACGCTGATGGGCGGGATGTAAATTGCCAACAGCCACTCTGGAGAAGTGTACGGTGTGTCCTGAAACATCTAAAAATCTCAGCTTAGAGAGCATAGGGCACTTCCACTCATGGGCGTATAAATTGGGAAAACTAAAAATCAGCAAGACACAGGCACCCCAAAGTTTAGGGCTGCTCTGTTGACAAGAACCTCCACTTCGTTACACCTTAAATATCCCAGGAAAGAGAAAAAGGGATAAAGAAGTTGTGGCCCTTATGTACAATGGAATATCACTCAGCCATGAAATCAACGTCATAAGGCTAGTAGCAGCATGATGAGTGGATTTAGGTACGACGATACTAAGTGAAATAAGTCACACAGAAAAGGACACTTATCATAAGATATCACTTATCGAGGGAATGTAAAAACCGCTACCCTTGAACTGAATTACAAAACAGAACAGAGTCACACGTTTAGAAAACACACTATGGCTGCTAAACGGGAAAGGTGAGGTGGGGTGATGCATAAAACAAGGGTTTCAAATTAGCTCAGATACCGTTCCATAAACCCAATAGGTAATAGACAAGACCTACTCCTTGCTCAGTGAATTGGACTCAACAACCCCTATTCACCGCCCAAGAATATATCTGACTAGTAAGAATCTTAAAACCTATGTATTGATATCTCTCTGTAAGTGAGTCAAGTGGGTGTAAAGCGGCATAAACACAGCAGTGAAAAGCAGCTACACCCCATTATAAAAATCAATTACTTTTAAAAACCCGTGAAACAAAGACAGTGAAAGAGAGAGAAATTCTTACAAAATTCGTTCAGGGGCTGTGATGCCACCTGGATTGACCATATCTAGACCCACAGCTGATTGAGACATAAGGGTGGACACTCTTGGGGCTGAGAGGTTGGGTGAGGTTGGGTGAGGAAACTCAGACCCTTTAAAGCAATACTGCGTGGTACCCATCCCATGGGTCCCAAATCTCCAGGTTCAAGGGCATCTTCCTACATCGAAAACATGCATGAGAAACCCAGAAGATGGTACACCGTGTGATCGGGCAAGGTTTCCAAAACGCACCTCATTTCTCATCTCCTTGTGCTCGGGTTCGCCATTCCAGCCGCTTTACTAGCAATCTCCCTCCTTGGAGAATCAGCACCTTTAACCTCCTGTTCCGTACAGGTTGCAATTTGTCCTGAGGATGAACGGGAAGAGGGGGAACCAATGAGAGACTAGCTCTAGGTGTTGGGACAGGAACAGGTCACTCTATTTTCCCATCAGGAAGAAGAATTAACCACAGGCTCAGCCTGCCGCCCGGGACCAGAATAGGGCCTGAAGCAATCCTGCGCTTTTGCGGCCAGCTCCCAAGAAAGCGAGTTGAAAAATGGAGCTCAGGGGCACTGCAATTCACAAACCTGCAGACTTATAAATGATAACTCTCGTCCACAAATATATTGAGGGAAGGCAACGAAGAGGATTTGAAAGCAAGGCAGAATTGCAGGAAACAGATCTCAGGAGGGAGATTCGAATCGCCTTTAAAGAACAGGAAAAGCAGCAAAACCTCGACAATGATGCCCTTGGCCAAAAAGGGCGTACGCGTTTTTTCCTGAATATATTCAGGAAAAAACGCATCCGCCCTTTTTGGCCAACAAAGCAACCTGGAAAGGCAAATCAGCGCTACAAAGAAGTCTCGCTTCCCATCGGTCAAAAGGGCCATGCTGAATAAAGTGTCAAAACCAGAAATGCAGGACAGGCCATGGAGAAACGGGAGCCTGGCTACGCTGATGGGCGGGATGTAAATTGCCAACAGCCACTCTGGAGAAGTGTACGGTGTGTCCTGAAACATCTAAAAATCTCAGCTTAGAGAGCATAGGGCACTTCCACTCATGGGCGTATAAATTGGGAAAACTAAAAATCAGCAAGACACAGGCACCCCAAAGTTTAGGGCTGCTCTGTGGACAAGAACCTCCACTTCGTTACACCTTAAATATCCCAGGAAAGAGAAAAAGGGATAAAGAAGTTGTGGCCCTTATGTACAATGGAATATCACTCAGCCATGAAATCAACGTCATAAGGCTAGTAGCAGCATGATGAGTGGATTTAGGTACGACGATACTAAGTGAAATAAGTCACACAGAAAAGGACACTTATCATAAGATATCACTTATCGAGGGAATGTAAAAACCGCTACCCTTGAACTGAATTACAAAACAGAACAGAGTCACACGTTTAGAAAACACACTATGGCTGCTAAACGGGAAAGGTGAGGTGGGGTGATGCATAAAACAAGGGTTTCAAATTAGCTCAGTTACCGTTCCATAAACCCAATAGGTAATAGACAAGACCTACTCCTTGCTCAGTGAATTGGACTCAACAACCCCTATTCACCGCCCAAGAATATATCTGACTAGTAAGAATCTTAAAACCTATGTATTGATATCTCTCTGTAAGTGAGTCAAGTGGGTGTAAAGCGGCATAAACACAGCAGTGAAAAGCAGCTACACCCCATTATAAAAATCAATTACTTTTAAAAACCCGTGAAACAAAGACAGTGAAAGAGAGAGAAATTCTTACAAAATTCGTTCAGGGGCTGTGATGCCACCTGGATTGACCATATCTAGACCCACAGCTGATTGAGACATAAGGGTGGACACTCTTGGGGCTGAGAGGTTGGGTGAGGTTGGGTGAGGAAACTCAGACCCTTTAAAGCAATACTGCGTGGTACCCATCCCATGGGTCCCAAATCTCCAGGTTCAAGGGCATCTTCCTACATCGAAAACATGCATGAGAAACCCAGAAGATGGTACACCGTGTGATCGGGCAAGGTTTCCAAAACGCACCTCATTTCTCATCTCCTTGTGCTCGGGTTCGCCATTCCAGCCGCTTTACTAGCAATCTCCCTCCTTGGAGAATCAGCACCTTTAACCTCCTGTTCCGTACAGGTTGCAATTTGTCCTGAGGATGAACGGGAAGAGGGGGAACCAATGAGAGACTAGCTCTAGGTGTTGGGACAGGCACAGGTCACTCTATTTTCCCATCAGGAAGAAGAATTAACCACAGGCTCAGCCTGCCGCCCGGGACCAGAATAGGGCCTGAAGCAATCCTGCGCTTTTGCGGCCAGCTCCCAAGAAAGCGAGTTGAAAAATGGAGCTCAGGGGCACTGCAATTCACAAACCTGCAGACTTATAAATGATAACTCTCGTCCACAAATATATTGAGGGAAGGCAACGAAGAGGATTTGAAAGCAAGGCAGAATTGCAGGAAACAGATCTCAGGAGGGAGATTCGAATCGCCTTTAAAGAACAGGAAAAGCGGCAAAACCTCGACAATGATGCCCTTGGCCAAAAAGGGCGGATGCGTTTTTTCCTGAATATATTCAGGAAAAAACGCATCCGCCCTTTTTGGCCAACCAAGCAACCTGGAAAGGCAAATCAGCGCTACAAAGAAGTCTCGCTTCCCATCGGTCAAAAGGGCCATGCTGAATAAAGTGTCAAAACCAGAAATGCAGGACAGGCCATGGAGAAACGGGAGCCTGGCTACGCTGATGGGCGGGATGTAAATTGCCAAGAGCCACTCTGGAGAAGTGTACGGTGTGTCCTGAAACATCTAAAAATCTCAGCTTAGAGAGCATAGGGCACTTCCACTCATGGGCGTATAAATTGGGAAAACTAAAAATCAGCAAGACACAGGCACCCCAAAGTTTAGGGCTGCTCTGTTGACAAGAACCTCCACTTCGTTACACCTTAAATATCCCAGGAAAGAGAAAAATGGATAAAGAAGTTGTGGCCCTTATGTACAATGGAATATCACTCAGCCATGAAATCAACGTCATAAGGCTAGTAGCAGCATGATGAGTGGATTTAGGTACGACGATTCTAAGTGAAATAAGTCACACAGAAAAGGACACTTATCATAAGATATCACTTATCGAGGGAATGTAAAAACCGCTACCCTTGAACTGAATTACAAAAGAGGACAGAGTCACACGTTTAGAAAACACACTATGGCTGCTAAACGGGAAAGGTGAGGTGGGGTGATGCATAAAACAAGGGTTTCAAATTAGCTCAGATACCGTTCCATAAACCCAATAGGTAATAGACAAGACCTACTCCTTGCTCAGTGAATTGGACTCAACAACCCCTATTCACCGCCCAAGAATATATCTGACTAGTAAGAATCTTAAAACCTATGTATTGATATCTCTCTGTAAGTGAGTCAAGTGGGTGTAAAGCGGCATAAACACAGCAGTGAAAAGCAGCTACACCCCATTATAAAAATCAATTACTTTTAAAAACCCGTGAAACAAAGACAGTGAAAGAGAGAGAAATTCTTACAAAATTCGTTCAGGGGCTGTGATGCCACCTGGATTGACCATATCTAGACCCACAGCTGATTGAGACATAAGGGTGGACACTCTTGGGGCTGAGAGGTTTGGTGAGGTTGGGTGAGGAAACGCAGACCCTTTAAAGTAATACTGCGTGGTGCCCATCCCATGGGTCCCAAATCTCCAGGTTCAAGGGCATCTTCCTACATCGAAAACATGCATGAGAAACCCAGAAGATGGTACACCGTGTGATCGGGCAAGGTTTCCAAAACGCACCTCATTTCTCATCTCCTTGTGCTCGGGTTCGCCATTCCAGCCGCTTTACTAGCAATCTCCCTCCTTGGAGAATCAGCACCTTTAACCTCCTGTTCCGTACAGGTTGCAATTTGTCCTGAGGATGAACGGGAAGAGGGGGAACCAATGAGAGACTAGCTCTAGGTGTTGGGACAGGCACAGGTCACTCTATTTTCCCATCAGGAAGAAGAATTAACCACAGGCTCAGCCTGCCGCCCGGGACCAGAATAGGGCCTGAAGCAATCCTGCGCTTTTGCGGCCAGCTCCCAAGAAAGCGAGTTGAAAAATGGAGCTCAGGGGCACTGCAATTCACAAACCTGCAGACTTATAAATGATAACTCTCGTCCACAAATATATTGAGGGAAGGCAACGAAGAGGATTTGAAAGCAAGGCAGAATTGCAGGAAACAGATCTCAGGAGGGAGATTCGAATCGCCTTTAAAGAACAGGAAAAGCGGCAAAACCTCGACAATGATGCCCTTGGCCAAAAAGGGCGGATGCGTTTTTTCCTGAATATATTCAGGAAAAAACGCATCCGCCCTTTTTGGCCAACCAAGCAACCTGGAAAGGCAAATCAGCACTATAAAGAAGTCTCGCTTCCCATCGGTCAAAAGGGCCATGCTGAATAAAGTGTCAAAACCAGAAATGCAGGACAGGCCATGGAGAAACGGGAGCCTGGCTACGCTGATGGGCGGGATGTAAATTGCCAAGAGCCACTCTGGAGAAGTGTACGGTGTGTCCTGAAACATCTAAAAAACTCAGCTTAGAGAGCATAGGGCACTTCCACTCATGGGCGTATAAATTTGGAAAACTAAAAATCAGCAAGACACAGGCACCCCAAAGTTTAGGGCTGCTCTGTTGACAAGAACCTCCACTTCGTTACACCTTAAATATCCCAGGAAAGAGAAAAATGGATAAAGAAGTTGTGGTCCTTATGTACAATGGAATATCACTCAGCCATGAAATCAACGTCATAAGGCTAGTAGCAGCATGATGAGTGGATTTAGGTACGACGATTCTAAGTGAAATAAGTCACACAGAAAAGGACACTTATCATAAGATATCACTTATCGAAGGAATGTAAAAACCGCTACCCTTGAACTGAATTACAAAACAGAACAGAGTCACACGTTTAGAAAACACACTATGACTGCTTAACGGGAAAGGTGAGGTGGGGTGATGCATAAAACAAGGGTTTCAAATTAGCTCAGATACCGTTCCATAAACCCAATATGTAATAGACAAGACCTACTACTTGCTCAGTGAATTGGACTCAACACCCCCTATTCACCGCCCAAGAATATATCTGACTAGTAAGAATCTTAAAACCTATGTATTGATATCTCTCTGTAAGTGAGTCAAGTGGGTGTAAAGCGGCATAAACACAGCAGTGAAAAGCAGCTACACCCCATTATAAAAATCAATTACTTTTAAAAACCCGTGAAACAAAGACAGTGAAAGAGAGAGAAATTCTTACAAAATTCGTTCAGGGGCTGTGATGCCACCTGGATTGACCATATCTAGACCCACAGCTGATTGAGACATAAGGGTGGACACTCTTGGGGCTGAGAGGTTGGGTGAGGTTGGGTGAGGAAACGCAGACCCTTTAAAGTAATACTGCGTGGTGCCCATCCCATGGGTCCCAAATCTCCAGGTTCAAGGGCATCTTCCTACATCGAAAACATGCATGAGAAACCCAGAAGATGGTACACCGTGTGATCGGGCAAGGTTTGCAAAACGCACCTCATTTCTCATCTCCTTGTGCTCGGGTTCGCCATTCCAGCCGCTTTACTAGCAATCTCCCTCCTTGGAGAATCAGCACCTTTAACCTCCTGTTCCGTACAGGTTGCAATTTGTCCTGAGGATGAACGGGAAGAGGGGGAACCAATGAGAGACTAGCTCTAGGTGTTGGGACAGGCACAGGTCACTCTATTTTCCCATCAGGAAGAAGAATTAACCACAGGCTCAGCCTGCCGCCCGGGACCAGAATAGGGCCTGAAGCAATCCTGCGCTTTTGCGGCCAGCTCCCAAGAAAGCGAGTTGAAAAATGGAGCTCAGGGGCACTGCAATTCACAAACCTGCAGACTTATAAATGATAACTCTCGTCCACAAATATATTGAGGGAAGGCAACGAAGAGGATTGGAAAGCAAGGCAGAATTGCAGGAAACAGATCTCAGGAGGGAGATTCGAATCGCCTTTAAAGAACAGGAAAAGCGGCAAAACCTCGACAATGATGCCCTTGGCCAAAAAGGGCGGACGCGTTTTTTCCTGAATATGTTCAGGAAAAAACGCGTCCGCCCTTTTTGGCCAACCAAGCAACCTGGAAAGGCCAATCAGCGCTACAAAGAAGTCTCGCTTCCCATCGGTCAAAAGGGCCATGCTGAATAAAGTGTCAAAACCAGAAATGCAGGACAGGCCATGGCGAAACGGGAACCTGGCTACGCTGATGGGCAGGATGTAAATTGCCAACAGCCACTCTGGAGAAGTGTACGGTGTGTCCTGAAACATCTAAAAAACTCAGCTTAGAGAGCATAGGGCACTTCCACTCATGGGCGTATAAATTGGGAAAACTAAAAATCAGCAAGACACCGCCACCCCAAAGTTTAGGGCTGCTCTGTTGACAAGAACCTCCACTTCGTTACACCTTAAATATCCCAGGAAAGAGAAAAATGGATAAAGAAGTTGTGGTCCTTATGTACAATGGAATATCACTCAGCCATGAAATCAACGTCATAAGGCTAGTAGCAGCATGATGAGTGGATTTAGGTACGACGATTCTAAGTGAAATAAGTCACACAGAAAAGGACACTTATCATAAGATATCACTTATCGAGGGAATGTAAAAACAGCTACCCTTGAACTGAATTACAAAACAGAACAGAGTCACACGTTTAGAAGACACACTATGGCTGCTTAACGGGATAGGTGAGGTGGGGTGATGCATAAAACAAGGGTTTCAAATTAGCTCAGATACCGTTCCATAAACCCAATAGGTAATAGACAAGACCTACTCCTTGCTCAGTGAATTGGACTCAACACCCCGTATTCACCGCCCAAGAATATATCTGACTAGTAAGAATCTTAAAACCTATGTATTGATATCTCTCTGTAAGTGAGTCAAGTGGGTTAAAGCGGCATAAACACAGCAGTGAAAAGCAGCTACACCCCATTATAAAAATCAATTACTTTTAAAATCCCGTGAAACAAAGACAGTGAAAGAGAGAGAAATTCTTACAAAATTCGTTCAGGGGCTGTGATGCCACCTGGATTGACCATATCTAGACGCACAGCTGATTGAGACATAAGGGTGGACACTCTTGGGGCTGAGAGGTAGGGTGAGGTTGGGTGAGGAAACGCAGACCCTTTAAAGTAATACTGCGTGGTGCCCATCCCATGGGTCCCAAATCTCCAGGTTCAAGGGCATCTTCCTACATCGAAAACATGCATGAGAAACCCAGAAGATGGTACACCGTGTGATCGGGCAAGGTTTGCAAAACGCACCTCATTTCTCATCTCCTTGTGCTCGGGTTCGCCATTCCAGCCGCTTTACTAGCAATCTCCCTCCTTGGAGAATCAGCACCTTTAACCTCCTGTTCCGTACAGGTTGCAATTTGTCCTGAGGATGAACGGGAAGAGGGGGAACCAATGAGAGACTAGCTCTAGGTGTTGGGACAGGCACAGGTCACTCTATTTTCCCATCAGGAAGAAGAATTAACCACAGGCTCAGCCTGCCGCCCGGGACCAGAATAGGGCCTGAAGCAATCCTGCGCTTTTGCGGCCAGCTCCCAAGAAAGCGAGTTGAAAAATGGAGCTCAGGGGCACTGCAATTCACAAACCTGCAGACTTATAAATGATAACTCTCGTCCACAAATATATTGAGGGAAGGCAACGAAGAGGATTGGAAAGCAAGGCAGAATTGCAGGAAACAGATCTCAGGAGGGAGATTCGAATCGCCTTTAAAGAACAGGAAAAGCGGCAAAACCTCGACAATGATGCCCTTGGCCAAAAAGGGCGGACGCGTTTTTTCCTGAATATGTTCAGGAAAAAACGCGTCCGCCCTTTTTGGCCAACCAAGCAACCTGGAAAGGCCAATCAGCGCTACAAAGAAGTCTCGCTTCCCATCGGTCAAAAGGGCCATGCTGAATAAAGTGTCAAAACCAGAAATGCAGGACAGGCCATGGCGAAACGGGAACCTGGCTACGCTGATGGGCAGGATGTAAATTGCCAACAGCCACTCTGGAGAAGTGTACGGTGTGTCCTGAAACATCTAAGAAACTCAGCTTAGAGAGCATAGGGCACTTCCACTCATGGGCGTATAAATTGGGAAAACTAAAAATCAGCAAGACACCGGCACCCCAAAGTTTAGGGCTGCTCTGTTGACAAGAACCTCCACTTCGTTACACCTTAAATATCCCAGGAAAGAGAAAAATGGATAAAGAAGTTGTGGTCCTTATGTACAATGGAATATCACTCAGCCATGAAATCAACGTCATAAGGCTAGTAGCAGCATGATGAGTGGATTTAGGTACGACGATTCTAAGTGAAATAAGTCACACAGAAAAGGACACTTATCATAAGATATCACTTATCGAGGGAATGTAAAAACCGCTACCCTTGAACTGAATTACAAAACAGAACAGAGTCACACGTTTAGAAAACACACTATGGCTGCTTAACGGGAAAAGTGAGGTGGGGTGATGCATAAAACAAGGGTTTCAAATTAGCTCAGATACCGTTCCATAAACCCAATAGGTAATAGACAAGACCTACTCCTTGCTCAGTGAATTGGACTCAACACCCCCTATTCACCGCCCAAGAATATATCTGACTAGTAAGAATCTTAAAACCTATGTATTGATATCTCTCTGTAAGTGAGTCAAGTGAGTGTAAAGCGGCATAAACACAGCAGTGAAAAGCAGCTAAATCTCATTATAAAAATCAATTACTTTTAAAAACCCGTGAAACAAAGACAGTGAAAGAGAGAGAAATTCTTACAAAATTCGTTCAGGGACTGTGATGCCACCTGGATTGACCATATCTAGACCCACAGCTGATTGAGACATAAGGGTGGACACTCTTGGGGCTGAGAGGTTGGGTGAGGTTGGGTGAGGAAACTCAGACCCTTTAAAGCAATACTGCGTGGTACCCATCCCATGGGTCCCAAATCTCCAGGTTCAAGGGCATCTTCCTACATCGAAAACATGCATGAGAAACCCAGAAGATGGTACACCGTGTGATCGGGAAAGATTTCCAAAACGCACCTCATTTCTCATCTCCTTGTGCTCGGGTTCGCCATTCCAGCCGCTTTACTAGCAATCTCCCTCCTTGGAGAATCAGCACCTTTAACCTCCTGTTCCGTACAGGTTGCAATTTGTCCTGAGGATGAACGGGAAGAGGGGGAACCAATGAGAGACTAGCTCTAGGTGTTGGGACAGGCACAGGTCACTCTATTTTCCCATCAGGAAGAAGAATTAACCACAGGCTCAGCCTGCCGCCCGGGACCAGAATAGGGCCTGAAGCAATCCTGCGCTTTTGCGGCCAGCTCCCAAGAAAGCGAGTTGAAAAATGGAGCTCAGGGGCACTGCAATTCACAAACCTGCAGACTTATAAATGATAACTCTCGTCCACAAATATATTGAGGGAAGGCAACGAAGAGGATTTGAAAGCAAGGCAGAATTGCAGGAAACAGATCTCAGGAGGGAGATTCGAATCGCCTTTAAAGAACAGGAAAAGCGGCAAAACCTCGACAATGATGCCCTTGGCCAAAAAGGGCGGATGCGTTTTTTCCTGAATATATTCAGGAAAAAACGCATCCGCCCTTTTTGGCCAACCAAGCAACCTGGAAAGGCAAATCAGCGCTACAAAGAAGTCTCGCTTCCCATCGGTCAAAAGGGCCATGCTGAATAAAGTGTCAAAACCAGAAATGCAGGACAGGCCATGGAGAAACGGGAGCCTGGCTACGCTGATGGGCGGGATGTAAATTGCCAAGAGCCACTCTGGAGAAGTGTACGGTGTGTCCTGAAACATCTAAAAAACTCAGCTGAGAGAGCATAGGGCACTTCCACTCATGGGCGTATAAATTGGGAAAACTAAAAATCAGCAAGACACAGGCACCCCAAAGTTTAGGGCTGCTCTGTTGACAAGAACCTCCACTTCGTTACACCTTAAATATCCCAGGAAAGAGAAAAATGGATAAAGAAGTTGTGGTCCTTATGTACAATGGAATATCACTCAGCCATGAAATCAACGTCATAAGGCTAGTAGCAGCATGATGAGTGGATTTAGGTACGACGATTCTAAGTGAAATAAGTCACACAGAAAAGGACACTTATCATAAGATATCACTTATCGAGGGAATGTAAAAACAGCTACCCTTGAACTGAATTACAAAACAGAACAGAGTCACACGTTTAGAAGACACACTATGGCTGCTTAACGGGATAGGTGAGGTGGGGTGATGCATAAAACAAGGGTTTCAAATTAGCTCAGATACCGTTCCATAAACCCAATAGGTAATAGACAAGACCTACTCCTTGCTCAGTGAATTGGACTCAACACCCCCTATTCACCGCCCAAGAATATATCTGACTAGTAAGAATCTTAAAACCTATGTATTGATATCTCTCTGTAAGTGAGTCAAGTGGGTGTAAAGCGGCATAAACACAGCAGTGAAAAGCAGCTACACCCCATTGTAAAAATCAATTACTTTTTAAATTCCGTGAAACAAAGACAGTGAAAGAGAGAGACATTCTTACAAAATTCGTTCAGGGGCTGTGATGCCACCTGGATTGACCATATCTAGACCCACAGCTGATTTAGACATAAGGGTGGACACTCTTGGGGCTGAGAGGTTTGGTGAGGTTGGGTGAGGAAACGCAGACCCTTTAAAGTAATACTGCGTGGTGCCCATCCCATGGGTCCCAAATCTCCAGGTTCAAGGGCATCTTCCTACATCGAAAACATGCATGAGAAACCCAGAAGATGGTACACCGTGTGATCGGGCAAGGTTTCCAAAACGCACCTCATTTCTCATCTCCTTGTGCTCGGGTTCGCCATTCCAGCCGCTTTACTAGCAATCTCCCTCCTTGGAGAATCAGCACCTTTAACCTCCTGTTCCGTACAGGTTGCAATTTGTCCTGAGGATGAACGGGAAGAAGGGGAACCAATGAGAGACTAGCTCTAGGTGTTGGGACAGGCACAGGTCACTCTATTTTCCCATCAGGAAGAAGAATTAACCACAGGCTCAGCCTGCCGCCCGGGACCAGAATAGGGCCTGAAGCAATCCTGCGCTTTTGCGGCCAGCTCCCAAGAAAGCGAGTTGAAAAATGGAGCTCAGGGGCACTGCAATTCACAAACCTGCAGACTTATAAATGATAACTCTCGTCCACAAATATATTGAGGGAAGGCAACGAAGAGGATTTGAAAGCAAGGCAGAATTGCAGGAAACAGATCTCAGGAGGGAGATTCGAATCGCCTTTAAAGAACAGGTAAAGCGGCAAAACCTCGACAATGATGCCCTTGGCCAAAAAGGGCGGATGCGTTTTTTCCTGAATATATTCAGGAAAAAACGCATCCGCCCTTTTTGGCCAACCAAGCAACCTGGAAAGGCAAATCAGCGCTACAAAGAAGTCTCGCTTCCCATCGGTCAAAAGGGCCATGCTGAATAAAGTGTCAAAACCAGAAATGCAGGACAGGCCATGGAGAAACGGGAGCCTGGCTACGCTGATGGGCGGGATGTAAATTGCCAACAGCCACTCTGGAGAAGTGTACGGTGTGTCCTGAAACATCTAAAAAACTCAGCATAGAGAGCATAGGGCACTTCCACTCATGGGCGTATAAATTGGGAAAACTAAAAATCAGCAAGACACAGGCACCCCAAAGTTTAGGGCTGCTCTGTTGACAAGAACCTCCACTTCGTTACACCTTAAATATCCCAGGAAAGAGAAAAATGGATAAAGAAGTTGTGGTCCTTATGTACAATGGAATATCACTCAGCCATGAAATCAACGTCATAAGGCTAGTAGCAGCATGATGAGTGGATTTAGGTACGACGATTCTAAGTGAAATAAGTCACACAGAAAAGGACACTTATCATAAGATATCACTTATAGAGGGAATGTAAAAACCGCTACCCTTGAACTGAATTACAAAACAGAACAGAGTCACACGTTTAGAAAACACACTATGGCTGCTTAACGGGAAAGGTGAGGTGGGGTGATGCATAAAACAAGGGTTTCAAATTAGCTCAGATACCGTTCCATAAACCCAATAGGTAATAGACAAGACCTACTCCTTGCTCAGTGAATTGGACTCAACACCCCCTATTCACCGCCCAAGAATATATCTGACTAGTAAGAATCTTAAATCCTATGTATTGATATCTCTCTGTAAGTGAGTCAAGTGAGTGTAAAGCGGCATAAACACAGCAGTGAAAAGCAGCTAAATCTCATTATAAAAATCAATTACTTTTAAAAACCCGTGAAACAAAGACAGTGAAAGAGAGAGAAATTCTTACAAAATTCGTTCAGGGACTGTGATGCCACCTGGATTGACCATATCTAGACCCACAGCTGATTGAGACATAAGGGTGGACACTCTTGGGGCTGAGAGGTTGGGTGAGGTTGGGTGAGGAAACTCAGACCTTTTAAGGAATACTGCGTGGTACCCATCCCATGGGTCCCAAATCTCCAGGTTCAAGGGCATCTTCCTACATCGAAAACATGCATGAGAAACCCAGAAGATGGTACACCGTGTGATTGGGAAAGATTTCCAAAACGCACCTCATTTCTCATCTCCTTGTGCTCGGGTTCGCCATTCCAGCCGCTTTACTAGCAATCTCCCTCCTTGGAGAATCAGCACCTTTAACCTCCTGTTCCGTACAGGTTGCAATTTGTCCTGAGGATGAACGGGAAGAGGGGGAACCAATGAGAGACTAGCTCTAGGTGTTGGGACAGGCACAGGTCACTCTATTTTCCCATCAGGAAGAAGAATTAACCACAGGCTCAGCCTGCCGCCCGGGACCAGAATAGGGCCTGAAGCAATCCTGCGCTTTTGCGGCCAGCTCCCAAGAAAGCGAGTTGAAAAATGGAGCTCAGGGGCACTGCAATTCACAAACCTGCAGACTTATAAATGATAACTCTCGTCCACAAATATATTGAGGGAAGGCAACGAAGAGGATTTGAAAGCAAGGCAGAATTGCAGGAAACAGATCTCAGGAGGGAGATTCGAATCGCCTTTAAAGAAGAGGAAAAGCGGCAAAACCTCGACAATGATGCCCTTGGCCAAAAAGGGCGTACGCGTTTTTTCCTGAATATATTCAGGAAAAAACGCATCCGCCCTTTTTGGCCAACAAAGCAACCTGGAAAGGCAAATCAGCGCTACAAAGAAGTCTCGCTTCCCATCGGTCAAAAGGGCCATGCTGAATAAAGTGTCAAAACCAGAAATGCAGGACAGGCCATGGAGAAACGGGAGCCTGGCTACGCTGATGGGCGGGATGTAAATTGCCAACAGCCACTCTGGAGAAGTGTACGGTGTGTCCTGAAACATCTAAAAAACTCAGCTTAGAGAGCATAGGGCACTTCCACTCATGGGCCCCAATAAATTGGGAAAACTAAAAATCAGCAAGACACAGGCACCCCAAAGTTTAGGGCTGCTCTGTTGACAAGAACCTCCACTTCGTTACACCTTTAATATCCCAGGAAAGAGAAAAATGGATAAAGAAGTTGTGGTCCTTATGTACAATGGAATATCACTCAGCCATGAAATCAACGTCATAAGGCTAGTAGCAGCATGATGAGTGGATTTAGGTACGACGATTCTAAGTGAAATAAGTCACACAGAAAAGGACACTTATCATAAGATATCACTTATCGAGGGAATGTAAAAACAGCTACCCTTGAACTGAATTACAAAACAGAACAGAGTCACACGTTTAGAAGACACACTATGGCTGCTTAACGGGATAGGTGAGGTGGGGTGATGCATAAAACAAGGGTTTCAAATTAGCTCAGATACCGTTCCATAAACCCAATAGGTAATAGACAAGACCTACTCCTTGCTCAGTGAATTGGACTCAACACCCCGTATTCACCGCCCAAGAATATATCTGACTAGTAAGAATCTTAAAACCTATGTATTGATATCTCTCTGTAAGTGAGTCAAGTGGGTTAAAGCGGCATAAACACAGCAGTGAAAAGCAGCTACACCCCATTATAAAAATCAATTACTTTTAAAATCCCGTGAAACAAAGACAGTGAAAGAGAGAGAAATTCTTACAAAATTCGTTCAGGGGCTGTGATGCCACCTGGATTGACCATATCTGGACGCACAGCTGATTGAGACATAAGGGTGGACACTCTTGGGGCTGAGAGGTTTGGTGAGGTTGGGTGAGGAAACGCAGACCCTTTAAAGTAATACTGCGTGGTGCCCATCCCATGGGTCCCAAATCTCCAGGTTCAAGGGCATCTTCCTACATCGAAAACATGCATGAGAAACCCAGAAGATGGTACACCGTGTGATCGGGCAAGGTTTCCAAAACGCACCTCATTTCTCATCTCCTTGTGCTCGGGTTCGCCATTCCAGCCGCTTTACTAGCAATCTCCCTCCTTGGAGAATCAGCACCTTTAACCTCCTGTTCCGTACAGGTTGCAATTTGTCCTGAGGATGAACGGGAAGAGGGGGAACCAATGAGAGACTAGCTCTAGGTGTTGGGACAGGCACAGGTCACTCTATTTTCCCATCAGGAAGAAGAATTAACCACAGGCTCAGCCTGCCGCCCGGGACCAGAATAGGGCCTGAAGCAATCCTGCGCTTTTGCGGCCAGCTCCCAAGAAAGCGAGTTGAAAAATGGAGCTCAGGGGCACTGCAATTCACAAACCTGCAGACTTATAAATGATAACTCTCGTCCACAAATATATTGAGGGAAGGCAACGAAGAGGATTTGAAAGCAAGGCAGAATTGCAGGAAACAGATCTCAGGAGGGAGATTCGAATCGCCTTTAAAGAACAGGAAAAGCAGCAAAACCTCGACAATGATGCCCTTGGCCAAAAAGGGCGGATGCGTTTTTTCCTGAATATATTCAGGAAAAAACGCATCCGCCCTTTTTGGCCAACCAAGCAACCTGGAAAGGCAAATCAGCGCTACAAAGAAGTCTCGCTTCCCATCGGTCAAAAGGGCCATGCTGAATAAAGTGTCAAAACCAGAAATGCAGGACAGGCCATGGAGAAACGGGAGCCTGGCTACGCTGATGGGCGGGATGTAAATTGCCAAGAGCCACTCTGGAGAAGTGTACGGTGTGTCCTGAAACATCTAAAAAACTCAGCTTAGAGAGCATAGGGCACTTCCACTCATGGGCGTATAAATTGGGAAAACTAAAAATCAGCAAGACACAGGCACCCCAAAGTTTAGGGCTGCTCTGTTGACAAGAACCTCCACTTCGTTACACCTTAAATATCCCAGGAAAGAGAAAAATGGATAAAGAAGTTGTGGTCCTTATGTACAATGGAATATCACTCAGCCATGAAATCAACGTCATAAGGCTAGTAGCAGCATGATGAGTGGATTAAGGTACGACGATTCTAAGTGAAATAAGTCACACAGAAAAGGACACTTATCATAAGATATCACTTATAGAGGGAATGTAAAAACCGCTACCCTTGAACTGAATTACAAAACAGAACAGAGTCACACGTTTAGAAAACACACTATGGCTGCTTAACGGGAAAGGTGAGGTGGGGTGATGCATAAAACAAGGGTTTCAAATTAGCTCAGATACCGTTCCATAAACCCAATAGGTAATAGACAAGACCTACTCCTTGCTCAGTGAATTGGACTCAGCACCCCCTATTCACCGCCCAAGAATATATCTGACTAGTAAGAATCTTAAAACCTATGTATTGATATCTCTCTGTAAGTGAGTCAAGTGGGTGTAAAGCGGCATAAACACAGCAGTGAAAAGCAGCTACACCCCATTATAAAAATCAATTACTTTTAAAAACCCGTGAAACAAAGACAGTGAAAGAGAGAGACATTCTTACAAAATTCGTTCAGGGGCTGTGATGCCACCTGGATTGACCATATCTAGACCCACAGCTGATTGAGACATAAGGGTGGACACTCTTGGGGCTGAGAGGTTTGGTGAGGTTGGGTGAGGAAACGCAGACCCTTTAAAGTAATACTGCGTGGTGCCCATCCCATGGGTCCCAAATCTCCAGGTTCAAGGGCATCTTCCTACATCGAAAACATGCATGAGAAACCCAGAAGATGGTACACCGTGTGATCGGGCAAGGTTTCCAAAACGCACCTCATTTCTCATCTCCTTGTGCTCGGGTTCGCCATTCCAGCCGCTTTACTAGCAATCTCCCTCCTTGGAGAATCAGCACCTTTAACCTCCTGTTCCGTACAGGTTGCAATTTGTCCTGAGGATGAACGGGAAGAGGGGGAACCAATGAGAGACTAGCTCTAGGTGTTGGGACAGGCACAGGTCACTCTATTTTCCCATCAGGGAGAAGAATTAACCACAGGCTCAGCCTGCCGCCCGGGACCAGAATAGGGCCTGAAGCAATCCTGTGCTTTTGCGGCCAGCTCCCAAGAAAGTGAGTTGAAAAATCGAGCTCAGGGGCACTGCAATTCACAAACCTGCAGACTTATAAATGATAACTCTCGTCCACAAATATATTGAGGGAAGGCAACGAAGAGGATTTGAAAGCAAGGCAGAATTGCAGGAAACAGATCTCAGGAGGGAGATTCGAATCGCCTTTAAAGAACAGGAAAAGCGGCAAAACCTCGACAATGATGCCCTTGGCCAAAAAGGGCGGATGCGTTTTTTCCTGAATATATTCAGGAAAAAACGCATCCGCCCTTTTTGGCCAACCAAGCAACCTGGAAAGGCAAATCAGCGCTACAAAGAAGTCTCGCTTCCCATCGGTCAAAAGGGCCATGCTGAATAAAGTGTCAAAACCAGAAATGCAGGACAGGCCATGGAGAAACGGGAGCCTGGCTACGCTGATGGGCGGGATGTAAATTGCCAAGAGCCACTCTGGAGAAGTGTACGGTGTGTCCTGAAACATCTAAAAATCTCAGCTTAGAGAGCATAGGGCACTTCCACTCATGGGCGTATAAATTGGGAAAACTAAAAATCAGCAAGACACAGGCACCCCAAAGTTTAGGGCTGCTCTGTTGACAAAAACCTCCACTTCGTTACACCTTAAATATCCCAGGAAAGAGAAAAATGGATAAAGAAGTTGTGGTCCTTATGTACAATGGAATATCACTCAGCCATGAAATCAACGTCATAAGGCTAGTAGCAGCATGATGAGTGGATTTAGGTACGACGATTCTAAGTGAAATAAGTCACACAGAAAAGGACACTTATCATAAGATATCACTTATCGAGGGAATGTAAAAACCGCTACCCTTGAACTGAATTACAAAACAGGACAGAGTCACACGTTTAGAAAACACACTATGGCTGCTAAACGGGAAAGGTGAGGTGGGGTGATGCATAAAACAAGGGTTTCAAATTAGCTCAGATACCGTTCCATAAACCCAATAGGTAATAGACAAGACCTACTCCTTGCTCAGTGAATTGGACTCAACAACCCCTATTCACCGCCCAAGAATATATCTGACTAGTAAGAATCTTAAAACCTATGTATTGATATCTCTCTGTAAGTGAGTCAAGTGGGTGTAAAGCGGCATAAACACAGCAGTGAAAAGCAGCTACACCCCATTGTAAAAATCAATTACTTTTAAAATCCCGTGAAACAAAGACAGTGAAAGAGAGAGACATTCTTACAAAATTCGTTCAGGGGCTGTGATGCCACCTGGATTGACCATATCTAGACCCACAGCTGATTTAGACATAAGGGTGGACACTCTTGGGGCTGAGAGGTTTGGTGAGGTTGGGTGAGGAAACGCAGACCCTTTAAAGTAATACTGCGTGGTGCCCATCCCATGGGTCCCAAATCTCCAGGTTCAAGGGCATCTTCCTACATCGAAAACATGCATGAGAAACCCAGAAGATGGTACACCGTGTGATCGGGCAAGGTTTCCAAAACGCACCTCATTTCTCATCTCCTTGTGCTCGGGTTCGCCATTCCAGCCGCTTTACTAGCAATCTCCCTCCTTGGAGAATCAGCACCTTTAACCTCCTGTTCCGTACAGGTTGCAATTTGTCCTGAGGATGAACGGGAAGAAGGGGAACCAATGAGAGACTAGCTCTAGGTGTTGGGACAGGCACAGGTCACTCTATTTTCCCATCAGGAAGAAGAATTAACCACAGGCTCAGCCTGCCGCCCGGGACCAGAATAGGGCCTGAAGCAATCCTGCGCTTTTGCGGCCAGCTCCCAAGAAAGCGAGTTGAAAAATGGAGCTCAGGGGCACTGCAATTCACAAACCTGCAGACTTATAAATGATAACTCTCGTCCACAAATATATTGAGGGAAGGCAACGAAGAGGATTTGAAAGCAAGGCAGAATTGCAGGAAATAGATCTCAGGAGGGAGATTCGAATCGCCTTTAAAGAACAGGAAAAGCGGCAAAACCTCGACAATGATGCCCTTGGCCAAAAAGGGCGGATGCGTTTTTTCCTGAATATATTCAGGAAAAAACGCATCCGCCCTTTTTGGCCAACCAAGCAATCTGGAAAGGCAAATCAGCGCTACAAAGAAGTCTCGCTTCCCATCGGTCAAAAGGGCCATGCTGAATAAAGTGTCAAAACCAGAAATGCAGGACAGGCCATGGAGAAACGGGAGCCTGGCTACGCTGATGGGCGGGATGTAAATTGCCAACAGCCACTCTGGAGAAGTGTACGGTGTGTCCTGAAACATCTAAAAAACTCAGCTTAGAGAGCATAGGGCACTTCCACTCATGGGCGTATAAATTGGGAAAACTAAAAATCAGCAAGACACAGGCACCCCAAAGTTTAGGGCTGCTCTGTTGACAAGAACCTCCACTTCGTTACACCTTAAATATCCCAGGAAAGAGAAAAATGGATAAAGAAGTTGTGGTCCTTATGTACAATGGAATATCACTCAGCCATGAAATCAACGTCATAAGGCTAGTAGCAGCATGATGAGTGGATTAAGGTACGACGATTCTAAGTGAAATAAGTCACACAGAAAAGGACACTTATCATAAGATATCACTTATAGAGGGAATGTAAAAACCGCTACCCTTGAACTGAATTACAAAACAGAACAGAGTCACACGTTTAGAAAACACACTATGGCTGCTTAACGGGAAAGGTGAGGTGGGGTGATGCATAAAACAAGGGTTTCAAATTAGCTCAGATACCGTTCCATAAACCCAATAGGTAATAGACAAGACCTACTCCTTGCTCAGTGAATTGGACTCAGCACCCCCTATTCACCGCCCAAGAATATATCTGACTAGTAAGAATCTTAAAACCTATGTATTGATATCTCTCTGTAAGTGAGTCAAGTGGGTGTAAAGCGGCATAAACACAGCAGTGAAAAGCAGCTACACCCCATTATAAAAATCAATTACTTTTAAAAACCCGTGAAACAAAGACAGTGAAAGAGAGAGACATTCTTACAAAATTCGTTCAGGGGCTGTGATGCCACCTGGATTGACCATATCTAGACCCACAGCTGATTGAGACATAAGGGTGGACACTCTTGGGGCTGAGAGGTTTGGTGAGGTTGGGTGAGGAAACGCAGACCCTTTAAAGTAATACTGCGTGGTGCCCATCCCATGGGTCCCAAATCTCCAGGTTCAAGGGCATCTTCCTACATCGAAAACATGCATGAGAAACCCAGAAGATGGTACACCGTGTGATCGGGCAAGGTTTCCAAAACGCACCTCATTTCTCATCTCCTTGTGCTCGGGTTCGCCATTCCAGCCGCTTTACTAGCAATCTCCCTCCTTGGAGAATCAGCACCTTTAACCTCCTGTTCCGTACAGGTTGCAATTTGTCCTGAGGATGAACGGGAAGAGGGGGAACCAATGAGAGACTAGCTCTAGGTGTTGGGACAGGCACAGGTCACTCTATTTTCCCATCAGGGAGAAGAATTAACCACAGGCTCAGCCTGCCGCCCGGGACCAGAATAGGGCCTGAAGCAATCCTGTGCTTTTGCGGCCAGCTCCCAAGAAAGTGAGTTGAAAAATCGAGCTCAGGGGCACTGCAATTCACAAACCTGCAGACTTATAAATGATAACTCTCGTCCACAAATATATTGAGGGAAGGCAACGAAGAGGATTTGAAAGCAAGGCAGAATTGCAGGAAACAGATCTCAGGAGGGAGATTCGAATCGCCTTTAAAGAACAGGAAAAGCGGCAAAACCTCGACAATGATGCCCTTGGCCAAAAAGGGCGGATGCGTTTTTTCCTGAATATATTCAGGAAAAAACGCATCCGCCCTTTTTGGCCAACCAAGCAACCTGGAAAGGCAAATCAGCGCTACAAAGAAGTCTCGCTTCCCATCGGTCAAAAGGGCCATGCTGAATAAAGTGTCAAAACCAGAAATGCAGGACAGGCCATGGAGAAACGGGAGCCTGGCTACGCTGATGGGCGGGATGTAAATTGCCAAGAGCCACTCTGGAGAAGTGTACGGTGTGTCCTGAAACATCTAAAAATCTCAGCTTAGAGAGCATAGGGCACTTCCACTCATGGGCGTATAAATTGGGAAAACTAAAAATCAGCAAGACACAGGCACCCCAAAGTTTAGGGCTGCTCTGTTGACAAAAACCTCCACTTCGTTACACCTTAAATATCCCAGGAAAGAGAAAAATGGATAAAGAAGTTGTGGTCCTTATGTACAATGGAATATCACTCAGCCATGAAATCAACGTCATAAGGCTAGTAGCAGCATGATGAGTGGATTTAGGTACGACGATTCTAAGTGAAATAAGTCACACAGAAAAGGACACTTATCATAAGATATCACTTATCGAGGGAATGTAAAAACCGCTACCCTTGAACTGAATTACAAAACAGGACAGAGTCACACGTTTAGAAAACACACTATGGCTGCTAAACGGGAAAGGTGAGGTGGGGTGATGCATAAAACAAGGGTTTCAAATTAGCTCAGATACCGTTCCATAAACCCAATAGGTAATAGACAAGACCTACTCCTTGCTCAGTGAATTGGACTCAACAACCCCTATTCACCGCCCAAGAATATATCTGACTAGTAAGAATCTTAAAACCTATGTATTGATATCTCTCTGTAAGTGAGTCAAGTGGGTGTAAAGCGGCATAAACACAGCAGTGAAAAGCAGCTACACCCCATTGTAAAAATCAATTACTTTTAAAATCCCGTGAAACAAAGACAGTGAAAGAGAGAGACATTCTTACAAAATTCGTTCAGGGGCTGTGATGCCACCTGGATTGACCATATCTAGACCCACAGCTGATTTAGACATAAGGGTGGACACTCTTGGGGCTGAGAGGTTTGGTGAGGTTGGGTGAGGAAACGCAGACCCTTTAAAGTAATACTGCGTGGTGCCCATCCCATGGGTCCCAAATCTCCAGGTTCAAGGGCATCTTCCTACATCGAAAACATGCATGAGAAACCCAGAAGATGGTACACCGTGTGATCGGGCAAGGTTTCCAAAACGCACCTCATTTTTCATCTCCTTGTGCTCGGGTTCGCCATTCCAGCCGCTTTACTAGCAATCTCCCTCCTTGGAGAATCAGCACCTTTAACCTCCTGTTCCGTACAGGTTGCAATTTGTCCTGAGGATGAACGGGAAGAAGGGGAACCAATGAGAGACTAGCTCTAGGTGTTGGGACAGGCACAGGTCACTCTATTTTCCCATCAGGAAGAAGAATTAACCACAGGCTCAGCCTGCCGCCCGGGACCAGAATAGGGCCTGAAGCAATCCTGCGCTTTTGCGGCCAGCTCCCAAGAAAGCGAGATGAAAAATGGACCTCAGGGGCACTGCAATTCACAAACCTGCAGACTTATAAATGATAACTCTCGTCCACAAATATATTGAGGGAAGGCAACGAAGAGGATTTGAAAGCAAGGCAGAATTGCAGGAAATAGATCTCAGGAGGGAGATTCGAATCGCCTTTAAAGAACAGGAAAAGCGGCAAAACCTCGACAATGATGCCCTTGGCCAAAAAGGGCGGATGCGTTTTTTCCTGAATATATTCAGGAAAAAACGCATCCGCCCTTTTTGGCCAACCAAGCAATCTGGAAAGGCAAATCAGCGCTACAAAGAAGTCTCGCTTCCCATCGGTCAAAAGGGCCATGCTGAATAAAGTGTCAAAACCAGAAATGCAGGACAGGCCATGGAGAAACGGGAGCCTGGCTACGCTGATGGGCGGGATGTAAATTGCCAACAGCCACTCTGGAGAAGTGTACGGTGTGTCCTGAAACATCGAAAAAACTCAGCATAGAGAGCATAGGGCACTTCCACTCATGGGCGTATAAATTGGGAAAACTAAAAATCAGCAAGACACAGGCACCCCAAAGTTTAGGGCTGCTCTGTTGACAAGAACCTCCACTTCGTTACACCTTAAATATCCCAGGAAAGAGAAAAATGGATAAAGAAGTTGTGGTCCTTATGTACAATGGAATATCACTCAGCCATGAAATCAACGTCATAAGGCTAGTAGCAGCATGATGAGTGGATTTAGGTACGACGATTCTAAGTGAAATAAGTCACACAGAAAAGGACACTTATCATAAGATATCACTTATAGAGGGAATGTAAAAACCGCTACCCTTGAACTGAATTACAAAACAGAACAGAGTCACACGTTTAGAAAACACACTATGGCTGCTTAACGGGAAAGGTGAGGTGGGGTGATGCATAAAACAAGGGTTTCAAATTAGCTCAGATACCGTTCCATAAACCCAATAGGTAATAGACAAGACCTACTCCTTGCTCAGTGAATTGGACTCAACACCCCCTATTCACCGCCCAAGAATATATCTGACTAGTAAGAATCTTAAATCCTATGTATTGATATCTCTCTGTAAGTGAGTCAAGTGAGTGTAAAGCGGCATAAACACAGCAGTGAAAAGCAGCTAAATCTCATTATAAAAATCAATTACTTTTAAAAACCCGTGAAACAAAGACAGTGAAAGAGAGAGAAATTCTTACAAAATTCGTTCAGGGACTGTGATGCCACCTGGATTGACCATATCTAGACCCACAGCTGATTGAGACATAAGGGTGGACACTCTTGGGGCTGAGAGGTTGGGTGAGGTTGGGTGAGGAAACTCAGACCTTTTAAGGAATACTGCGTGGTACCCATCCCATGGGTCCCAAATCTCCAGGTTCAAGGGCATCTTCCTACATCGAAAACATGCATGAGAAACCCAGAAGATGGTACACCGTGTGATTGGGAAAGATTTCCAAAACGCACCTCATTTCTCATCTCCTTGTGCTCGGGTTCGCCATTCCAGCCGCTTTACTAGCAATCTCCCTCCTTGGAGAATCAGCACCTTTAACCTCCTGTTCCGTACAGGTTGCAATTTGTCCTGAGGATGAACGGGAAGAGGGGGAACCAATGAGAGACTAGCTCTAGGTGTTGGGACAGGCACAGGTCACTCTATTTTCCCATCAGGAAGAAGAATTAACCACAGGCTCAGCCTGCCGCCCGGGACCAGAATAGGGCCTGAAGCAATCCTGCGCTTTTGCGGCCAGCTCCCAAGAAAGCGAGTTGAAAAATGGAGCTCAGGGGCACTGCAATTCACAAACCTGCAGACTTATAAATGATAACTCTCGTCCACAAATATATTGAGGGAAGGCAACGAAGAGGATTTGAAAGCAAGGCAGAATTGCAGGAAACAGATCTCAGGAGGGAGATTCGAATCGCCTTTAAAGAACAGGAAAAGCGGCAAAACCTCGACAATGATGCCCTTGGCAAAAAAGGGCGTACGCGTTTTTTCCTGAATATATTCAGGAAAAAACGCATCCGCCCTTTTTGGCCAACAAAGCAACCTGGAAAGGCAAATAAGCGCTACAAAGAAGTCTCGCTTCCCATCGGTCAAAAGGGCCATGCTGAATAAAGTGTCAAAACCAGAAATGCAGGACAGGCCATGGAGAAACGGGAGCCTGGCTACGCTGATGGGCGGGATGTAAATTGCCAAGAGCCACTCTGGAGAAGTGTACGGTGTGTCCTGAAACATCTAAAAAACTCAGCTTAGAGAGCATAGGGCACTTCCACTCATGGGCCCCAATAAATTGGGAAAACTAAAAATCAGCAAGACACATGCACCACAAAGTTTAGGGCTGCTCTGTTGACAAGAACCTCCACTTCGTTACACCTTAAATATCCCAGGAAAGAGAAAAATGGATAAAGAAGTTGTGGTCCTTATGTACAATGGAATATCACTCAGCCATGAAATCAACGTCATAAGGCTAGTAGCAGCATGATGAGTGGATTTAGGTACGACGATTCTAAGTGAAATAAGTCACACAGAAAAGGACACTTATCATAAGATATCACTTATCGAGGGAATGTAAAAACCGCTACCCTTGAACTGAATTACAAAACAGAACAGAGTCACACGTTTAGAAAACACACTATGGCTGCTTAACGGGAAAGGTGAGGTGGGGTGATGCATAAAACAAGGGTTTCAAATTAGCTCAGATACCGTTCCATAAACCCAATAGGTAATAGACAAGACCTACTCCTTGCTCAGTGAATTGGACTCAACACCCCCTATTCACCGCCCAAGAATATATCTGACTAGTAAGAATCTTAAAACCTATGTATTGATATCTCTCTGTAAGTGAGTCAAGTGGGTTAAAGCGGCATAAACACAGCAGTGAAAAGCAGCTACACCCCATTATAAAAATCAATTACTTTTAAAATCCCGTGAAACAAAGACAGTGAAAGAGAGAGAAATTCTTACAAAATTCGTTCAGGGGCTGTGATGCCACCTGGATTGACCATATCTAGACGCACAGCTGATTGAGACATAAGGGTGGACACTCTTGGGGCTGAGAGGTTTGGTGAGGTTGGGTGAGGAAACGCAGACCCTTTAAAGTAATACTGCGTGGTGCCCATCCCATGGGTCCCAAATCTCCAGGTTCAAGGGCATCTTCCTACATCGAAAACATGCATGAGAAACCCAGAAGATGGTACACCGTGTGATCGGGCAAGGTTTCCAAAACGCACCTCATTTCTCATCTCCTTGTGCTCGGGTTCGCCATTCCAGCCGCTTTACTAGCAATCTCCCTCCTTGGAGAATCAGCACCTTTAACCTCCTGTTCCGTACAGGTTGCAATTTGTCCTGAGGATGAACGGGAAGAGGGGGAACCAATGAGAGACTAGCTCTAGGTGTTGGGACAGGCACAGGTCACTCTATTTTCCCATCAGGAAGAAGAATTAACCACAGGCTCAGCCTGCCGCCCGGGACCAGAATAGGGCCTGAAGCAATCCTGCGCTTTTGCGGCCAGCTCCCAAGAAAGCGAGTTGAAAAATGGAGCTCAGGGGCACTGCAATTCACAAACCTGCAGACTTATAAATGATAACTCTCGTCCACAAATATATTGAGGGAAGGCAACGAAGAGGATTTGAAAGCAAGACAGAATTGCAGGAAACAGATCTCAGGAGGGAGATTCGAATCGCCTTTAAAGAACAGGAAAAGCAGCAAAACCTCGACAATGATGCCCTTGGCCAAAAAGGGCGGATGCGTTTTTTCCTGAATATATTCAGGAAAAAACGCATCCGCCCTTTTTGGCCAACCAAGCAACCTGGAAAGGCAAATCAGCGCTACAAAGAAGTCTCGCTTCCCATCGGTCAAAAGGGCCATGCTGAATAAAGTGTCAAAACCAGAAATGCAGGACAGGCCATGGAGAAACGGGAGCCTGGCTACGCTGATGGGCGGAATGTAAATTGCCAAGAGCCACTCTGGAGAAGTGTACGGTGTGTCCTGAAACATCTAAAAAACTCAGCTTAGAGAGCATAGGGCACTTCCACTCATGGGCGTATAAATTGGGAAAACTAAAAATCAGCAAGACACAGGCACCCCAAAGTTTAGGGCTGCTCTGTTGACAAGAACCTCAACTTCGTTACACCTTAAATATCCCAGGAAAGAGAAAAATGGATAAAGAAGTTGTGGTCCTTATGTACAATGGAATATCACTCAGCCATGAAATCAACGTCATAAGGCTAGTAGCAGCATGATGAGTGGATTAAGGTACGACGATTCTAAGTGAAATAAGTCACACAGAAAAGGACACTTATCATAAGATATCACTTATAGAGGGAATGTAAAAACCGCTACCCTTGAACTGAATTACAAAACAGAACAGAGTCACACGTTTAGAAAACACACTATGGCTGCTTAACGGGAAAGGTGAGGTGGGGTGATGCATAAAACAAGGGTTTCAAATTAGCTCAGATACCGTTCCATAAACCCAATAGGTAATAGACAAGACCTACTCCTTGCTCAGTGAATTGGACTCAGCACCCCCTATTCACCGCCCAAGAATATATCTGACTAGTAAGAATCTTAAAACCTATGTATTGATATCTCTCTGTAAGTGAGTCAAGTGGGTGTAAAGCGGCATAAACACAGCAGTGAAAAGCAGCTACACCCCATTATAAAAATCAATTACTTTTAAAAACCCGTGAAGCAAAGACAGTGAAAGAGAGAGACATTCTTACAAAATTCGTTCAGGGGCTGTGATGCCACCTGGATTGACCATATCTAGACCCACAGCTGATTGAGACATAAGGGTGGACACTCTTGGGGCTGAGAGGTTTGGTGAGGTTGGGTGAGGAAACGCAGACCCTTTAAAGTAATACTGCGTGGTGCCCATCCCATGGGTCCCAAATCTCCAGGTTCAAGGGCATCTTCCTACATCGAAAACATGCATGAGAAACCCAGAAGATGGTACACCGTGTGATCGGGCAAGGTTTCCAAAACGCACCTCATTTCTCATCTCCTTGTGCTCGGGTTCGCCATTCCAGCCGCTTTACTAGCAATCTCCCTCCTTGGAGAATCAGCACCTTTAACCTCCTGTTCCGTACAGGTTGCAATTTGTCCTGAGGATGAACGGGAAGAGGGGGAACCAATGAGAGACTAGCTCTAGGTGTTGGGACAGGCACAGGTCACTCTATTTTCCCATCAGGGAGAAGAATTAACCACAGGCTCAGCCTGCCGCCCGGGACCAGAATAGGGCCTGAATCAATCCTGTGCTTTTGCGGCCAGCTCCCAAGAAAGTGAGTTGAAAAATCGAGCTCAGGGGCACTGCAATTCACAAACCTGCAGACTTATAAATGATAACTCTCGTCCACAAATATATTGAGGGAAGGCAACGAAGAGGATTTGAAAGCAAGGCAGAATTGCAGGAAACAGATCTCAGGAGGGAGATTCGAATCGCCTTTAAAGAACAGGAAAAGCGGCAAAACCTCGACAATGATGCCCTTGGCCAAAAAGGGCGGATGCGTTTTTTCCTGAATATATTCAGGAAAAAACGCATCCGCCCTTTTTGGCCAACCAAGCAACCTGGAAAGGCAAATCAGCGCTACAAAGAAGTCTCGCTTCCCATCGGTCAAAAGGGCCATGCTGAATAAAGTGTCAAAACCAGAAATGCAGGACAGGCCATGGAGAAACGGGAGCCTGGCTACGCTGATGGGCGGGATGTAAATTGCCAAGAGCCACTCTGGAGAAGTGTACGGTGTGTCCTGAAACATCTAAAAAACTCAGCTTAGAGAGCATAGGGCACTTCCACTCATGGGCGTATAAATTGGGAAAACTAAAAATCAGCAAGACACAGGCACCCCAAAGTTTAGGGCTGCTCTGTTGACAAAAACCTCCACTTCGTTACACCTTAAATATCCCAGGAAAGAGAAAAATGGATAAAGAAGTTGTGGTCCTTATGTACAATGGAATATCACTCAGCCATGAAATCAACGTCATAAGGCTAGTAGCAGCATGATGAGTGGATTTAGGTACGACGATTCTAAGTGAAATAAGTCACACAGAAAAGGACACTTATCATAAGATATCACTTATCGAGGGAATGTAAAAACCGCTACCCTTGAACTGAATTACAAAACAGGACAGAGTCACACGTTTAGAAAACACACTATGGCTGCTAAACGGGAAAGGTGAGGTGGGGTGATGCATAAAACAAGGGTTTCAAATTAGCTCAGATACCGTTCCATAAACCCAATAGGTAATAGACAAGACCTACTCCTTGCTCAGTGAATTGGACTCAGCACCCCCTATTCACCGCCCAAGAATATATCTGACTAGTAAGAATCTTAAAACCTATGTATTGATATCTCTCTGTAAGTGAGTCAAGTGGGTGTAAAGCGGCATAAACACAGCAGTGAAAAGCAGCTACACCCCATTATAAAAATCAATTACTTTTAAAAACCCGTGAAGCAAAGACAGTGAAAGAGAGAGACATTCTTACAAAATTCGTTCAGGGGCTGTGATGCCACCTGGATTGACCATATCTAGACCCACAGCTGATTGAGACATAAGGGTGGACACTCTTGGGGCTGAGAGGTTTGGTGAGGTTGGGTGAGGAAACGCAGACCCTTTAAAGTAATACTGCGTGGTGCCCATCCCATGGGTCCCAAATCTCCAGGTTCAAGGGCATCTTCCTACATCGAAAACATGCATGAGAAACCCAGAAGATGGTACACCGTGTGATCGGGCAAGGTTTCCAAAACGCACCTCATTTCTCATCTCCTTGTGCTCGGGTTCGCCATTCCAGCCGCTTTACTAGCAATCTCCCTCCTTGGAGAATCAGCACCTTTAACCTCCTGTTCCGTACAGGTTGCAATTTGTCCTGAGGATGAACGGGAAGAGGGGGAACCAATGAGAGACTAGCTCTAGGTGTTGGGACAGGCACAGGTCACTCTATTTTCCCATCAGGGAGAAGAATTAACCACAGGCTCAGCCTGCCGCCCGGGACCAGAATAGGGCCTGAATCAATCCTGTGCTTTTGCGGCCAGCTCCCAAGAAAGTGAGTTGAAAAATCGAGCTCAGGGGCACTGCAATTCACAAACCTGCAGACTTATAAATGATAACTCTCGTCCACAAATATATTGAGGGAAGGCAACGAAGAGGATTTGAAAGCAAGGCAGAATTGCAGGAAACAGATCTCAGGAGGGAGATTCGAATCGCCTTTAAAGAACAGGAAAAGCGGCAAAACCTCGACAATGATGCCCTTGGCCAAAAAGGGCGGATGCGTTTTTTCCTGAATATATTCAGGAAAAAACGCATCCGCCCTTTTTGGCCAACCAAGCAACCTGGAAAGGCAAATCAGCGCTACAAAGAAGTCTCGCTTCCCATCGGTCAAAAGGGCCATGCTGAATAAAGTGTCAAAACCAGAAATGCAGGACAGGCCATGGAGAAACGGGAGCCTGGCTACGCTGATGGGCGGGATGTAAATTGCCAAGAGCCACTCTGGAGAAGTGTACGGTGTGTCCTGAAACATCTAAAAAACTCAGCTTAGAGAGCATAGGGCACTTCCACTCATGGGCGTATAAATTGGGAAAACTAAAAATCAGCAAGACACAGGCACCCCAAAGTTTAGGGCTGCTCTGTTGACAAAAACCTCCACTTCGTTACACCTTAAATATCCCAGGAAAGAGAAAAATGGATAAAGAAGTTGTGGTCCTTATGTACAATGGAATATCACTCAGCCATGAAATCAACGTCATAAGGCTAGTAGCAGCATGATGAGTGGATTTAGGTACGACGATTCTAAGTGAAATAAGTCACACAGAAAAGGACACTTATCATAAGATATCACTTATCGAGGGAATGTAAAAACCGCTACCCTTGAACTGAATTACAAAACAGGACAGAGTCACACGTTTAGAAAACACACTATGGCTGCTAAACGGGAAAGGTGAGGTGGGGTGATGCATAAAACAAGGGTTTCAAATTAGCTCAGATACCGTTCCATAAACCCAATAGGTAATAGACAAGACCTACTCCTTGCTCAGTGAATTGGACTCAACAACCCCTATTCACCGCCCAAGAATATATCTGACTAGTAAGAATCTTAAAACCTATGTATTGATATCTCTCTGTAAGTGAGTCAAGTGGGTGTAAAGCGGCATAAACACAGCAGTGAAAAGCAGCTACACCCCATTGTAAAAATCAATTACTTTTAAAATCCCGTGAAACAAAGACAGTGAAAGAGAGAGACATTCTTACAAAATTCGTTCAGGGGCTGTGATGCCACCTGGATTGACCATATCTAGACCCACAGCTGATTTAGACATAAGGGTGGACACTCTTGGGGCTGAGAGGTTTGGTGAGGTTGGGTGAGGAAACGCAGACCCTTTAAAGTAATACTGCGTGGTGCCCATCCCATGGGTCCCAAATCTCCAGGTTCAAGGGCATCTTCCTACATCGAAAACATGCATGAGAAACCCAGAAGATGGTACACCGTGTGATCGGGCAAGGTTTCCAAAACGCACCTCATTTCTCATCTCCTTGTGCTCGGGTTCGCCATTCCAGCCGCTTTACTAGAAATCTCCCTCCTTGGAGAATCAGCACCTTTAACCTCCTGTTCCGTACAGGTTGCAATTTGTCCTGAGGATGAACGGGAAGAAGGGGAACCAATGAGAGACTAGCTCTAGGTGTTGGGACAGGCACAGGTCACTCTATTTTCCCATCAGGAAGAAGAATTAACCACAGGCTCAGCCTGCCGCCCGGGACCAGAATAGGGCCTGAAGCAATCCTGCGCTTTTGCGGCCAGCTCCCAAGAAAGCGAGATGAAAAATGGACCTCAGGGGCACTGCAATTCACAAACCTGCAGACTTATAAATGATAACTCTCGTCCACAAATATATTGAGGGAAGGCAACGAAGAGGATTTGAAAGCAAGGCAGAATTGCAGGAAATAGATCTCAGGAGGGAGATTCGAATCGCCTTTAAAGAACAGGAAAAGCGGCAAAACCTCGACAATGATGCCCTTGGCCAAAAAGGGCGGATGCGTTTTTTCCTGAATATATTCAGGAAAAAACGCATCCGCCCTTTTTGGCCAACCAAGCAATCTGGAAAGGCAAATCAGCGCTACAAAGAAGTCTCGCTTCCCATCGGTCAAAAGGGCCATGCTGAATAAAGTGTCAAAACCAGAAATGCAGGACAGGCCATGGAGAAACGGGAGCCTGGCTACGCTGATGGGCGGGATGTAAATTGCCAACAGCCACTCTGGAGAAGTGTACGGTGTGTCCTGAAACATCGAAAAAACTCAGCATAGAGAGCATAGGGCACTTCCACTCATGGGCGTATAAATTGGGAAAACTAAAAATCAGCAAGACACAGGCACCCCAAAGTTTAGGGCTGCTCTGTTGACAAGAACCTCCACTTCGTTACACCTTAAATATCCCAGGAAAGAGAAAAATGGATAAAGAAGTTGTGGTCCTTATGTACAATGGAATATCACTCAGCCATGAAATCAACGTCATAAGGCTAGTAGCAGCATGATGAGTGGATTTAGGTACGACGATTCTAAGTGAAATAAGTCACACAGAAAAGGACACTTATCATAAGATATCACTTATAGAGGGAATGTAAAAACCGCTACCCTTGAACTGAATTACAAAACAGAACAGAGTCACACGTTTAGAAAACACACTATGGCTGCTTAACGGGAAAGGTGAGGTGGGGTGATGCATAAAACAAGGGTTTCAAATTAGCTCAGATACCGTTCCATAAACCCAATAGGTAATAGACAAGACCTACTCCTTGCTCAGTGAATTGGACTCAACACCCCCTATTCACCGCCCAAGAATATATCTGACTAGTAAGAATCTTAAATCCTATGTATTGATATCTCTCTGTAAGTGAGTCAAGTGAGTGTAAAGCGGCATAAACACAGCAGTGAAAAGCAGCTACACCCCATTATAAAAATCAATTACTTTTAAAAACCCGTGAAGCAAAGACAGTGAAAGAGAGAGACATTCTTACAAAATTCGTTCAGGGGCTGTGATGCCACCTGGATTGACCATATCTAGACCCACAGCTGATTGAGACATAAGGGTGGACACTCTTGGGGCTGAGAGGTTTGGTGAGGTTGGGTGAGGAAACGCAGACCCTTTAAAGTAATACTGCGTGGTGCCCATCCCATGGGTCCCAAATCTCCAGGTTCAAGGGCATCTTCCTACATCGAAAACATGCATGAGAAACCCAGAAGATGGTACACCGTGTGATCGGGCAAGGTTTCCAAAACGCACCTCATTTCTCATCTCCTTGTGCTCGGGTTCGCCATTCCAGCCGCTTTACTAGCAATCTCCCTCCTTGGAGAATCAGCACCTTTAACCTCCTGTTCCGTACAGGTTGCAATTTGTCCTGAGGATGAACGGGAAGAGGGGGAACCAATGAGAGACTAGCTCTAGGTGTTGGGACAGGCACAGGTCACTCTATTTTCCCATCAGGGAGAAGAATTAACCACAGGCTCAGCCTGCCGCCCGGGACCAGAATAGGGCCTGAATCAATCCTGTGCTTTTGCGGCCAGCTCCCAAGAAAGTGAGTTGAAAAATCGAGCTCAGGGGCACTGCAATTCACAAACCTGCAGACTTATAAATGATAACTCTCGTCCACAAATATATTGAGGGAAGGCAACGAAGAGGATTTGAAAGCAAGGCAGAATTGCAGGAAACAGATCTCAGGAGGGAGATTCGAATCGCCTTTAAAGAACAGGAAAAGCGGCAAACCCTCGACAATGATGCCCTTGGCCAAAAAGGGCGGATGCGTTTTTTCCTGAATATATTCAGGAAAAAACGCATCCGCCCTTTTTGGCCAACCAAGCAACCTGGAAAGGCAAATCAGCGCTACAAAGAAGTCTCGCTTCCCATCGGTCAAAAGGGCCATGCTGAATAAAGTGTCAAAACCAGAAATGCAGGACAGGCCATGGAGAAACGGGAGCCTGGCTACGCTGATGGGCGGGATGTAAATTGCCAAGAGCCACTCTGGAGAAGTGTACGGTGTGTCCTGAAACATCTAAAAAACTCAGCTTAGAGAGCATAGGGCACTTCCACTCATGGGCGTATAAATTGGGAAAACTAAAAATCAGCAAGACACAGGCACCCCAAAGTTTAGGGCTGCTCTGTTGACAAAAACCTCCACTTCGTTACACCTTAAATATCCCAGGAAAGAGAAAAATGGATAAAGAAGTTGTGGTCCTTATGTACAATGGAATATCACTCAGCCATGAAATCAACGTCATAAGGCTAGTAGCAGCATGATGAGTGGATTTAGGTACGACGATTCTAAGTGAAATAAGTCACACAGAAAAGGACACTTATCATAAGATATCACTTATCGAGGGAATGTAAAAACCGCTACCCTTGAACTGAATTACAAAACAGGACAGAGTCACACGTTTAGAAAACACACTATGGCTGCTAAACGGGAAAGGTGAGGTGGGGTGATGCATAAAACAAGGGTTTCAAATTAGCTCAGATACCGTTCCATAAACCCAATAGGTAATAGACAAGACCTACTCCTTGCTCAGTGAATTGGACTCAACAACCCCTATTCACCGCCCAAGAATATATCTGACTAGTAAGAATCTTAAAACCTATGTATTGATATCTCTCTGTAAGTGAGTCAAGTGGGTGTAAAGCGGCATAAACACAGCAGTGAAAAGCAGCTACACCCCATTGTAAAAATCAATTACTTTTAAAATCCCGTGAAACAAAGACAGTGAAAGAGAGAGACATTCTTACAAAATTCGTTCAGGGGCTGTGATGCCACCTGGATTGACCATATCTAGACCCACAGCTGATTTAGACATAAGGGTGGACACTCTTGGGGCTGAGAGGTTTGGTGAGGTTGGGTGAGGAAACGCAGACCCTTTAAAGTAATACTGCGTGGTGCCCATCCCATGGGTCCCAAATCTCCAGGTTCAAGGGCATCTTCCTACATCGAAAACATGCATGAGAAACCCAGAAGATGGTACACCGTGTGATCGGGCAAGGTTTCCAAAACGCACCTCATTTCTCATCTCCTTGTGCTCGGGTTCGCCATTCCAGCCGCTTTACTAGAAATCTCCCTCCTTGGAGAATCAGCACCTTTAACCTCCTGTTCCGTACAGGTTGCAATTTGTCCTGAGGATGAACGGGAAGAAGGGGAACCAATGAGAGACTAGCTCTAGGTGTTGGGACAGGCACAGGTCACTCTATTTTCCCATCAGGAAGAAGAATTAACCACAGGCTCAGCCTGCCGCCCGGGACCAGAATAGGGCCTGAAGCAATCCTGCGCTTTTGCGGCCAGCTCCCAAGAAAGCGAGATGAAAAATGGACCTCAGGGGCACTGCAATTCACAAACCTGCAGACTTATAAATGATAACTCTCGTCCACAAATATATTGAGGGAAGGCAACGAAGAGGATTTGAAAGCAAGGCAGAATTGCAGGAAATAGATCTCAGGAGGGAGATTCGAATCGCCTTTAAAGAACAGGAAAAGCGGCAAAACCTCGACAATGATGCCCTTGGCCAAAAAGGGCGGATGCGTTTTTTCCTGAATATATTCAGGAAAAAACGCATCCGCCCTTTTTGGCCAACCAAGCAATCTGGAAAGGCAAATCAGCGCTACAAAGAAGTCTCGCTTCCCATCGGTCAAAAGGGCCATGCTGAATAAAGTGTCAAAACCAGAAATGCAGGACAGGCCATGGAGAAACGGGAGCCTGGCTACGCTGATGGGCGGGATGTAAATTGCCAACAGCCACTCTGGAGAAGTGTACGGTGTGTCCTGAAACATCGAAAAAACTCAGCATAGAGAGCATAGGGCACTTCCACTCATGGGCGTATAAATTGGGAAAACTAAAAATCAGCAAGACACAGGCACCCCAAAGTTTAGGGCTGCTCTGTTGACAAGAACCTCCACTTCGTTACACCTTAAATATCCCAGGAAAGAGAAAAATGGATAAAGAAGTTGTGGTCCTTATGTACAATGGAATATCACTCAGCCATGAAATCAACGTCATAAGGCTAGTAGCAGCATGATGAGTGGATTTAGGTACGACGATTCTAAGTGAAATAAGTCACACAGAAAAGGACACTTATCATAAGATATCACTTATAGAGGGAATGTAAAAACCGCTACCCTTGAACTGAATTACAAAACAGAACAGAGTCACACGTTTAGAAAACACACTATGGCTGCTTAACGGGAAAGGTGAGGTGGGGTGATGCATAAAACAAGGGTTTCAAATTAGCTCAGATACCGTTCCATAAACCCAATAGGTAATAGACAAGACCTACTCCTTGCTCAGTGAATTGGACTCAACACCCCCTATTCACCGCCCAAGAATATATCTGACTAGTAAGAATCTTAAATCCTATGTATTGATATCTCTCTGTAAGTGAGTCAAGTGAGTGTAAAGCGGCATAAACACAGCAGTGAAAAGCAGCTAAATCTCATTATAAAAATCAATTACTTTTAAAAACCCGTGAAACAAAGACAGTGAAAGAGAGAGAAATTCTTACAAAATTCGTTCAGGGACTGTGATGCCACCTGGATTGACCATATCTAGACCCACAGCTGATTGAGACATAAGGGTGGACACTCTTGGGGCTGAGAGGTTGGGTGAGGTTGGGTGAGGAAACTCAGACCTTTTAAGGAATACTGCGTGGTACCCATCCCATGGGTCCCAAATCTCCAGGTTCAAGGGCATCTTCCTACATCGAAAACATGCATGAGAAACCCAGAAGATGGTACACCGTGTGATTGGGAAAGATTTCCAAAACGCACCTCATTTCTCATCTCCTTGTGCTCGGGTTCGCCATTCCAGCCGCTTTACTAGCAATCTCCCTCCTTGGAGAATCAGCACCTTTAACCTCCTGTTCCGTACAGGTTGCAATTTGTCCTGAGGATGAACGGGAAGAGGGGGAACCAATGAGAGACTAGCTCTAGGTGTTGGGACAGGCACAGGTCACTCTATTTTCCCATCAGGAAGAAGAATTAACCACAGGCTCAGCCTGCCGCCCGGGACCAGAATAGGGCCTGAAGCAATCCTGCGCTTTTGCGGCCAGCTCCCAAGAAAGCGAGTTGAAAAATGGAGCTCAGGGGCACTGCAATTCACAAACCTGCAGACTTATAAATGATAACTCTCGTCCACAAATATATTGAGGGAAGGCAACGAAGAGGATTTGAAAGCAAGGCAGAATTGCAGGAAACAGATCTCAGGAGGGAGATTCGAATCGCCTTTAAAGAACAGGAAAAGCGGCAAAACCTCGACAATGATGCCCTTGGCAAAAAAGGGCGTACGCGTTTTTTCCTGAATATATTCAGGAAAAAACGCATCCGCCCTTTTTGGCCAACAAAGCAACCTGGAAAGGCAAATAAGCGCTACAAAGAAGTCTCGCTTCCCATCGGTCAAAAGGGCCATGCTGAATAAAGTGTCAAAACCAGAAATGCAGGACAGGCCATGGAGAAACGGGAGCCTGGCTACGCTGATGGGCGGGATGTAAATTGCCAAGAGCCACTCTGGAGAAGTGTACGGTGTGTCCTGAAACATCTAAAAAACTCAGCTTAGAGAGCATAGGGCACTTCCACTCATGGGCCCCAATAAATTGGGAAAACTAAAAATCAGCAAGACACATGCACCACAAAGTTTAGGGCTGCTCTGTTGACAAGAACCTCCACTTCGTTACACCTTAAATATCCCAGGAAAGAGAAAAATGGATAAAGAAGTTGTGGTCCTTATGTACAATGGAATATCACTCAGCCATGAAATCAACGTCATAAGGCTAGTAGCAGCATGATGAGTGGATTTAGGTACGACGATTCTAAGTGAAATAAGTCACACAGAAAAGGACACTTATCATAAGATATCACTTATCGAGGGAATGTAAAAACCGCTACCCTTGAACTGAATTACAAAACAGAACAGAGTCACACGTTTAGAAAACACACTATGGCTGCTTAACGGGAAAGGTGAGGTGGGGTGATGCATAAAACAAGGGTTTCAAATTAGCTCAGATACCGTTCCATAAACCCAATAGGTAATAGACAAGACCTACTCCTTGCTCAGTGAATTGGACTCAACACCCCCTATTCACCGCCCAAGAATATATCTGACTAGTAAGAATCTTAAAACCTATGTATTGATATCTCTCTGTAAGTGAGTCAAGTGGGTTAAAGCGGCATAAACACAGCAGTGAAAAGCAGCTACACCCCATTATAAAAATCAATTACTTTTAAAATCCCGTGAAACAAAGACAGTGAAAGAGAGAGAAATTCTTACAAAATTCGTTCAGGGGCTGTGATGCCACCTGGATTGACCATATCTAGACGCACAGCTGATTGAGACATAAGGGTGGACACTCTTGGGGCTGAGAGGTTTGGTGAGGTTGGGTGAGGAAACGCAGACCCTTTAAAGTAATACTGCGTGGTGCCCATCCCATGGGTCCCAAATCTCCAGGTTCAAGGGCATCTTCCTACATCGAAAACATGCATGAGAAACCCAGAAGATGGTACACCGTGTGATCGGGCAAGGTTTCCAAAACGCACCTCATTTCTCATCTCCTTGTGCTCGGGTTCGCCATTCCAGCCGCTTTACTAGCAATCTCCCTCCTTGGAGAATCAGCACCTTTAACCTCCTGTTCCGTACAGGTTGCAATTTGTCCTGAGGATGAACGGGAAGAGGGGGAACCAATGAGAGACTAGCTCTAGGTGTTGGGAGAGGCACAGGTCACTCTATTTTCCCATCAGGAAGAAGAATTAACCACAGGCTCAGCCTGCCGCCCGGGACCAGAATAGGGCCTGAATCAATCCTGTGCTTTTGCGGCCAGCTCCCAAGAAAGTGAGTTGAAAAATCGAGCTCAGGGGCACTGCAATTCACAAACCTGCAGACTTATAAATGATAACTCTCGTCCACAAATATATTGAGGGAAGGCAACGAAGAGGATTTGAAAGCAAGGCAGAATTGCAGGAAACAGATCTCAGGAGGGAGATTCGAATCGCCTTTAAAGAACAGGAAAAGCGGCAAAACCTCGACAATGATGCCCTTGGCCAAAAAGGGCGGATGCGTTTTTTCCTGAATATATTCAGGAAAAAACGCATCCGCCCTTTTTGGCCAACCAAGCAACCTGGAAAGGCAAATCAGCGCTACAAAGAAGTCTCGCTTCCCATCGGTCAAAAGGGCCATGCTGAATAAAGTGTCAAAACCAGAAATGCAGGACAGGCCATGGAGAAACGGGAGCCTGGCTACGCTGATGGGCGGGATGTAAATTGCCAAGAGCCACTCTGGAGAAGTGTACGGTGTGTCCTGAAACATCTAAAAAACTCAGCTTAGAGAGCATAGGGCACTTCCACTCATGGGCGTATAAATTGGGAAAACTAAAAATCAGCAAGACACAGGCACCCCAAAGTTTAGGGCTGCTCTGTTGACAAGAACCTCCACTTCGTTACACCTTAAATATCCCAGGAAAGAGAAAAATGGATAAAGAAGTTGTGGTCCTTATGTACAATGGAATATCACTCAGCCATGAAATCAACGTCATAAGGCTAGTAGCAGCATGATGAGTGGATTTAGGTACGACGATTCTAAGTGAAATAAGTCACACAGAAAAGGACACTTATCATAAGATATCACTTATCGAGGGAATGTAAAAACCGCTACCCTTGAACTGAATTACAAAACAGGACAGAGTCACACGTTTAGAAAACACACTATGGCTGCTAAACGGGAAAGGTGAGGTGGGGTGATGCATAAAACAAGGGTTTCAAATTAGCTCAGATACCGTTCCATAAACCCAATAGGTAATAGACAAGACCTACTCCTTGCTCAGTGAATTGGACTCAACAACCCCTATTCACCGCCCAAGAATATATCTGACTAGTAAGAATCTTAAAACCTATGTATTGATATCTCTCTGTAAGTGAGTCAAGTGGGTGTAAAGCGGCATAAACACAGCAGTGAAAAGCAGCTACACCCCATTGTAAAAATCAATTACTTTTAAAATCCCGTGAAACAAAGACAGTGAAAGAGAGAGACATTCTTACAAAATTCGTTCAGGGGCTGTGATGCCACCTGGATTGACCATATCTAGACCCACAGCTGATTTAGACATAAGGGTGGACACTCTTGGGGCTGAGAGGTTTGGTGAGGTTGGGTGAGGAAACGCAGACCCTTTAAAGTAATACTGCGTGGTGCCCATCCCATGGGTCCCAAATCTCCAGGTTCAAGGGCATCTTCCTACATCGAAAACATGCATGAGAAACCCAGAAGATGGTACACCGTGTGATCGGGCAAGGTTTCCAAAACGCACCTCATTTCTCATCTCCTTGTGCTCGGGTTCGCCATTCCAGCCGCTTTACTAGCAATCTCCCTCCTTGGAGAATCAGCACCTTTAACCTCCTGTTCCGTACAGGTTGCAATTTGTCCTGAGGATGAACGGGAAGAGGGGGAACCAATGAGAGACTAGCTCTAGGTGTTGGGACAGGCACAGGTCACTCTATTTTCCCATCAGGAAGAAGAATTAACCACAGGCTCAGCCTGCCGCCCGGGACCAGAATAGGGCCTGAAGCAATCCTGCGCTTTTGCGGCCAGCTCCCAAGAAAGCGAGTTGAAAAATGGAGCTCAGGGGCACTGCAATTCACAAACCTGCAGACTTATAAATGATAACTCTCGTCCACAAATATATTGAGGGAAGGCAACGAAGAGGATTTGAAAGCAAGGCAGAATTGCAGGAAACAGATCTCAGGAGGGAGATTCGAATCGCCTTTAAAGAACAGGAAAAGCAGCAAAACCTCGACAATGATGCCCTTGGCCAAAAAGGGCGGATGCGTTTTTTCCTGAATATATTCAGGAAAAAACGCATCCGCCCTTTTTGGCCAACCAAGCAACCTGGAAAGGCAAATCAGCGCTACAAAGAAGTCTCGCTTCCCATCGGTCAAAAGGGCCATGCTGAATAAAGTGTCAAAACCAGAAATGCAGGACAGGCCATGGAGAAACGGGAGCCTGGCTACGCTGATGGGCGGGATGTAAATTGCCAAGAGCCACTCTGGAGAAGTGTACGGTGTGTCCTGAAACATCGAAAAAACTCAGCTTAGAGAGCATAGGGCACTTCCACTCATGGGCGTATAAATTGGGAAAACTAAAAATCAGCAAGACACAGGCACCCCAAAGTTTAGGGCTGCTCTGTTGACAAGAACCTCCACTTCGTTACACCTTAAATATCCCAGGAAAGAGAAAAATGGATAAAGAAGTTGTGGTCCTTATGTACAATGGAATATCACTCAGCCATGAAATCAACGTCATAAGGCTAGTAGCAGCATGATGAGTGGATTAAGGTACGACGATTCTAAGTGAAATAAGTCACACAGAAAAGGACACTTATCATAAGATATCACTTATAGAGGGAATGTAAAAACCGCTACCCTTGAACTGAATTACAAAACAGAACAGAGTCACACGTTTAGAAAACACACTATGGCTGCTTAACGGGAAAGGTGAGGTGGGGTGATGCATAAAACAAGGGTTTCAAATTAGCTCAGATACCGTTCCATAAACCCAATAGGTAATAGACAAGACCTACTCCTTGCTCAGTGAATTGGACTCAGCACCCCCTATTCACCGCCCAAGAATATATCTGACTAGTAAGAATCTTAAAACCTATGTATTGATATCTCTCTGTAAGTGAGTCAAGTGGGTGTAAAGCGGCATAAACACAGCAGTGAAAAGCAGCTACACCCCATTATAAAAATCAATTACTTTTAAAAACCCGTGAAACAAAGACAGTGAAAGAGAGAGACATTCTTACAAAATTCGTTCAGGGGCTGTGATGCCACCTGGATTGACCATATCTAGACCCACAGCTGATTGAGACATAAGGGTGGACACTCTTGGGGCTGAGAGGTTTGG
The DNA here is from genome assembly GCF_965194825.1 of Balaenoptera physalus. Classification (NCBI taxonomy): domain Eukaryota; kingdom Metazoa; phylum Chordata; class Mammalia; order Artiodactyla; family Balaenopteridae; genus Balaenoptera; species Balaenoptera physalus. The sequence continues at coordinate 39,699,412 of NC_138890.1, forward strand.
TGAGGTTGGGTGAGGAAACGCAGACCCTTTAAAGTAATACTGCGTGGTGCCCATCCCATGGGTCCCAAATCTCCAGGTTCAAGGGCATCTTCCTACATCGAAAACATGCATGAGAAACCCAGAAGATGGTACACCGTGTGATCGGGCAAGGTTTCCAAAACGCACCTCATTTCTCATCTCCTTGTGCTCGGGTTCGCCATTCCAGCCGCTTTACTAGCAATCTCCCTCCTTGGAGAATCAGCACCTTTAACCTCCTGTTCCGTACAGGTTGCAATTTGTCCTGAGGATGAACGGGAAGAGGGGGAACCAATGAGAGACTAGCTCTAGGTGTTGGGACAGGCACAGGTCACTCTATTTTCCCATCAGGGAGAAGAATTAACCACAGGCTCAGCCTGCCGCCCGGGACCAGAATAGGGCCTGAAGCAATCCTGTGCTTTTGCGGCCAGCTCCCAAGAAAGTGAGTTGAAAAATCGAGCTCAGGGGCACTGCAATTCACAAACCTGCAGACTTATAAATGATAACTCTCGTCCACAAATATATTGAGGGAAGGCAACGAAGAGGATTTGAAAGCAAGGCAGAATTGCAGGAAATAGATCTCAGGAGGGAGATTCGAATCGCCTTTAAAGAACAGGAAAAGCGGCAAAACCTCGACAATGATGCCCTTGGCCAAAAAGGGCGGATGCGTTTTTTCCTGAATATATTCAGGAAAAAACGCATCCGCCCTTTTTGGCCAACCAAGCAACCTGGAAAGGCAAATCAGCGCTACAAAGAAGTCTCGCTTCCCATCGGTCAAAAGGGCCATGCTGAATAAAGTGTCAAAACCAGAAATGCAGGACAGGCCATGGAGAAACGGGAGCCTGGCTACGCTGATGGGCGGGATGTAAATTGCCAAGAGCCACTCTGGAGAAGTGTACGGTGTGTCCTGAAACATCTAAAAAACTCAGCTTAGAGAGCATAGGGCACTTCCACTCATGGGCGTATAAATTGGGAAAACTAAAAATCAGCAAGACACAGGCACCCCAAAGTTTAGGGCTGCTCTGTTGACAAGAACCTCCACTTCGTTACACCTTAAATATCCCAGGAAAGAGAAAAATGGATAAAGAAGTTGTGGTCCTTATGTACAATGGAATATCACTCAGCCATGAAATCAACGTCATAAGGCTAGTAGCAGCATGATGAGTGGATTAAGGTACGACGATTCTAAGTGAAATAAGTCACACAGAAAAGGACACTTATCATAAGATATCACTTATAGAGGGAATGTAAAAACCGCTACCCTTGAACTGAATTACAAAACAGGACAGAGTCACACGTTTAGAAAACACACTATGGCTGCTAAACGGGAAAGGTGAGGTGGGGTGATGCATAAAACAAGGGTTTCAAATTAGCTCAGATACCGTTCCATAAACCCAATAGGTAATAGACAAGACCTACTCCTTGCTCAGTGAATTGGACTCAACAACCCCTATTCACCGCCCAAGAATATATCTGACTAGTAAGAATCTTAAAACCTATGTATTGATATCTCTCTGTAAGTGAGTCAAGTGGGTGTAAAGCGGCATAAACACAGCAGTGAAAAGCAGCTACACCCCATTGTAAAAATCAATTACTTTTAAAATCCCGTGAAACAAAGACAGTGAAAGAGAGAGACATTCTTACAAAATTCGTTCAGGGGCTGTGATGCCACCTGGATTGACCATATCTAGACCCACAGCTGATTTAGACATAAGGGTGGACACTCTTGGGGCTGAGAGGTTTGGTGAGGTTGGGTGAGGAAACGCAGACCCTTTAAAGTAATACTGCGTGGTGCCCATCCCATGGGTCCCAAATCTCCAGGTTCAAGGGCATCTTCCTACATCGAAAACATGCATGAGAAACCCAGAAGATGGTACACCGTGTGATCGGGCAAGGTTTCCAAAACGCACCTCATTTCTCATCTCCTTGTGCTCGGGTTCGCCATTCCAGCCGCTTTACTAGCAATCTCCCTCCTTGGAGAATCAGCACCTTTAACCTCCTGTTCCGTACAGGTTGCAATTTGTCCTGAGGATGAACGGGAAGAGGGGGAACCAATGAGAGACTAGCTCTAGGTGTTGGGACAGGCACAGGTCACTCTATTTTCCCATCAGGAAGAAGAATTAACCACAGGCTCAGCCTGCCGCCCGGGACCAGAATAGGGCCTGAAGCAATCCTGCGCTTTTGCGGCCAGCTCCCAAGAAAGCGAGTTGAAAAATGGAGCTCAGGGGCACTGCAATTCACAAACCTGCAGACTTATAAATGATAACTCTCGTCCACAAATATATTGAGGGAAGGCAACGAAGAGGATTTGAAAGCAAGGCAGAATTGCAGGAAACAGATCTCAGGAGGGAGATTCGAATCGCCTTTAAAGAACAGGAAAAGCAGCAAAACCTCGACAATGATGCCCTTGGCCAAAAAGGGCGGATGCGTTTTTTCCTGAATATATTCAGGAAAAAACGCATCCGCCCTTTTTGGCCAACCAAGCAACCTGGAAAGGCAAATCAGCGCTACAAAGAAGTCTCGCTTCCCATCGGTCAAAAGGGCCATGCTGAATAAAGTGTCAAAACCAGAAATGCAGGACAGGCCATGGAGAAACGGGAGCCTGGCTACGCTGATGGGCGGGATGTAAATTGCCAAGAGCCACTCTGGAGAAGTGTACGGTGTGTCCTGAAACATCGAAAAAACTCAGCTTAGAGAGCATAGGGCACTTCCACTCATGGGCGTATAAATTGGGAAAACTAAAAATCAGCAAGACACAGGCACCCCAAAGTTTAGGGCTGCTCTGTTGACAAGAACCTCCACTTCGTTACACCTTAAATATCCCAGGAAAGAGAAAAATGGATAAAGAAGTTGTGGTCCTTATGTACAATGGAATATCACTCAGCCATGAAATCAACGTCATAAGGCTAGTAGCAGCATGATGAGTGGATTAAGGTACGACGATTCTAAGTGAAATAAGTCACACAGAAAAGGACACTTATCATAAGATATCACTTATAGAGGGAATGTAAAAACCGCTACCCTTGAACTGAATTACAAAACAGAACAGAGTCACACGTTTAGAAAACACACTATGGCTGCTTAACGGGAAAGGTGAGGTGGGGTGATGCATAAAACAAGGGTTTCAAATTAGCTCAGATACCGTTCCATAAACCCAATAGGTAATAGACAAGACCTACTCCTTGCTCAGTGAATTGGACTCAGCACCCCCTATTCACCGCCCAAGAATATATCTGACTAGTAAGAATCTTAAAACCTATGTATTGATATCTCTCTGTAAGTGAGTCAAGTGGGTGTAAAGCGGCATAAACACAGCAGTGAAAAGCAGCTACACCCCATTATAAAAATCAATTACTTTTAAAAACCCGTGAAACAAAGACAGTGAAAGAGAGAGACATTCTTACAAAATTCGTTCAGGGGCTGTGATGCCACCTGGATTGACCATATCTAGACCCACAGCTGATTGAGACATAAGGGTGGACACTCTTGGGGCTGAGAGGTTTGGTGAGGTTGGGTGAGGAAACGCAGACCCTTTAAAGTAATACTGCGTGGTGCCCATCCCATGGGTCCCAAATCTCCAGGTTCAAGGGCATCTTCCTACATCGAAAACATGCATGAGAAACCCAGAAGATGGTACACCGTGTGATCGGGCAAGGTTTCCAAAACGCACCTCATTTCTCATCTCCTTGTGCTCGGGTTCGCCATTCCAGCCGCTTTACTAGCAATCTCCCTCCTTGGAGAATCAGCACCTTTAACCTCCTGTTCCGTACAGGTTGCAATTTGTCCTGAGGATGAACGGGAAGAGGGGGAACCAATGAGAGACTAGCTCTAGGTGTTGGGACAGGCACAGGTCACTCTATTTTCCCATCAGGGAGAAGAATTAACCACAGGCTCAGCCTGCCGCCCGGGACCAGAATAGGGCCTGAAGCAATCCTGTGCTTTTGCGGCCAGCTCCCAAGAAAGTGAGTTGAAAAATCGAGCTCAGGGGCACTGCAATTCACAAACCTGCAGACTTATAAATGATAACTCTCGTCCACAAATATATTGAGGGAAGGCAACGAAGAGGATTTGAAAGCAAGGCAGAATTGCAGGAAATAGATCTCAGGAGGGAGATTCGAATCGCCTTTAAAGAACAGGAAAAGCGGCAAAACCTCGACAATGATGCCCTTGGCCAAAAAGGGCGGATGCGTTTTTTCCTGAATATATTCAGGAAAAAACGCATCCGCCCTTTTTGGCCAACCAAGCAACCTGGAAAGGCAAATCAGCGCTACAAAGAAGTCTCGCTTCCCATCGGTCAAAAGGGCCATGCTGAATAAAGTGTCAAAACCAGAAATGCAGGACAGGCCATGGAGAAACGGGAGCCTGGCTACGCTGATGGGCGGGATGTAAATTGCCAAGAGCCACTCTGGAGAAGTGTACGGTGTGTCCTGAAACATCTAAAAAACTCAGCTTAGAGAGCATAGGGCACTTCCACTCATGGGCGTATAAATTGGGAAAACTAAAAATCAGCAAGACACAGGCACCCCAAAGTTTAGGGCTGCTCTGTTGACAAGAACCTCCACTTCGTTACACCTTAAATATCCCAGGAAAGAGAAAAATGGATAAAGAAGTTGTGGTCCTTATGTACAATGGAATATCACTCAGCCATGAAATCAACGTCATAAGGCTAGTAGCAGCATGATGAGTGGATTAAGGTACGACGATTCTAAGTGAAATAAGTCACACAGAAAAGGACACTTATCATAAGATATCACTTATAGAGGGAATGTAAAAACCGCTACCCTTGAACTGAATTACAAAACAGGACAGAGTCACACGTTTAGAAAACACACTATGGCTGCTAAACGGGAAAGGTGAGGTGGGGTGATGCATAAAACAAGGGTTTCAAATTAGCTCAGATACCGTTCCATAAACCCAATAGGTAATAGACAAGACCTACTCCTTGCTCAGTGAATTGGACTCAACAACCCCTATTCACCGCCCAAGAATATATCTGACTAGTAAGAATCTTAAAACCTATGTATTGATATCTCTCTGTAAGTGAGTCAAGTGGGTGTAAAGCGGCATAAACACAGCAGTGAAAAGCAGCTACACCCCATTGTAAAAATCAATTACTTTTAAAATCCCGTGAAACAAAGACAGTGAAAGAGAGAGACATTCTTACAAAATTCGTTCAGGGGCTGTGATGCCACCTGGATTGACCATATCTAGACCCACAGCTGATTTAGACATAAGGGTGGACACTCTTGGGGCTGAGAGGTTTGGTGAGGTTGGGTGAGGAAACGCAGACCCTTTAAAGTAATACTGCGTGGTGCCCATCCCATGGGTCCCAAATCTCCAGGTTCAAGGGCATCTTCCTACATCGAAAACATGCATGAGAAACCCAGAAGATGGTACACCGTGTGATCGGGCAAGGTTTCCAAAACGCACCTCATTTCTCATCTCCTTGTGCTCGGGTTCGCCATTCCAGCCGCTTTACTAGCAATCTCCCTCCTTGGAGAATCAGCACCTTTAACCTCCTGTTCCGTACAGGTTGCAATTTGTCCTGAGGATGAACGGGAAGAGGGGGAACCAATGAGAGACTAGCTCTAGGTGTTGGGACAGGCACAGGTCACTCTATTTTCCCATCAGGAAGAAGAATTAACCACAGGCTCAGCCTGCCGCCCGGGACCAGAATAGGGCCTGAAGCAATCCTGCGCTTTTGCGGCCAGCTCCCAAGAAAGCGAGTTGAAAAATGGAGCTCAGGGGCACTGCAATTCACAAACCTGCAGACTTATAAATGATAACTCTCGTCCACAAATATATTGAGGGAAGGCAACGAAGAGGATTTGAAAGCAAGGCAGAATTGCAGGAAACAGATCTCAGGAGGGAGATTCGAATCGCCTTTAAAGAACAGGAAAAGCAGCAAAACCTCGACAATGATGCCCTTGGCCAAAAAGGGCGGATGCGTTTTTTCCTGAATATATTCAGGAAAAAACGCATCCGCCCTTTTTGGCCAACCAAGCAACCTGGAAAGGCAAATCAGCGCTACAAAGAAGTCTCGCTTCCCATCGGTCAAAAGGGCCATGCTGAATAAAGTGTCAAAACCAGAAATGCAGGACAGGCCATGGAGAAACGGGAGCCTGGCTACGCTGATGGGCGGGATGTAAATTGCCAAGAGCCACTCTGGAGAAGTGTACGGTGTGTCCTGAAACATCGAAAAAACTCAGCTTAGAGAGCATAGGGCACTTCCACTCATGGGCGTATAAATTGGGAAAACTAAAAATCAGCAAGACACAGGCACCCCAAAGTTTAGGGCTGCTCTGTTGACAAGAACCTCCACTTCGTTACACCTTAAATATCCCAGGAAAGAGAAAAATGGATAAAGAAGTTGTGGTCCTTATGTACAATGGAATATCACTCAGCCATGAAATCAACGTCATAAGGCTAGTAGCAGCATGATGAGTGGATTAAGGTACGACGATTCTAAGTGAAATAAGTCACACAGAAAAGGACACTTATCATAAGATATCACTTATAGAGGGAATGTAAAAACCGCTACCCTTGAACTGAATTACAAAACAGAACAGAGTCACACGTTTAGAAAACACACTATGGCTGCTTAACGGGAAAGGTGAGGTGGGGTGATGCATAAAACAAGGGTTTCAAATTAGCTCAGATACCGTTCCATAAACCCAATAGGTAATAGACAAGACCTACTCCTTGCTCAGTGAATTGGACTCAGCACCCCCTATTCACCGCCCAAGAATATATCTGACTAGTAAGAATCTTAAAACCTATGTATTGATATCTCTCTGTAAGTGAGTCAAGTGGGTGTAAAGCGGCATAAACACAGCAGTGAAAAGCAGCTACACCCCATTATAAAAATCAATTACTTTTAAAAACCCGTGAAACAAAGACAGTGAAAGAGAGAGACATTCTTACAAAATTCGTTCAGGGGCTGTGATGCCACCTGGATTGACCATATCTAGACCCACAGCTGATTGAGACATAAGGGTGGACACTCTTGGGGCTGAGAGGTTTGGTGAGGTTGGGTGAGGAAACGCAGACCCTTTAAAGTAATACTGCGTGGTGCCCATCCCATGGGTCCCAAATCTCCAGGTTCAAGGGCATCTTCCTACATCGAAAACATGCATGAGAAACCCAGAAGATGGTACACCGTGTGATCGGGCAAGGTTTCCAAAACGCACCTCATTTCTCATCTCCTTGTGCTCGGGTTCGCCATTCCAGCCGCTTTACTAGCAATCTCCCTCCTTGGAGAATCAGCACCTTTAACCTCCTGTTCCGTACAGGTTGCAATTTGTCCTGAGGATGAACGGGAAGAGGGGGAACCAATGAGAGACTAGCTCTAGGTGTTGGGACAGGCACAGGTCACTCTATTTTCCCATCAGGGAGAAGAATTAACCACAGGCTCAGCCTGCCGCCCGGGACCAGAATAGGGCCTGAAGCAATCCTGTGCTTTTGCGGCCAGCTCCCAAGAAAGTGAGTTGAAAAATCGAGCTCAGGGGCACTGCAATTCACAAACCTGCAGACTTATAAATGATAACTCTCGTCCACAAATATATTGAGGGAAGGCAACGAAGAGGATTTGAAAGCAAGGCAGAATTGCAGGAAATAGATCTCAGGAGGGAGATTCGAATCGCCTTTAAAGAACAGGAAAAGCGGCAAAACCTCGACAATGATGCCCTTGGCCAAAAAGGGCGGATGCGTTTTTTCCTGAATATATTCAGGAAAAAACGCATCCGCCCTTTTTGGCCAACCAAGCAACCTGGAAAGGCAAATCAGCGCTACAAAGAAGTCTCGCTTCCCATCGGTCAAAAGGGCCATGCTGAATAAAGTGTCAAAACCAGAAATGCAGGACAGGCCATGGAGAAACGGGAGCCTGGCTACGCTGATGGGCGGGATGTAAATTGCCAAGAGCCACTCTGGAGAAGTGTACGGTGTGTCCTGAAACATCTAAAAAACTCAGCTTAGAGAGCATAGGGCACTTCCACTCATGGGCGTATAAATTGGGAAAACTAAAAATCAGCAAGACACAGGCACCCCAAAGTTTAGGGCTGCTCTGTTGACAAGAACCTCCACTTCGTTACACCTTAAATATCCCAGGAAAGAGAAAAATGGATAAAGAAGTTGTGGTCCTTATGTACAATGGAATATCACTCAGCCATGAAATCAACGTCATAAGGCTAGTAGCAGCATGATGAGTGGATTAAGGTACGACGATTCTAAGTGAAATAAGTCACACAGAAAAGGACACTTATCATAAGATATCACTTATAGAGGGAATGTAAAAACCGCTACCCTTGAACTGAATTACAAAACAGGACAGAGTCACACGTTTAGAAAACACACTATGGCTGCTAAACGGGAAAGGTGAGGTGGGGTGATGCATAAAACAAGGGTTTCAAATTAGCTCAGATACCGTTCCATAAACCCAATAGGTAATAGACAAGACCTACTCCTTGCTCAGTGAATTGGACTCAACAACCCCTATTCACCGCCCAAGAATATATCTGACTAGTAAGAATCTTAAAACCTATGTATTGATATCTCTCTGTAAGTGAGTCAAGTGGGTGTAAAGCGGCATAAACACAGCAGTGAAAAGCAGCTACACCCCATTGTAAAAATCAATTACTTTTAAAATCCCGTGAAACAAAGACAGTGAAAGAGAGAGACATTCTTACAAAATTCGTTCAGGGGCTGTGATGCCACCTGGATTGACCATATCTAGACCCACAGCTGATTTAGACATAAGGGTGGACACTCTTGGGGCTGAGAGGTTTGGTGAGGTTGGGTGAGGAAACGCAGACCCTTTAAAGTAATACTGCGTGGTGCCCATCCCATGGGTCCCAAATCTCCAGGTTCAAGGGCATCTTCCTACATCGAAAACATGCATGAGAAACCCAGAAGATGGTACACCGTGTGATCGGGCAAGGTTTCCAAAACGCACCTCATTTCTCATCTCCTTGTGCTCGGGTTCGCCATTCCAGCCGCTTTACTAGCAATCTCCCTCCTTGGAGAATCAGCACCTTTAACCTCCTGTTCCGTACAGGTTGCAATTTGTCCTGAGGATGAACGGGAAGAGGGGGAACCAATGAGAGACTAGCTCTAGGTGTTGGGACAGGCACAGGTCACTCTATTTTCCCATCAGGAAGAAGAATTAACCACAGGCTCAGCCTGCCGCCCGGGACCAGAATAGGGCCTGAAGCAATCCTGCGCTTTTGCGGCCAGCTCCCAAGAAAGCGAGTTGAAAAATGGAGCTCAGGGGCACTGCAATTCACAAACCTGCAGACTTATAAATGATAACTCTCGTCCACAAATATATTGAGGGAAGGCAACGAAGAGGATTTGAAAGCAAGGCAGAATTGCAGGAAACAGATCTCAGGAGGGAGATTCGAATCGCCTTTAAAGAACAGGAAAAGCAGCAAAACCTCGACAATGATGCCCTTGGCCAAAAAGGGCGGATGCGTTTTTTCCTGAATATATTCAGGAAAAAACGCATCCGCCCTTTTTGGCCAACCAAGCAACCTGGAAAGGCAAATCAGCGCTACAAAGAAGTCTCGCTTCCCATCGGTCAAAAGGGCCATGCTGAATAAAGTGTCAAAACCAGAAATGCAGGACAGGCCATGGAGAAACGGGAGCCTGGCTACGCTGATGGGCGGGATGTAAATTGCCAAGAGCCACTCTGGAGAAGTGTACGGTGTGTCCTGAAACATCGAAAAAACTCAGCTTAGAGAGCATAGGGCACTTCCACTCATGGGCGTATAAATTGGGAAAACTAAAAATCAGCAAGACACAGGCACCCCAAAGTTTAGGGCTGCTCTGTTGACAAGAACCTCCACTTCGTTACACCTTAAATATCCCAGGAAAGAGAAAAATGGATAAAGAAGTTGTGGTCCTTATGTACAATGGAATATCACTCAGCCATGAAATCAACGTCATAAGGCTAGTAGCAGCATGATGAGTGGATTAAGGTACGACGATTCTAAGTGAAATAAGTCACACAGAAAAGGACACTTATCATAAGATATCACTTATAGAGGGAATGTAAAAACCGCTACCCTTGAACTGAATTACAAAACAGAACAGAGTCACACGTTTAGAAAACACACTATGGCTGCTTAACGGGAAAGGTGAGGTGGGGTGATGCATAAAACAAGGGTTTCAAATTAGCTCAGATACCGTTCCATAAACCCAATAGGTAATAGACAAGACCTACTCCTTGCTCAGTGAATTGGACTCAGCACCCCCTATTCACCGCCCAAGAATATATCTGACTAGTAAGAATCTTAAAACCTATGTATTGATATCTCTCTGTAAGTGAGTCAAGTGGGTGTAAAGCGGCATAAACACAGCAGTGAAAAGCAGCTACACCCCATTATAAAAATCAATTACTTTTAAAAACCCGTGAAACAAAGACAGTGAAAGAGAGAGACATTCTTACAAAATTCGTTCAGGGGCTGTGATGCCACCTGGATTGACCATATCTAGACCCACAGCTGATTGAGACATAAGGGTGGACACTCTTGGGGCTGAGAGGTTTGGTGAGGTTGGGTGAGGAAACGCAGACCCTTTAAAGTAATACTGCGTGGTGCCCATCCCATGGGTCCCAAATCTCCAGGTTCAAGGGCATCTTCCTACATCGAAAACATGCATGAGAAACCCAGAAGATGGTACACCGTGTGATCGGGCAAGGTTTCCAAAACGCACCTCATTTCTCATCTCCTTGTGCTCGGGTTCGCCATTCCAGCCGCTTTACTAGCAATCTCCCTCCTTGGAGAATCAGCACCTTTAACCTCCTGTTCCGTACAGGTTGCAATTTGTCCTGAGGATGAACGGGAAGAGGGGGAACCAATGAGAGACTAGCTCTAGGTGTTGGGACAGGCACAGGTCACTCTATTTTCCCATCAGGGAGAAGAATTAACCACAGGCTCAGCCTGCCGCCCGGGACCAGAATAGGGCCTGAAGCAATCCTGTGCTTTTGCGGCCAGCTCCCAAGAAAGTGAGTTGAAAAATCGAGCTCAGGGGCACTGCAATTCACAAACCTGCAGACTTATAAATGATAACTCTCGTCCACAAATATATTGAGGGAAGGCAACGAAGAGGATTTGAAAGCAAGGCAGAATTGCAGGAAATAGATCTCAGGAGGGAGATTCGAATCGCCTTTAAAGAACAGGAAAAGCGGCAAAACCTCGACAATGATGCCCTTGGCCAAAAAGGGCGGATGCGTTTTTTCCTGAATATATTCAGGAAAAAACGCATCCGCCCTTTTTGGCCAACCAAGCAACCTGGAAAGGCAAATCAGCGCTACAAAGAAGTCTCGCTTCCCATCGGTCAAAAGGGCCATGCTGAATAAAGTGTCAAAACCAGAAATGCAGGACAGGCCATGGAGAAACGGGAGCCTGGCTACGCTGATGGGCGGGATGTAAATTGCCAAGAGCCACTCTGGAGAAGTGTACGGTGTGTCCTGAAACATCTAAAAAACTCAGCTTAGAGAGCATAGGGCACTTCCACTCATGGGCGTATAAATTGGGAAAACTAAAAATCAGCAAGACACAGGCACCCCAAAGTTTAGGGCTGCTCTGTTGACAAGAACCTCCACTTCGTTACACCTTAAATATCCCAGGAAAGAGAAAAATGGATAAAGAAGTTGTGGTCCTTATGTACAATGGAATATCACTCAGCCATGAAATCAACGTCATAAGGCTAGTAGCAGCATGATGAGTGGATTAAGGTACGACGATTCTAAGTGAAATAAGTCACACAGAAAAGGACACTTATCATAAGATATCACTTATAGAGGGAATGTAAAAACCGCTACCCTTGAACTGAATTACAAAACAGGACAGAGTCACACGTTTAGAAAACACACTATGGCTGCTAAACGGGAAAGGTGAGGTGGGGTGATGCATAAAACAAGGGTTTCAAATTAGCTCAGATACCGTTCCATAAACCCAATAGGTAATAGACAAGACCTACTCCTTGCTCAGTGAATTGGACTCAACAACCCCTATTCACCGCCCAAGAATATATCTGACTAGTAAGAATCTTAAAACCTATGTATTGATATCTCTCTGTAAGTGAGTCAAGTGGGTGTAAAGCGGCATAAACACAGCAGTGAAAAGCAGCTACACCCCATTGTAAAAATCAATTACTTTTAAAATCCCGTGAAACAAAGACAGTGAAAGAGAGAGACATTCTTACAAAATTCGTTCAGGGGCTGTGATGCCACCTGGATTGACCATATCTAGACCCACAGCTGATTTAGACATAAGGGTGGACACTCTTGGGGCTGAGAGGTTTGGTGAGGTTGGGTGAGGAAACGCAGACCCTTTAAAGTAATACTGCGTGGTGCCCATCCCATGGGTCCCAAATCTCCAGGTTCAAGGGCATCTTCCTACATCGAAAACATGCATGAGAAACCCAGAAGATGGTACACCGTGTGATCGGGCAAGGTTTCCAAAACGCACCTCATTTCTCATCTCCTTGTGCTCGGGTTCGCCATTCCAGCCGCTTTACTAGCAATCTCCCTCCTTGGAGAATCAGCACCTTTAACCTCCTGTTCCGTACAGGTTGCAATTTGTCCTGAGGATGAACGGGAAGAGGGGGAACCAATGAGAGACTAGCTCTAGGTGTTGGGACAGGCACAGGTCACTCTATTTTCCCATCAGGAAGAAGAATTAACCACAGGCTCAGCCTGCCGCCCGGGACCAGAATAGGGCCTGAAGCAATCCTGCGCTTTTGCGGCCAGCTCCCAAGAAAGCGAGTTGAAAAATGGAGCTCAGGGGCACTGCAATTCACAAACCTGCAGACTTATAAATGATAACTCTCGTCCACAAATATATTGAGGGAAGGCAACGAAGAGGATTTGAAAGCAAGGCAGAATTGCAGGAAACAGATCTCAGGAGGGAGATTCGAATCGCCTTTAAAGAACAGGAAAAGCAGCAAAACCTCGACAATGATGCCCTTGGCCAAAAAGGGCGGATGCGTTTTTTCCTGAATATATTCAGGAAAAAACGCATCCGCCCTTTTTGGCCAACCAAGCAACCTGGAAAGGCAAATCAGCGCTACAAAGAAGTCTCGCTTCCCATCGGTCAAAAGGGCCATGCTGAATAAAGTGTCAAAACCAGAAATGCAGGACAGGCCATGGAGAAACGGGAGCCTGGCTACGCTGATGGGCGGGATGTAAATTGCCAAGAGCCACTCTGGAGAAGTGTACGGTGTGTCCTGAAACATCGAAAAAACTCAGCTTAGAGAGCATAGGGCACTTCCACTCATGGGCGTATAAATTGGGAAAACTAAAAATCAGCAAGACACAGGCACCCCAAAGTTTAGGGCTGCTCTGTTGACAAGAACCTCCACTTCGTTACACCTTAAATATCCCAGGAAAGAGAAAAATGGATAAAGAAGTTGTGGTCCTTATGTACAATGGAATATCACTCAGCCATGAAATCAACGTCATAAGGCTAGTAGCAGCATGATGAGTGGATTAAGGTACGACGATTCTAAGTGAAATAAGTCACACAGAAAAGGACACTTATCATAAGATATCACTTATAGAGGGAATGTAAAAACCGCTACCCTTGAACTGAATTACAAAACAGAACAGAGTCACACGTTTAGAAAACACACTATGGCTGCTTAACGGGAAAGGTGAGGTGGGGTGATGCATAAAACAAGGGTTTCAAATTAGCTCAGATACCGTTCCATAAACCCAATAGGTAATAGACAAGACCTACTCCTTGCTCAGTGAATTGGACTCAGCACCCCCTATTCACCGCCCAAGAATATATCTGACTAGTAAGAATCTTAAAACCTATGTATTGATATCTCTCTGTAAGTGAGTCAAGTGGGTGTAAAGCGGCATAAACACAGCAGTGAAAAGCAGCTACACCCCATTATAAAAATCAATTACTTTTAAAAACCCGTGAAACAAAGACAGTGAAAGAGAGAGACATTCTTACAAAATTCGTTCAGGGGCTGTGATGCCACCTGGATTGACCATATCTAGACCCACAGCTGATTGAGACATAAGGGTGGACACTCTTGGGGCTGAGAGGTTTGGTGAGGTTGGGTGAGGAAACGCAGACCCTTTAAAGTAATACTGCGTGGTGCCCATCCCATGGGTCCCAAATCTCCAGGTTCAAGGGCATCTTCCTACATCGAAAACATGCATGAGAAACCCAGAAGATGGTACACCGTGTGATCGGGCAAGGTTTCCAAAACGCACCTCATTTCTCATCTCCTTGTGCTCGGGTTCGCCATTCCAGCCGCTTTACTAGCAATCTCCCTCCTTGGAGAATCAGCACCTTTAACCTCCTGTTCCGTACAGGTTGCAATTTGTCCTGAGGATGAACGGGAAGAGGGGGAACCAATGAGAGACTAGCTCTAGGTGTTGGGACAGGCACAGGTCACTCTATTTTCCCATCAGGGAGAAGAATTAACCACAGGCTCAGCCTGCCGCCCGGGACCAGAATAGGGCCTGAAGCAATCCTGTGCTTTTGCGGCCAGCTCCCAAGAAAGTGAGTTGAAAAATCGAGCTCAGGGGCACTGCAATTCACAAACCTGCAGACTTATAAATGATAACTCTCGTCCACAAATATATTGAGGGAAGGCAACGAAGAGGATTTGAAAGCAAGGCAGAATTGCAGGAAATAGATCTCAGGAGGGAGATTCGAATCGCCTTTAAAGAACAGGAAAAGCGGCAAAACCTCGACAATGATGCCCTTGGCCAAAAAGGGCGGATGCGTTTTTTCCTGAATATATTCAGGAAAAAACGCATCCGCCCTTTTTGGCCAACCAAGCAACCTGGAAAGGCAAATCAGCGCTACAAAGAAGTCTCGCTTCCCATCGGTCAAAAGGGCCATGCTGAATAAAGTGTCAAAACCAGAAATGCAGGACAGGCCATGGAGAAACGGGAGCCTGGCTACGCTGATGGGCGGGATGTAAATTGCCAACAGCCACTCTGGAGAAGTGTACGGTGTGTCCTGAAACATCGAAAAAACTCAGCTTAGAGAGCATAGGGCACTTCCACTCATGGGCGTATAAATTGGGAAAACTAAAAATCAGCAAGACACAGGCACCCCAAAGTTTAGGGCTGCTCTGTTGAGAAAAACCTCCACTTCGTTACACCTTAAATATCCCAGGAAAGAGAAAAATTGATAAGGAAGTTGTGGTCCTCATGTACAATGGAATATCACTAAGCCATGAAATCAACGTCATAAGGCTAGTAGCAGCATGATGAGTGGATTTAGGTACGACGAATCTAAGTGAAATAAGTCACACAGAAAAAGACACTTATCATAAGATATCACTTATAGAGGGAATGTAAAAACCGCTACCCTTGAACTGAATTACAAAACAGAACAGAGTCACACGTTTAGAAAACACTCTATGGCTGCTTAACGGGAAAGGTGAGGTGGGGTGATGCATAAAACAAGGGTTTGAAATTAGCTCAGATACCGTTCCATAAACCCAATATGTAATACACAAGACCTACTCCTTGCTCAGTGAATTGGACTCAACACCCCCTATTCACCACCCAAGAATATATCTGACTAGTAAGAATCTTAAAACCTATGTATTGATATCTCTCTGTAAGTGTGTCAAGTGGGTGTAAAGCGGCAGAAACACAGCAGTGAAAAGCAGCTAAACCCACATTATAAAAATCATTTACTTTTAAAAACCCGTGAAACAGAGACAGTGAAAGAGAGAGAAATTCTTACAAAATTCGTTCAGGAGCTGTGATGCCACCTGGATTGACCATATCTAGACCCACAGTTGATTGAGACATAAGGGTGGACACTCTTGGGGCTGAGAGGTTTGGTGAGGTTGGGTGAGGAAACGCAGACCCTTTAAAGTAATACTGCGTGGTGCCCATCCCATGGGTCCCAAATCTCCAGGTTCAAGGGCATCTTCCTACATCAAAAACATGCATGAGAAACCCAGAAGATGGTACACCGTGTGATCGGGCAAGGTTTCCAAAACGCACCTCATTTCTCATCTCCTTGTGCTCGGGTTCGCCATTCCAGCCGCTTTACTAGCAATCTCCCTCCTTGGAGAATCAGCACCTTTAACCTCCTGTTCCGTACAGGTTGCAATTTGTCCTGAGGATGAACGGGAAGAGGGGGAACCAATGAGAGACTAGCTCTAGGTGTTGGGACAGGCACAGGTCACTCTATTTTCCCATCAGGAAGAAGAATTAACCACAGGCTCAGCCTGCCGCCCGGGACCAGAATAGGGCCTGAAGCAATCCTGCGCTTTTGCGGCCAGCTCCCAAGAAAGCGAGTTGAAAAATGGAGCTCAGGGGCACTGCAATTCACAAACCTGCAGACTTATAAATGATAATTCTCGTCCACAAATATATTGAGGGAAGGCAACGAAGAGGATTTGAAAGCAAGGCAGAATTGCAGGAAACAGATTTCAGGAGGGAGATTCGAATCGCCTTTAAAGAACAGGAAAAGCGGCAAAACCTCGACAATGATGCCCTTGGCCAAAAAGGGCGGATGCGTTTTTTCCTGAATATGTTCAGGAAAAAACGCAACCGCCCTTTTTGGCCAACCAAGCAACCTGGAAAGGCAAATCAGCGCTACAAAGAAGTCTCGCTTCCCATCGGTCAAAAGGGCCATGCTGAATAAAGTGTCAAAACCAGAAATGCAGGACAGGCCATGGCGAAACGGGAGCCTGGCTACGCTGATGGGCAGGATGTAAATTGCCAACAGCCACTCTGGAGAAGTGTACGGTGTGTCCTGAAACATCTAAAAAACTCAGCTTAGAGAGCATAGGGCACTTCCACTCATGGGCGTATAAATTGGGAAAACTAAAAATCAGCAAGACACCGGCACCCCAAAGTTTAGGGCTGCTCTGTTGACAAGAACCTCCACTTCGTTACACCTTAAATATCCCAGGAAAGAGAAAAATGGATAAAGAAGTTGTGGTCCTTTTGTACAATGGAATAGCACTCAGCCATGAAATCAACGTCATAAGGCTAGTAGCAGCATGATGAGTGGATTTAGGTACGACGATTCTAAGTGAAATAAGTCACACAGAAAAACACACTTATCATAAGATATCACTTATAGAGGGAATGTAAAAACAGCTACCCTTGAACTGAATTACAAAACAGAACAGAGTCACACGTTTAGAAGACACACTATGGCTGCTTAACGGGATAGGTGAGGTGGGGTGATGCATAAAACAACGGTTTCAAATTAGCTCAGATACCGTTCCATAAACCCAGTATGTAATAGACAAGACCTACTCCTTGCTCAGTGAATTGGACTCAAGACCCCTTATTCACCGCCCAAGAATATATCTGAATAGTAAGAATCTTAAAACCTATGTATTGATATCTCTCTGTAAGTGAGTCAAGTGGGTGTAAAGCGGCATAAACACAGCAGTGAAAAGCAGCTAAACCCCATTATAAAAATCAATTACTTTTAAAAACCCGTGAAACAAAGACAGTGAAAGAGAGAGAAATTCTTACAAAATTCGTTAAGTGTCTGTGATGCCACCTGGATTGACCATATCTAGACCCACAGCTGATTGAGACATAAGGGTGGACACTCTTGGGGCTGAGAGGTTTGGTGAGGTTGGGTGAGGAAACGCAGACCCTTTAAAGCAATACTGTGTGGTACCCATCCCATGGGTCCCAAATCTCCAGGTTCAAGGGCATCTTCCTACATCGAAAACATGCATGAGAAACCCAGAAGATGGTACACCGTGTGATTGGGAAAGGTTTCCAAAACGCACCTCATTTCTCCTCTCCTTGTGCTCGGGTTCGCCATTCCAGCCGCTTTACTAGCAATCTCCCTCCTTGGAGAATCAGCACCTTTAACCTCCTGTTCTGTACAGGTTGCAATTTGTCCTGAGGATGAACGGGAAGAGGGGGAACCAATGAGAGACTAGCTCTAGGTGTTGGGACAGGCACAGGTCACTCTATTTTCCCATCAGGAAGAAGAATTAACCACAGGCTTAGCCTGCCGCCCGGGACCAGAATAGGGCCTGAAGCAATCCTGCGCTTTTGCGGCCAGCTCCCAAGAAAGCGAGTTGAAAAATGGAGCTCAGGGGCACTGCAATTCACAAACCTGCAGACTTATAAATGATAACTCTCGTCCACAAATATATTGAGGGAAGGCAACGAAGAGGATTTGAAAGCAAGGCAGAATTGCAGGAAACAGATCTCAGGAGGGAGATTCGAATCGCCTTTAAAGCACAGGAAAAGCGGCAAAACCTCGACAATGATGCCCTTGGCCAAAAAGGGCGGATGCGTTTTTTCCTGAATATATTCAGGAAAAAACGCATCCGCCCTTTTTGGCCAACCAAGCAACCTGGAAAGGCAAATCAGCGCTACAAAGAAGTCTCGCTTCCCATCGGTCAAAAGGGCCATGCTGAATAAAGTGTCAAAACCAGAAATGCAGGACAGGCCATGGAGAAACGGGAGCCTGGCTACGCTGATGGGCGGGATGTAAATTGCCAAGAGCCACTCTGGAGAAGTGTACGGTGTGTCCTGAAACATCTAAAAAACTCAGCTTAGAGAGCATAGGGCACTTCCTCTCATGGGCGTATAAATTGGGAAAACTAAAAATCAGCAAGACACAGGCACCCCAAAGTTTAGGGCTGCTCTGTTGACAAGAACCTCCACTTCGTTACACCTTAAATATCCCAGGAAAGAGAAAAATGGATAAAGAAGTTGTGGTCCTTATGTACAATGGAATATCACTCAGCCATGAAATCAACGTCATAAGGCTAGTAGCAGCATGATGAGTGGATTTAGGTACGACGATTCTAAGTGAAATAAGTCACACAGAAAAGGACACTTATCATAAGATATCACTTATCGAGGGAATGTAAAAACCGCTACCCTTGAACTGAATTACAAAACAGAACAGAGTCACACGTTTAGAAAACACACTATGGCTGCTTAACGGGAAAGGTGAGGTGGGGTGATGCATAAAACAAGGGTTTCAAATTAGCTCAGATACCGTTCCATAAACCCAATAGGTAATAGACAAGACCTACTCCTTGCTCAGTGAATTGGACTCAACACCCCCTATTCACCGCCCAAGAATATATCTGACTAGTAAGAATCTTAAAACCTATGTATTGATATCTCTCTGTAAGTGAGTCAAGTGAGTGTAAAGCGGCATAAACACAGCAGTGAAAAGCAGCTAAATCCCATTATAAAAATCAATTACTTTTAAAAACCCGTGAAACAAAGACAGTGAAAGAGAGAGAAATTCTTACAAAATTCGTTCAGGGACTGTGATGCCACCTGGATTGACCATATCTAGACCCACAGCTGATTGAGACATAAGGGTGGACACTCTTGGGGCTGAGAGGTTGGGTGAGGTTGGGTGAGGAAACTCAGACCCTTTAAAGCAATACTGCATGGTACCCATCCCATGGGTCCCAAATCTCCAGGTTCAAGGGCATCTTCCTACATCGAAAACATGCATGAGAAACCCAGAAGATGGTACACCGTGTGATCGGGAAAGATTTCCAAAACGCACCTCCTTTCTCATCTCCTTGTGCTCGGGTTCGCCATTCCAGCCGCTTTACTAGCAATCTCCCTCCTTGGAGAATCAGCACCTTTAACCTCCTGTTCCGTACAGGTTGCAATTTGTCCTGAGGATGAACGGGAAGAGGGGGAACCAATGAGAGACTAGCTCTAGGTGTTGGGACAGGCACAGGTCACTCTATTTTCCCATCAGGAAGAAGAATTAACCACAGGCTCAGCCTGCCGCCCGGGACCAGAATAGGGCCTGAAGCAATCCTGCGCTTTTGCGGCCAGCTCCCAAGAAAGCGAGTTGAAAAATGGAGCTCAGGGGCACTGCAATTCACAAACCTGCAGACTTATAAATGATAACTCTCGTCCACAAATATATTGAGGGAAGGCAACGAAGAGGATTGGAAAGCAAGGCAGAATTGCAGGAAATAGATCTCAGGAGGGAGATTCGAATCGCCTTTAAAGAACAGGAAAAGCGGCAAAACCTCGACAATGATGCCCTTGGCCAAAAAGGGCGGATGCGTTTTTTCCTGAATATATTCAGGAAAAAACGCATCCGCCCTTTTTGGCCAACCAAGCAACCTGGAAAGGCAAATCAGCGCTACAAAGAAGTCTCGCTTCCCATCGGTCAAAAGGGCCATGCTGAATAAAGTGTCAAAACCAGAAATGCAGGACAGGCCATGGAGAAACGGGAGCCTGGCTACGCTGATGGGCGGGATGTAAATTGCCAACAGCCACTCTGGAGAAGTGTACGGTGTGTCCTGAAACATCGAAAAAACTCAGCTTAGAGAGCATAGGGCACTTCCACTCATGGGCGTATAAATTGGGAAAACTAAAAATCAGCAAGACACAGGCACCCCAAAGTTTAGGGCTGCTCTGTTGACAAGAACCTCCACTTCGTTACACCTTAAATATCCCAGGAAAGAGAAAAATGGATAAAGAAGTTGTGGTCCTTATGTACAATGGAATATCACTCAGCCATGAAATCAACGTCATAAGGCTAGTAGCAGCATGATGAGTGGATTTAGGTACGACGATTCTAAGTGAAATAAGTCACACAGAAAAGGACACTTATCATAAGATATCACTTATAGAGGGAATGTAAAAACCGCTACCCTTGAACTGAATTACAAAACAGAACAGAGTCACACGTTTAGAAAACACACTATGGCTGCTTAACGGGAAAGGTGAGGTGGGGTGATGCATAAAACAAGGGTTTCAAATTAGCTCAGATACCGTTCCATAAACCCAATAGGTAATAGACAAGACCTACTCCTTGCTCAGTGAATTGGACTCAACACCCCCTATTCACCGCCCAAGAATATATCTGACTAGTAAGAATCTTAAAACCTATGTATTGATATCTCTCTGTAAGTGAGTCAAGTGAGTGTAAAGCGGAATAAACACAGCAGTGAAAAGCAGCTAAATCTCATTATAAAAATCAATTACTTTTAAAAACCCGTGAAACAAAGACAGTGAAAGAGAGAGAAATTCTTACAAAATTCGTTCAGGGACTGTGATGCCACCTGGATTGACCATATCTAGACCCACAGCTGATTGAGACATAAGGGTGGACACTCTTGGGGCTGAGAGGTTGGGTGAGGTTGGGTGAGGAAACTCAGACCCTTTAAAGCAATACTGCGTGGTACCCATCCCATGGGTCCCAAATCTCCAGGTTCAAGGGCATCTTCCTACATCGAAAACATGCATGAGAAACCCAGAAGATGGTACACCGTGTGATTGGGAAAGATTTCCAAAACGCACCTCATTTCTCATCTCCTTGTGCTCGGGTTCGCCATTCCAGCCGCTTTACTAGCAATCTCCCTCCTTGGAGAATCAGCACCTTTAACCTCCTGTTCCGTACAGGTTGCAATTTGTCCTGAGGATGAACGGGAAGAGGGGGAACCAATGAGAGACTAGCTCTAGGTGTTGGGACAGGCACAGGTCACTCTATTTTCCCATCAGGAAGAAGAATTAACCACAGGCTCAGCCTGCCGCCCGGGACCAGAATAGGGCCTGAAGCAATCCTGCGCTTTTGCGGCCAGCTCCCAAGAAAGCGAGTTGAAAAATGGAGCTCAGGGGCACTGCAATTCACAAACCTGCAGACTTATAAATGATAACTCTCGTCCACAAATATATTGAGGGAAGGCAACGAAGAGGATTTGAAAGCAAGGCAGAATTGCAGGAAACAGATCTCAGGAGGGAGATTCGAATCGCCTTTAAAGAACAGGAAAAGCGGCAAAACCTCGACAATGATGCCCTTGGCCAAAAAGGGCGTACGCGTTTTTTCCTGAATATATTCAGGAAAAAACGCATCCGCCCTTTTTGGCCAACAAAGCAACCTGGAAAGGCAAATCAGCGCTACAAAGAAGTCTCGCTTCCCATCGGTCAAAAGGGCCATGCTGAATAAAGTGTGAAAACCAGAAATGCAGGACAGGCCATGGAGAAACGGGAGCCTGGCTACGCTGATGGGCGGGATGTAAATTGCCAACAGCCACTCTGGAGAAGTGTACGGTGTGTCCTGAAACATCTAAAAAACTCAGCTTAGAGAGCATAGGGCACTTCCACTCATGGGCCCCAATAAATTGGGAAAACTAAAAATCAGCAAGACACAGGCACCCCAAAGTTTAGGGCTGCTCTGTTGACAAGAACCTCCACTTCGTTACACCTTAAATATCCCAGGAAAGAGAAAAATGGATAAAGAAGTTGTGGTCCTTATGTACAATGGAATATCACTCAGCCATGAAATCAACGTCATAAGGCTAGTATCAGCATGATGAGTGGATTTAGGTACGACGATTCTAAGTGAAATAAGTCACACAGAAAAGGACACTTATCATAAGATATCACTTATCGAGGGAATGTAAAAACAGCTACCCTTGAACTGAATTACAAAACAGAACAGAGTCACACGTTTAGAAGACACACTATGGCTGCTTAACGGGATAGGTGAGGTGGGGTGATGCATAAAACAAGGGTTTCAAATTAGCTCAGATACCGTTCCATAAACCCAATAGGTAATAGACAAGACCTACTCCTTGCTCAGTGAATTGGACTCAACACCCCGTATTCACCGCCCAAGAATATATCTGACTAGTAAGAATCTTAAAACCTATGTATTGATATCTCTCTGTAAGTGAGTCAAGTGGGTTAAAGCGGCATAAACACAGCAGTGAAAAGCAGCTACACCCCATTATAAAAATCAATTACTTTTAAAATCCCGTGAAACAAAGACAGTGAAAGAGAGAGAAATTCTTACAAAATTCGTTCAGGGGCTGTGATGCCACCTGGATTGACCATATCTAGACGCACAGCTGATTGAGACATAAGGGTGGACACTCTTGGGGCTGAGAGGTTTGGTGAGGTTGGGTGAGGAAACGCAGACCCTTTAAAGTAATACTGCGTGGTGCCCATCCCATGGGTCCCAAATCTCCAGGTTCAAGGGCATCTTCCTACATCGAAAAAACGCATGAGAAACCCAGAAGATGGTACACCGTGTGATCGGGCAAGGTTTCCAAAACGCACCTCATTTCTCATCTCCTTGTGCTCGGGTTCGCCATTCCAGCCGCTTTACTAGCAATCTCCCTCCTTGGAGAATCAGCACCTTTAACCTCCTGTTCCGTACAGGTTGCAATTTGTCCTGAGGATGAACGGGAAGAAGGGGAACCAATGAGAGACTAGCTCTAAGTGTTGGGACAGGCACAGGTCACTCTATTTTCCCATCAGGAAGAAGAATTAACCACAGGCTCAGCCTGCCGCCCGGGACCAGAATAGGGCCTGAAGCAATCCTGCGCTTTTGCGGCCAGCTCCCAAGAAAGCGAGTTGAAAAATGGAGCTCAGGGGCACTGCAATTCACAAACCTGCAGACTTATAAATGATAACTCTCGTCCACAAATATATTGAGGGAAGGCAACGAAGAGGATTTGAAAGCAAGGCAGAATTGCAGGAAACAGATCTCAGGAGGGAGATTCGAATCGCCTTTAAAGAACAGGAAAAGCGGCAAAACCTCGACAATGATGCCCTTGGCCAAAAAGGGCGTACGCGTTTTTTCCTGAATATGTTCACGAAAAAACGCGTCCGCCCTTTTTGGCCAACCAAGCAACCTGGAAAGGCAAATCAGCGCTACAAAGAAGTCTCGTTTCCCATCGGTCAAAAGGGCCATGCTGAATAAAGTGTCAAAACCAGAAATGCAGGACAGGCCATGGAGAAACGGGAGCCTGGCTACGCTGATGGGCGGGATGTAAATTGCCAAGAGCCACTCTAGAGAAGTGTACGGTGTGTCCTGAAACATCTAAAAAACTCAGCTTAGAGAGCATAGGGCACTTCCACTCATGGGCGTATAAATTGGGAAAACTAAAAATCAGCAAGACACAGGCACCCCAAAGTTTAGGGTTGCTCTGTTGACAAGAACCTCCACTTCGTTACACCTTAAATATCCCAGGAAAGAGAAAAATGGATAAAGAAGTTGTGGTCCTTATGTACAATGGAATATCACTCAGCCATGAAATCAACGTCATAAGGCTAGTAGCAGCATGATGAGTGGATTTAGGTACGACGATTCTAAGTGAAATAAGTCACACAGAAAAGGACACTTATCATAAGATATCACTTATCGAGGGAATGTAAAAACCGCTACCCTTGAACTGAATTACAAAACAGAACAGAGTCACACGTTTAGAAAACACACTATGGCTGCTTAACGGGAAAGGTGAGGTGGGGTGATGCATAAAACAAGGGTTTCAAATTAGCTCAGATACCGTTCCATAAACCCAATAGGTAATAGACAAGACCTACTCCTTGCTCAGTGAATTGGACTCAACACCCCCTATTCACCGCCCAAGAATATATCTGACTAGTAAGAATCTTAAAACCTATGTATTGATATCTCTCTGTAAGTGAGTCAAGTGGGTGTAAAGCGGCATAAACACAGCAGTGAAAAGCAGCTAAACCCCATTATAAAAATCAATTACTTTTAAAAACCCGTGAAACAAAGACAGTGAAAGAGAGAGAAATTCTTACAAAATTCGTTCAGGAGCTGTGATGCCACCTGGATTGACCATATCTAGACCCACAGTTGATTGAGACATAAGGGTGGACACTCTTGGGGCTGAGAGGTTTGGTGAGGTTGGGTGAGGAAACGCAGACCCTTTAAAGTAATACTGCGTGGTGCCCATCCCATGGGTCCCAAATCTCCAGGTTCAAGGGCATCTTCCTACATCAAAAACATGCATGAGAAACCCAGAAGATGGTACACCGTGTGATCGGGCAAGGTTTCCAAAACGCACCTCATTTCTCATCTCCTTGTGCTCGGGTTCGCCATTCCAGCCGCTTTACTAGCAATCTCCCTCCTTGGAGAATCAGCACCTTTAACCTCCTGTTCCGTACAGGTTGCAATTTGTCCTGAGGATGAACGGGAAAAGGGGGAACCAATGAGAGACTAGCTCTAGGTGTTGGGACAGGCACAGGTCACTCTATTTTCCCATCAGGAAGAAGAATTAACCACAGGCTCAGCCTGCCGCCCGGGACCAGAATAGGGCCTGAAGCAATCCTGCGCTTTTGCGGCCAGCTCCCAAGAAAGCGAGTTGAAAAATGGAGCTCAGGGGCACTGCAATTCACAAACCTGCAGACTTATAAATGATAATTCTCGTCCACAAATATATTGAGGGAAGGCAACGAAGAGGATTTGAAAGCAAGGCAGAATTGCAGGAAACAGATTTCAGGAGGGAGATTCGAATCGCCTTTAAAGAACAGGAAAAGCGGCAAAACCTCGACAATGATGCCCTTGGCCAAAAAGGGCGGATGCGTTTTTTCCTGAATATGTTCAGGAAAAAACGCAACCGCCCTTTTTGGCCAACCAAGCAACCTGGAAAGGCAAATCAGCGCTACAAAGAAGTCTCGCTTCCCATCGGTCAAAAGGGCCATGCTGAATAAAGTGTCAAAACCAGAAATGCAGGACAGGCCATGGCGAAACGGGAGCCTGGCTACGCTGATGGGCAGGATGTAAATTGCCAACAGCCACTCTGGAGAAGTGTACGGTGTGTCCTGAAACATCTAAAAAACTCAGCTTAGAGAGCATAGGGCACTTCCACTCATGGGCGTATAAATTGGGAAAACTAAAAATCAGCAAGACACCGGCACCCCAAAGTTTAGGGCTGCTCTGTTGACAAGAACCTCCACTTCGTTACACCTTAAATATCCCAGGAAAGAGAAAAATGGATAAAGAAGTTGTGGTCCTTTTGTACAATGGAATAGCACTCAGCCATGAAATCAACGTCATAAGGCTAGTAGCAGCATGATGAGTGGATTTAGGTACGACGATTCTAAGTGAAATAAGTCACACAGAAAAACACACTTATCATAAGATATCACTTATAGAGGGAATGTAAAAACAGCTACCCTTGAACTGAATTACAAAACAGAACAGAGTCACACGTTTAGAAGACACACTATGGCTGCTTAACGGGATAGGTGAGGTGGGGTGATGCATAAAACAACGGTTTCAAATTAGCTCAGATACCGTTCCATAAACCCAGTATGTAATAGACAAGACCTACTCCTTGCTCAGTGAATTGGACTCAAGACCCCTTATTCACCGCCCAAGAATATATCTGAATAGTAAGAATCTTAAAACCTATGTATTGATATCTCTCTGTAAGTGAGTCAAGTGGGTGTAAAGCGGCATAAACACAGCAGTGAAAAGCAGCTAAACCCCATTATAAAAATCAATTACTTTTAAAAACCCGTGAAACAAAGACAGTGAAAGAGAGAGAAATTCTTACAAAATTCGTTAAGTGTCTGTGATGCCACCTGGATTGACCATATCTAGACCCACAGCTGATTGAGACATAAGGGTGGACACTCTTGGGGCTGAGAGGTTTGGTGAGGTTGGGTGAGGAAACGCAGACCCTTTAAAGCAATACTGTGTGGTACCCATCCCATGGGTCCCAAATCTCCAGGTTCAAGGGCATCTTCCTACATCGAAAACATGCATGAGAAACCCAGAAGATGGTACACCGTGTGATTGGGAAAGGTTTCCAAAACGCACCTCATTTCTCCTCTCCTTGTGCTCGGGTTCGCCATTCCAGCCGCTTTACTAGCAATCTCCCTCCTTGGAGAATCAGCACCTTTAACCTCCTGTTCTGTACAGGTTGCAATTTGTCCTGAGGATGAACGGGAAGAGGGGGAACCAATGAGAGACTAGCTCTAGGTGTTGGGACAGGCACAGGTCACTCTATTTTCCCATCAGGAAGAAGAATTAACCACAGGCTTAGCCTGCCGCCCGGGACCAGAATAGGGCCTGAAGCAATCCTGCGCTTTTGCGGCCAGCTCCCAAGAAAGCGAGTTGAAAAATGGAGCTCAGGGGCACTGCAATTCACAAACCTGCAGACTTATAAATGATAACTCTCGTCCACAAATATATTGAGGGAAGGCAACGAAGAGGATTTGAAAGCAAGGCAGAATTGCAGGAAACAGATCTCAGGAGGGAGATTCGAATCGCCTTTAAAGCACAGGAAAAGCGGCAAAACCTCGACAATGATGCCCTTGGCCAAAAAGGGCGGATGCGTTTTTTCCTGAATATATTCAGGAAAAAACGCATCCGCCCTTTTTGGCCAACCAAGCAACCTGGAAAGGCAAATCAGCGCTACAAAGAAGTCTCGCTTCCCATCGGTCAAAAGGGCCATGCTGAATAAAGTGTCAAAACCAGAAATGCAGGACAGGCCATGGAGAAACGGGAGCCTGGCTACGCTGATGGGCGGGATGTAAATTGCCAAGAGCCACTCTGGAGAAGTGTACGGTGTGTCCTGAAACATCTAAAAAACTCAGCTTAGAGAGCATAGGGCACTTCCTCTCATGGGCGTATAAATTGGGAAAACTAAAAATCAGCAAGACACAGGCACCCCAAAGTTTAGGGCTGCTCTGTTGACAAGAACCTCCACTTCGTTACACCTTAAATATCCCAGGAAAGAGAAAAATGGATAAAGAAGTTGTGGTCCTTATGTACAATGGAATATCACTCAGCCATGAAATCAACGTCATAAGGCTAGTAGCAGCATGATGAGTGGATTTAGGTACGACGATTCTAAGTGAAATAAGTCACACAGAAAAGGACACTTATCATAAGATATCACTTATCGAGGGAATGTAAAAACCGCTACCCTTGAACTGAATTACAAAACAGAACAGAGTCACACGTTTAGAAAACACACTATGGCTGCTTAACGGGAAAGGTGAGGTGGGGTGATGCATAAAACAAGGGTTTCAAATTAGCTCAGATACCGTTCCATAAACCCAATAGGTAATAGACAAGACCTACTCCTTGCTCAGTGAATTGGACTCAACACCCCCTATTCACCGCCCAAGAATATATCTGACTAGTAAGAATCTTAAAACCTATGTATTGATATCTCTCTGTAAGTGAGTCAAGTGAGTGTAAAGCGGCATAAACACAGCAGTGAAAAGCAGCTAAATCCCATTATAAAAATCAATTACTTTTAAAAACCCGTGAAACAAAGACAGTGAAAGAGAGAGAAATTCTTACAAAATTCGTTCAGGGACTGTGATGCCACCTGGATTGACCATATCTAGACCCACAGCTGATTGAGACATAAGGGTGGACACTCTTGGGGCTGAGAGGTTGGGTGAGGTTGGGTGAGGAAACTCAGACCCTTTAAAGCAATACTGCATGGTACCCATCCCATGGGTCCCAAATCTCCAGGTTCAAGGGCATCTTCCTACATCGAAAACATGCATGAGAAACCCAGAAGATGGTACACCGTGTGATCGGGAAAGATTTCCAAAACGCACCTCCTTTCTCATCTCCTTGTGCTCGGGTTCGCCATTCCAGCCGCTTTACTAGCAATCTCCCTCCTTGGAGAATCAGCACCTTTAACCTCCTGTTCCGTACAGGTTGCAATTTGTCCTGAGGATGAACGGGAAGAGGGGGAACCAATGAGAGACTAGCTCTAGGTGTTGGGACAGGCACAGGTCACTCTATTTTCCCATCAGGAAGAAGAATTAACCACAGGCTCAGCCTGCCGCCCGGGACCAGAATAGGGCCTGAAGCAATCCTGCGCTTTTGCGGCCAGCTCCCAAGAAAGCGAGTTGAAAAATGGAGCTCAGGGGCACTGCAATTCACAAACCTGCAGACTTATAAATGATAACTCTCGTCCACAAATATATTGAGGGAAGGCAACGAAGAGGATTGGAAAGCAAGGCAGAATTGCAGGAAATAGATCTCAGGAGGGAGATTCGAATCGCCTTTAAAGAACAGGAAAAGCGGCAAAACCTCGACAATGATGCCCTTGGCCAAAAAGGGCGGATGCGTTTTTTCCTGAATATATTCAGGAAAAAACGCATCCGCCCTTTTTGGCCAACCAAGCAACCTGGAAAGGCAAATCAGCGCTACAAAGAAGTCTCGCTTCCCATCGGTCAAAAGGGCCATGCTGAATAAAGTGTCAAAACCAGAAATGCAGGACAGGCCATGGAGAAACGGGAGCCTGGCTACGCTGATGGGCGGGATGTAAATTGCCAACAGCCACTCTGGAGAAGTGTACGGTGTGTCCTGAAACATCGAAAAAACTCAGCTTAGAGAGCATAGGGCACTTCCACTCATGGGCGTATAAATTGGGAAAACTAAAAATCAGCAAGACACAGGCACCCCAAAGTTTAGGGCTGCTCTGTTGACAAGAACCTCCACTTCGTTACACCTTAAATATCCCAGGAAAGAGAAAAATGGATAAAGAAGTTGTGGTCCTTATGTACAATGGAATATCACTCAGCCATGAAATCAACGTCATAAGGCTAGTAGCAGCATGATGAGTGGATTTAGGTACGACGATTCTAAGTGAAATAAGTCACACAGAAAAGGACACTTATCATAAGATATCACTTATAGAGGGAATGTAAAAACCGCTACCCTTGAACTGAATTACAAAACAGAACAGAGTCACACGTTTAGAAAACACACTATGGCTGCTTAACGGGAAAGGTGAGGTGGGGTGATGCATAAAACAAGGGTTTCAAATTAGCTCAGATACCGTTCCATAAACCCAATAGGTAATAGACAAGACCTACTCCTTGCTCAGTGAATTGGACTCAACACCCCCTATTCACCGCCCAAGAATATATCTGACTAGTAAGAATCTTAAAACCTATGTATTGATATCTCTCTGTAAGTGAGTCAAGTGAGTGTAAAGCGGAATAAACACAGCAGTGAAAAGCAGCTAAATCTCATTATAAAAATCAATTACTTTTAAAAACCCGTGAAACAAAGACAGTGAAAGAGAGAGAAATTCTTACAAAATTCGTTCAGGGACTGTGATGCCACCTGGATTGACCATATCTAGACCCACAGCTGATTGAGACATAAGGGTGGACACTCTTGGGGCTGAGAGGTTGGGTGAGGTTGGGTGAGGAAACTCAGACCCTTTAAAGCAATACTGCGTGGTACCCATCCCATGGGTCCCAAATCTCCAGGTTCAAGGGCATCTTCCTACATCGAAAACATGCATGAGAAACCCAGAAGATGGTACACCGTGTGATTGGGAAAGATTTCCAAAACGCACCTCATTTCTCATCTCCTTGTGCTCGGGTTCGCCATTCCAGCCGCTTTACTAGCAATCTCCCTCCTTGGAGAATCAGCACCTTTAACCTCCTGTTCCGTACAGGTTGCAATTTGTCCTGAGGATGAACGGGAAGAGGGGGAACCAATGAGAGACTAGCTCTAGGTGTTGGGACAGGCACAGGTCACTCTATTTTCCCATCAGGAAGAAGAATTAACCACAGGCTCAGCCTGCCGCCCGGGACCAGAATAGGGCCTGAAGCAATCCTGCGCTTTTGCGGCCAGCTCCCAAGAAAGCGAGTTGAAAAATGGAGCTCAGGGGCACTGCAATTCACAAACCTGCAGACTTATAAATGATAACTCTCGTCCACAAATATATTGAGGGAAGGCAACGAAGAGGATTTGAAAGCAAGGCAGAATTGCAGGAAACAGATCTCAGGAGGGAGATTCGAATCGCCTTTAAAGAACAGGAAAAGCGGCAAAACCTCGACAATGATGCCCTTGGCCAAAAAGGGCGTACGCGTTTTTTCCTGAATATATTCAGGAAAAAACGCATCCGCCCTTTTTGGCCAACAAAGCAACCTGGAAAGGCAAATCAGCGCTACAAAGAAGTCTCGCTTCCCATCGGTCAAAAGGGCCATGCTGAATAAAGTGTGAAAACCAGAAATGCAGGACAGGCCATGGAGAAACGGGAGCCTGGCTACGCTGATGGGCGGGATGTAAATTGCCAACAGCCACTCTGGAGAAGTGTACGGTGTGTCCTGAAACATCTAAAAAACTCAGCTTAGAGAGCATAGGGCACTTCCACTCATGGGCCCCAATAAATTGGGAAAACTAAAAATCAGCAAGACACAGGCACCCCAAAGTTTAGGGCTGCTCTGTTGACAAGAACCTCCACTTCGTTACACCTTAAATATCCCAGGAAAGAGAAAAATGGATAAAGAAGTTGTGGTCCTTATGTACAATGGAATATCACTCAGCCATGAAATCAACGTCATAAGGCTAGTATCAGCATGATGAGTGGATTTAGGTACGACGATTCTAAGTGAAATAAGTCACACAGAAAAGGACACTTATCATAAGATATCACTTATCGAGGGAATGTAAAAACAGCTACCCTTGAACTGAATTACAAAACAGAACAGAGTCACACGTTTAGAAGACACACTATGGCTGCTTAACGGGATAGGTGAGGTGGGGTGATGCATAAAACAAGGGTTTCAAATTAGCTCAGATACCGTTCCATAAACCCAATAGGTAATAGACAAGACCTACTCCTTGCTCAGTGAATTGGACTCAACACCCCGTATTCACCGCCCAAGAATATATCTGACTAGTAAGAATCTTAAAACCTATGTATTGATATCTCTCTGTAAGTGAGTCAAGTGGGTTAAAGCGGCATAAACACAGCAGTGAAAAGCAGCTACACCCCATTATAAAAATCAATTACTTTTAAAATCCCGTGAAACAAAGACAGTGAAAGAGAGAGAAATTCTTACAAAATTCGTTCAGGGGCTGTGATGCCACCTGGATTGACCATATCTAGACGCACAGCTGATTGAGACATAAGGGTGGACACTCTTGGGGCTGAGAGGTTTGGTGAGGTTGGGTGAGGAAACGCAGACCCTTTAAAGTAATACTGCGTGGTGCCCATCCCATGGGTCCCAAATCTCCAGGTTCAAGGGCATCTTCCTACATCGAAAACATGCATGAGAAACCCAGAAGATGGTACACCGTGTGATCGGGCAAGGTTTCCAAAACGCACCTCATTTCTCATCTCCTTGTGCTCGGGTTCGCCATTCCAGCCGCTTTACTAACAATCTCCCTCCTTGGAGAATCAGCACCTTTAACCTCCTGTTCCGTACAGGTTGCAATTTGTCCTGAGGATGAACGGGAAGAGGGGGAACCAATGAGAGACTAGCTCTAGGTGTTGGGACAGGCACAGGTCACTCTATTTTCCCATCAGGAAGAAGAATTAACCACAGGCTCAGCCTGCCGCCTGGGACCAGAATAGGGCCTGAAGCAATCCTGCGCTTTTGCGGCCAGCTCCCAAGAAAGCGAGTTGAAAAATGGAGCTCAGGGGCACTGCAATTCACAAACCTGCAGACTTATAAATGATAACTCTCGTCCACAAATATATTGAGGGAAGGCAACGAAGAGGATTTGAAAGCAAGGCAGAATTGCAGGAAACAGATCTCAGGAGGGAGATTCGAATCGCCTTTAAAGAACAGGAAAAGCGGCAAAACCTCGACAATGATGCCCTTGGCCAAAAAGGGCGGATGCGTTTTTTCCTGAATATATTCAGGAAAAAACGCATCCGCCCTTTTTGGCCAACCAAGCAACCTGGAAAGGCAAATCAGCGCTACAAAGAAGTCTCGCTTCCCATCGGTCAAAAGGGCCATGCTGAATAAAGTGTCAAAACCAGAAATGCAGGACAGGCCATGGAGAAACGGGAGCCTGGCTACGCTGATGGGCGGGATGTAAATTGCCAAGAGCCACTCTGGAGAAGTGTACGGTGTGTCCTGAAACATCTAAAAAACTCAGCTTAGAGAGCATAGGGCACTTCCACTCATGGGCGTATAAATTGGGAAAACTAAAAATCAGCAAGACACAGGCACCCCAAAGTTTAGGGCTGCTCTGTTGACAAGAACCTCCACTTCGTTACACCTTAAATATCCCAGGAAAGAGAAAAATGGATAAAGAAGTTGTGGTCCTTATGTACAATGGAATATCACTCAGCCATGAAATCAACGTCATAAGGCTAGTAGCAGCATGATGAGTGGATTAAGGTACGACGATTCTAAGTGAAATAAGTCACACAGAAAAGGACACTTATCATAAGATATCACTTATAGAGGGAATGTAAAAACCGCTACCCTTGAACTGAATTACAAAACAGAACAGAGTCACACGTTTAGAAAACACACTATGGCTGCTTAACGGGAAAGGTGAGGTGGGGTGATGCATAAAACAAGGGTTTCAAATTAGCTCAGATACCGTTCCATAAACCCAATAGGTAATAGACAAGACCTACTCCTTGCTCAGTGAATTGGACTCAGCACCCCCTATTCACCGCCCAAGAATATATCTGACTAGTAAGAATCTTAAAACCTATGTATTGATATCTCTCTGTAAGTGAGTCAAGTGGGTGTAAAGCGGCATAAACACAGCAGTGAAAAGCAGCTACACCCCATTATAAAAATCAATTACTTTTAAAAACCCGTGAAACAAAGACAGTGAAAGAGAGAGAAATTCTTACAAAATTCGTTCAGGGGCTGTGATGCCACCTGGATTGACCATATCTAGACCCACAGCTGATTGAGACATAAGGGTGGACACTCTTGGGGCTGAGAGGTTGCGTGAGGTTGGGTGAGGAAACGCAGACCCTTTAAAGTAATACTGCGTGGTGCCCATCCCATGGGTCCCAAATCTCCAGGTTCAAGGGCATCTTCCTACATCGAAAACATGCATGAGAAACCCAGAAGATGGTACACCGTGTGATCGGGCAAGGTTTCCAAAACGCACCTCATTTCTCATCTCCTTGTGCTCGGGTTCGCCATTCCAGCCGCTTTACTAGCAATCTCCCTCCTTGGAGAATCAGCACCTTTAAACTCCTGTTCCGTACAGGTTGCAATTTGTCCTGAGGATGAACGGGAAGAGGGGGAACCAATGAGAGACTAGCTCTAGGTGTTGGGACAGGCACAGGTCACTCTATTTTCCCATCAGGAAGAAGAATTAACCACAGGCTCAGCCTGCCGCCCGGGACCAGAATAGGGCCTGAAGCAATCCTGCGCTTTTGCGGCCAGCTCCCAAGAAAGCGAGTTGAAAAATGGAGCTCAGGGGCACTGCAATTCACAAACCTGCAGACTTATAAATGATAACTCTCGTCCACAAATATATTGAGGGAAGGCAACGAAGAGGATTTGAAAGCAAGGCAGAATTGCAGGAAACAGATCTCAGGAGCGAGATTCGAATCGCCTTTAAAGAACAGGAAAAGCGGCAAAACCTCGACAATGATGCCCTTGGCCAAAAAGGGCGGATGCGTTTTTTCCTGAATATATTCAGGAAAAAACGCATCCGCCCTTTTTGGCCAACCAAGCAACCTGGAAAGGCAAATCAGCGCTACAAAGAAGTCTCGCTTCCCATCGGTCAAAAGGGCCATGCTGAATAAAGTGTCAAAACCAGAAATGCAGGACAGGCCATGGAGAAACGGGAGCCTGGCTACGCTGATGGGTGGGATGTAAATTGTAAACAGCCACTCTGGAGAAGTGTACAGTGTGTCCTGAAACATCTAAAAAACTCAGCTTAGAGAGCATAGGGCACTTCCACTCATGGGCGTATAAATTGGGAAAACTAAAAATCAGCAAGACACAGGCACCCCAAAGTTTAGGGCTGCTCTGTTAACAAGAACCTCCACTTCGTTACACCTTAAATATCCCAGGAAAGAGAAAAATGGATAAAGAAGTTGTGGCCCTTATGTACAATGGAATATCACTCAGCCATGAAATCAACGTCATAAGGCTAGTAGCAGCATGATGAGTGGATTTAGGTACGACGATTCTAAGTGAAATAAGTCACACAGAAAAGGACACTTATCATAAGATATCACTTATCGAGGGAATGTAAAAACCGCTACCCTTGAACTGAATTACAAAACAGAACAGAGTCACACGTTTAGAAAACACACTATGGCTGCTAAACGGGAAAGGTGAGGTGGGGTGATGCATAAAACAAGGGTTTCAAATTAGCTCAGATACCGTTCCATAAACCCAATAGGTAATAGACAAGACCTACTCCTTGCTCAGTGAATTGGACTCAACACCCCCTATTCACCGCCCAAGAATATATCTGACTAGTAAGAATCTTAAAACCTATGTATTGATATCAATCTGTAAGTGAGTCAAGTGGGTGTAAAGCGGCATAAACACAGCAGTGAAAAGCAGCTACACCCCATTATAAAAATCAATTACTTTTAAAAACCCGTGAAACAAAGACAGTGAAAGAGAGAGAAATTCCTACAAAATTCGTTCAGGGGCTGTGATGCCACCTGGATTGACCATATCTAGACCCACAGCTGATTGAGACATAAGGGTGGACACTCTTGGGGCTGAGAGGTTGGGTGAGGTTGGGTGAGGAAACGCAGACCCTTTAAAGTAATACTGCGTGGTGCCCATCCCATGGGTCCCAAATCTCCAGGTTCAAGGGCATCTTCCTACATCGAAAAAACGCATGAGAAACCCAGAAGATGGTACACCGTGTGATCGGGCAAGGTTTCCAAAACGCACCTCATTTCTCATCTCCTTGTGCTCGGGTTCGCCATTCCAGCCGCTTTACTAGCAATCTCCCTCCTTGGAGAATCAGCACCTTTAACCTCCTGTTCCGTACAGGTTGCAATTTGTCCTGAGGATGAACGGGAAGAAGGGGAACCAATGAGAGACTAGCTCTAAGTGTTGGGACAGGCACAGGTCACTCTATTTTCCCATCAGGAAGAAGAATTAACCACAGGCTCAGCCTGCCGCCCGGGACCAGAATAGGGCCTGAAGCAATCCTGCGCTTTTGCGGCCAGCTCCCAAGAAAGCGAGTTGAAAAATGGAGCTCAGGGGCACTGCAATTCACAAACCTGCAGACTTATAAATGATAACTCTCGTCCACAAATATATTGAGGGAAGGCAACGAAGAGGATTTGAAAGCAAGGCAGAATTGCAGGAAACAGATCTCAGGAGGGAGATTCGAATCGCCTTTAAAGAACAGGAAAAGCGGCAAAACCTCGACAATGATGCCCTTGGCCAAAAAGGGCGTACGCGTTTTTTCCTGAATATGTTCACGAAAAAACGCGTCCGCCCTTTTTGGCCAACCAAGCAACCTGGAAAGGCAAATCAGCGCTACAAAGAAGTCTCGTTTCCCATCGGTCAAAAGGGCCATGCTGAATAAAGTGTCAAAACCAGAAATGCAGGACAGGCCATGGAGAAACGGGAGCCTGGCTACGCTGATGGGCGGGATGTAAATTGCCAAGAGCCACTCTAGAGAAGTGTACGGTGTGTCCTGAAACATCTAAAAAACTCAGCTTAGAGAGCATAGGGCACTTCCACTCATGGGCGTATAAATTGGGAAAACTAAAAATCAGCAAGACACAGGCACCCCAAAGTTTAGGGTTGCTCTGTTGACAAGAACCTCCACTTCGTTACACCTTAAATATCCCAGGAAAGAGAAAAATGGATAAAGAAGTTGTGGTCCTTATGTACAATGGAATATCACTCAGCCATGAAATCAACGTCATAAGGCTAGTAGCAGCATGATGAGTGGATTTAGGTACGACGATTCTAAGTGAAATAAGTCACACAGAAAAGGACACTTATCATAAGATATCACTTATCGAGGGAATGTAAAAACCGCTACCCTTGAACTGAATTACAAAACAGAACAGAGTCACACGTTTAGAAAACACACTATGGCTGCTTAACGGGAAAGGTGAGGTGGGGTGATGCATAAAACAAGGGTTTCAAATTAGCTCAGATACCGTTCCATAAACCCAATAGGTAATAGACAAGACCTACTCCTTGCTCAGTGAATTGGACTCAACACCCCCTATTCACCGCCCAAGAATATATCTGACTAGTAAGAATCTTAAAACCTATGTATTGATATCTCTCTGTAAGTGAGTCAAGTGGGTGTAAAGCGGCATAAACACAGCAGTGAAAAGCAGCTAAACCCCATTATAAAAATCAATTACTTTTAAAAACCCGTGAAACAAAGACAGTGAAAGAGAGAGAAATTCTTACAAAATTCGTTCAGGAGCTGTGATGCCACCTGGATTGACCATATCTAGACCCACAGTTGATTGAGACATAAGGGTGGACACTCTTGGGGCTGAGAGGTTTGGTGAGGTTGGGTGAGGAAACGCAGACCCTTTAAAGTAATACTGCGTGGTGCCCATCCCATGGGTCCCAAATCTCCAGGTTCAAGGGCATCTTCCTACATCAAAAACATGCATGAGAAACCCAGAAGATGGTACACCGTGTGATCGGGCAAGGTTTCCAAAACGCACCTCATTTCTCATCTCCTTGTGCTCGGGTTCGCCATTCCAGCCGCTTTACTAGCAATCTCCCTCCTTGGAGAATCAGCACCTTTAACCTCCTGTTCCGTACAGGTTGCAATTTGTCCTGAGGATGAACGGGAAGAGGGGGAACCAATGAGAGACTAGCTCTAGGTGTTGGGACAGGCACAGGTCACTCTATTTTCCCATCAGGAAGAAGAATTAACCACAGGCTCAGCCTGCCGCCCGGGACCAGAATAGGGCCTGAAGCAATCCTGCGCTTTTGCGGCCAGCTCCCAAGAAAGCGAGTTGAAAAATGGAGCTCAGGGGCACTGCAATTCACAAACCTGCAGACTTATAAATGATAATTCTCGTCCACAAATATATTGAGGGAAGGCAACGAAGAGGATTTGAAAGCAAGGCAGAATTGCAGGAAACAGATTTCAGGAGGGAGATTCGAATCGCCTTTAAAGAACAGGAAAAGCGGCAAAACCTCGACAATGATGCCCTTGGCCAAAAAGGGCGGATGCGTTTTTTCCTGAATATGTTCAGGAAAAAACGCAACCGCCCTTTTTGGCCAACCAAGCAACCTGGAAAGGCAAATCAGCGCTACAAAGAAGTCTCGCTTCCCATCGGTCAAAAGGGCCATGCTGAATAAAGTGTCAAAACCAGAAATGCAGGACAGGCCATGGCGAAACGGGAGCCTGGCTACGCTGATGGGCAGGATGTAAATTGCCAACAGCCACTCTGGAGAAGTGTACGGTGTGTCCTGAAACATCTAAAAAACTCAGCTTAGAGAGCATAGGGCACTTCCACTCATGGGCGTATAAATTGGGAAAACTAAAAATCAGCAAGACACCGGCACCCCAAAGTTTAGGGCTGCTCTGTTGACAAGAACCTCCACTTCGTTACACCTTAAATATCCCAGGAAAGAGAAAAATGGATAAAGAAGTTGTGGTCCTTTTGTACAATGGAATAGCACTCAGCCATGAAATCAACGTCATAAGGCTAGTAGCAGCATGATGAGTGGATTTAGGTACGACGATTCTAAGTGAAATAAGTCACACAGAAAAACACACTTATCATAAGATATCACTTATAGAGGGAATGTAAAAACAGCTACCCTTGAACTGAATTACAAAACAGAACAGAGTCACACGTTTAGAAGACACACTATGGCTGCTTAACGGGATAGGTGAGGTGGGGTGATGCATAAAACAACGGTTTCAAATTAGCTCAGATACCGTTCCATAAACCCAGTATGTAATAGACAAGACCTACTCCTTGCTCAGTGAATTGGACTCAAGACCCCTTATTCACCGCCCAAGAATATATCTGAATAGTAAGAATCTTAAAACCTATGTATTGATATCTCTCTGTAAGTGAGTCAAGTGGGTGTAAAGCGGCATAAACACAGCAGTGAAAAGCAGCTAAACCCCATTATAAAAATCAATTACTTTTAAAAACCCGTGAAACAAAGACAGTGAAAGAGAGAGAAATTCTTACAAAATTCGTTAAGTGTCTGTGATGCCACCTGGATTGACCATATCTAGACCCACAGCTGATTGAGACATAAGGGTGGACACTCTTGGGGCTGAGAGGTTTGGTGAGGTTGGGTGAGGAAACGCAGACCCTTTAAAGCAATACTGTGTGGTACCCATCCCATGGGTCCCAAATCTCCAGGTTCAAGGGCATCTTCCTACATCGAAAACATGCATGAGAAACCCAGAAGATGGTACACCGTGTGATTGGGAAAGGTTTCCAAAACGCACCTCATTTCTCCTCTCCTTGTGCTCGGGTTCGCCATTCCAGCCGCTTTACTAGCAATCTCCCTCCTTGGAGAATCAGCACCTTTAACCTCCTGTTCTGTACAGGTTGCAATTTGTCCTGAGGATGAACGGGAAGAGGGGGAACCAATGAGAGACTAGCTCTAGGTGTTGGGACAGGCACAGGTCACTCTATTTTCCCATCAGGAAGAAGAATTAACCACAGGCTTAGCCTGCCGCCCGGGACCAGAATAGGGCCTGAAGCAATCCTGCGCTTTTGCGGCCAGCTCCCAAGAAAGCGAGTTGAAAAATGGAGCTCAGGGGCACTGCAATTCACAAACCTGCAGACTTATAAATGATAACTCTCGTCCACAAATATATTGAGGGAAGGCAACGAAGAGGATTTGAAAGCAAGGCAGAATTGCAGGAAACAGATCTCAGGAGGGAGATTCGAATCGCCTTTAAAGCACAGGAAAAGCGGCAAAACCTCGACAATGATGCCCTTGGCCAAAAAGGGCGGATGCGTTTTTTCCTGAATATATTCAGGAAAAAACGCATCCGCCCTTTTTGGCCAACCAAGCAACCTGGAAAGGCAAATCAGCGCTACAAAGAAGTCTCGCTTCCCATCGGTCAAAAGGGCCATGCTGAATAAAGTGTCAAAACCAGAAATGCAGGACAGGCCATGGAGAAACGGGAGCCTGGCTACGCTGATGGGCGGGATGTAAATTGCCAAGAGCCACTCTGGAGAAGTGTACGGTGTGTCCTGAAACATCTAAAAAACTCAGCTTAGAGAGCATAGGGCACTTCCTCTCATGGGCGTATAAATTGGGAAAACTAAAAATCAGCAAGACACAGGCACCCCAAAGTTTAGGGCTGCTCTGTTGACAAGAACCTCCACTTCGTTACACCTTAAATATCCCAGGAAAGAGAAAAATGGATAAAGAAGTTGTGGTCCTTATGTACAATGGAATATCACTCAGCCATGAAATCAACGTCATAAGGCTAGTAGCAGCATGATGAGTGGATTTAGGTACGACGATTCTAAGTGAAATAAGTCACACAGAAAAGGACACTTATCATAAGATATCACTTATCGAGGGAATGTAAAAACCGCTACCCTTGAACTGAATTACAAAACAGAACAGAGTCACACGTTTAGAAAACACACTATGGCTGCTTAACGGGAAAGGTGAGGTGGGGTGATGCATAAAACAAGGGTTTCAAATTAGCTCAGATACCGTTCCATAAACCCAATAGGTAATAGACAAGACCTACTCCTTGCTCAGTGAATTGGACTCAACACCCCCTATTCACCGCCCAAGAATATATCTGACTAGTAAGAATCTTAAAACCTATGTATTGATATCTCTCTGTAAGTGAGTCAAGTGAGTGTAAAGCGGCATAAACACAGCAGTGAAAAGCAGCTAAATCCCATTATAAAAATCAATTACTTTTAAAAACCCGTGAAACAAAGACAGTGAAAGAGAGAGAAATTCTTACAAAATTCGTTCAGGGACTGTGATGCCACCTGGATTGACCATATCTAGACCCACAGCTGATTGAGACATAAGGGTGGACACTCTTGGGGCTGAGAGGTTGGGTGAGGTTGGGTGAGGAAACTCAGACCCTTTAAAGCAATACTGCATGGTACCCATCCCATGGGTCCCAAATCTCCAGGTTCAAGGGCATCTTCCTACATCGAAAACATGCATGAGAAACCCAGAAGATGGTACACCGTGTGATCGGGAAAGATTTCCAAAACGCACCTCCTTTCTCATCTCCTTGTGCTCGGGTTCGCCATTCCAGCCGCTTTACTAGCAATCTCCCTCCTTGGAGAATCAGCACCTTTAACCTCCTGTTCCGTACAGGTTGCAATTTGTCCTGAGGATGAACGGGAAGAGGGGGAACCAATGAGAGACTAGCTCTAGGTGTTGGGACAGGCACAGGTCACTCTATTTTCCCATCAGGAAGAAGAATTAACCACAGGCTCAGCCTGCCGCCCGGGACCAGAATAGGGCCTGAAGCAATCCTGCGCTTTTGCGGCCAGCTCCCAAGAAAGCGAGTTGAAAAATGGAGCTCAGGGGCACTGCAATTCACAAACCTGCAGACTTATAAATGATAACTCTCGTCCACAAATATATTGAGGGAAGGCAACGAAGAGGATTGGAAAGCAAGGCAGAATTGCAGGAAACAGATCTCAGGAGGGAGATTCGAATCGCCTTTAAAGAACAGGAAAAGCGGCAAAACCTCGACAATGATGCCCTTGGCCAAAAAGGGCGTACGCGTTTTTTCCTGAATATATTCAGGAAAAAACGCGTCCGCCCTTTTTGGCCAACAAAGCAACCTGGAAAGGCAAATCAGCGCTACAAAGAAGTCTCGCTTCCCATCGGTCAAAAGGGCCATGCTGAATAAAGTGTCAAAACCAGAAATGCAGGACAGGCCATGGAGAAACGGGAGCCTGGCTACGCTGATGGGCGGGATGTAAATTGCCAACAGCCACTCTGGAGAAGTGTACGGTGTGTCCTGAAACATCTAAAAATCTCAGCTTAGAGAGCATAGGGCACTTCCACTCATGGGCGTATAAATTGGGAAAACTAAAAATCAGCAAGACACAGGCACCCCAAAGTTTAGGGCTGCTCTGTTGACAAGAACCTCCACTTCGTTACACCTTAAATATCCCAGGAAAGAGAAAAATGGATAAAGAAGTTGTGGTCCTTATGTACAATGGAATATCACTCAGCCATGAAATCAACGTCATAAGGCTAGTAGCAGCATGATGAGTGGATTTAGGTACGACGATTCTAAGTGAAATAAGTCACACAGAAAAGGACACTTATCATAAGATATCACTTATCGAGGGAATGTAAAAACCGCTACCCTTGAACTGAATTACAAAACAGAACAGAGTCACACGTTTAGAAAACACACTATGGCTGCTTAACGGGAAAGGTGAGGTGGGGTGATGCATAAAACAAGGGTTTCAAATTAGCTCAGATACCGTTCCATAAACCCAATAGGTAATAGACAAGACCTACTCCTTGCTCAGTGAATTGGACTCAACACCCCCTATTCACCGCCCAAGAATATATCTGACTAGTAAGAATCTTAAAACCTATGTATTGATATCTCTCTGTAAGTGAGTCAAGTGGGTGTAAAGCGGCATAAACACAGCAGTGAAAAGCAGCTAAACCCCATTATAAAAATCAATTACTTTTAAAAACCCGTGAAACAAAGACAGTGAAACAGAGAGAAATTCTTACAAAATTCGTTCAGGGGCTGTGATGCCACCTGGATTGACCATATCTAGACCCACAGTTGATTGAGACATAAGGGTGGACACTCTTGGGGCTGAGAGGTTTGGTGAGGTTGGGTGAGGAAACGCAGACCCTTTAAAGTCATACTGCGTGGTGCCCATCCCATGGGTCCCAAATCTCCAGGTTCAAGGGCATCTTCCTACATCGAAAACATGCATTAGAAACCCAGAAGATGGTACACCATGTGATCGGGCAAGGTTTCCAAAACGCACCTCATTTCTCATCTCCTTGTGCTCGGGTTCGCCATTCCAGCCGCTTTACTAGCAATCTCCCTCCTTGGAGAATCAGCACCTT
This sequence comes from Balaenoptera physalus, assembly GCF_965194825.1. NCBI lineage: Eukaryota > Metazoa > Chordata > Mammalia > Artiodactyla > Balaenopteridae > Balaenoptera > Balaenoptera physalus. The sequence continues at coordinate 39,741,902 of NC_138890.1, forward strand.
TAACCTCCTGTTCCGTACAGGTTGCAATTTGTCCTGAGGATGAACGGGAAGAGGGGGAACCAATGAGAGACTAGCTCTAGGTGTTGGGACAGGCACAGGTCACTCTATTTTCCCATCAGGAAGAAGAATTAACCACAGGCTCAGCCTGCCGCCCGGGACCAGAATAGGGCCTGAAGCAATCCTGCGCTTTTGCGGCCAGCTCCCAAGAAAGCGAGTTGAAAAATGGAGCTCAGGGGCACTGCAATTCACAAACCTGCAGACTTATAAATGATAACTCTCGTTCACAAATTTATTGAGGGAAGGCAACGAAGAGGATTTGAAAGCAAGGCAGAATTGCAGGAAACAGATCTCAGGAGGGAGATTCGAATCGCCTTTAAAGAACAGGAAAAGCTGCAAAACCTCGACAATGATGCCCTTGGCCAAAAAGGGCGGATGCGTTTTTTCCTGAATATATTCAGGAAAAAACGCATCCGCCCTTTTTGGCCAACCAAGCAACCTGGAAAGGCAAATCAGCGCTACAAAGAAGTCTCGCTTCCCATCGGTCAAAAGGGCCATGCTGAATAAAGTGTCAAAACCAGAAATGCAGGACAGGCCACGGAGAAACGGGAGCCTGGCTACGCTGATGGGCGGGATGTAAATTGCCAACAGGCACTCTGGAGAAGTGTACGGTGTGTCCTGAAACATCTAAAAAACTCAGCTTAGAGAGCATAGGGCACTTCCACTCATGAGCGTATAAATTGGGAAAACTAAAAATCAGCAAGACACAGGCACCCCAAAGTTTAGGGCTGCTCTGTTGACAAGAACCTCCACTTCGTTACACCTTAAATATCCCAGGAAAGAGAAAAATGGATAAAGAAGTTGTGGTCCTTATGTACAATGGAATATCACTCAGCCATGAAATCAACGTCATAAGGCTAGTAGCAGCATGATGAGTGGATTTAGGTACGATGATTCTAAGTGAAATAAGTCACACAGAAAAGGACACTTATCATAAGATATCACTTATAGAGGGAATGTAAAAACCGCTACCCTTGAACTGAATTACAAAACAGAACAGAGTCACACGTTTAGAAAACACACTACGGCTGCTTAACGGGAAAGGTGAGGTGGGGTGATGCATAAAACAAGGGTTTCAAATTAGCTCAGATACCGTTCCATAAACCCAATAGGTAATAGACAAGACCTACTCCTTGCTCAGTGAATTGGACTCAACACCCCCTATTCACCGCCCAAGAATATATCTGCCTAGTAAGAATCTTAAAACCTATGTATTGATATCTCTCTGTAAGTGAGTCAAGTGGGTGTATAGCGGCATAAACACAGCAGTGAAAAGCAGCTAAACTCCATTATAAAAATCAATTACTTTTAAAAACCCGTGAAACAAAGACAGTGAAAGAGAGAGAAATTCTTACAAAATTCGTTCAGGGGCTGTGATGCCACCTGGATTGACCATATCTAGACCCACAGTTGATTGAGACATAAGGGTGGACACTCTTGGGGCTGAGAGGTTTGGTGAGTTTGGGTGAGGAAACGCAGACGCTTTAAAGTAATACTGCGTGGTGCCCATCCCATGGGTCCCAAATCTCCAGGTTCAAGGGCATCTTCCTCATCGAAAACATGCATGAGAAACCCAGAAGATGGTACACCGTGTGATCGGGCAAGGTTTCCAAAACGCACCTCATTTCTCATCTCCTTGTGCTCGGGTTCGCCATTCCAGCCGCTTTACTAGCAATCTCCCTCCTTGGAGAATCAGCCCCTTTAAACTCCTGTTCCGTACAGGTTGCAATTTGTCCTGAGGATGAACGGGAAGAGGGGGAACCAATGAGAGACTAGCTCTAGGTGTTGGGACAGGCACAGGTCACTCTATTTTCCCATCAGGAAGAAGAATTAACCACAGGCTCAGCCTGCCGCCCGGGACCAGAATAGGGCCTGAAGCAATCCTGCGCTTTTGCGGCCAGCTCCCAAGAAAGCGAGTTGAAAAATGGAGCTCAGGGGCACTGCAATTCACAAACCTGCAGACTTATAAATGATAACTCTCGTCCACAAATATATTGAGGGAAGGCAACGAAGAGGATTTGAAAGCAAGGCAGAATTGCAGGAAACAGATCTCAGGAGGGAGATTCGAATCGCCTTTAAAGAACAGGAAAAGCGGCAAAACCTCGACAATGATGCCCTTGGCCAAAAAGGGCGTACGCGTTTTTTCCTGAATATGTTCAGGAAAAAACGCATCCGCCCTTTTTGGCCAACCAAGCAACCTGGAAAGGCAAATCAGCACTATAAAGAAGTCTCGCTTCCCATCGGTCAAAAGGGCCATGCTGAATAAAGTGTCAAAACCAGAAATGCAGGACAGGCCATGGAGAAACGGGAGCCTGGCTACGCTGATGGGCGGGATGTAAATTGCCAAGAGCCACTCTGGAGAAGTGTACGGTGTGTCCTGAAACATCTAAAAAACTCAGCTTAGAGAGCATAGGGCACTTCCACTCATGGGCGTATAAATTGGGAAAACTAAAAATCAGCAAGACACAGGCACCCCAAAGTTTAGGGCTGCTCTGTTGACAAGAACCTCCACTTCGTTACACCTTAAATATCCCAGGAAAGAGAAAAATGGATAAAGAAGTTGTGGTCCTTATGTACAATGGAATATCACTCAGCCATGAAATCAACGTCATAAGGCTAGTAGCAGCATGATGAGTGGATTTAGGTACGACGATTCTAAGTGAAATAAGTCACACAGAAAAGGACACTTATCATAAGATATCACTTATCGAGGGAATGTAAAAACCGCTACCCTTGAACTGAATTACAAAACAGAACAGAGTCACACGTTTAGAAAACACACTATGGCTGCTTAACGGGAAAGGTGAGGTGGGGTGATGCATAAAACAAGGGTTTCAAATTAGCTCAGATACCGTTCCATAAACCCAATAGGTAATAGACAAGACCTACTCCTTGCTCAGTGAATTGGACTCAACACCCCCTATTCACCGCCCAAGAATATATCTGCCTAGTAAGAATCTTAAAACCTATGTATTGATATCTCTCTGTAAGTGAGTCAAGTGGGTGTATAGCGGCATAAACACAGCAGTGAAAAGCAGCTAAACCCCATTATAAAAATCAATTACTTTTAAAAACCCGTGAAACAAAGACAGTGAAAGAGAGAGAAATTCTTACAAAATTCGTTCAGGGGCTGTGATGCCACCTGGATTGACCATATCTAGACCCACAGTTGATTGAGACATAAGGGTGGACACTCTTGGGGCTGAGAGGTTTGGTGAGGTTGGGTGAGGAAACGCAGACGCTTTAAAGTAATACTGCGTGGTGCCCATCCCATGGGTCCCAAATCTCCAGGTTCAAGGGCATCTTCCTCATCGAAAACATGCATGAGAAACCCAGAAGATGGTACACCGTGTGATCGGGCAAGGTTTCCAAAACGCACCTCATTTCTCATCTCCTTGTGCTCGGGTTCGCCATTCCAGCCGCTTTACTAGCAATCTCCCTCCTTGGAGAATCAGCACCTTTAAACTCCTGTTCCGTACAGGTTGCAATTTGTCCTGAGGATGAACGGGAAGAGGGGGAACCAATGAGAGACTAGCTCTAGGTGTTGGGACAGGCACAGGTCACTCTATTTTCCCATCAGGAAGAAGAATTAACCACAGGCTCAGCCTGCCGCCCGGGACCAGAATAGGGCCTGAAGCAATCCTGCGCTTTTGCGGCCAGCTCCCAAGAAAGCGAGTTGAAAAATGGAGCTCAGGGGCACTGCAATTCACAAACCTGCAGACTTATAAATGATAACTCTCGTCCACAAATATATTGAGGGAAGGCAACGAAGAGGATTTGAAAGCAAGGCAGAATTGCAGGAAACAGATCTCAGGAGGGAGATTCGAATCGCTTTTAAAGAACAGGAAAAGCGGCAAAACCTCGACAATGATGCCCTTGGCCAAAAAGGGCGTACGCGTTTTTTCCTGAATATGTTCAGGAAAAAACGCATCCGCCCTTTTTGGCCAACCAAGCAACCTGGAAAGGCAAATCAGCACTATAAAGAAGTCTCGCTTCCCATCGGTCAAAAGGGCCATGCTGAATAAAGTGTCAAAATCAGAAATGCAGGACAGGCCATGGAGAAACGGGAGCCTGGCTACGCTGATGGGCGGGATGTAAATTGCCAAGAGCCACTCTGGAGAAGTGTACGTTGTGTCCTGAAACATCTAAAAAACTCAGCTTAGAGAGCATAGGGCACTTCCACTCATGGGCGTATAAATTGGGAAAACTAAAAATCAGCAAGACACAGGCACCCCAAAGTTTAGGGCTGCTCTGTTGACAAGAACCTCCACTTCGTTACACCTTAAATATCCCAGGAAAGAGAAAAATGGATAAAGAAGTTGTGGTCCTTATGTACAATGGAATATCACTCAGCCATGAAATCAACGTCATAAGGCTAGTAGCAGCATGATGAGTGGATTTAGGTACGACGATTCTAAGTGAAATAAGTCACACAGAAAAGGACACTTATCATAAGATATCACTTATCGAGGGAATGTAAAAACCGCTACCCTTGAACTGAATTACAAAACAGAACAGAGTCACACGTTTAGAAAACACACTATGGCTGCTTAACGGGAAAGGTGAGGTGGGGTGATGCATAAAACAAGGGTTTCAAATTAGCTCAGATACCGTTCCATAAACCCAATAGGTAATAGACAAGACCTACTCCTTGCTCAGTGAATTGGACTCAACACCCCCTATTCACCGCCCAAGAATATATCTGACTAGTAAGAATCTTAAAACCTATGTATTGATATCTCTCTGTAAGTGAGTCAAGTGGGTGTAAAGCGGCATAAACACAGCAGTGAAAAGCAGCTAAACCCCATTATAAAAATCAATTACTTTTAAAAACCCGTGAAACAAAGACAGTGAAACAGAGAGAAATTCTTACAAAATTCGTTCAGGGGCTGTGATGCCACCTGGATTGACCATATCTAGACCCACAGTTGATTGAGACATAAGGGTGGACACTCTTGGGGCTGAGAGATTTGGTGAGGTTGGGTGAGGAAACGCAGACCCTTTAAAGTCATACTGCGTGGTGCCCATCCCATGGGTCCCAAATCTCCAGGTTCAAGGGCATCTTCCTACATCGAAAACATGCATGAGAAACCCAGAAGATGGTACACCATGTGATCGGGCAAGGTTTCCAAAACGCACCTCATTTCTCATCTCCTTGTGCTCGGGTTCGCCATTCCAGCCGCTTTACTAGCAATCTCCCTCCTTGGAGAATCAGCACCTTTAACCTCCTGTTCCGTACAGGTTGCAATTTGTCCTGAGGATGAACGGGAAGAGGGGGAACCAATGAGAGACTAGCTCTAGGTGTTGGGACAGGCACAGGTCACTCTATTTTCCCATCAGGAAGAAGAATTAACCACAGGCTCAGCCTGCCGCCCGGGACCAGAATAGGGCCTGAAGCAATCCTGCGCTTTTGCGGCCAGCTCCCAAGAAAGCGAGTTGAAAAATGGAGCTCAGGTACACTGCAATTCACAAACCTGCAGACTTATAAATGATAACTCTCGTCCACAAATATATTGAGGGAAGGCAACGAAGAGGATTTGAAAGCAAGGCAGAATTGCAGGAAACAGATCTCAGGAGGGAGATTCGAATCGCTTTTAAAGAACAGGAAAAGCGGCAAAACCTCGACAATGATGCCCTTGGCCAAAAAGGGCGTACGCGTTTTTTCCTGAATATGTTCAGGAAAAAACGCATCCGCCCTTTTTGGCCAACCAAGCAACCTGGAAAGGCAAATCAGCACTATAAAGAAGTCTCGCTTCCCATCGGTCAAAAGGGCCATGCTGAATAAAGTGTCAAAATCAGAAATGCAGGACAGGCCATGGAGAAACGGGAGCCTGGCTACGCTGATGGGCGGGATGTAAATTGCCAAGAGCCACTCTGGAGAAGTGTACGGTGTGTCCTGAAACATCTAAAAAACTCAGCTTAGAGAGCATAGGGCACTTCCACTCATGGGCGTATAAATTGGGAAAACTAAAAATCAGCAAGACACAGGCACCCCAAAGTTTAGGGCTGCTCTGTTGACAAGAACCTCTACTTCGTTACACCTTAAATATCCCAGGAAAGAGAAAAATGGATAAAGAAGTTGTGGTCCTTATGTACAATGGAATATCACTCAGCCATGAAATCAACGTCATAAGGCTAGTAGCAGCATGATGAGTGGATTTAGGTACGACGATTCTAAGTGAAATAAGTCACACAGAAAAGGACACTTATCATAAGATATCACTTATCGAGGGAATGTAAAAACCGCTACCCTTGAACTGAATTACAAAACAGAACAGAGTCACACGTTTAGAAAACACACTATGGCTGCTTAACGGGAAAGGTGAGGTGGGGTGATGCATAAAACAAGGGTTTCAAATTAGCTCAGATACCGTTCCATAAACCCAATAGGTAATAGACAAGACCTACTCCTTGCTCAGTGAATTGGACTCAACACCCCCTATTCACCGCCCAAGAATATATCTGACTAGTAAGAATCTTAAAACCTATGTATTGATATCTCTCTGTAAGTGAGTCAAGTGGGTGTAAAGCGGCATAAACACAGCAGTGAAAAGCAGCTAAACCCCATTATAAAAATCAATTACTTTTAAAAACCCGTGAAACAAAGACAGTGAAAGAGAGAGAAATTCTTACAAAATTCGTTCAGGGGCTGTGATGCCACCTGGATTGACCATATCTAGACCCACAGTTGATTGAGACATAAGGGTGGACACTCTTGGGGCTGAGAGATTTGGTGAGGTTGGGTGAGGAAACGCAGACCCTTTAAAGTAATACTGCGTGGTGCCCATCCCATGGGTCCCAAATCTCCAGGTTCAAGGGCATCTTCCTACATCGAAAACATGCATGAGAAACCCAGAAGATGGTACACCATGTGATCGGGCAAGGTTTCCAAAACGCACCTCATTTCTCATCTCCTTGTGCTCGGGTTCGCCATTCCAGCCGCTTTACTAGCAATCTCCCTCCTTGGAGAATCAGCACCTTTAACCTCCTGTTCCGTACAGGTTGCAATTTGTCCTGAGGATGAACGGGAAGAGGGGGAACCAATGAGAGACTAGCTCTAGGTGTTGGGACAGGCACAGGTCACTCTATTTTCCCATCAGGAAGAAGAATTAACCACAGGCTCAGCCTGCCGCCCGGGACCAGAATAGGGCCTGAAGCAATCCTGCGCTTTTGCGGCCAGCTCCCAAGAAAGCGAGTTGAAAAATGGAGCTCAGGGGCACTGCAATTCACAAACCTGCAGACTTATAAATGATAACTCTCGTCCACAAATATATTGAGGGAAGGCAACGAAGAGGATTTGAAAGCAAGGCAGAATTGCAGGAAACAGATCTCAGGAGGGAGATTCGAATCGCTTTTAAAGAACAGGAAAAGCGGCAAAACCTCGACAATGATGCCCTTGGCCAAAAAGGGCGTACGCGTTTTTTCCTGAATATGTTCAGGAAAAAACGCATCCGCCCTTTTTGGCCAACCAAGCAACCTGGAAAGGCAAATCAGCACTATAAAGAAGTCTCGCTTCCCATCGGTCAAAAGGGCCATGCTGAATAAAGTGTCAAAATCAGAAATGCAGGACAGGCCATGGAGAAACGGGAGCCTGGCTACGCTGATGGGCGGGATGTAAATTGCCAAGAGCCACTCTGGAGAAGTGTACGGTGTGTCCTGAAACATCTAAAAAACTCAGCTTAGAGAGCATAGGGCACTTCCACTCATGGGCGTATAAATTGGGAAAACTAAAAATCAGCAAGACACAGGCACCCCAAAGTTTAGGGCTGCTCTGTTGACAAGAACCTCCACTTCGTTACACCTTAAATATCCCAGGAAAGAGAAAAATGGATAAAGAAGTTGTGGTCCTTATGTACAAAGGAATATCACTCAGCCATGAAATCAACGTCATAAGGCTAGTAGCAGCATGATGAGTGGATTTAGGTACGACGATTCTAAGTGAAATAAGTCACACAGAAAAGGACACTTATCATAAGATATCACTTATCGAGGGAATGTAAAAACCGCTACCCTTGAACTGAATTACAAAACAGAACAGAGTCACACGTTTAGAAAACACACTACGGCTGCTTAACGGGAAAGGTGAGGTGGGGTGATGCATAAAACAAGGGTTTCAAATTAGCTCAGATACCGTTCCATAAACCCAATAGGTAATAGACAAGACCTACTCCTTGCTCAGTGAATTGGACTCAACACCCCCTATTCACCGCCCAAGAATATATCTGACTAGTAAGAATCTAAAAACCTATGTATTGATATCTCTCTGTAAGTGAGTCAAGTGGGTGTAAAGCGGCATAAACACAGCAGTGAAAAGCAGCTAAACCCCATTATAAAAATCAATTACTTTTAAAAACCCGTGAAACAAAGACAGTGAAAGAGAGAGAAATTCTTACAAAATTCGTTCAGGGTCTGTGATGCCACCTGGATTGACCATATCTAGACCCACAGTTGATTGAGACATAAGGGTGGACACCCTTGGGGCTGAGAGATTTGGTGAGGTTGGGTGAGGAAACGCAGACCCTTTAAAGTAATACTGCGTGGTGCCCATCCCATGGGTCCCAAATCTCCAGGTTCAAGGGCATCTTCCTACATCGAAAACATGCATGAGAAACCCAGAAGATGGTACACCATGTGATCGGGCAAGGTTTCCAAAACGCACCTCATTTCTCATCTCCTTGTGCTCGGGTTCGCCATTCCAGCCGCTTTACTAGCAATCTCCCTCCTTGGAGAATCAGCACCTTTAACCTCCTGTTCCGTACAGGTTGCAATTTGTCCTGAGGATGAACGGGAAGAGGGGGAACCAATGAGAGACTAGGTCTAGGTGTTGGGACAGGCACAGGTCACTCTATTTTCCCATCAGGAAGAAGAATTAACCACAGGCTCAGCCTGCCGCCCGGGACCAGAATAGGGCCTGAAGCAATCCTGCGCTTTTGCGGCCAGCTCCCAAGAAAGCGAGTTGAAAAATGGAGCTCAGGGGCACTGCAATTCACAAACCTGCAGACTTATAAATGATAACTCTCGTTCACAAATATATTGAGGGAAGGCAACGAAGAGGATTTGAAAGCAAGGCAGAATTGCAGGAAACAGATCTCAGGAGGGAGATTCGAATCGCCTTTAAAGAACAGGAAAAGCGGCAAAACCTCGACAATGATGCCCTTGGCCAAAAAGGGCGGATGCGTTTTTTCCTGAATATATTCAGGAAAAAACGCATCCGCCCTTTTTGGCCAACCAAGCAACCTGGAAAGGCAAATCAGCGCTACAAAGAAGTCTCGCTTCCCATCGGTCAAAAGGGCCATGCTGAATAAAGTGTCAAAACCAGAAATGCAGGACAGGCCATGGAGAAACGGGAGCCTGGCTACGCTGATGGGCGGGATGTAAATTGCCAAGAGCCACTCTGGAGAAGTGTACGGTGTGTCCTGAAACATCTAAAAAACTCAGCTTAGAGAGCATAGGGCACTTCCACTCATGGGCGTATAAATTGGGAAAACTAAAAATCAGCAAGACACAGGCACCCCAAAGTTTAGGGCTGCTCTGTTGACAAGAACCTCCACTTCGTTACACCTTAAATATCCCAGGAAAGAGAAAAATGGATAAAGAAGTTGTGGTCCTTATGTACAAAGGAATATCACTCAGCCATGAAATCAACGTCATAAGGCTAGTAGCAGCATGATGAGTGGATTTAGGTACGACGATTCTAAGTGAAATAAGTCACACAGAAAAGGACACTTATCATAAGATATCACTTATAGAGGGAATGTAAAAACCGCTACCCTTGAACTGAATTACAAAACAGAACAGAGTCACACGTTTAGAAAACACACTACGGCTGCTTAACGGGAAAGGTGAGGTGGGGTGATGCATAAAACAAGGGTTTCAAATTAGCTCAGATACCGTTCCATAAACCCAATATGTAATAGACAAGACCTACTCCTTGCTCAGTGAATTGGACTCAACACCCCCTATTCACCGCCCAAGAATATATCTGACTAGTAAGAATCTTAAAACCTATGTATTGATATCTCTCTGTAAGTGAGTCAAGTGGGTGTAAAGCGGCATAAACACAGCAGTGAAAAGCAGCTAAACCCCATTATAAAAATCAATACTTTTAAAAACCCGTGTAACAAAGACAGTGAAAGAGAGAGAAATTCTTACAAAATTCGTTCAGGGGCTGTGATGCCACCTGGATTGACCATATCTAGACCCACAGTTGATTGAGACATAAGGGTGGACACTCTTGGGGCTGAGAGGTTTGGTGAGGTTGGGTGAGGAAACGCAGACCCTTTAAAGTAATACTGCGTGGTGCCCATCCCATGGGTCCCAAATCTCCAGGTTCAAGGGCATCTTCCTACATCGAAAACATGCATGAGAAACCCAGAAGATGGTACACCGGTGATCGGGAAAGGTTTCCAAAACGCACCTCATTTCTCATCTCCTTGTGCTCGGGTTCGCCATTCCAGCCGCTTTACTAGCAATCTCCCTCCTTGGAGAATCAGCACCTTTAAACTCCTGTTCCGTACAGGTTGCAATTTGTCCTGAGGATGAACGGGAAGAGGGGGAACCAATGAGAGACTAGCTCTAGGTGTTGGGACAGGCACAGGTCACTCTATTTTCCCATCAGGAAGAAGAATTAACCACAGGCTCAGCCTGCCGCCCGGGACCAGAATAGGGCCTGAAGCAATCCTGCGCTTTTGCGGCCAGCTCCCAAGAAAGCGAGTTGAAAAATGGAGCTCAGGGGCACTGCAATTCACAAACCTGCAGACTTATAAATGATAACTCTCGTCCACAAATATATTGAGGGAAGGCAACGAAGAGGATTTGAAAGCAAGGCAGAATTGCAGGAAACAGATCTCAGGAGGGAGATTCGAATCGCTTTTAAAGAACAGGAAAAGCGGCAAAACCTCGACAATGATGCCCTTGGCCAAAAAGGGCGTACGCGTTTTTTCCTGAATATGTTCAGGAAAAAACGCATCCGCCCTTTTTGGCCAACCAAGCAACCTGGAAAGGCAAATCAGCACTATAAAGAAGTCTCGCTTCCCATCGGTCAAAAGGGCCATGCTGAATAAAGTGTCAAAATCAGAAATGCAGGACAGGCCATGGAGAAACGGGAGCCTGGCTACGCTGATGGGCGGGATGTAAATTGCCAAGAGCCACTCTGGAGAAGTGTACGGTGTGTCCTGAAACATCTAAAAAACTCAGCTTAGAGAGCATAGGGCACTTCCACTCATGGGCGTATAAATTGGGAAAACTAAAAATCAGCAAGACACAGGCACCCCAAAGTTTAGGGCTGCTCTGTTGACAAGAACCTCCACTTCGTTACACCTTAAATATCCCAGGAAAGAGAAAAATGGATAAAGAAGTTGTGGTCCTTATGTACAATGGAATATCACTCAGCCATGAAATCAACGTCATAAGGCTAGTAGCAGCATGATGAGTGGATTTAGGTACGACGATTCTAAGTGAAATAAGTCACACAGAAAAGGACACTTATCATAAGATATCACTTATCGAGGGAATGTAAAAACCGCTACCCTTGAACTGAATTACAAAACAGAACAGAGTCACACGTTTAGAAAACACACTATGGCTGCTTAACGGGAAAGGTGAGGTGGGGTGATGCATAAAACAAGGGTTTCAAATTAGCTCAGATACCGTTCCATAAACCCAATAGGTAATAGACAAGACCTACTCCTTGCTCAGTGAATTGGACTCAACACCCCCTATTCACCGCCCAAGAATATATCTGACTAGTAAGAATCTTAAAACCTATGTATTGATATCTCTCTGTAAGTGAGTCAAGTGGGTGTAAAGCGGCATAAACACAGCAGTGAAAAGCAGCTAAACCCCATTATAAAAATCAATTACTTTTAAAAACCCTTGAAACAAAGACAGTGAAACAGAGAGAAATTCTTACAAAATTCGTTCAGGGGCTGTGATGCCACCTGGATTGACCATATCTAGACCCACAGTTGATTGAGACATAAGGGTGGACACTCTTGGGGCTGAGAGATTTGGTGAGGTTGGGTGAGGAAACGCAGACCCTTTAAAGTAATACTGCGTGGTGCCCATCCCATGGGTCCCAAATCTCCAGGTTCAAGGGCATCTTCCTACATCGAAAACATGCATGAGAAACCCAGAAGATGGTACACCATGTGATCGGGCAAGGTTTCCAAAACGCACCTCATTTCTCATCTCCTTGTGCTCGGGTTCGCCATTTCAGCCGCTTTACTAGCAATCTCCCTCCTTGGAGAATCAGCACCTTTAACCTCCTGTTCCGTACAGGTTGCAATTTGTCCTGAGGACGAACGGGAAGAGGGGGAACCAATGAGAGACTAGCTCTAGGTGTTGGGACAGGCACAGGTCACTCTATTTTCCCATCAGGAAGAAGAATTAACCACAGGCTCAGCCTGCCGCCCGGGACCAGAATAGGGCCTGAAGCAATCCTGCGCTTTTGCGGCCAGCTCCCAAGAAAGCGAGTTGAAAAATGGAGCTCAGGGGCACTGCAATTCACAAACCTGCAGACTTATAAATGATAACTCTCGTTCACAAATATATTGAGGGAAGGCAACGAAGAGGATTTGAAAGCAAGGCAGAATTGCAGGAAACAGATCTCAGGAGGGAGATTCGAATCGCCTTTAAAGAACAGGAAAAGCGGCAAAACCTCGACAATGATGCCCTTGGCCAAAAAGGGCGGATGCGTTTTTTCCTGAATATATTCAGGAAAAAACGCATCCGCCCTTTTTGGCCAACCAAGCAACCTGGAAAGGCAAATCAGCGCTACAAAGAAGTCTCGCTTCCCATCGGTCAAAAGGGCCATGCTGAATAAAGTGTCAAAACCAGAAATGCAGGACAGGCCATGGAGAAACGGGAGCCTGGCTACGCTGATGGGCGGGATGTAAATTGCCAAGAGCCACTCTGGAGAAGTGTACGGTGTGTCCTGAAAAATCTAAAAAACTCAGCTTAGAGAGCATAGGGCACTTCCACTCATGGGCGTATAAATTGGGAAAACTAAAAATCAGCAAGACACAGGCACCCCAAAGTTTAGGGCTGCTCTGTTGACAAGAACCTCCACTTCGTTACACCTTAAATATCCCAGGAAAGAGAAAAATGGATAAAGAAGTTGTGGTCCTTATGTACAAAGGAATATCACTCAGCCATGAAATCAACGTCATAAGGCTAGTAGCAGCATGATGAGTGGATTTAGGTACGACGATTCTAAGTGAAATAAGTCACACAGAAAAGGACACTTATCATAAGATATCACTTATCGAGGGAATGTAAAAACCGCTACCCTTGAACTGAATTACAAAACAGAACAGAGTCACACGTTTAGAAAACACACTATGGCTGCTTAACGGGAAAGGTGAGGTGGGGTGATGCATAAAACAAGGGTTTCAAATTAGCTCAGATACCGTTCCATAAACCCAATAGGTAATAGACAAGACCTACTCCTTGCTCAGTGAATTGGACTCAACACCCCCTATTCACCGCCCAAGAATATATCTGACTAGTAAGAATCTTAAAACCTATGTATTGATATCTCTCTGTAAGTGAGTCAAGTGGGTGTAAAGCGGCATAAACACAGCAGTGAAAAGCAGCTAAACCCCATTATAAAAATCAATTACTTTTAAAAACCCGTGAAACAAAGACAGTGAAAGAGAGAGAAATTCTTACAAAATTCGTTCACGGGCTGTGATGCCACCTGGATTGACCATATCTAGACCCACAGTTGATTGAGACATAAGGGTGGACACTCTTGGGGCTGAGAGATTTGGTGAGGTTGGGTGAGGAAACGCAGACCCTTTAAAGTAATACTGCGTGGTGCCCATCCCATGGGTCCCAAATCTCCAGGTTCAAGGGCATCTTCCTACATCGAAAACATGCATGAGAAACCCAGAAGATGGTACACCATGTGATCGGGCAAGGTTTCCAAAACGCACCTCATTTCTCATCTCCTTGTGCTCGGGTTCGCCATTCCAGCCGCTTTACTAGCAATCTCCCTCCTTGGAGAATCAGCACCTTTAACCTCCTGTTCCGTACAGGTTGCAATTTGTCCTGAGGATGAACGGGAAGAGGGGGAACCAATGAGAGACTAGGTCTAGGTGTTGGGACAGGCACAGGTCACTCTATTTTCCCATCAGGAAGAAGAATTAACCACAGGCTCAGCCTGCCGCCCGGGACCAGAATAGGGCCTGAAGCAATCCTGCGCTTTTGCGGCCAGCTCCCAAGAAAGCGAGTTGAAAAATGGAGCTCAGGGGCACTGCAATTCACAAACCTGCAGACTTATAAATGATAACTCTCGTTCACAAATATATTGAGGGAAGGCAACGAAGAGGATTTGAAAGCAAGGCAGAATTGCAGGAAACAGATCTCAGGAGGGAGATTCGAATCGCCTTTAAAGAACAGGAAAAGCGGCAAAACCTCGACAATGATGCCCTTGGCCAAAAAGGGCGGATGCGTTTTTTCCTGAATATATTCAGGAAAAAACGCATCCGCCCTTTTTGGCCAACCAAGCAACCTGGAAAGGCAAATCAGCGCTACAAAGAAGTCTCGCTTCCCATCGGTCAAAAGGGCCATGCTGAATAAAGTGTCAAAACCAGAAATGCAGGACAGGCCATGGAGAAACGGGAGCCTGGCTACGCTGATGGGCGGGATGTAAATTGCCAAGAGCCACTCTGGAGAAGTGTACGGTGTGTCCTGAAACATCTAAAAAACTCAGCTTAGAGAGCATAGGGCACTTCCACTCATGGGCGTATAAATTGGGAAAACTAAAAATCAGCAAGACACAGGCACCCCAAAGTTTAGGGCTGCTCTGTTGACAAGAACCTCCACTTCGTTACACCTTAAATATCCCAGGAAAGAGAAAAATGGATAAAGAAGTTGTGGTCCTTATGTACAAAGGAATATCACTCAGCCATGAAATCAACGTCATAAGGCTAGTAGCAGCATGATGAGTGGATTTAGGTACGACGATTCTAAGTGAAATAAGTCACACAGAAAAGGACACTTATCATAAGATATCACTTATCGAGGGAATGTAAAAACCGCTACCCTTGAACTGAATTACAAAACAGAACAGAGTCACACGTTTAGAAAACACACTACGGCTGCTTAACGGGAAAGGTGAGGTGGGGTGATGCATAAAACAAGGGTTTCAAATTAGCTCAGATACCGTTCCATAAACCCAATATGTAATAGACAAGACCTACTCCTTGCTCAGTGAATTGGATTCAACACCCCCTATTCACCGCCCAAGAATATATCTGACTAGTAAGAATCTTAAAACCTATGTATTGATATCTCTCTGTAAGTGAGTCAAGTGGGTGTAAAGCGGCATAAACACAGCAGTGAAAAGCAGCTAAACCCCATTATAAAAATCAATTACTTTTAAAAACCCGTGAAACAAAGACAGTGAAAGAGAGAGAAATTCTTACAAAATTCGTTCAGGGGCTGTGATGCCACCTGGATTGACCATATCTAGACCCACAGTTGATTGAGACATAAGGGTGGACACTCTTGGGGCTGAGAGATTTGGTGAGGTTGGGTGAGGAAACGCAGACCCTTTAAAGTAATACTGCGTGGTGCCCATCCCATGGGTCCCAAATCTCCAGGTTCAAGGGCATCTTCCTACATCGAAAACATGCATGAGAAACCCAGAAGATGGTACACCATGTGATCGGGCAAGGTTTCCAAAACGCACCTCATTTCTCATCTCCTTGTGCTCGGGTTCGCCATTCCAGCCGCTTTACTAGCAATCTCCCTCCTTGGAGAATCAGCACCTTTAACCTCCTGTTCCGTACAGGTTGCAATTTGTCCTGAGGATGAACGGGAAGAGGGGGAACCAATGAGAGACTAGGTCTAGGTGTTGGGACAGGCACAGGTCACTCTATTTTCCCATCAGGAAGAAGAATTAACCACAGGCTCAGCCTGCCGCCCGGGACCAGAATAGGGCCTGAAGCAATCCTGCGCTTTTGCGGCCAGCTCCCAAGAAAGCGAGTTGAAAAATGGAGCTCAGGGGCACTGCAATTCACAAACCTGCAGACTTATAAATGATAACTCTCGTTCACAAATATATTGAGGGAAGGCAACGAAGAGGATTTGAAAGCAAGGCAGAATTGCAGGAAACAGATCTCAGGAGGGAGATTCGAATCGCCTTTAAAGAACAGGAAAAGCGGCAAAACCTCGACAATGATGCCCTTGGCCAAAAAGGGCGGATGCGTTTTTTCCTGAATATATTCAGGAAAAAACGCATCCGCCCTTTTTGGCCAACCAAGCAACCTGGAAAGGCAAATCAGCGCTACAAAGAAGTCTCGCTTCCCATCGGTCAAAAGGGCCATGCTGAATAAAGTGTCAAAACCAGAAATGCAGGACAGGCCATGGAGAAACGGGAGCCTGGCTACGCTGATGGGCGGGATGTAAATTGCCAAGAGCCACTCTGGAGAAGTGTACGGTGTGTCCTGAAAAATCTAAAAAACTCAGCTTAGAGAGCATAGGGCACTTCCACTCATGGGCGTATAAATTGGGAAAACTAAAAATCAGCAAGACACAGGCACCCCAAAGTTTAGGGCTGCTCTGTTGACAAGAACCTCCACTTCGTTACACCTTAAATATCCCAGGAAAGAGAAAAATGGATAAAGAAGTTGTGGTCCTTATGTACAAAGGAATATCACTCAGCCATGAAATCAACGTCATAAGGCTAGTAGCAGCATGATGAGTGGATTTAGGTACGACGATTCTAAGTGAAATAAGTCACACAGAAAAGGACACTTATCATAAGATATCACTTATCGAGGGAATGTAAAAACCGCTACCCTTGAACTGAATTACAAAACAGAACAGAGTCACACGTTTAGAAAACACACTACGGCTGCTTAACGGGAAAGGTGAGGTGGGGTGATGCATAAAACAAGGGTTTCAAATTAGTTCAGATACCGTTCCATAAACCCAATAGGTAATAGACAAGACCTACTCCTTGCTCAGTGAATTGGACTCAACACCCCCTATTCACCGCCCAAGAATATATCTGTCTAGTAAGAATCTAAAAACCTATGTATTGATATCTCTCTGTAAGTGAGTCAAGTGGGTGTAAAGCGGCATAAACACAGCAGTGAAAAGCAGCTAAACCCCATTATAAAAATCAATTACTTTTAAAAACCCGTGAAACAAAGACAGTGAAAGAGAGAGAAATTCTTACAAAATTCGTTCAGGGTCTGTGATGCCACCTGGATTGACCATATCTAGACCCACAGTTGATTGAGACATAAGGGTGGACACCCTTGGGGCTGAGAGATTTGGTGAGGTTGGGTGAGGAAACGCAGACCCTTTAAAGTAATACTGCGTGGTGCCCATCCCATGGGTCCCAAATCTCCAGGTTCAAGGGCATCTTCCTACATCGAAAACATGCATGAGAAACCCAGAAGATGGTACACCATGTGATCGGGCAAGGTTTCCAAAACGCACCTCATTTCTCATCTCCTTGTGCTCGGGTTCGCCATTCCAGCCGCTTTACTAGCAATCTCCCTCCTTGGAGAATCAGCACCTTTAACCTCCTGTTCCGTACAGGTTGCAATTTGTCCTGAGGATGAACGGGAAGAGGGGGAACCAATGAGAGACTAGGTCTAGGTGTTGGGACAGGCACAGGTCACTCTATTTTCCCATCAGGAAGAAGAATTAACCACAGGCTCAGCCTGCCGCCCGGGACCAGAATAGGGCCTGAAGCAATCCTGCGCTTTTGCGGCCAGCTCCCAAGAAAGCGAGTTGAAAAATGGAGCTCAGGGGCACTGCAATTCACAAACCTGCAGACTTATAAATGATAACTCTCGTCCACAAATATATTGAGGGAAGGCAACGAAGAGGATTTGAAAGCAAGGCAGAATTGCAGGAAACAGATCTCAGGAGGGAGATTCGAATCGCTTTTAAAGAACAGGAAAAGCGGCAAAACCTCGACAATGATGCCCTTGGCCAAAAAGGCCGTACGCGTTTTTTCCTGAATATGTTCAGGAAAAAACGCATCCGCCCTTTTTGGCCAACCAAGCAACCTGGAAAGGCAAATCAGCACTATAAAGAAGTCTCGCTTCCCATCGGTCAAAAGGGCCATGCTGAATAAAGTGTCAAAATCAGAAATGCAGGACAGGCCATGGAGAAACGGGAGCCTGGCTACGCTGATGGGCGGGATGTAAATTGCCAAGAGCCACTCTGGAGAAGTGTACGGTGTGTCCTGAAACATCTAAAAAACTCAGCTTAGAGAGCATAGGGCACTTCCACTCATGGGCGTATAAATTGGGAAAACTAAAAATCAGCAAGACACAGGCACCCCAAAGTTTAGGGCTGCTCTGTTGACAAGAACCTCCACTTCGTTACACCTTAAATATCCCAGGAAAGAGAAAAATGGATAAAGAAGTTGTGGTCCTTATGTACAATGGAATATCACTCAGCCATGAAATCAACGTCATAAGGCTAGTAGCAGCATGATGAGTGGATTTAGGTACGACGATTCTAAGTGAAATAAGTCACACAGAAAAGGACACTTATCATAAGATATCACTTATCGAGGGAATGTAAAAACCGCTACCCTTGAACTGAATTACAAAACAGAACAGAGTCACACGTTTAGAAAACACACTATGGCTGCTTAACGGGAAAGGTGAGGTGGGGTGATGCATAAAACAAGGGTTTCAAATTAGCTCAGATACCGTTCCATAAACCCAATAGGTAATAGACAAGACCTACTCCTTGCTCAGTGAATTGGACTCAACACCCCCTATTCACCGCCCAAGAATATATCTGACTAGTAAGAATCTTAAAACCTATGTATTGATATCTCTCTGTAAGTGAGTCAAGTGGGTGTAAAGCGGCATAAACACAGCAGTGAAAAGCAGCTAAACCCCATTATAAAAATCAATTACTTTTAAAAACCCTTGAAACAAAGACAGTGAAACAGAGAGAAATTCTTACAAAATTCGTTCAGGGGCTGTGATGCCACCTGGATTGACCATATCTAGACCCACAGTTGATTGAGACATAAGGGTGGACACTCTTGGGGCTGAGAGATTTGGTGAGGTTGGGTGAGGAAACGCAGACCCTTTAAAGTAATACTGCGTGGTGCCCATCCCATGGGTCCCAAATCTCCAGGTTCAAGGGCATCTTCCTACATCGAAAACATGCATGAGAAACCCAGAAGATGGTACACCATGTGATCGGGCAAGGTTTCCAAAACGCACCTCATTTCTCATCTCCTTGTGCTCGGGTTCGCCATTCCAGCCGCTTTACTAGCAATCTCCCTCCTTGGAGAATCAGCACCTTTAACCTCCTGTTCCGTACAGGTTGCAATTTGTCCTGAGGATGAACGGGAAGAGGGGGAACCAATGAGAGACTAGCTCTAGGTGTTGGGACAGGCACAGGTCACTCTATTTTCCCATCAGGAAGAAGAATTAACCACAGGCTCAGCCTGCCGCCCGGGACCAGAATAGGGCCTGAAGCAATCCTGCGCTTTTGCGGCCAGCTCCCAAGAAAGCGAGTTGAAAAATGGAGCTCAGGGGCACTGCAATTCACAAACCTGCAGACTTATAAATGATAACTCTCGTTCACAAATATATTGAGGGAAGGCAACGAAGAGGATTTGAAAGCAAGGCAGAATTGCAGGAAACAGATCTCAGGAGGGAGATTCGAATCGCCTTTAAAGAACAGGAAAAGCGGCAAAACCTCGACAATGATGCCCTTGGCCAAAAAGGGCGGATGCGTTTTTTCCTGAATATATTCAGGAAAAAACGCATCCGCCCTTTTTGGCCAACCAAGCAACCTGGAAAGGCAAATCAGCGCTACAAAGAAGTCTCGCTTCCCATCGGTCAAAAGGGCCATGCTGAATAAAGTGTCAAAACCAGAAATGCAGGACAGGCCATGGAGAAACGGGAGCCTGGCTACGCTGATGGGCGGGATGTAAATTGCCAAGAGCCACTCTGGAGAAGTGTACGGTGTGTCCTGAAAAGTCTAAAAAACTCAGCTTAGAGAGCATAGGGCACTTCCACTCATGGGCGTATAAATTGGGAAAACTAAAAATCAGCAAGACACAGGCACCCCAAAGTTTAGGGCTGCTCTGTTGACAAGAACCTCCACTTCGTTACACCTTAAATATCCCAGGAAAGAGAAAAATGGATAAAGAAGTTGTGGTCCTTATGTACAAAGGAATATCACTCAGCCATGAAATCAACGTCATAAGGCTAGTAGCAGCATGATGAGTGGATTTAGGTACGACGATTCTAAGTGAAATAAGTCACACAGAAAAGGACACTTATCATAAGATATCACTTATCGAGGGAATGTAAAAACCGCTACCCTTGAACTGAATTACAAAACAGAACAGAGTCACACGTTTAGAAAACACACTACGGCTGCTTAACGGGAAAGGTGAGGTGGGGTGATGCATAAAACAAGGGTTTCAAATTAGCTCAGATACCGTTCCATAAACCCAATATGTAATAGACAAGACCTATTCCTTGCTCAGTGAATTGGACTCAACACCCCCTATTCACCGCCCAAGAATATATCTGACTAGTAAGAATCTTAAAACCTATGTATTGATATCTCTCTGTAAGTGAGTCAAGTGGGTGTAAAGCGGCATAAACACAGCAGTGAAAAGCAGCTAAACCCCATTATAAAAATCAATACTTTTAAAAACCCGTGAAACAAAGACAGTGAAAGAGAGAGAAATTCTTACAAAATTCGTTCAGGGGCTGTGATGCCACCTGGATTGACCATATCTAGACCCACAGTTGATTGAGACATAAGGGTGGACACTCTTGGGGCTGAGAGGTTTGGTGAGGTTGGGTGAGGAAACGCATACCCTTTAAAGTAATACTGCGTGGTGCCCATCCCATGGGTCCCAAATCTCCAGGTTCAAGGGCATCTTCCTACATCGAAAACATGCATGAGAAACCCAGAAGATGGTACACCGGTGATCGGGAAAGGTTTCCAAAACGCACCTCATTTCTCATCTCCTTGTGCTCGGGTTCGCCATTCCAGCCGCTTTACTAGCAATCTCCCTCCTTGGAGAATCAGCACCTTTAACCTCCTGTTCCGTACAGGTTGCAATTTGTCCTGAGGATGAACGGGAAGAGGGGGAACCAATGAGAGACTAGCTCTAGGTGTTGGGACAGGCACAGGTCACTCTATTTTCCCATCAGGAAGAAGAATTAACCACAGGCTCAGCCTGCCGCCCGGGACCAGAATAGGGCCTGAAGCAATCCTGCGCTTTTGCGGCCAGCTCCCAAGAAAGCGAGTTGAAAAATGGAGCTCAGGGGCACTGCAATTCACAAACCTGCAGACTTATAAATGATAACTCTCGTCCACAAATATATTGAGGGAAGGCAACGAAGAGGATTTGAAAGCAAGGCAGAATTGCAGGAAACAGATCTCAGGAGGGAGATTCGAATCGCTTTTAAAGAACAGGAAAAGCGGCAAAACCTCGACAATGATGCCCTTGGCCAAAAAGGGCGTACGCGTTTTTTCCTGAATATGTTCAGGAAAAAACGCATCCGCCCTTTTTGGCCAACCAAGCAACCTGGAAAGGCAAATCAGCACTATAAAGAAGTCTCGCTTCCCATCGGTCAAAAGGGCCATGCTGAATAAAGTGTCAAAATCAGAAATGCAGGACAGGCCATGGAGAAACGGGAACCTGGCTACGCTGATGGGCGGGATGTAAATTGCCAAGAGCCACTCTGGAGAAGTGTACGGTGTGTCCTGAAACATCTAAAAAACTCAGCTTAGAGAGCATAGGGCACTTCCACTCATGGGCGTATAAATTGGGAAAACTAAAAATCAGCAAGACACAGGCACCCCAAAGTTTAGGGCTGCTCTGTTGACAAGAACCTCCACTTCGTTACACCTTAAATATCCCAGGAAAGAGAAAAATGGATAAAGAAGTTGTGGTCCTTATGTACAATGGAATATCACTCAGCCATGAAATCAACGTCATAAGGCTAGTAGCAGCATGATGAGTGGATTTAGGTACGACGATTCTAAGTGAAATAAGTCACACAGAAAAGGACACTTATCATAAGATATCACTTATCGAGGGAATGTAAAAACCGCTACCCTTGAACTGAATTACAAAACAGAACAGAGTCACACGTTTAGAAAACACACTATGGCTGCTTAACGGGAAAGGTGAGGTGGGGTGATGCATAAAACAAGGGTTTCAAATTAGCTCAGATACCGTTCCATAAACCCAATAGGTAATAGACAAGACCTACTCCTTGCTCAGTGAATTGGACTCAACACCCCCTATTCACCGCCCAAGAATATATCTGAATAGTAAGAATCTTAAAACCTATGTATTGATATCTCTCTGTAAGTGAGTCAAGTGGGTGTAAAGCGGCATAAACACAGCAGTGAAAAGCAGCTAAACCCCATTATAAAAATCAATTACTTTTAAAAACCCGTGAAACAAAGACAGTGAAACAGAGAGAAATTCTTACAAAATTCGTTCAGGGGCTGTGATGCCACCTGGATTGACCATATCTAGACCCACAGTTGATTGAGACATAAGGGTGGACACTCTTGGGGCTGAGAGATTTGGTGAGGTTGGGTGAGGAAACGCAGACCCTTTAAAGTAATACTGCGTGGTGCCCATCCCATGGGTCCCAAATCTCCAGGTTCAAGGGCATCTTCCTACATCGAAAACATGCATGAGAAACCCAGAAGATGGTACACCATGTGATCGGGCAAGGTTTCCAAAACGCACCTCATTTCTCATCTCCTTGTGCTCGGGTTCGCCATTCCAGCCGCTTTACTAGCAATCTCCCTCCTTGGAGAATCAGCACCTTTAACCTCCTGTTCCGTACAGGTTGCAATTTGTCCTGAGGATGAACGGGAAGAGGGGGAACCAATGAGAGACTAGCTCTAGGTGTTGGGACAGGCACAGGTCACTCTATTTTCCCATCAGGAAGAAGAATTAACCACAGGCTCAGCCTGCCGCCCGGGACCAGAATAGGGCCTGAAGCAATCCTGCGCTTTTGCGGCCAGCTCCCAAGAAATCGAGTTGAAAAATGGAGCTCAGGGGCACTGCAATTCACAAACCTGCAGACTTATAAATGATAACTCTCGTTCACAAATATATTGAGGGAAGGCAACGAAGAGGATTTGAAAGCAAGGCAGAATTGCAGGAAACAGATCTCAGGAGGGAGATTCGAATCGCCTTTAAAGAACAGGAAAAGCGGCAAAACCTCGACAATGATGCCCTTGGCCAAAAAGGGCGGATGCGTTTTTTCCTGAATATATTCAGGAAAAAACGCATCCGCCCTTTTTGGCCAACCAAGCAACCTGGAAAGGCAAATCAGCGCTACAAAGAAGTCTCGCTTCCCATCGGTCAAAAGGGCCATGCTGAATAAAGTGTCAAAACCAGAAATGCAGGACAGGCCATGGAGAAACGGGAGCCTGGCTACGCTGATGGGCGCGATGTAAATTGCCAAGAGCCACTCTGGAGAAGTGTACGGTGTGTCCTGAAACATCTAAAAAACTCAGCTTAGAGAGCATAGGGCACTTCCACTCATGGGCGTATAAATTGGGAAAACTAAAAATCAGCAAGACACAGGCACCCCAAAGTTTAGGGCTGCTCTGTTGACAAGAACCTCCACTTCGTTACACCTTAAATATCCCAGGAAAGAGAAAAATGGATAAAGAAGTTGTGGTCCTTATGTACAAAGGAATATCACTCAGCCATGAAATCAACGTCATAAGGCTAGTAGCAGCATGATGAGTGGATTTAGGTACGACGATTCTAAGTGAAATAAGTCACACAGAAAAGGACACTTATCATAAGATATCACTTATCGAGGGAATGTAAAAACCGCTACCCTTGAACTGAATTACAAAACAGAACAGAGTCACACGTTTAGAAAACACACTACGGCTGCTTAACGGGAAAGGTGAGGTGGGGTGATGCATAAAACAAGGGTTTCAAATTAGCTCAGATACCGTTCCATAAACCCAATATGTAATAGACAAGACCTACTCCTTGCTCAGTGAATTGGACTCAACACCCCCTATTCACCGCCCAAGAATATATCTGACTAGTAAGAATCTTAAAACCTATGTATTGATATCTCTCTGTAAGTGAGTCAAGTGGGTGTAAAGCGGCATAAACACAGCAGTGAAAAGCAGCTAAACCCCATTATAAAAATCAATTACTTTTAAAAACCCGTGAAACAAAGACAGTGAAAGAGAGAGAAATTCTTACAAAATTCGTTCAGGGGCTGTGATGCCACCTGGATTGACCATATCTAGACCCACAGTTGATTGAGACATAAGGGTGGACACTCTTGGGGCTGAGAGGTTTGGTGAGGTTGGGTGAGGAAACGCAGACCCTTTAAAGTAATACTGCGTGGTGCCCATCCCATGGGTCCCAAATCTCCAGGTTCAAGGGCATCTTCCTACATCGAAAACATGCATGAGAAACCCAGAAGATGGTACACCGGTGATCGGGAAAGGTTTCCAAAACGCACCTCATTTCTCATCTCCTTGTGCTCGGGTTCGCCATTCCAGCCGCTTTACTAGCAATCTCCCTCCTTGGAGAATCAGCACCTTTAAACTCCTGTTCCGTACAGGTTGCAATTTGTCCTGAGGATGAACGGGAAGAGGGGGAACCAATGAGAGACTAGCTCTAGGTGTTGGGACAGGCACAGGTCACTCTATTTTCCCATCAGGAAGAAGAATTAACCACAGGCTCAGCCTGCCGCCCGGGACCAGAATAGGGCCTGAAGCAATCCTGCGCTTTTGCGGCCAGCTCCCAAGAAAGCGAGTTGAAAAATGGAGCTCAGGGGCACTGCAATTCACAAACCTGCAGACTTATAAATGATAACTCTCGTCCACAAATATATTGAGGGAAGGCAACGAAGAGGATTTGAAAGCAAGGCAGAATTGCAGGAAACAGATCTCAGGAGGGAGATTCGAATCGCTTTTAAAGAACAGGAAAAGCGGCAAAACCTCGACAATGATGCCCTTGGCCAAAAAGGGCGTACGCGTTTTTTCCTGAATATGTTCAGGAAAAAACGCATCCGCCCTTTTTGGCCAACCAAGCAACCTGGAAAGGCAAATCAGCACTATAAAGAAGTCTCACTTCCCATCGGTCAAAAGGGCCATGCTGAATAAAGTGTCAAAATCAGAAATGCAGGACAGGCCATGGAGAAACGGGAGCCTGGCTACGCTGATGGGCGGGATGTAAATTGCCAAGAGCCACTCTGGAGAAGTGTACGGTGTGTCCTGAAACATCTAAAAAACTCAGCTTAGAGAGCATAGGGCACTTCCACTCATGGGCGTATAAATTGGGAAAACTAAAAATCAGCAAGACACAGGCACCCCAAAGTTTAGGGCTGCTCTGTTGACAAGAACCTCCACTTCGTTACACCTTAAATATCCCAGGAAAGAGAAAAATGGATAAAGAAGTTGTGGTCCTTATGTACAATGGAATATCACTCAGCCATGAAATCAACGTCATAAGGCTAGTAGCAGCATGATGAGTGGATTTAGGTACGACGATTCTAAGTGAAATAAGTCACACAGAAAAGGACACTTATCATAAGATATCACTTATCGAGGGAATGTAAAAACCGCTACCCTTGAACTGAATTACAAAACAGAACAGAGTCACACGTTTAGAAAACACACTATGGCTGCTTAACGGGAAAGGTGAGGTGGGGTGATGCATAAAACAAGGGTTTCAAATTAGCTCAGATACCGTTCCATAAACCCAATAGGTAATAGACAAGACCTACTCCTTGCTCAGTGAATTGGACTCAACACCCCCTATTCACCGCCCAAGAATATATCTGACTAGTAAGAATCTTAAAACCTATGTATTGATATCTCTCTGTAAGTGAGTCAAGTGGGTGTAAAGCGGCATAAACACAGCAGTGAAAAGCAGCTAAACCCCATTATAAAAATCAATTACTTTTAAAAACCCGTGAAACAAAGACAGTGAAACAGAGAGAAATTCTTACAAAATTCGTTCAGGGGCTGTGATGCCACCTGGATTGACCATATCTAGACCCACAGTTGATTGAGACATAAGGGTGGACACTCTTGGGGCTGAGAGATTTGGTGAGGTTGGGTGAGGAAACGCAGACCCTTTAAAGTAATACTGCGTGGTGCCCATCCCATGGGTCCCAAATCTCCAGGTTCAAGGGCATCTTCCTACATCGAAAACATGCATGAGAAACCCAGAAGATGGTACACCATGTGATCGGGCAAGGTTTCCAAAACGCACCTCATTTCTCATCTCCTTGTGCTCGGGTTCGCCATTCCAGCCGCTTTACTAGCAATCTCCCTCCTTGGAGAATCAGCACCTTTAACCTCCTTTTCCGTACAGGTTGCAATTTGTCCTGAGGATGAACGGGAAGAGGGGGAACCAATGAGAGACTAGCTCTAGGTGTTGGGACAGGCACAGGTCACTCTATTTTCCCATCAGGAAGAAGAATTAACCACAGGCTCAGCCTGCCGCCCGGGACCAGAATAGGGCCTGAAGCAATCCTGCGCTTTTGCGGCCAGCTCCCAAGAAAGCGAGTTGAAAAATGGAGCTCAGGGGCACTGCAATTCACAAACCTGCAGACTTATAAATGATAACTCTCGTTCACAAATATATTGAGGGAAGGCAACGAAGAGGATTTGAAAGCAAGGCAGAATTGCAGGAAACAGATCTCAGGAGGGAGATTCGAATCGCCTTTAAAGAACAGGAAAAGCGGCAAAACCTCGACAATGATGCCCTTGGCCAAAAAGGGCGGATGCGTTTTTTCCTGAATATATTCAGGAAAAAACGCATCCGCCCTTTTTGGCCAACCAAGCAGCCTGGAAAGGCAAATCAGCGCTACAAAGAAGTCTCGCTTCCCATCGGTCAAAAGGGCCATGCTGAATAAAGTGTCAAAACCAGAAATGCAGGACAGGCCATGGAGAAACGGGAGCCTGGCTACGCTGATGGGCGGGATGTAAATTGCCAACAGCCACTCTGGAGAAGTGTACGGTGTGTCCTGAAACATCTAAAAAACTCAGCTTAGAGAGCATAGGGCACTTCCACTCATGGGCGTATAAATTGGGAAAACTAAAAATCAGCAAGACACAGGCACCCCAAAGTTTAGGGCTGCTCTGTTGACAAGAACCTCCACTTCGTTACACCTTAAATATCCCAGGAAAGAGAAAAATGGATAAAGAAGTTGTGGTCCTTATGTACAAAGGAATATCACTCAGCCATGAAATCAACGTCATAAGGCTAGTAGGAGCATGATGAGTGGATTTAGGTACGACGATTCTAAGTGAAATAAGTCACACAGAAAAGGACACTTATCATAAGATATCACTTATAGAGGGAATGTAAAAACCGCTACCCTTGAACTGAATTACAAAACAGAACAGAGTCACACGTTTAGAAAACACACTACGGCTGCTTAACGGGAAAGGTGAGGTGGGGTGATGCATAAAACAAGGGTTTCAAATTAGCTCAGATACCGTTCCATAAACCCAATATGTAATAGACAAGACCTACTCCTTGCTCAGTGAATTGGACTCAACACCCCCTATTCACCGCCCAAGAATATATCTGACTAGTAAGAATCTTAATACCTATGTATTGATATCTCTCTGTAAGTGAGTCAAGTGGGTGTAAAGCGGCATAAACACAGCAGTGAAAAGCAGCTAAACCCCATTATAAAAATCAATTACTTTTAAAAACCCGTGAAACAAAGACAGTGAAAGAGAGAGAAATTCTTACAAAATTCGTTCAGGGGCTGTGATGCCACCTGGATTGACCATATCTAGACCCACAGTTGATTGAGACATAAGGGTGGACACTCTTGGGGCTGAGAGGTTTGGTGAGGTTGGGTGAGGAAACGCAGACCCTTTAAAGTAATACTGCGTGGTGCCCATCCCATGGGTCCCAAATCTCCAGGTTCAAGGGCATCTTCCTACATCGAAAACATGCATGAGAAACCCAGAAGATGGTACACCGGTGATCGGGAAAGGTTTCCAAAACGCACCTCATTTCTCATCTCCTTGTGCTCGGGTTCGCCATTCCAGCCGCTTTACTAGCAATCTCCCTCCTTGGAGAATCAGCACCTTTAACCTCCTGTTCCGTACAGGTTGCAATTTGTCCTGAGGATGAACGGGAAGAGGGGGAAGCAATGAGAGACTAGCTCTAGGTGTTGGGACAGGCACAGGTCACTCTATTTTCCCATCAGGAAGAAGAATTAACCACAGGCTCAGCCTGCCGCCCGGGACCAGAATAGGGCCTGAAGCAATCCTGCGCTTTTGCGGCCAGCTCCCAAGAAAGCGAGTTGAAAAATGGAGCTCAGGGGCACTGCAATTCACAAACCTGCAGACTTATAAATGATAACTCTCGTTCACAAATATATTGAGGGAAGGCAACGAAGAGGATTTGAAAGCAAGGCAGAATTGCAGGAAACAGATCTCAGGAGGGAGATTCGAATCGCCTTTAAAGAACAGGAAAAGCGGCAAAACCTCGACAATGATGCCCTTGGCCAAAAAGGGCGGATGCGTTTTTTCCTGAATAGATTCAGGAAAAAACGCATCCGCCCTTTTTGGCCAACCAAGCAACCTGGAAAGGCAAATCAGCGCTACAAAGAAGTCTCGCTTCCCATCGGTCAAAAGGGCCATGCTGAATAAAGTGTCAAAACCAGAAATGCAGGACAGGCCATGGAGAAACGGGAGCCTGGCTACGCTGATGGGCGGGATGTAAATTGCCAAGAGCCACTCTGGAGAAGTGTACGGTGTGTCCTGAAACATCTAAAAAACTCAGCTTAGAGAGCATAGGGCACTTCCACTCATGGGCGTATAAATTGGGAAAACTAAAAATCAGCAAGACACAGGCACCCCAAAGTTTAGGGCTGCTCTGTTGACAAGAACCTCCACTTCGTTACACCTTAAATATCCCAGGAAAGAGAAAAATGGATAAAGAAGTTGTGGTCCTTATGTACAAAGGAATATCACTCAGCCATGAAATCAACGTCATAAGGCTAGTAGCAGCATGATGAGTGGATTTAGGTACGACGATTCTAAGTGAAATAAGTCACACAGAAAAGGACACTTATCATAAGATATCACTTATAGAGGGAATGTAAAAACCGCTACCCTTGAACTGAATTACAAAACAGAACAGAGTCACACGTTTAGAAAACACACTACGGCTGCTTAACGGGAAAGGTGAGGTGGGGTGATGCATAAAACAAGGGTTTCAAATTAGCTCAGATACCGTTCCATAAACCCAATATGTAATAGACAAGACCTACTCCTTGCTCAGTGAATTGGACTCAACACCCCCTATTCACCGCCCAAGAATATATCTGACTAGTAAGAATCTAAATACCTATGTATTGATATCTCTCTGTAAGTGAGTCAAGTGGGTGTAAAGCGGCATAAACACAGCAGTGAAAAGCAGCTAAACCCCATTATAAAAATCAATTACTTTTAAAAACCCGTGAAACAAAGACAGTGAAAGAGAGAGAAATTCTTACAAAATTCGTTCAGGGGCTGTGATGCCACCTGGATTGACCATATCTAGACCCACAGTTGATTGAGACATAAGGGTGGACACTCTTGGGGCTGAGAGGTTTGGTGAGGTTGGGTGAGGAAACGCAGACCCTTTAAAGTAATACTGCGTGGTGCCCATCCCATGGGTCCCAAATCTCCAGGTTCAAGGGCATCTTCCTACATCGAAAACATGCATGAGAAACCCAGAAGATGGTACACCGGTGATCGGGAAAGGTTTCCAAAACGCACCTCATTTCTCATCTCCTTGTGCTCGGGTTCGCCATTCCAGCCGCTTTACTAGCAATCTCCCTCCTTGGAGAATCAGCACCTTTAACCTCCTGTTCCGTACAGGTTGCAATTTGTCCTGAGGATGAACGGGAAGAGGGGGAACCAATGAGAGACTAGCTCTAGGTGTTGGGACAGGCACAGGTCACTCTATTTTCCCATCAGGAAGAAGAATTAACCACAGGCTCAGCCTGCCGCCCGGGACCAGAATAGGGCCTGAAGCAATCCTGCGCTTTTGCGGCCAGCTCCCAAGAAAGCGAGTTGAAAAATGGAGCTCAGGGGCACTGCAATTCACAAACCTGCAGACTTATAAATGATAACTCTCGTCCACAAATATATTGAGGGAAGGCAACGAAGAGGATTTGAAAGCAAGGCAGAATTGCAGGAAACAGATCTCAGGAGGGAGATTCGAATCGCTTTTAAAGAACAGGAAAAGCGGCAAAACCTCGACAATGATGCCCTTGGCCAAAAAGGGCGTACGCGTTTTTTCCTGAATATGTTCAGGAAAAAACGCATCCGCCCTTTTTGGCCAACCAAGCAACCTGGAAAGGCAAATCAGCACTATAAAGAAGTCTCGCTTCCCATCGGTCAAAAGGGCCATGCTGAATAAAGTGTCAAAATCAGAAATGCAGGACAGGCCATGGAGAAACGGGAGCCTGGCTACGCTGATGGGCGGGATGTAAATTGCCAAGAGCCACTCTGGAGAAGTGTACGGTGTGTCCTGAAACATCTAAAAAACTCAGCTTAGAGAGCATAGGGCACTTCCACTCATGGGCGTATAAATTGGGAAAACTAAAAATCAGCAAGACACAGGCACCCCAAAGTTTAGGGCTGCTCTGTTGACAAGAACCTCCACTTCGTTACACCTTAAATATCCCAGGAAAGAGAAAAATGGATAAAGAAGTTGTGGTCCTTATGTACAATGGAATATCACTCAGCCATGAAATCAACGTCATAAGGCTAGTAGCAGCATGATGAGTGGATTTAGGTACGACGATTCTAAGTGAAATAAGTCACACAGAAAAGGACACTTATCATAAGATATCACTTATCGAGGGAATGTAAAAACCGCTACCCTTGAAATGAATTACAAAACAGAACAGAGTCACACGTTTAGAAAACACACTATGGCTGCTTAACGGGAAAGGTGAGGTGGGGTGATGCATAAAACAAGGGTTTCAAATTAGCTCAGATACCGTTCCATAAACCCAATAGGTAATAGACAAGACCTACTCCTTGCTCAGTGAATTGGACTCAACACCCCCTATTCACCGCCCAAGAATATATCTGACTAGTAAGAATCTTAAAACCTATGTATTGATATCTCTCTGTATGTGAGTCAAGTGGGTGTAAAGCGGCATAAACACAGCAGTGAAAAGCAGCTAAACCCCATTATAAAAATCAATTACTTTTAAAAACCCTTGAAACAAAGACAGTGAAACAGAGAGAAATTCTTACAAAATTCGTTCAGGGGCTGTGATGCCACCTGGATTGACCATATCTAGACCCACAGTTGATTGAGACATAAGGGTGGACACTCTTGGGGCTGAGAGATTTGGTGAGGTTGGGTGAGGAAACGCAGACCCTTTAAAGTAATACTGCGTGGTGCCCATCCCATGGGTCCCAAATCTCCAGGTTCAAGGGCATCTTCCTACATCGAATACATGCATGAGAAACCCAGAAGATGGTACACCATGTGATCGGGCAAGGTTTCCAAAACGCACCTCATTTCTCATCTCCTTTTGCTCGGGTTCGCCATTCCAGCCGCTTTACTAGCAATCTCCCTCCTTGGAGAATCAGCACCTTTAACCTCCTGTTCCGTACAGGTTGCAATTTGTCCTGAGGATGAACGGGAAGAGGGGGAACCAATGAGAGACTAGCTCTAGGTGTTGGGACAGGCACAGGTCACTCTATTTTCCCATCAGGAAGAAGAATTAACCACAGGCTCAGCCTGCCGCCCGGGACCAGAATAGGGCCTGAAGCAATCCTGCGCTTTTGCGGCCAGCTCCCAAGAAAGCGAGTTGAAAAATGGAGCTCAGGGGCACTGCAATTCACAAACCTGCAGACTTATAAATGATAACTCTCGTTCACAAATATATTGAGGGAAGGCAACGAAGAGGATTTGAAAGCAAGGCAGAATTGCAGGAAACAGATCTCAGGAGGGAGATTCGAATCGCCTTTAAAGAACAGGAAAAGCGGCAAAACCTCGACAATGATGCCCTTGGCCAAAAAGGGCGGATGCGTTTTTTCCTGAATAGATTCAGGAAAAAACGCATCCGCCCTTTTTGGCCAACCAAGCAACCTGGAAAGGCAAATCAGCGCTACAAAGAAGTCTCGCTTCCCATCGGTCAAAAGGGCCATGCTGAATAAAGTGTCAAAACCAGAAATGCAGGACAGGCCATGGAGAA
Organism: Balaenoptera physalus; assembly: GCF_965194825.1. Taxonomy (NCBI): domain Eukaryota; kingdom Metazoa; phylum Chordata; class Mammalia; order Artiodactyla; family Balaenopteridae; genus Balaenoptera; species Balaenoptera physalus. Next base: position 39,774,175 of record NC_138890.1, read on the forward strand.
ACGGGAGCCTGGCTACGCTGATGGGCGGGATGTAAATTGCCAAGAGCCACTCTGGAGAAGTGTACGGTGTGTCCTGAAACATCTAAAAAACTCAGCTTAGAGAGCATAGGGCACTTCCACTCATGGGCGTATAAATTGGGAAAACTAAAAATCAGCAAGACACAGGCACCCCAAAGTTTAGGGCTGCTCTGTTGACAAGAACCTCCACTTCGTTACACCTTAAATATCCCAGGAAAGAGAAAAATGGATAAAGAAGTTGTGGTCCTTATGTACAAAGGAATATCACTCAGCCATGAAATCAACGTCATAAGGCTAGTAGCAGCATGATGAGTGGATTTAGGTACGACGATTCTAAGTGAAATAAGTCACACAGAAAAGGACACTTATCATAAGATATCACTTATCGAGGGAATGTAAAAACCGCTACCCTTGAACTGAATTACAAAACAGAACAGAGTCACACGTTTAGAAAACACACTACGGCTGCTTAACGGGAAAGGTGAGGTGGGGTGATGCATAAAACAAGGGTTTCAAATTAGCTCAGATACCGTTCCATAAACCCAATATGTAATAGACAAGACCTACTCCTTGCTCAGTGAATTGGACTCAACACCCCCTATTCACCGCCCAAGAATATATCTGACTAGTAAGAATCTAAATACCTATGTATTGATATCTCTCTGTAAGTGAGTCAAGTGGGTGTAAAGCGGCATAAACACAGCAGTGAAAAGCAGCTAAACCCCATTATAAAAATCAATTACTTTTAAAAACCCGTGAAACAAAGACAGTGAAAGAGAGAGAAATTCTTACAAAATTCGTTCAGGGGCTGTGATGCCACCTGGATTGACCATATCTAGACCCACAGTTGATTGAGACATAAGGGTGGACACTCTTGGGGCTGAGAGGTTTGGTGAGGTTGGGTGAGGAAACGCAGACCCTTTAAAGTAATACTGCGTGGTGCCCATCCCATGGGTCCCAAATCTCCAGGTTCAAGGGCATCTTCCTACATCGAAAACATGCATGAGAAACCCAGAAGATGGTACACCGGTGATCGGGAAAGGTTTCCAAAACGCACCTCATTTCTCATCTCCTTGTGCTCGGGTTCGCCATTCCAGCCGCTTTACTAGCAATCTCCCTCCTTGGAGAATCAGCACCTTTAACCTCCTGTTCCGTACAGGTTGCAATTTGTCCTGAGGATGAACGGGAAGAGGGGGAACCAATGAGAGACTAGCTCTAGGTGTTGGGACAGGCACAGGTCACTCTATTTTCCCATCAGGAAGAAGAATTAACCACAGGCTCAGCCTGCCGCCCGGGACCAGAATAGGGCCTGAAGCAATCCTGCGCTTTTGCGGCCAGCTCCCAAGAAAGCGAGTTGAAAAATGGAGCTCAGGGGCACTGCAATTCACAAACCTGCAGACTTATAAATGATAACTCTCGTCCACAAATATATTGAGGGAAGGCAACGAAGAGGATTTGAAAGCAAGGCAGAATTGCAGGAAACAGATCTCAGGAGGGAGATTCGAATCGCTTTTAAAGAACAGGAAAAGCGGCAAAACCTCGACAATGATGCCCTTGGCCAAAAAGGGCGTACGCGTTTTTTCCTGAATATGTTCAGGAAAAAACGCATCCGCCCTTTTTGGCCAACCAAGCAACCTGGAAAGGCAAATCAGCACTATAAAGAAGTCTCGCTTCCCATCGGTCAAAAGGGCCATGCTGAATAAAGTGTCAAAATCAGAAATGCAGGACAGGCCATGGAGAAACGGGAGCCTGGCTACGCTGATGGGCGGGATGTAAATTGCCAAGAGCCACTCTGGAGAAGTGTACGGTGTGTCCTGAAACATCTAAAAAACTCAGCTTAGAGAGCATAGGGCACTTCCACTCATGGGCGTATAAATTGGGAAAACTAAAAATCAGCAAGACACAGGCACCCCAAAGTTTAGGGCTGCTCTGTTGACAAGAACCTCCACTTCGTTACACCTTAAATATCCCAGGAAAGAGAAAAATGGATAAAGAAGTTGTGGTCCTTATGTACAATGGAATATCACTCAGCCATGAAATCAACGTCATAAGGCTAGTAGCAGCATGATGAGTGGATTTAGGTACGACGATTCTAAGTGAAATAAGTCACACAGAAAAGGACACTTATCATAAGATATCACTTATCGAGGGAATGTAAAAACCGCTACCCTTGAAATGAATTACAAAACAGAACAGAGTCACACGTTTAGAAAACACACTATGGCTGCTTAACGGGAAAGGTGAGGTGGGGTGATGCATAAAACAAGGGTTTCAAATTAGCTCAGATACCGTTCCATAAACCCAATAGGTAATAGACAAGACCTACTCCTTGCTCAGTGAATTGGACTCAACACCCCCTATTCACCGCCCAAGAATATATCTGACTAGTAAGAATCTTAAAACCTATGTATTGATATCTCTCTGTATGTGAGTCAAGTGGGTGTAAAGCGGCATAAACACAGCAGTGAAAAGCAGCTAAACCCCATTATAAAAATCAATTACTTTTAAAAACCCTTGAAACAAAGACAGTGAAACAGAGAGAAATTCTTACAAAATTCGTTCAGGGGCTGTGATGCCACCTGGATTGACCATATCTAGACCCACAGTTGATTGAGACATAAGGGTGGACACTCTTGGGGCTGAGAGATTTGGTGAGGTTGGGTGAGGAAACGCAGACCCTTTAAAGTAATACTGCGTGGTGCCCATCCCATGGGTCCCAAATCTCCAGGTTCAAGGGCATCTTCCTACATCGAATACATGCATGAGAAACCCAGAAGATGGTACACCATGTGATCGGGCAAGGTTTCCAAAACGCACCTCATTTCTCATCTCCTTTTGCTCGGGTTCGCCATTCCAGCCGCTTTACTAGCAATCTCCCTCCTTGGAGAATCAGCACCTTTAACCTCCTGTTCCGTACAGGTTGCAATTTGTCCTGAGGATGAACGGGAAGAGGGGGAACCAATGAGAGACTAGCTCTAGGTGTTGGGACAGGCACAGGTCACTCTATTTTCCCATCAGGAAGAAGAATTAACCACAGGCTCAGCCTGCCGCCCGGGACCAGAATAGGGCCTGAAGCAATCCTGCGCTTTTGCGGCCAGCTCCCAAGAAAGCGAGTTGAAAAATGGAGCTCAGGGGCACTGCAATTCACAAACCTGCAGACTTATAAATGATAACTCTCGTTCACAAATATATTGAGGGAAGGCAACGAAGAGGATTTGAAAGCAAGGCAGAATTGCAGGAAACAGATCTCAGGAGGGAGATTCGAATCGCCTTTAAAGAACAGGAAAAGCGGCAAAACCTCGACAATGATGCCCTTGGCCAAAAAGGGCGGATGCGTTTTTTCCTGAATAGATTCAGGAAAAAACGCATCCGCCCTTTTTGGCCAACCAAGCAACCTGGAAAGGCAAATCAGCGCTACAAAGAAGTCTCGCTTCCCATCGGTCAAAAGGGCCATGCTGAATAAAGTGTCAAAACCAGAAATGCAGGACAGGCCATGGAGAAACGGGAGCCTGGCTACGCTGATGGGCGGGATGTAAATTGCCAAGAGCCACTCTGGAGAAGTGTACGGTGTGTCCTGAAACATCTAAAAAACTCAGCTTAGAGAGCATAGGGCACTTCCACTCATGGGCGTATAAATTGGGAAAACTAAAAATCAGCAAGACACAGGCACCCCAAAGTTTAGGGCTGCTCTGTTGACAAGAACCTCCACTTCGTTACACCTTAAATATCCCAGGAAAGAGAAAAATGGATAAAGAAGTTGTGGTCCTTATGTACAAAGGAATATCACTCAGCCATGAAATCAACGTCATAAGGCTAGTAGCAGCATGATGAGTGGATTTAGGTACGACGATTCTAAGTGAAATAAGTCACACAGAAAAGGACACTTATCATAAGATATCACTTATAGAGGGAATGTAAAAACCGCTACCCTTGAACTGAATTACAAAACAGAACAGAGTCACACGTTTAGAAAACACACTACGGCTGCTTAACGGGAAAGGTGAGGTGGGGTGATGCATAAAACAAGGGTTTCAAATTAGCTCAGATACCGTTCCATAAACCCAATATGTAATAGACAAGACCTACTCCTTGCTCAGTGAATTGGACTCAACACCCCCTATTCACCGCCCAAGAATATATCTGACTAGTAAGAATCTAAATACCTATGTATTGATATCTCTCTGTAAGTGAGTCAAGTGGGTGTAAAGCGGCATAAACACAGCAGTGAAAAGCAGCTAAACCCCATTATAAAAATCAATTACTTTTAAAAACCCGTGAAACAAAGACAGTGAAAGAGAGAGAAATTCTTACAAAATTCGTTCAGGGGCTGTGATGCCACCTGGATTGACCATATCTAGACCCACAGTTGATTGAGACATAAGGGTGGACACTCTTGGGGCTGAGAGGTTTGGTGAGGTTGGGTGAGGAAACGCAGACCCTTTAAAGTAATACTGCGTGGTGCCCATCCCATGGGTCCCAAATCTCCAGGTTCAAGGGCATCTTCCTACATCGAAAACATGCATGAGAAACCCAGAAGATGGTACACCGGTGATCGGGAAAGGTTTCCAAAACGCACCTCATTTCTCATCTCCTTGTGCTCGGGTTCGCCATTCCAGCCGCTTTACTAGCAATCTCCCTCCTTGGAGAATCAGCACCTTTAACCTCCTGTTCCGTACAGGTTGCAATTTGTCCTGAGGATGAACGGGAAGAGGGGGAACCAATGAGAGACTAGCTCTAGGTGTTGGGACAGGCACAGGTCACTCTATTTTCCCATCAGGAAGAAGAATTAACCACAGGCTCAGCCTGCCGCCCGGGACCAGAATAGGGCCTGAAGCAATCCTGCGCTTTTGCGGCCAGCTCCCAAGAAAGCGAGTTGAAAAATGGAGCTCAGGGGCACTGCAATTCACAAACCTGCAGACTTATAAATGATAACTCTCGTCCACAAATATATTGAGGGAAGGCAACGAAGAGGATTTGAAAGCAAGGCAGAATTGCAGGAAACAGATCTCAGGAGGGAGATTCGAATCGCTTTTAAAGAACAGGAAAAGCGGCAAAACCTCGACAATGATGCCCTTGGCCAAAAAGGGCGTACGCGTTTTTTCCTGAATATGTTCAGGAAAAAACGCATCCGCCCTTTTTGGCCAACCAAGCAACCTGGAAAGGCAAATCAGCACTATAAAGAAGTCTCGCTTCCCATCGGTCAAAAGGGCCATGCTGAATAAAGTGTCAAAATCAGAAATGCAGGACAGGCCATGGAGAAACGGGAGCCTGGCTACGCTGATGGGCGGGATGTAAATTGCCAAGAGCCACTCTGGAGAAGTGTACGGTGTGTCCTGAAACATCTAAAAAACTCAGCTTAGAGAGCATAGGGCACTTCCACTCATGGGCGTATAAATTGGGAAAACTAAAAATCAGCAAGACACAGGCACCCCAAAGTTTAGGGCTGCTCTGTTGACAAGAACCTCCACTTCGTTACACCTTAAATATCCCAGGAAAGAGAAAAATGGATAAAGAAGTTGTGGTCCTTATGTACAATGGAATATCACTCAGCCATGAAATCAACGTCATAAGGCTAGTAGCAGCATGATGAGTGGATTTAGGTACGACGATTCTAAGTGAAATAAGTCACACAGAAAAGGACACTTATCATAAGATATCACTTATCGAGGAATGTAAAAACCGCTACCCTTGAAATGAATTACAAAACAGAACAGAGTCACACGTTTAGAAAACACACTATGGCTGCTTAACGGGAAAGGTGAGGTGGGGTGATGCATAAAACAAGGGTTTCAAATTAGCTCAGATACCGTTCCATAAACCCAATAGGTAATAGACAAGACCTACTCCTTGCTCAGTGAATTGGACTCAACACCCCCTATTCACCGCCCAAGAATATATCTGACTAGTAAGAATCTTAAAACCTATGTATTGATATCTCTCTGTATGTGAGTCAAGTGGGTGTAAAGCGGCATAAACACAGCAGTGAAAAGCAGCTAAACCCCATTATAAAAATCAATTACTTTTAAAAACCCTTGAAACAAAGACAGTGAAACAGAGAGAAATTCTTACAAAATTCGTTCAGGGGCTGTGATGCCACCTGGATTGACCATATCTAGACCCACAGTTGATTGAGACATAAGGGTGGACACTCTTGGGGCTGAGAGATTTGGTGAGGTTGGGTGAGGAAACGCAGACCCTTTAAAGTAATACTGCGTGGTGCCCATCCCATGGGTCCCAAATCTCCAGGTTCAAGGGCATCTTCCTACATCGAATACATGCATGAGAAACCCAGAAGATGGTACACCATGTGATCGGGCAAGGTTTCCAAAACGCACCTCATTTCTCATCTCCTTTTGCTCGGGTTCGCCATTCCAGCCGCTTTACTAGCAATCTCCCTCCTTGGAGAATCAGCACCTTTAACCTCCTGTTCCGTACAGGTTGCAATTTGTCCTGAGGATGAACGGGAAGAGGGGGAACCAATGAGAGACTAGCTCTAGGTGTTGGGACAGGCACAGGTCACTCTATTTTCCCATCAGGAAGAAGAATTAACCACAGGCTCAGCCTGCCGCCCGGGACCAGAATAGGGCCTGAAGCAATCCTGCGCTTTTGCGGCCAGCTCCCAAGAAAGCGAGTTGAAAAATGGAGCTCAGGGGCACTGCAATTCACAAACCTGCAGACTTATAAATGATAACTCTCGTTCACAAATATATTGAGGGAAGGCAACGAAGAGGATTTGAAAGCAAGGCAGAATTGCAGGAAACAGATCTCAGGAGGGAGATTCGAATCGCCTTTAAAGAACAGGAAAAGCGGCAAAACCTCGACAATGATGCCCTTGGCCAAAAAGGGCGGATGCGTTTTTTCCTGAATAGATTCAGGAAAAAACGCATCCGCCCTTTTTGGCCAACCAAGCAACCTGGAAAGGCAAATCAGCGCTACAAAGAAGTCTCGCTTCCCATCGGTCAAAAGGGCCATGCTGAATAAAGTGTCAAAACCAGAAATGCAGGACAGGCCATGGAGAAACGGGAGCCTGGCTACGCTGATGGGCGGGATGTAAATTGCCAAGAGCCACTCTGGAGAAGTGTACGGTGTGTCCTGAAACATCTAAAAAACTCAGCTTAGAGAGCATAGGGCACTTCCACTCATGGGCGTATAAATTGGGAAAACTAAAAATCAGCAAGACACAGGCACCCCAAAGTTTAGGGCTGCTCTGTTGACAAGAACCTCCACTTCGTTACACCTTAAATATCCCAGGAAAGAGAAAAATGGATAAAGAAGTTGTGGTCCTTATGTACAAAGGAATATCACTCAGCCATGAAATCAACGTCATAAGGCTAGTAGCAGCATGATGAGTGGATTTAGGTACGACGATTCTAAGTGAAATAAGTCACACAGAAAAGGACACTTATCATAAGATATCACTTATCGAGGGAATGTAAAAACCGCTACCCTTGAACTGAATTACAAAACAGAACAGAGTCACACGTTTAGAAAACACACTACGGCTGCTTAACGGGAAAGGTGAGGTGGGGTGATGCATAAAACAAGGGTTTCAAATTAGCTCAGATACCGTTCCATAAACCCAATATGTAATAGACAAGACCTACTCCTTGCTCAGTGAATTGGACTCAACACCCCCTATTCACCGCCCAAGAATATATCTGACTAGTAAGAATCTTAAAACCTATGTATTGATATCTCTCTGTAAGTGAGTCAAGTGGGTGTAAAGCGGCATAAACACAGCAGTGAAAAGCAGCTAAACCCCATTATAAAAATCAATTACTTTTAAAAACCCGTGAAACAAAGACAGTGAAAGAGAGAGAAATTCTTACAAAATTCGTTCAGGGGCTGTGATGCCACCTGGATTGACCATATCTAGACCCACAGTTGATTGAGACATAAGGGTGGACACTCTTGGGGCTGAGAGGTTTGGTGAGGTTGGGTGAGGAAACGCAGACCCTTTAAAGTAATACTGCGTGGTGCCCATCCCATGGGTCCCAAATCTCCAGGTTCAAGGGCATCTTCCTACATCGAAAACATGCATGAGAAACCCAGAAGATGGTACACCGGTGATCGGGAAAGGTTTCCAAAACGCACCTCATTTCTCATCTCCTTGTGCTCGGGTTCGCCATTCCAGCCGCTTTACTAGCAATCTCCCTCCTTGGAGAATCAGCACCTTTAAACTCCTGTTCCGTACAGGTTGCAATTTGTCCTGAGGATGAACGGGAAGAGGGGGAACCAATGAGAGACTAGCTCTAGGTGTTGGGACAGGTACAGGTCACTCTATTTTCCCATCAGGAAGAAGAATTAACCACAGGCTCAGCCTGCCGCCCGGGACCAGAATAGGGCCTGAAGCAATCCTGCGCTTTTGCGGCCAGCTCCCAAGAAAGCGAGTTGAAAAATGGAGCTCAGGGGCACTGCAATTCACAAACCTGCAGACTTATAAATGATAACTCTCGTCCACAAATATATTGAGGGAAGGCAACGAAGAGGATTTGAAAGCAAGGCAGAATTGCAGGAAACAGATCTCAGGAGGGAGATTCGAATCGCTTTTAAAGAACAGGAAAAGCGGCAAAACCTCGACAATGATGCCCTTGGCCAAAAAGGGCGTACGCGTTTTTTCCTGAATATGTTCAGGAAAAAACGCATCCGCCCTTTTTGGCCAACCAAGCAACCTGGAAAGGCAAATCAGCACTATAAAGAAGTCTCGCTTCCCATCGGTCAAAAGGGCCATGCTGAATAAAGTGTCAAAATCAGAAATGCAGGACAGGCCATGGAGAAACGGGAGCCTGGCTACGCTGATGGGCGGGATGTAAATTGCCAAGAGCCACACTGGAGAAGTGTACGGTGTGTCCTGAAACATCTAAAAAACTCAGCTTAGAGAGCATAGGGCACTTCCACTCATGGGCGTATAAATTGGGAAAACTAAAAATCAGCAAGACACAGGCACCCCAAAGTTTAGGGCTGCTCTGTTGACAAGAACCTCCACTTCGTTACACCTTAAATATCCCAGGAAAGAGAAAAATGGATAAAGAAGTTGTGGTCCTTATGTACAATGGAATATCACTCAGCCATGAAATCAACGTCATAAGGCTAGTAGCAGCATGATGAGTGGATTTAGGTACGACGATTCTAAGTGAAATAAGTCACACAGAAAAGGACACTTATCATAAGATATCACTTATCGAGGGAATGTAAAAACCGCTACCCTTGAACTGAATTACAAAACAGAACAGAGTCACACGTTTAGAAAACACACTATGGCTGCTTAACGGGAAAGGTGAGGTGGGGTGATGCATAAAACAAGGGTTTCAAATTAGCTCAGACACCGTTCCATAAACCCAATAGGTAATAGACAAGACCTACTCCTTGCTCAGTGAATTGGACTCAACACCCCCTATTCACCGCCCAAGAATATATCTGACTAGTAAGAATCTTAAAACCTATGTATTGATATCTCTCTGTAAGTGAGTCAAGTGGGTGTAAAGCGGCATAAACACAGCAGTGAAAAGCAGCTAAACCCCATTATAAAAATCAATTACTTTTAAAAACCCGTGAAACAAAGACAGTGAAACAGAGAGAAATTCTTACAAAATTCGTTCAGGGGCTGTGATGCCACCTGGATTGACCATATCTAGACCCACAGTTGATTGAGACATAAGGGTGGACACTCTTGGGGCTGAGAGATTTGGTGAGGTTGGGTGAGGAAACGCAGACCCTTTAAAGTAATACTGCGTGGTGCCCATCCCATGGGTCCCAAATCTCCAGGTTCAAGGGCATCTTCCTACATCGAAAACATGCATGAGAAACCCAGAAGATGGTACACCATGTGATCGGGCAAGGTTTCCAAAACGCACCTCATTTCTCATCTCCTTGTGCACGGGTTCGCCATTCCAGCCGCTTTACTAGCAATCTCCCTCCTTGGAGAATCAGCACCTTTAACCTCCTTTTCCGTACAGGTTGCAATTTGTCCTGAGGATGAACGGGAAGAGGGGGAACCAATGAGAGACTAGCTCTAGGTGTTGGGACAGGCACAGGTCACTCTATTTTCCCATCAGGAAGAAGAATTAACCACAGGCTCAGCCTGCCGCCCGGGACCAGAATAGGGCCTGAAGCAATCCTGTGCTTTTGCGGCCAGCTCCCAAGAAAGCGAGTTGAAAAATGGAGCTCAGGGGCACTGCAATTCACAAACCTGCAGACTTATAAATGATAACTCTCGTTCACAAATATATTGAGGGAAGGCAACGAAGAGGATTTGAAAGCAAGGCAGAATTGCAGGAAACAGATCTCAGGAGGGAGATTCGAATCGCCTTTAAAGAACAGGAAAAGCGGCAAAACCTCGACAATGATGCCCTTGGCCAAAAAGGGCGGATGCGTTTTTTCCTGAATATATTCAGGAAAAAACGCATCCGCCCTTTTTGGCCAACCAAGCAACCTGGAAAGGCAAATCAGCGCTACAAAGAAGTCTCGCTTCCCATCGGTCAAAAGGGCCATGCTGAATAAAGTGTCAAAACCAGAAATGCAGGACAGGCCATGGAGAAACGGGAGCCTGGCTACGCTGATGAGCGGGATGTAAATTGCCAACAGCCACTCTGGAGAAGTGTACGGTGTGTCCTGAAACATCTAAAAAACTCAGCTTAGAGAGCATAGGGCACTTCCACTCATGGGCGTATAAATTGGGAAAACTAAAAATCAGCAAGACACAGGCACCCCAAAGTTTAGGGCTGCTCTGTTGACAAGAACCTCCACTTCGTTACACCTTAAATATCCCAGGAAAGAGAAAAATGGATAAAGAAGTTGTGGTCCTTATGTACAATGGAATATCACTCAGCCATGAAATCAACGTCATAAGGCTAGCAGCATCATGATGAGTGGATTTAGGTACGACGATTCTAAGTGAAATAAGTCACACAGAAAAGGACACTTATCATAAGATATCACTTATAGAGGGAATGTAAAAACCGCTACCCTTGAACTGAATTACAAAACAGAACAGAGTCACACGTTTAGAAAACACACTATGGCTGCTTAACGGGAAAGGTGAGGTGGGGTGATGCATAAAACAAGGGTTTCAAATTAGCTCAGATACCGTTCCATAAACCCAATAGGTAATAGACAAGACCTACTCCTTGCTCAGTGAATTGGACTCAACAACCCCTATTCACCGCCCAAGAATATATCTGACTAGTAAGAATCTTAAAACCTATGTATTGATATCTCTCTGTAAGTGAGTCAAGTGGGTGTAAAGCGGCATAAACACAGCAATGAAAAGCAGCTAAACCCCATTATAAAAATCAATTACTTTTAAAAACCCGTGAAACAAAGACAGTGAAACAGAGAGAAATTCTTACAAAATTCGTTCAGGGGCTGTGATGCCGCCTGGATTGACCATATCTAGACCCACAGTTGATTGAGACATAAGGGTGGACACTCTTGGGGCTGAGAGATTTGGTGAGGTTGGGTGAGGAAACGCAGACCCTTTAAAGTAATACTGCGTGGTGCCCATCCCATGGGTCCCAAATCTCCAGGTTCAAGGGCATCTTCCTACATCGAAAACATGCATGAGAAACCCAGAAGATGGTACACCATGTGATCGGGCAAGGTTTCCAAAACGCACCTCATTTCTCATCTCCTTGTGCTCGGGTTCGCCATTCCAGCCGCTTTACTAGCAATCTCCCTCCTTGGAGAATCAGCACCTTTAACCTCCTGTTCCGTACAGGTTGCAATTTGTCCTGAGGATGAACGGGAAGAGGGGGAACCAATGAGAGACTAGCTCTAGGTGTTGGGACAGGCACAGGTCACTCTATTTTCCCATCAGGAAGAAGAATTAACCACAGGCTCAGCCTGCCGCCCGGGACCAGAATAGGGCCTGAAGCAATCCTGCGCTTTTGCGGCCAGCTCCCAAGAAAGCGAGTTGAAAAATGGAGCTCAGGGGCACTGCAATTCACAAACCTGCAGACTTATAAATGATAACTCTCGTTCACAAATATATTGAGGGAAGGCAACGAAGAGGATTTGAAAGCAAGGCAGAATTGCAGGAAACAGATCTCAGGAGGGAGATTCGAATCGCTTTTAAAGAACAGGAAAAGCGGCAAAACCTCGACAATGATGCCCTTGGCCAAAAAGGGCGGATGCGTTTTTTCCTGAATATATTCAGGAAAAAACGCATCCGCCCTTTTTGGCCAACCAAGCAACCTGGAAAGGCAAATCAGCGCTACAAAGAAGTCTCGCTTCCCATCGGTCAAAAGGGCCATGCTGAATAAAGTGTCAAAACCAGAAATGCAGGACAGGCCATGGAGAAACGGGAGCCTGGCTACGCTGATGGGCGGGATGTAAATTGCCAACAGCCACTCTGGAGAAGTGTACGGTGTGTCCTGAAACATCTAAAAAACTCAGCTTAGAGAGCATAGGGCACTTCCACTCATGGGCGTATAAATTGGCAAAACTAAAAATCAGCAAGACACAGGCACCCCAAAGTTTAGGGCTGCTCTGTTGACAAGAACCTCCACTTCGTTACACCTTAAATATCCCAGGAAAGAGAAAAATGGATAAAGAAGTTGTGGTCCTTATGTACAAAGGAATATCACTCAGCCATGAAATCAACGTCATAAGGCTAGTAGGAGCATGATGAGTGGATTTAGGTACGACGATTCTAAGTGAAATAAGTCACACAGAAAAGGACACTTATCATAAGATATCACTTATAGAGGGAATGTAAAAACCGCTACCCTTGAACTGAATTACAAAACAGAACAGAGTCACACGTTTAGAAAACACACTACGGCTGCTTAACGGGAAAGGTGAGGTGGGGTGATGCATAAAGCAAGGGTTTCAAATTAGCTCAGATACCGTTCCATAAACCCAATAGGTAATAGACAAGACCTACTCCTTGCTCAGTGAATTGGACTCAACACCCCCTATTCACCGCCCAAGAATATATCTGACTAGTAAGAATCTTAATACCTATGTATTGATATCTCTCTGTAAGTGAGTCAAGTGGGTGTAAAGCGGCATAAACACAGCAGTGAAAAGCAGCTAAACCCCATTATAAAAATCAATTACTTTTAAAAACCCGTGAAACAAAGACAGTGAAAGAGAGAGAAATTCTTACAAAATTCGTTCAGGGGCTGTGATGCCACCTGGATTGACCATATCTAGACCCACAGTTGATTGAGACATAAGGGTGGACACTCTTGGGGCTGAGAGGTTTGGTGAGGTTGGGTGAGGAAATGCAGACCCTTTAAAGTAATACTGCGTGGTGCCCATCCCATGGGTCCCAAATCTCCAGGTTCAAGGGCATCTTCCTACATCGAAAACATGCATGAGAAACCCAGAAGATGGTACACCGGTGATCGGGAAAGGTTTCCAAAACGCACCTCATTTCTCATCTCCTTGTGCTCGGGTTCGCCATTCCAGCCGCTTTACTAGCAATCTCCCTCCTTGGAGAATCAGCACCTTTAACCTCCTGTTCCGTACAGGTTGCAATTTGTCCTGAGGATGAACGGGAAGAGGGGGAACCAATGAGAGACTAGCTCTAGGTGTTGGGACAGGCACAGGTCACTCTATTTTCCCATCAGGAAGAAGAATTAACCACAGGCTCAGCCTGCCGCCCGGGACCAGAATAGGGCCTGAAGCAATCCTGCGCTTTTGCGGCCAGCTCCCAAGAAAGCGAGTTGAAAAATGGAGCTCAGGGGCACTGCAATTCACAAACCTGCAGACTTATAAATGATAACTCTCGTCCACAAATATATTGAGGGAAGGCAACGAAGAGGATTTGAAAGCAAGGCAGAATTGCAGGAAACAGATCTCAGGAGGGAGATTCGAATCGCTTTTAAAGAACAGGAAAAGCGGCAAAACCTCGACAATGATGCCCTTGGCCAAAAAGGGCGTACGCGTTTTTTCCTGAATATGTTCAGGAAAAAACGCATCCGCCCTTTTTGGCCAACCAAGCAACCTGGAAAGGCAAATCAGCACTATAAAGAAGTCTCGCTTCCCATCGGTCAAAAGGGCCATGCTGAATAAAGTGTCAAAATCAGAAATGCAGGACAGGCCATGGAGAAACGGGAGCCTGGCTACGCTGATGGGCGGGATGTAAATTGCCAAGAGCCACTCTGGAGAAGTGTACGGTGTGTCCTGAAACATCTAAAAAACTCAGCTTAGAGAGCATAGGGCACTTCCACTCATGGGCGTATAAATTGGGAAAACTAAAAATCAGCAAGACACAGGCACCCCAAAGTTTAGGGCTGCTCTGTTGACAAGAACCTCCACTTCGTTACACCTTAAATATCCCAGGAAAGAGAAAAATGGATAAAGAAGTTGTGGTCCTTATGTACAATGGAATATCACTCAGCCATGAAATCAACGTCATAAGGCTAGTAGCAGCATGATGAGTGGATTTAGGTACGACGATTCTAAGTGAAATAAGTCACACAGAAAAGGACACTTATCATAAGATATCACTTATCGAGGGAATGTAAAAACCGCTACCCTTGAACTGAATTACAAAACAGAACAGAGTCACACGTTTAGAAAACACACTATGGCTGCTTAACGGGAAAGGTGAGGTGGGGTGATGCATAAAACAAGGGTTTCAAATTAGCTCAGATACCGTTCCATAAACCCAATAGGTAATAGACAAGACCTACTCCTTGCTTAGTGAATTGGACTCAACACCCCCTATTCACCGACCAAGAATATATCTGAATAGTAAGAATCTTAAAACCTATGTATTGATATCTCTCTGTAAGTGAGTCAAGTGGGTGTAAAGCGGCATAAACACAGCAGTGAAAAGCAGCTAAACCCCATTATAAAAATCAATTACTTTTAAAAACCCGTGAAACAAAAACAGTGAAACAGAGAGAAATTCTTACAAAATTCGTTCAGGGGCTGTGATGCCACCTGGATTGACCATATCTAGACCCACAGTTGATTGAGACATAAGGGTGGACACTCTTGGGGCTGAGAGATTTGGTGAGGTTGGGTGAGGAAACGCAGACCCTTTAAAGTAATACTGCGTGGTGCCCATCCCATGGGTCCCAAATCTCCAGGTTCAAGGGCATCTTCCTACATCGAAAACATGCATGAGAAACCCAGAAGATGGTACACCATGTGATCGGGCAAGGTTTCCAAAACGCACCTCATTTCTCATCTCCTTGTGCTCGGGTTCGCCATTCCAGCCGCTTTACTAGCAATCTCCCTCCTTGGAGAATCAGCACCTTTAACCTCCTGTTCCGTACAGGTTGCAATTTGTCCTGAGGATGAACGGGAAGAGGGGGAACCAATGAGAGACTAGCTCTAGGTGTTGGGACAGGCACAGGTCACTCTATTTTCCCATCAGGAAGAAGAATTAACCACAGGCTCAGCCTGCCGCCCGGGACCAGAATAGGGCCTGAAGCAATCCTGCGCTTTTGCGGCCAGCTCCCAAGAAAGCGAGTTGAAAAATGGAGCTCAGGGGCACTGCAATTCACAAACCTGCAGACTTATAAATGATAACTCTCGTTCACAAATATATTGAGGGAAGGCAACGAAGAGGATTTGAAAGCAAGGCAGAATTGCAGGAAACAGATCTCAGGAGGGAGATTCGAATCGCCTTTAAAGAACAGGAAAAGCGGCAAAACCTCGACAATGATGCCCTTGGCCAAAAAGGGCGGATGCGTTTTTTCCTGAATATATTCAGGAAAAAACGCATCCGCCCTTTTTGGCCAACCAAGCAACCTGGAAAGGCAAATCAGCGCTACAAAGAAGTCTCGCTTCCCATCGGTCAAAAGGGCCATGCTGAATAAAGTGTCAAAACCAGAAATGCAGGACAGGCCATGGAGAAACGGGAGCCTGGCTACGCTGATGGGCGGGATGTAAATTGCCAACAGCCACTCTGGAGAAGTGTACGGTGTGTCCTGAAACATCTAAAAAACTCAGCTTAGAGAGCATAGGGCACTTCCACTCATGGGCGTATAAATTGGGATAACTAAAAATCAGCAAGACACAGGCACCCCAAAGTTTAGGGCTGCTCTGTTGACAAGAACCTCCACTTCGTTACACCTTAAATATCCCAGGAAAGAGAAAAATGGATAAAGAAGTTGTGGTCCTTATGTACAAAGGAATATCACTCAGCCATGAAATCAACGTCATAAGGCTAGTAGCAGCATGATGAGTGGATTTAGGTACGACGATTCTAAGTGAAATAAGTCACACAGAAAAGGACACTTATCATAAGATATCACTTATAGAGGGAATGTAAAAACCGCTACCCTTGAACTGAATTACAAAACAGAACAGAGTCACACGTTTAGAAAACACACTACGGCTGCTTAACGGGAAAGGTGAGGTGGGGTGATGCATAAAACAAGGGTTTCAAATTAGCTCAGATACCGTTCCATAAACCCAATATGTAATAGACAAGACCTACTCCTTGCTCAGTGAATTGGACTCAACACCCCCTATTCACCGCCCAAGAATATATCTGACTAGTAAGAATCTTAAAACCTATGTATTGATATCTCTCTGTAAGTGAGTCAAGTGGGTGTAAAGCGGCATAAACACAGCAGTGAAAAGCAGCTAAACCCCATTATAAAAATCAATACTTTTAAAAACCCGTGAAACAAAGACAGTGAAAGAGAGAGAAATTCTTACAAAATTCGTTCAGGGGCTGTGATGCCACCTGGATTGACCATATCTAGACCCACAGTTGATTGAGACATAAGGGTGGACACTCTTGGGGCTGAGAGGTTTGGTGAGGTTGGGTGAGGAAACGCAGACCCTTTAAAGTAATACTGCGTGGTGCCCATCCCATGGGTCCCAAATGTCCAGGTTCAAGGGCATCTTCCTACATCGAAAACATGCATGAGAAACCGAGAAGATGGTACACCGGTGATCGGGAAAGGTTTCCAAAACGCACCTCATTTCTCATCTCCTTGTGCTCGGGTTCGCCATTCCAGCCGCTTTACTAGCAATCTCCCTCCTTGGAGAATCAGCACCTTTAAACTCCTGTTCCGTACAGGTTGCAATTTGTCCTGAGGATGAACGGGAAGAGGGGGAACCAATGAGAGACTAGCTCTAGGTGTTGGGACAGGCACAGGTCACTCTATTTTCCCGTCAGGAAGAAGAATTAACCACAGGCTCAGCCTGCCGCCCGGGACCAGAATAGGGCCTGAAGCAATCCTGCGCTTTTGCGGCCAGCTCCCAAGAAAGCGAGTTGAAAAATGGAGCTCAGGGGCACTGCAATTCACAAACCTGCAGACTTATAAATGATAACTCTCGTCCACAAATATATTGAGGGAAGGCAACGAAGAGGATTTGAAAGCAAGGCAGAATTGCAGGAAACAGATCTCAGGAGGGAGATTCGAATCGCTTTTAAAGAACAGGAAAAGCGGCAAAACCTCGACAATGATGCCCTTGGCCAAAAAGGGCGTACGCGTTTTTTCCTGAATATGTTCAGGAAAAAACGCATCCGCCCTTTTTGGCCAACCAAGCAACCTGGAAAGGCAAATCAGCACTATAAAGAAGTCTCGCTTCCCATCGGTCAAAAGGGCCATGCTGAATAAAGTGTCAAAATCAGAAATGCAGGACAGGCCATGGAGAAACGGGAGCCTGGCTACGCTGATGGGCGGGATGTAAATTGCCAAGAGCCACTCTGGAGAAGTGTACGGTGTGTCCTGAAACATCTAAAAAACTCAGCTTAGAGAGCATAGGGCACTTCCACTCATGGGCGTATAAATTGGGAAAACTAAAAATCAGCAAGACACAGGCACCCCAAAGTTTAGGGCTGCTCTGTTGACAAGAACCTCCACTTCGTTACACCTTAAATATCCCAGGAAAGAGAAAAATGGATAAAGAAGTTGTGGTCCTTATGTACAATGGAATATCACTCAGCCATGAAATCAACGTCATAAGGCTAGTAGCAGCATGATGAGTGGATTTAGGTACGACGATTCTAAGTGAAATAAGTCACACAGAAAAGGACACTTATCATAAGATATCACTTATCGAGGGAATGTAAAAACCGCTACCCTTGAACTGAATTACAAAACAGAACAGAGTCACACGTTTAGAAAACACACTATGGCTGCTTAACGGGAAAGGTGAGGTGGGGTGATGCATAAAACAAGGGTTTCAAATTAGCTCAGATACCGTTCCATAAACCCAATAGGTAATAGACAAGACCTACTCCTTGCTCAGTGAATTGGACTCAACACCCCCTATTCACCGCCCAAGAATATATCTGACTAGTAAGAATCTTAAAACCTATGTATTGATATCTCTCTGTAAGTGAGTCAAGTGGGTGTAAAGCGGCATAAACACAGCAGTGAAAAGCAGCTAAACCCCATTATAAAAATCAATTACTTTTAAAAACCCGTGAAACAAAGACAGTGAAACAGAGAGAAATTCTTACAAAATTCGTTCATGGGCTGTGATGCCACCTGGATTGACCATATCTAGACCCACAGTTGATTGAGACATAAGGGTGGACACTCTTGGGGCTGAGAGATTTGGTGAGGTTGGGTGAGGAAACGCAGACCCTTTAAAGTAATACTGCGTGGTGCCCATCCCATGGGTCCCAAATCTCCAGGTTCAAGGGCATCTTCCTACATCGAAAACATGCATGAGAAACCCAGAAGATGGTACACCATGTGATCGGGCAAGGTTTCCAAAACGCACCTCATTTCTCATCTCCTTGTGCTCGGGTTCGCCATTCCAGCCGCTTTACTAGAAATCTCCCTCCTTGGAGAATCAGCACCTTTAACCTCCTGTTCCGTACAGGTTGCAATTTGTCCTGAGGATGAACGGGAAGAGGGGGAACCAATGAGAGACTAGCTCTAGGTGTTGGGACAGGCACAGGTCACTCTATTTTCCCATCAGGAAGAAGAATTAACCACAGGCTCAGCCTGCCGCCCGGGACCAGAATAGGGCCTGAAGCAATCCTGCGCTTTTGCGGCCAGCTCCCAAGAAAGCGAGTTGAAAAATGGAGCTCAGGGGCACTGCAATTCACAAACCTGCAGACTTATAAATAATAACTCTCGTTCACAAATATATTGAGGGAAGGCAACGAAGAGGATTTGAAAGCAAGGCAGAATTGCAGGAAACAGATCTCAGGAGGGAGATTCGAATCGCCTTTAAAGAACAGGAAAAGCGGCAAAACCTCGACAATGATGCCCTTGGCCAAAAAGGGCGGATGCGTTTTTTCCTGAATATATTCAGGAAAAAACGCATCCGCCCTTTTTGGCCAACCAAGCAACCTGGAAAGGCAAATCAGCGCTACAAAGAAGTCTCGCTTCCCATCGGTCAAAAGGGCCATGCTGAATAAAGTGTCAAAACCAGAAATGCAGGACAGGCCATGGAGAAACGGGAGCCTGGCTACGCTGATGAGCGGGATGTAAATTGCCAACAGCCACTCTGGAGAAGTGTACGGTGTGTCCTGAAACATCTAAAAAACTCAGCTTAGAGAGCATAGGGCACTTCCACTCATGGGCGTATAAATTGGGAAAACTAAAAATCAGCAAGACACAGGCACCCCAAAGTTTAGGGCTGCTCTGTTGACAAGAACCTCCACTTCGTTACACCTTAAATATCCCAGGAAAGAGAAAAATGGATAAAGAAGTTGTGGTCCTTATGTACAATGGAATATCACTCAGCCATGAAATCAACGTCATAAGGCTAGTAGCAGCATGATGAGTGGATTTAGGTAGGACGATTCTAAGTGAAATAAGTCACACAGAAAAGGACACTTATCATAAGATATCACTTATCGAGGGAATGTAAAAACCGCTACCCTTGAACTGAATTACAAAACAGAACAGAGTCACACGTTTAGAAAACACACTATGGCTGCTTAACGGGATAGGTGAGGTGGGGTGATGCATAAAACAAGGGTTTCAAATTAGCTCAGATACCGTTCCATAAACCCAATAGGTAATAGACAAGACCTACTCCTTGCTCAGTGAATTGGACTCAACACCCCCTATTCACCGCCCAAGAATATATCTGACTAGTAAGAATCTTAAAACCTATGTATTGATATCTCTCTGTAAGTGAGTCAAGTGGGTGTAAAGCGGCATAAACACAGCCGTGAAAAGCAGCTAAACCCCATTATAAAAATCAATTACTTTTAAAAACCCGTGAAACAAAGACAGTGAAACAGAGAGAAATTCTTACAAAATTCGTTCAGGGGCTGTGATGCCACCTGGATTGACCATATCTAGACCCACAGTTGATTGAGACATAAGGGTGGACACTCTTGGGGCTGAGAGATTTGGTGAGGTTGGGTGAGGAAACGCAGACCCTTTAAAGTAATACTGCGTGGTGCCCATCCCATGGGTCCCAAATCTCCAGGTTCAAGGGCATCTTCCTACATCGAAAACATGCATGAGAAACCCAGAAGATGGTACACCATGTGATCGGGCAAGGTTTCCAAAACGCACCTCATTTCTCATCTCCTTGTGCTCGGGTTCGCCATTCCAGCCGCTTTACTAGCAATCTCCCTCCTTGGAGAATCAGCACCTTTAACCTCCTGTTCCGTACAGGTTGCAATTTGTCCTGAGGATGAACGGGAAGAGGGGGAACCAATGAGAGACTAGCTCTAGGTGTTGGGACAGGCACAGGTCACTCTATTTTCCCATCAGGAAGAAGAATTAACCACAGGCTCAGCCTGCCGCCCGGGACCAGAATAGGGCCTGAAGCAATCCTGCGCTTTTGCGGCCAGCTCCCAAGAAAGCGAGTTGAAAAATGGAGCTCAGGGGCACTGCAATTCACAAACCTGCAGACTTATAAATAATAACTCTCGTTCACAAATATATTGAGGAAAGGCAACGAAGAGGATTTGAAAGCAAGGCAGAATTGCAGGAAACAGATCTCAGGAGGGAGATTCGAATCGCCTTTAAAGAACAGGAAAAGCGGCAAAACCTCGACAATGATGCCCTTGGCCAAAAAGGGTGGATGCGTTTTTTCCTGAATATATTCAGGAAAAAATGCATCCGCCCTTTTTGGCCAACCAAGCAACCTGGAAAGGCAAATCAGCGCTACAAAGAAGTCTCGCTTCCCATCGGTCAAAAGGGCCATGCTGAATAAAGTGTCAAAACCAGAAATGCAGGACAGGCCATGGAGAAACGGGAGCCTGGCTACGCTGATGGGCGGGATGTAAATTGCCAACAGCCACTCTGGAGAAGTGTACGGTGTGTCCTGAAACATCTAAAAAACTCAGCTTAGAGAGCATAGGGCACTTCCACTCATGGGCGTATAAATTGGGAAAACTAAAAATCAGCAAGACACAGGCACCCCAAAGTTTAGGGCTGCTCTGTTGACAAGAACCTCCACTTCGTTACACCTTAAATATCCCAGGAAAGAGAAAAATGGATAAAGAAGTTGTGGTCCTTATGTACAAAGGAATATCACTCAGCCATGAAATCAACGTCATAAGGCTAGTAGCAGCATGATGAGTGGATTTAGGTACGACGGTTCTAAGTGAAATAAGTCACACAGAAAAGGACACTTATCATAAGATATCACTTATAGAGGGAATGTAAAAACCGCTACCCTTGAACTGAATTACAAAACAGAACAGAGTCACACGTTTAGAAAACACACTACGGCTGCTTAACGGGAAAGGTGAGGTGGGGTGATGCATAAAACAAGGGTTTCAAATTAGCTCAGATACCGTTCCATAAACCCAATATGTAATAGACAAGACCTACTCCTTGCTCAGTGAATTGGACTCAACACCCCCTATTCACCGCCCAAGAATATATCTGACTAGTAAGAATCTTAAAACCTATGTATTGATATCTCTCTGTAAGTGAGTCAAGTGGGTGTAAAGCGGCATAAACACAGCAGTGAAAAGCAGCTAAACCCCATTATAAAAATCAATTACTTTTAAAAACCCGTGAAACAAAGACAGTGAAAGAGAGAGAAATTCTTACAAAATTCGTTCAGGGGCTGTGATGCCACCTGGATTGACCATATCTAGACCCACAGGTGATTGAGACATAAGGGTGGACACTCTTGGGGCTGAGAGGTTTGGTGAGGTTGGGTGAGGAAACGCAGACCCTTTAAAGTAATACTGCGTGGTGCCCATCCCATGGGTCCCAAATCTCCAGGTTCAAGGGCATCTTCCTACATCGAAAACATGCATGAGAAACCCAGAAGATGGTACACCGGTGATCGGGAAAGGTTTCCAAAACGCACCTCATTTCTCATCTCCTTGTGCTCGGGTTCGCCATTCCAGCCGCTTTACTAGCAATCTCCCTCCTTGGAGAATCAGCACCTTTAACCTCCTGTTCCGTACAGGTTGCAATTTGTCCTGAGGATGAACGGGAAGAGGGGGAACCAATGAGAGACTAGCTCTAGGTGTTGGGACAGGCACAGGTCACTCTATTTTCCCATCAGGAAGAAGAATTAACCACAGGCTCAGCCTGCCGCCCGGGATCAGAATAGGGCCTGAAGCAATCCTGCGCTTTTGCGGCCAGCTCCCAAGAAAGCGAGTTGAAAAATGGAGCTCAGGGGCACTGCAATTCACAAACCTGCAGACTTATAAATGATAACTCTCGTCCACAAATATATTGAGGGAAGGCAACGAAGAGGATTGGAAAGCAAGGCAGAATTGCAGGAAACAGATCTCAGGAGGGAGATTCGAATCGCCTTTAAAGAACAGGAAAAGCGGCAAAACCTCGACAATGATGCCCTTGGCCAAAAACGGCGTATGCGTTTTTTCCTGAATATATTCAGGAAAAAACGCATCCGCCCTTTTTGGCCAACCAAGCAACCTGGAAAGGCAAATCAGCGCTACAAAGAAGTCTCACTTCCCATCGGTCAAAAGGGCCATGCTGAATAAAGTGTCAAAACCAGAAATGCAGGACAGGCCATGGAGAAACGGGAGCCTGGCTACGCTGATGGGCGGGATGTAAATTGCCAACAGCCACTCTGGAGAAGTGTACAGTGTGTCCTGAAACATCTAAAAAACTCAGCTTAGAGAGCATAGGGCACTTCCACTCATGGGCGTATAAATTGGGAAAACTAAAAATCAGCAAGACACAGGCACCCCAAAGTTTAGGGCTGCTCTGTTGACAAGAACCTCCACTTCGTTACACCTTAAATATCCCAGGAAAGAGAAAAATGGATAAAGAAGTTGTGGTCCTTATGTACAATGGAATATCACTCAGCCATGAAATCAACGTCATAAGGCTAGTAGCAGCATGATGAGTGGATTTAGGTAGGACGATTCTAAGTGAAATAAGTCACACAGAAAAAGACACTTATCATAAGATATCACTTATCGAGGGAATGTAAAAACCGCTACCCTTGAACTGAATTACAAAACAGAACAGAGTCACACGTTTAGAAAACACACTATGGCTGCTTAACGGGAAAGGTGAGGTGGGGTGATGCATAAAACAAGGGTTTCAAATTAGCTCAGATACCGTTCCATAAACCCAATAGTTAATAGACAAGACCTACTCCTTGCTCAGTGAATTGGACTCAACACCCCCTATTCACCGCCCAAGAATATATCTGACTAGTAAGAATCTTAAAACCTATGTATTGATATCTCTCTGTAAGTGAGTCAAGTGAGTGTAAAGCGGCATAAACACAGCAGTGAAAAGCAGCTAAATCCCATTATAAAAATCAATTACTTTTAAAAACCCGTGAAACAAAGACAGTGAAAGAGAGAGAAATTCTTACAAAATTCGTTTAGGGGCTGTGATGCCACCTGGATTGACCATATCTAGACCCACAGCTGATTGAGACATAAGGGTGGACACTCTTGGGGCTGAGAGGTTTGGTGAGGTTGGGTGAGGAAACTCAGACCCTTTAAAGCAATACTGCGTGGTACGCATCCCATGGGTCCCAAATCTCCAGGTTCAAGGGCATCTTCCTACATCGAAAACATGCATGAGAAACCCAGAAGATGGTACACCGTGTGATCGGGAATGGTTTCCAAAACGCACCTCATTTCTCATCTCCTTGTGCTCGGGTTCGCCATTCCAGCCGCTTTACTAGCAATCTCCCTCCTTGGAGAATCAGCACCTTTAACCTCCTGTTCCGTACAGGTTACAATTTGTCCTGAGGATGAACGGGAAGAGGGGGAACCAATGAGAGACTAGCTCTAGGTGTTGGGACAGGCACAGGTCACTCTATTTTCCCATCAGGAAGAAGAATTAACCACAGGCTCAGCCTGCCAACCGGGACCAGAATAGGGCCTGAAGCAATCCTGCGCTTTTGCGGCCAGCTCCCAAGAAAGCGAGTTGAAAAATGGAGCTCAGGGGCACTGCAATTCACAAACCTGCAGACTTATAAATGATAACTCACGTCCACAAATATATTGAGGGAAGGCAACGAAGAGGATTTGAAAGCAAGGCAGAATTGCAGGAAACAGATCTCAGGAGGGAGATTCGAATCGCCTTTAAAGAACAGGAAAAGCGGCAAAACCTCGACAATGATGCCCTTGGCCAAAAAGGGCGGATGCGTTTTTTCCTGAATATATTCAGGAAAAAACGCATCCGCCCTTTTTGGCCAACCAAGCAACCTGGAAAGGCAAATCAGCGCTACAAAGAAGTCTCGCTTCCCATCGGTCAAAAGGGCCATGCTGAATAAAGTGTCAAAACCAGAAATGCAGGACAGGCCATGGAGAAACGGGAGCCTGGCTACGCTGATGGGCGGGATGTAAATTTCCAACAGTCACTCTGGAGAAGTGTACGGTGTGTCCTGAAACATCTAAAAAACTCAGCTTAGAGAGCATAGGGCACTTCCACTCATGGGCGTATAAATTGGGAAAACTAAAAATCAGCAAGACACAGGCACCCCAAAGTTTAGGGCTGCTCTGTTGACAAGAACCTCCACTTCGTTACACCTTAAATATCCCAGGAAAGAGAAAAATGGATAAAGAAGTTGTGGTCCTTATGTACAAAGGAATATCACTCAGCCATGAAATCAACGTCATAAGGCTAGTAGCAGCATGATGAGTGGATTTAGGTACGACGATTCTAAGTGAAATAAGTCACACAGAAAAGGACACTTATCATAAGATATCACTTATAGAGGGAATGTAAAAACCGCTACCCTTGAACTGAATTACAAAACAGAACAGAGTCACACGTTTAGAAAACACACTATGGCTGCTTAACGGGAAAGGTGAGGTGGGGTGATGCATAAAACAAGGGTTTCAAATTAGCTCAGATACCGTTCCATAAACCCAATAGGTAATAGACAAGACCTACTCCTTGCTCAGTGAATTGGACTCAACACCCCCTATTCACCGCCCAAGAATATATCTGACTAGTAAGAATCTTAAAACCTATGTATTGATATCTCTCTGTAAGTGAGTCAAGTGGGTGTAAAGCGGCATAAACACAGCAGTGAAAAGCAGCTAAACCCCATTATAAAAATCAATTACTTTTAAAAACCCGTGAAACAAAGACAGTGAAACAGAGAGAAATTCTTACAAAATTCGTTCAGGGGCTGTGATGCCACCTGGATTGACCATATCTAGACCCACAGTTGATTGAGACATAAGGGTGGACACTCTTGGGGCTGAGAGATTTGATGAGGTTGGGTGAGGAAACGCAGACCCTTTAAAGTAATACTGCGTGGTGCCCATCCCATGGGTCCCAAATCTCCAGGTTCAAGGGCATCTTCCTACATCGAAAACATGCATGAGAAACCCAGAAGATGGTACACCATGTGATCGGGCAAGGTTTCCAAAACGCACCTCATTTCTCATCTCCTTGTGCTCGGGTTCGCCATTCCAGCCGCTTTACTAGCAATCTCCCTCCTTGGAGAATCAGCACCTTTAACCTCCTGTTCCGTACAGGTTGCAATTTGTCCTGAGGATGAACGGGAAGAGGGGGAACCAATGAGAGACTAGCTCTAGGTGTTGGGACAGGCACAGGTCACTCTATTTTCCCATCAGGAAGAAGAATTAACCACAGGCTCAGCCTGCCGCCCGGGACCAGAATAGGGCCTGAAGCAATCCTGCGCTTTTGCGGCCAGCTCCCAAGAAAGCGAGTTGAAAAATGGAGCTCAGGGGCACTGCAATTCACAAACCTGCAGACTTATAAATAATAACTCTCGTTCACAAATATATTGAGGGAAGGCAACGAAGAGGATTTGAAAGCAAGGCAGAATTGCAGGAAACAGATCTCAGGAGGGAGATTCGAATCGCCTTTAAAGAACAGGAAAAGCGGCAAAACCTCGACAATGATGCCCTTGGCCAAAAAGGGCGGATGCGTTTTTTCCTGAATATATTCAGGAAAAAACGCATCCGCCCTTTTTGGCCAACCAAGCAACCTGGAAAGGCAAATCAGCGCTACAAAGAAGTCTCGCTTCCCATCGGTCAAAAGGGCCATGCTGAATAAAGTGTCAAAACCAGAAATGCAGGACAGGCCATGGAGAAATGGGAGCCTGGCTACGCTGATGGGCGGGATGTAAATTGCCAACAGCCACTCTGGAGAAGTGTACGGTGTGTCCTGAAACATCTAAAAAACTCAGCTTAGAGAGCATAGGGCACTTCCACTCATGGGCGTATAAATTGGGAAAACTAAAAATCAGCAAGACACAGGCACCCCAAAGTTTAGGGCTGCTCTGTTGACAAGAACCTCCACTTCGTTACACCTTAAATATCCCAGGAAAGAGAAAAATGGATAAAGAAGTTGTGGTCCTTATGTACAATGGAATATCACTCAGCCATGAAATCAACGTCATAAGGCTAGTAGCAGCATGATGAGTGGATTTAGGTACGACGATTCTAAGTGAAATAAGTCACACAGAAAAACACACTTATCATAAGATATCACTTATAGAGGGAATGTAAAAACAGCTACCCTTGAACTGAATTACAAAACAGAACAGAGTCACACCTTTAGAAGACACACTATGGCTGCTTAACGGGATAGGTGAGGTGGGGTGATGCATAAAACAACGGTTTCAAATTAGCTCAGATACCGTTCCATAAACCCAGTATGTAATAGATAGGACCTACTCCTTGCTCAGTGAATTGGACTCAAGACCCCTTATTCACCGCCCAAGAATATATCTGAATAGTAAGAATCTTAAAACCTATGTATTGATATCTCTCTGTAAGTGAGTCAAGTGGGTGTAAAGCGGCATAAACACAGCAGTGAAAAGCAGCTAAACCCCATTATAAAAATCAATTACTTTTAAAAACCCGTGAAACAAAGACAGTGAAAGAGAGAGAAATTCTTACAAAATTCGTTCAGGGTCTGTGATGCCACCTGGATTGACCATATCTAGACCCACAGCTGATTGAGACATAAGGGTGGACACTCTTGGGGCTGAGAGGTTTGGTGAGGTTGGGTTAGGAAACGCAGACCCTTTAAAGCAATACTGTGTGGTACCCATCCCATGGGTCCCAAATCTCCAGGTTCAAGGGCATCTTCCTACATCGAAAACATGCATGAGAAACCCAGAAGATGGTACACCGTGTGATCGGGCAAGGTTTCCAAAACGCACCTCATTTCTCATCTCCTTGTGCTCGGGTTCGCCATTCCAGCCGCTTTACTAGCAATCTCCCTCCTTGGAGAATCAGCACGTTTAACCTCCTGTTCCGTACAGGTTGCAATTTGTCCTGAGGATGAACGGGAAGAGGGGGAACCAATGAGAGACTAGCTCTAGGTGTTGGGACAGGCAAAGGTCACTCTATTTTCCCATCAGGAAGAAGAATTAACCACAGGCTCAGCCTGCCGCCCGGGACCAGAATAGGGCCTGAAGCAATCCTGCGCTTTTGCGGCCAGCTCCCAAGAAAGCGAGTTGAAAAATGGACCTCAGGGGCACTGCAATTCACAAACCTGCAGACTTATAAATGATAACTCTCGTCCACAAATATATTGAGGGAAGGCAACGAAGAGGATTTGAAAGCAAGGCAGAATTGCAGGAAACAGATTTCAGGAGGGAGATTCGAATCGCCTTTAAAGAACAGGAAAAGCGGCAAAACCTCGACAATGATGCCCTTGGCCAAAAAGGGCGGATGCGTTTTTTCCTGAATATGTTCAGGAAAAAACGCATCCGCCCTTTTTGGCCAACCAAGCAACCTGGAAAGGCAAATCAGCGCTACAAAGAAGTCTCGCTTCCCATCGGTCAAAAGGGCCATGCTGAATAAAGTGTCAAAACCAGAAATGCAGGACAGGCCATGGAGAAACGGGAGCCTGGCTACGCTGATGGGCGGGATGTAAATTGCCAACAGCCACTCTGGAGAAGTGTACGGTGTGTCCTGAAACATCTAAAAAACTCAGCTTAGAGAGCATAGGGCACTTCCACTCATGGGCGTATAAATTGGGAAAACTAAAAATCAGCAAGACACAGGCACCCCAAAGTTTAGGGCTGCTCTGTTGACAAGAACCTCCACTTCGTTACACCTTAAATATCCCAGGAAAGAGAAAAATGGATAAAGAAGTTATGGTCCTTATGTACAATGGAATATCACTCAGCCATGAAATCAACGTCATAAGGCTAGTAGCAGCATGATGAGTGGATTTAGGTACGACGATTCTAAGTGAAATAAGTCACACAGAAAAACACACTTATCATAAGATATCACTTATAGAGGGAATGTAAAAACAGCTACCCTTGAACTGAATTACAAAACAGAACAGAGTCACACGTTTAGAAGACACACTATGGCTGCTTAACGGGATAGGTGAGGTGGGGTGATGCATAAAACAACGGTTTCAAATTAGCTCAGATACCGTTCCATAAACCCAGTATGTAATAGACAAGACCTACTCCTTGCTCAGTGAATTGGACTCAAGACCCCTTATTCACCGCCCAAGAATATATCTGAATAGTAAGAATCTTAAAACCTATGTATTGATATCTCTCTGTAAGTGAGTCAAGTGGGTGTAAAGCGGCAGAAACACAGCAGTGAAAAGCAGCTAAACCCCATTATAAAAATCAATTACTTTTAAAAACCCGTGAAACAAAGACAGTGAAAGAGAGAGAAATTCTTACAAAATTCGTTCAGGGTCTGTGATGCCACCTGGATTGACCATATCTAGACCCACAGCTGATTGAGACATAAGGGTGGACACTCTTGGGGCTGAGAGGTTTGGTGAGGTTGGGTGAGGAAACGCAGACCCTGTAAAGCAATACTGTGTGGTACCCATCCCATGGGTCCCAAATCTCCAGGTTCAAGGGCATCTTCCTACATCGAAAACATGCATGAGAAACCCAGAAGATGGTACACCGTGTGATTGGGAAAGGTTTCCAAAACGCACCTCATTTCTCCTCTCCTTGTGTTCGGGTTCGCCATTCCAGCCGCTTTACTAGCAATCTCCCTCCTTGGAGAATCAGCACCTTTAACCTCCTGTTCCGTACAGGTTGCAATTTGTCCTGAGGATGAACGGGAAGAGGGGGAACCAATGAGAGACTAGCTCTAGGTGTTGGGACAGGCACAGGTCACTCTATTTTCCCATCAAGAAGAAGAATTAACCACAGGCTCAGCCTGCCGCCCGGGACCAGAATAGGGCCTGAAGCAATCCTGCGCTTTTGCGGCCAGCTCCCAAGAAAGCGAGTTGAAAAATGGAGCTCAGGGGCACTGCAATTCACAAACCTGCAGACTTATAAATGATAACTCTCGTCCACAAATATATTGAGGGAAGGCAACGAAGAGGATTTGAAAGCAAGGCAGAATTGCAGGAAACAGATTTCAGGAGGGAGATTCGAATCGCCTTTAAAGAACAGGAAAAGCGGCAAAACCTCGACAATGATGCCCTTGGCCAAAAAGGGCGGATGCGTTTTTTCCTGAATATGTTCAGGAAAACACGCATCCGCCCTTTTTGGCCAACCAAGCAACCTGGAAAGGCAAATCAGCGCTACAAAGAAGTCTCGCTTCCCATCGGTCAAAAGGGCCATGCTGAATAAAGTGTCAAAACCAGAAATGCAGGACAGGCCATGGAGAAACGGGAGCCTGGCTACGCTGATGGGCGGGATGTAAATTGCCAACAGCCACTCTGGAGAAGTGTACGGTGTGTCCTGAAACATCTAAAAAAACTCAGCTTAGAGAGCATAGTGCACTTCCACTCATGGGCGTATAAATTGGGAAAACTAAAAATCAGCAAGACACAGGCACCCCAAAGTTTAGGGCTGCTCTGTTGACAAGAACCTCCACTTCGTTACACCTTAAATATCCCAGGAAAGAGAAAAATGGATAAAGAAGTTGTGGTCCTTATGTACAATGGAATATCACTCAGCCATGAAATCAACGTCATAAGGCTAGTAGCAGCATGATGAGTGGATTTAGGTACGACGATTCTAAGTGAAATAAGTCACACAGAAAAACACACTTATCATAAGATATCACTAATAGAGGGAATGTAAAAACAGCCACCCTTGAACTGAATTACAAAACAGAACAGAGTCACACGTTTAGAAAACACACTATGGCTGCTTAACGGGATAGGTGAGGTGGGGTGATGCATAAAACAACGGTTTCAAATTAGCTCAGATACCGTTCCATAAACCCAGTATGTAATAGACAAGACCTACTCCTTGCTCAGTGAATTGGACTCAAGACCCCTTATTCACCGCCCAAGAATATATCTGAATAGTAAGAATCTTAAAACCTATGTATTGATATCTCTCTGTAAGTGAGTCAAGTGGGTGTAAAGCGGCATAAACACAGCAGTGAAAAGCAGCTAAACCCCATTATAAAAATCAATTACTTTTAAAAACCCGTGAAACAAAGACAGTGAAAGAGAGAGAAATTCTTACAAAATTCGTTCAGGGTCTGTGATGCCACCTGGATTGACCATATCTAGACCCACAGCTGATTGAGACATAAGGGTGGACACTCTTGGGGCTGAGAGGATTGGTGAGGTTGGGTGAGGAAACGCAGACCCTTTAAAGCAATACTGTGTGGTACCCATCCCATGGGTCCCAAATCTCCAGGTTCAAGGGCATCTTCCTACATCGAAAACATGCATGAGAAACCCAGAAGATGGTACACCGTGTGATTGGGAAAGGTTTCCAAAACGCACCTCATTTTTCCTCTCCTTGTGTTCGGGTTCGCCATTCCAGCCGCTTTACTAGCAATCTCCCTCCTTGGAGAATCAGCACCTTTAACCTCCTGTTCCGTACAGGTTGCAATTTGTCCTGAGGATGAACGGGAAGAGGGGGAACCAATGAGAGACTAGCTCTAGGTGTTGGGACAGGCACAGGTCACTCTATTTTCCCATCAGGAAGAATAATTAACCACAGGCTCAGCCTGCCGCCCAGGACTAGAATAGGGCCTGAAGCAATCCTGCGCTTTTGCGGCCAGCTCCCAAGAAAGCGAGTTGAAAAATGGAGCTCAGGGGCACTGCAATTCACAAACCTGCAGACTTATAAATGATAACTCTCGTCCACAAATATATTGAGGGAAGGCAACGAAGAGGATTTGAAAGCAAGGCAGAATTGCAGGAAACAGATTTCAGGAGGGAGATTCGAATCGCCTTTAAAGAACAGGAAAAGCGGCAAAACCTCGACAATGATGCCCTTGGCCAAAAAGGGCGGATGCGTTTTTTCCTGAATATGTTCAGGAAAAAACGCATCCGCCCTTTTTGGCCAACCAAGCAACCTGGAAAGGCAAATCAGCGCTACAAAGAAGTCTCGCTTCCCATCGGTCAAAAGGGCCATGCTGAATAAAGTGTCAAAACCAGAAATGCAGGACAGGCCATGGAGAAACGGGAGCCTGGCTACGCTGATGGGCGGGATGTAAATTGCCAACAGCCACTCTGGAGAAGTGTACGGTGTGTCCTGAAACATCTAAAAAAACTCAGCTTAGAGAGCATAGTGCACTTCCACTCATGGGCGTATAAATTGGGAAAACTAAAAATCAGCAAGACACAGGCACCCCAAAGTTTAGGGCTGCTCTGTTGACAAGAACCTCCACTTCGTTACACCTTAAATATCCCAGGAAAGAGAAAAATGGATAAAGAAGTTGTGGTCCTTATGTACAATGGAATATCACTCAGCCATGAAATCAACGTCATAAGGCTAGTAGCAGCATGATGAGTGGATTTAGGTACGACGATTCTAAGTGAAATAAGTCACACAGAAAAGGACACTTATCATAAGATATCACTTATAGAGGGAATGTAAAAACAGCTACCCTTGAACTGAATTACAAAACAGAACAGAGTCACACGTTTAGAAGACACACTATGGCTGCTTAACGGGATAGGTGAGGTGGGGTGATGCATAAAACAACGGTTTCAAATTAGCTCAGATACCGTTCCATAAACCCAGTATGTAATAGACAAGACCTACTCCTTGCTCAGTGAATTGGACTCAAGACCCCTTATTCACCGCCCAAGAATATATCTGAATAGTAAGAATCTTAAAACCTATGTATTGATATCTCTCTGTAAGTGAGTCAAGTGGGTGTAAAGCGGCATAAACACAGCAGTGAAAAGCAGCTAAACCCCATTATAAAAATCAATTACTTTTAAAAACCCGTGAAACAAAGACAGTGAAAGAGAGAGAAATTCTTACAAAATTCGTTCAGGGTCTGTGATGCCACCTGGATTGACCATATCTAGACCCACAGCTGATTGAGACATAAGGGTGGACACTCTTGGGGCTGAGAGGTTTGGTGAGGTTGGGTGAGGAAACGCAGACCCTTTAAAGCAATACTGCGTGGTACCCATCCCATGGGTCACAAATCTCCAGGTTCAAGGGCATCTTCCTACATCGAAAACATGCATGAGAAACCCAGAAGATGGTACACCGTGTGATCGGGAAAGGTTTCCAAAACGCACCTCATTTCTCATCTCCTTGTGCTCGGGTTCGCCATTCCAGCCGCTTTACTAGCAATCTCCCTCCTTGGAGAATCAGCACCTTTAACCTCCTGTTCCGTACAGGTTGCAATTTGTCCTGAGGATGAACGGGAAGAGGGGGAACCAATGAGAGACTAGCTCTAGGTGTTGGGACAGGCACAGGTCACTCTATTTTCCCATCAGGAAGAAGAATTAACCACAGGCTCAGCCTGCCGCCCGGGACCAGAATAGGGCCTGAAGCAATCCTGCGCTTTTGCGGCCAGCTCCCAAGAAAGCGAGTTGAAAAATGGAGCTCAGGGGCACTGCAATTCACAAACCTGCAGACTTATAAATGATAACTCTCGTCCACAAATATATTGAGGGAAGGCAACGAAGAGGATTTGAAAGCAAGGCAGAATTGCAGGAAACAGATCTCAGGAGGGAGATTCGAATCGCCTTTAAAGAACAGGAAAAGCGGCAAAACCTCGACAATGATGCCCTTGGCCAAAAAGGGCGGATGCGTTTTTTCCTGAATATATTCAGGAAAAAACGCATCCGCCCTTTTTGGCCAACCAAGCAACCTGGAAAGGCAAATCAGCGCTACAAAGAAGTCTCGCTTCCCATCGGTCAAAAGGGCCATGCTGAATAAAGTGTCAAAACCAGAAATGCAGGACAGGCCATGGAGAAACGGGAGCCTGGCTACGCTGATGGGCGGGATGTAAATTGCCAACAGCCACTCTGGAGAAGTGTACGGTGTGTCCTGAAACATCTAAAAATCTCAGCTTAGAGAGCATAGGGCACTTCCACTCATGGGCGTATAAATTGGGAAAACTAAAAATCAGCAAGACACAGGCACCCCAAAGTTTAGGGCTGCTCTGTTGACAAGAACCTCCACTTCGTTACACCTTAAATATCCCAGGAAAGAGAAAAATGGATAAAGAAGTTGTGGTCCTTATGTACAATGGAATATCACTCAGCCGTGAAATCAACGTCATAAGGCTAGTAGCAGCATGATGAGTGGATTTAGGTACGACGATTCTAAGTGAAATAAGTCACACAGAAAAGGACACTTATCATAAGATATCACTTATAGAGGGAATGTAAAAACAGCTACCCTTGAACTGAATTACAAAACAGAACAGAGTCACACGTTTAGAAGACACACTATGGCTGCTTAACGGGATAGGTGAGGTGGGGTGATGCATAAAACAACGGTTTCAAATTAGCTCAGATACCGTTCCATAAACCCAGTATGTAATAGACAAGACCTACTCCTTGCTCAGTGAATTGGACTCAAGACCCCTTATTCACCGCCCAAGAATATATCTGAATAGTAAGAATCTTAAAACCTATGTATTGATATCTCTCTGTAAGTGAGTCAAGTGGGTGTAAAGCAGCATAAACACAGCAGTGAAAAGCAGCTAAACCCCATTATAAAAATCAATTACTTTTAAAAACCCGTGAAACAAAGACAGTGAAAGAGAGAGAAATTCTTACAAAATTCGTTCAGGGTCTGTGATGCCACCTGGATTGACCATATCTAGACCCACAGTTGATTGAGACATAAGGGTGGACACTCTTGGGGCTGAGAGGTTTGGTGAGGTTGGGTGAGGAAACGCAGACCCTTTAAAGCAATACTGCGTGGTACCCATCCCATGGGTCCCAAATCTCCAGGTTCAAGGGCATCTTCCTACATCGAAAACATGCATGAGAAACCCAGAAGATGGTACACCGTGTGATCGGGAAAGGTTTCCAAAACGCACCTCATTTCTCATCTCCTTGTGCTCGGGTTCGCCATTCCAGCCGCTTTACTAGCAATCTCCCTCCTTGGAGAATCAGCACCTTTAACCTCCTGTTCCGTACAGGTTGCAATTTGTCCTGAGGATGAACGGGAAGAGGGGGAACCAATGAGAGACTAGCTCTAGGTGTTGGGACAGGCACAGGTCACTCTATTTTCCCATCAGGAAGAAGAATTAACCACAGGCTCAGCCTGCCGCCCGGGACCAGAATAGGGCCTGAAGCAATCCTGCGCTTTTGCGGCCAGCTCCCAAGAAAGCGAGTTGAAAAATGGAGCTCAGGGGCACTGCAATTCACAAACCTGCAGACTTATAAATGATAACTCTCGTCCACAAATATATTGAGGGAAGGCAACAAAGAGGATTTGAAAGCAAGGCAGAATTGCAGGAAACAGATCTCAGGAGGGAGATTCGAATCGCCTTTAAAGAACAGGAAAAGCGGCAAAACCTCGACAATGATGCCCTTGGCCAAAAAGGGCGGATGCGTTTTTTCCTGAATATATTCAGGAAAAAACGCATCCGCCCTTTTTGGCCAACCAAGCAACCTGGAAAGGCAAATCAGCGCTACAAAGAAGTCTCGCTTCCCATCGGTCAAAAGGGCCATGCTGAATAAAGTGTCAAAACCAGAAATGCA
Organism: Balaenoptera physalus; assembly: GCF_965194825.1. Lineage (NCBI taxonomy): Eukaryota > Metazoa > Chordata > Mammalia > Artiodactyla > Balaenopteridae > Balaenoptera > Balaenoptera physalus. The sequence continues at coordinate 39,809,352 of NC_138890.1, forward strand.
GGACAGGCCATGGAGAAACGGGAGCCTGGCTACGCTGATGGGCGGGATGTAAATTGCCAACAGCCACTCTGGAGAAGTGTACGGTGTGTCCTGAAACATCTAAAAATCTCAGCTTAGAGAGCATAGGGCACTTCCACTCATGGGCGTATAAATTGGGAAAACTAAAAATCAGCAAGACACAGGCACCCCAAAGTTTAGGGCTGCTCTGTTGACAAGAACCTCCACTTCGTTACACCTTAAATATCCCAGGAAAGAGAAAAATGGATAAAGAAGTTGTGGTCCTTATGTACAATGGAATATCACTCAGCCGTGAAATCAACGTCATAAGGCTAGTAGCAGCATGATGAGTGGATTTAGGTACGACGATTCTAAGTGAAATAAGTCACACAGAAAAACACACTTATCATAAGATATCACTTATAGAGGGAATGTAAAAACAGCTACCCTTGAACTGAATTACAAAACAGAACAGAGTCACACGTTTAGAAGACACACTATGGCTGCTTAACGGGATAGGTGACGTGGGGTGATGCATAAAACAACGGTTGCAAATTGGCTCAGATACCGTTCCATAAACCCAGTATGTAATAGACAAGACCTACTCCTTTCTCAGTGAATTGGACTCAACACCCCTTATTCACCGCCCAAGAATATATCTGAATAGTAAGAATCTTAAAACCTATGTATTGATATCTCTCTGTAAGTGAGTCAAGTGGGTGTAAAGCGGCATAAACACAGCAGTGAAAAGCAGCTAAACCCCATTATAAAAATCAATTACTTTTAAAAACCCGTGAAACAAAGACAGTGAAAGAGAGAGAAATTCTTACAAAATTCGTTCAGGGGCTGTGATGCCACCTGGATTGACCATATCTAGACCCACAGCTGATTGAGACATAAGGGTGGACACTCTTGGGGCTGAGAGGTTTGGTGAGGTTGGGTGAGGAAACGCAGACCCTTTAAAACAATACTGTGTGGTACCCATCCCATGGGTCCCAAATCTCCAGGTTCAAGGGCATCTTCCTACATCGAAAACATGCATGAGAAACCCAGAAGATGGTACACCGTGTGATTGGGAAAGGTTTCCAAAACGCACCTCATTTCTCATCTCCTTGTGCTCGGGTTCGCCATTCCAGCCGCTTTACTAGCAATCTCCCTCCTTGGAGAATCAGCACCTTTAACCTCCTGTTCCGTACAGGTTGCAATTTGTCCTGAGGATGAACGGGAAGAGGGGGAACCAATGAGAGACTAGCTCTAGGTGTTGGGACAGGCACAGGTCACTCTATTTTCCCATCAGGAAGAAGAATTAACCACAGGCTCAGCCTGCCGCCCGGGACCAGAATAGGGCCTGAAGCAATCCTGCGCTTTTGCGGCCAGCTCCCAAGAAAGCGAGTTGAAAAATGGAGCTCAGGGGCACTGCAATTCACAAACCTGCAGACTTATAAATGATAACTCTCGTCCACAAATATATTGAGGGAAGGCAACGAAGAGGATTTGAAAGCAAGGCAGAATTGCAGGAAACAGATTTCAGGAGGGAGGTTCGAATCGCCTTTAAAGAACAGGAAAAGCGGCAAAACCTCGACAATGATGCCCTTGGCCAAAAAGGGCGGATGCGTTTTTTCCTGAATATGTTCAGGAAAAAACGCATCCGCCCTTTTTGGCCAACCAAGCAACCTGGAAAGGCAAATCAGCGCTACAAAGAAGTCTCGCTTCCCATCGGTCAAAAGGGCCATGCTGAATAAAGTGTCAAAACCAGAAATGCAGGACAGGCCATGGAGAAACGGGAGCCTGGCTACGCTGATGGGCGGGATGTAAATTGCCAACAGCCACTCTGGAGAAGTGTACGGTGTGTCCTGAAACATCTAAAAAAACTCAGCTTAGAGAGCATAGTGCACTTCCACTCATGGGCGTATAAATTGGGAAAACTAAAAATCAGCAAGACACAGGCACCCCAAAGTTTAGGGCTGCTCTGTTGACAAGAACCTCCACTTCGTTACACCTTAAATATCCCAGGAAAGAGAAAAATGGATAAAGAAGTTGTGGTCCTTATGTACAATGGAATATCACTCAGCCATGAAATCAACGTCATAAGGCTAGTAGCAGCATGATGAGTGGATTTAGGTACGACGATTCTAAGTGAAATAAGTCACACAGAAAAACACACTTATCATAAGATATCACTAATAGAGGGAATGTAAAAACAGCTACCCTTGAACTGAATTACAAAACAGAACAGAGTCACACGTTTAGAAGACACACTATGGCTGCTTAACGGGATAGGTGAGGTGGGGTGATGCATAAAACAACGGTTTCAAATTAGCTCAGATACCGTTCCATAAACCCAGTATGTAATAGACAAGACCTACTCCTTGCTCAGTGAATTGGACTCAAGACCCCTTATTCACCGCCCAAGAATATATCTGAATAGTAAGAATCTTAAAACCTATGTATTGATATCTCTCTGTAAGTGAGTCAAGTGGGTGTAAAGCGGCATAAACACAGCAGTGAAAAGCAGCTAAACCCCATTATAAAAATCAATTACTTTTAAAAACCCGTGAAACAAAGACAGTGAAAGAGAGAGAAATTCTTACAAAATTCGTTCAGGGTCTGTGATGCCACCTGGATTGACCATATCTAGACCCACAGCTGATTGAGACATAAGGGTGGACACTCTTGGGGCTGAGAGGATTGGTGAGGTTGGGTGACGAAACGCAGACCCTTTAAAGCAATACTGTGTGGTACCCATCCCATGGGTCCCAAATCTCCAGGTTCAAGGGCATCTTCCTACATCGAAAACATGCATGAGAAACCCAGAAGATGGTACACCGTGTGATTGGGAAAGGTTTCCAAAACGCACCTCATTTTTCCTCTCCTTGTGTTCGGGTTCGCCATTCCAGCCGCTTTACTAGCAATCTCCCTCCTTGGAGAATCAGCACCTTTAACCTCCTGTTCCGTACAGGTTGCAATTTGTCCTGAGGATGAACGGGAAGAGGGGGAACCAATAAGAGACTAGCTCTAGGTGTTGGGACAGGCACAGGTCACTCTATTTTCCCATCAGGAAGAATAATTAACCACAGGCTCAGCCTGCCGCCCAGGACCAGAATAGGGCCTGAAGCAATCCTGCGCTTTTGCGGCCAGCTCCCAAGAAAGCGAGTTGAAAAATGGAGCTCAGGGGCACTGCAATTCACAAACCTGCAGACTTATAAATGATAACTCTCGTCCACAAATATATTGAGGGAAGGCAACGAAGAGGATTTGAAAGCAAGGCAGAATTGCAGGAAACAGATTTCAGGAGGGAGATTCGAATCGCCTTTAAAGAACAGGAAAAGCGGCAAAACCTCGACAATGATGCCCTTGGCCAAAAAGGGCGGATGCGTTTTTTCCTGAATATGTTCAGGAAAAAACGCATCCGCCCTTTTTGGCCAACCAAGCAACCTGGAAAGGCAAATCAGCGCTACAAAGAAGTCTCGCTTCCCATCGGTCAAAAGAGCCATGCTGAATAAAGTGTCAAAACCAGAAATGCAGGACAGGCCATGGAGAAACGGGAGCCTGGCTACGCTGATGGGCGGGATGTAAATTGCCAACAGCCACTCTGGAGAAGTGTACGGTGTGTCCTGAAACATCTAAAAAAACTCAGCTTAGAGAGCATAGTGCACTTCCACTCATGGGCGTATAAATTGGGAAAACTAAAAATCAGCAAGACACAGGCACCCCAAAGTTTAGGGCTGCTCTGTTGACAAGAACCTCCACTTCGTTACACCTTAAATATCCCAGGAAAGAGAAAAATGGATAAAGAAGTTGTGGTCCTTATGTACAATGGAATATCACTCAGCCATGAAATCAACGTCATAAGGCTAGTAGCAGCATGATGAGTGGATTTAGGTACGACGATTCTAAGTGAAATAAGTCACACAGAAAAACACACTTATCATAAGATATCACTTATAGAGGGAATGTAAAAACAGCTACCCTTGAACTGAATTACAAAACAGAACAGAGTCACACGTTTAGAAGACACACTATGGCTGCTTAACGGGATAGGTGACGTGGGGTGATGCATAAAACAACGGTTTCAAATTGGCTCAGATACCGTTCCATAAACCCAGTATGTAATAGACAAGACCTACTCCTTGCTCAGTGAATTGGACTCAACACCCCTTATTCACCGCCCAAGAATATATCTGAATAGTAAGAATCTTAAAACCTATGTATTGATATCTCTCTGTAAGTGAGTCAAGTGGGTGCAAAGCGGCATAAACACAGCAGTGAAAAGCAGCTAAACCCCATTATAAAAATCAATTACTTTTAAAAACCCGTGAAACAAAGACAGTGAAAGAGAGAGAAATTCTTACAAAATTCGTTCAGGGTCTGTGATGCCACCTGGATTGACCATATCTAGACCCACAGCTGATTGAGACATAAGGGTGGACACTCTTGGGGCTGAGAGGTTTGGTGAGGTTGGGTGAGGAAACGCAGACCCTTTAAAGCAATACTGTGTGGTACCCATCCCATGGGTCCCAAATCTCCAGGTTCAAGGGCATCTTCCTACATCGAAAACATGCATGAGAAACCCAGAAGATGGTACACCGTGTGATTGGGAAAGGTTTCCAAAACGCACCTCATTTCTCATCTCCTTGTGCTCGGGTTCGCCATTCCAGCCGCTTTACTAGCAATCTCCCTCCTTGGAGAATCAGCACCTTTAACCTCCTGTTCCGTACAGGTTGCAATTTGTCCTGAGGATGAACGGGAAGAGGGGGAACCAATGAGAGACTAGCTCTAGGTGTTGGGACAGGCACAGGTCACTCTATTTTCCCATCAGGAAGAAGAATTAACCACAGGCTCAGCCTGCCGCCCGGGACCAGAATAGGGCCTGAAGCAATCCTGCGCTTTTGCGGCCAGCTCCCAAGAAAGCGAGTTGAAAAATGGAGCTCAGGGGCACTGCAATTCACAAACCTGCAGACTTATAAATGATAACTCTCGTCCACAAATATATTGAGGGAAGGCAACGAAGAGGATTTGAAAGCAAGGCAGAATTGCAGGAAACAGATTTCAGGAGGGAGATTCGAATCGCCTTTAAAGAACAGGAAAAGCGGCAAAACCTCGACAATGATGCCCTTGGCCAAAAAGGGCGGATGCGTTTTTTCCTGAATATGTTCAGGAAAAAACGCATCCGCCCTTTTTGGCCAACCAAGCAACCTGGAAAGGCAAATCAGCGCTACAAAGAAGTCTCGCTTCCCATCGGTCAAAAGGGCCATGCTGAATAAAGTGTCAAAACCAGAAATGCAGGACAGGCCATGGAGAAACGGGAGCCTGGCTACGCTGATGGGCGGGATGTAAATTGCCAACAGCCACTCTGGAGAAGTGTACGGTGTGTCCTGAAACATCTAAAAAACTCAGCTTAGAGAGCATAGGGCACTTCCACTCATGGGCGTATAAATTGGGAAAACTAAAAATCAGCAAGACACAGGCACCCCAAAGTTTAGGGCTGCTCTGTTGACAAGAACCTCCACTTCGTTACACCTTAAATATCCCAGGAAAGAGAAAAATGGATAAAGAAGTTGTGGTCCTTATGTACAATGGAATATCACTCAGCCATGAAATCAACGTCATAAGGCTAGTAGCAGCATGATGAGTGGATTTAGGTACGACGATTCTAAGTGAAATAAGTCACACAGAAAAACACACTTATCATAAGATATCACTTATAGAGGGAATGTAAAAACAGCTACCCTTGAACTGAATTACAAAACAGAACAGAGTCACACGTTTAGAAGACACACTATGGCTGCTTAACGGGATAGGTGAGGTGGGGTGATGCATAAAACAACGGTTTCAAATTAGCTCAGATACCGTTCCATAAACCCAGTATGTAATAGACAAGACCTACTCCTTGCTCAGTGAATTGGACTCAAGACCCCTTATTCACCGCCCAAGAATATATCTGAATAGTAAGAATCTTAAAACCTATGTATTGATATCTCTCTGTAAGTGAGTCAAGTGGGTGTAAAGCGGCAGAAACACAGCAGTGAAAAGCAGCTAAACCCCATTATAAAAATCAATTACTTTTAAAAACCCGTGAAACAAAGACAGTGAAAGAGAGAGAAATTCTTACAAAATTCGTTCAGGGTCTGTGATGCCACCTGGATTGACCATATCTAGACCCACAGCTGATTGAGACATAAGGGTGGACACTCTTGGGGCTGAGAGGTTTGGTGAGGTTGGGTGAGGAAACGCAGACCCTTTAAAGCAATACTGTGTGGTACCCATCCCATGGGTCCCAAATCTCCAGGTTCAAGGGCATCTTCCTACATCGAAAACATGCATGAGAAACCCAGAAGATGGTACACCGTGTGATTGGGAAAGGTTTCCAAAACGCACCTCATTTCTCCTCTCCTTGTGTTCGGGTTCGCCATTCCAGCCGCTTTACTAGCAATCTCCCTCCTTGGAGAATCAGCACCTTTAACCTCCTGTTCCGTACAGGTTGCAATTTGTCCTGAGGATGAACGGGAAGAGGGGGAACCAATGAGAGACTAGCTCTAGGTGTTGGGACAGGCACAGGTCACTGTATTTTCCCATCAAGAAGAAGAATTAACCACAGGCTCAGCCTGCCGCCCGGGACCAGAATAGGGCCTGAAGCAATCCTGCGCTTTTGCGGCCAGCTCCCAAGAAAGCGAGTTGAAAAATGGAGCTCAGGGGCACTGCAATTCACAAACCTGCAGACTTATAAATGATAACTCTCGTCCACAAATATATTGAGGGAAGGCAACGAAGAGGATTTGAAAGCAAGGCAGAATTGCAGGAAACAGATTTCAGGAGGGAGATTCGAATCGCCTTTAAAGAACAGGAAAAGCGGCAAAACCTCGACAATGATGCCCTTGGCCAAAAAGGGCGGATGCGTTTTTTCCTGAATATGTTCAGGAAAAAACGCATCCGCCCTTTTTGGCCAACCAAGCAACCTGGAAAGGCAAATCAGCGCTACAAAGAAGTCTCGCTTCCCATCGGTCAAAAGGGCCATGCTGAATAAAGTGTCAAAACCAGAAATGCAGGACAGGCCATGGAGAAACGGGAGCCTGGCTACGCTGATGGGCGGGATGTAAATTGCCAACAGCCACTCTGGAGAAGTGTACGGTGTGTCCTGAAACATCTAAAAAAACTCAGCTTAGAGAGCATAGTGCACTTCCACTCATGGGCGTATAAATTGGGAAAACTAAAAATCAGCAAGACACAGGCACCCCAAAGTTTAGGGCTGCTCTGTTGACAAGAACCTCCACTTCGTTACACCTTAAATATCCCAGGAAAGAGAAAAATGGATAAAGAAGTTGTGGTCCTTATGTACAATGGAATATCACTCAGCCATGAAATCAACGTCATAAGGCTAGTAGCAGCATGATGAGTGGATTTAGGTACGACGATTCTAAGTGAAATAAGTCACACAGAAAAACACACTTATCATAAGATATCACTAATAGAGGGAATGTAAAAACAGCTACCCTTGAACTGAATTACAAAACAGAACAGAGTCACACGTTTAGAAGACACACTATGGCTGCTTAACGGGATAGGTGAGGTGGGGTGATGCATAAAACAACGGTTTCAAATTAGCTCAGATACCGTTCCATAAACCCAGTATGTAATAGACAAGACCTACTCCTTGCTCAGTGAATTGGACTCAAGACCCCTTATTCACCGCCCAAGAATATATCTGAATAGTAAGAATCTTAAAACCTATGTATTGATATCTCTCTGTAAGTGAGTCAAGTGGGTGTAAAGCGGCATAAACACAGCAGTGAAAAGCAGCTAAACCCCATTATAAAAATCAATTACTTTTAAAAACCCGTGAAACAAAGACAGTGAAAGAGAGAGAAATTCTTACAAAATTCGTTCAGGGTCTGTGATGCCACCTGGATTGACCATATCTAGACCCACAGCTGATTGAGACATAAGGGTGGACACTCTTGGGGCTGAGAGGATTGGTGAGGTTGGGTGACGAAACGCAGACCCTTTAAAGCAATACTGTGTGGTACCCATCCCATGGGTCCCAAATCTCCAGGTTCAAGGGCATCTTCCTACATCGAAAACATGCATGAGAAACCCAGAAGATGGTACACCGTGTGATTGGGAAAGGTTTCCAAAACGCACCTCATTTTTCCTCTCCTTGTGTTCGGGTTCGCCATTCCAGCCGCTTTACTAGCAATCTCCCTCCTTGGAGAATCAGCACCTTTAACCTCCTGTTCCGTACAGGTTGCAATTTGTCCTGAGGATGAACGGGAAGAGGGGGAACCAATAAGAGACTAGCTCTAGGTGTTGGGACATGCACAGGTCACTCTATTTTCCCATCAGGAAGAAGAATTAACCACAGGCTCAGCCTGCCGCCCAGGACCAGAATAGGGCCTGAAGCAATCCTGCGCTTTTGCGGCCAGCTCCCAAGAAAGCGAGTTGAAAAATGGAGCTCAGGGGCACTGCAATTCACAAACCTGCAGACTTATAAATGATAACTCTCGTCCACAAATATATTGAGGGAAGGCAACGAAGAGGATTTGAAAGCAAGGCAGAATTGCAGGAAACAGATTTCAGGAGGGAGATTCGAATCGCCTTTAAAGAACAGGAAAAGCGGCAAAACCTCGACAATGATGCCCTTGGCCAAAAAGGGCGGATGCGTTTTTTCCTGAATATGTTCAGGAAAAAACGCATCCGCCCTTTTTGGCCAACCAAGCAACCTGGAAAGGCAAATCAGCGCTACAAAGAAGTCTCGCTTCCCATCGGTCAAAAGGGCCATGCTGAATAAAGTGTCAAAACCAGAAATGCAGGACAGGCCATGGAGAAACGGGAGCCTGGCTACGCTGATGGGCGGGATGTAAATTGCCAACAGCCACTCTGGAGAAGTGTACGGTGTGTCCTGAAACATCTAAAAAAACTCAGCTTAGAGAGCATAGTGCACTTCCACTCATGGGCGTATAAATTGGGAAAACTAAAAATCAGCAAGACACAGGCACCCCAAAGTTTAGGGCTGCTCTGTTGACAAGAACCTCCACTTCGTTACACCTTAAATATCCCAGGAAACAGAAAAATGGATAAAGAAGTTGTGGTCCTTATGTACAATGGAATATCACTCAGCCATGAAATCAACGTCATAAGGCTAGTAGCAGCATGATGAGTGGATTTAGGTACGACGATTCTAAGTGAAATAAGTCACACAGAAAAGGACACTTATCATAAGATATCACTTATAGAGGGAATGTAAAAACAGCTACCCTTGAACTGAATTACAAAACAGAACAGAGTCACACGTTTAGAAGACACACTATGGCTGCTTAACGGGATAGGTGAGGTGGGGTGATGCATAAAACAACGGTTTCAAATTAGCTCAGATACCGTTCCATAAACCCAGTATGTAATAGACAAGACCTATTCCTTGCTCAGTGAATTGGACTCAAGACCCCTTATTCACCGCCCAAGAATATATCTGAATAGTAAGAATCTTAAAACCTATGTATTGATATCTCTCTGTAAGTGAGTCAAGTGGGTGTAAAGCGGCATAAACACAGCAGTGAAAAGCAGCTAAACCCCATTATAAAAATCAATTACTTTTAAAAACCCGTGAAACAAAGACAGTGAAAGAGAGAGAAATTCTTACAAAATTCGTTCAGGGTCTGTGATGCCACCTGGATTGACCATATCTAGACCCACAGCTGATTGAGACATAAGGGTGGACACTCTTGGGGCTGAGAGGTTTGGTGAGGTTGGGTGAGGAAACGCAGACCCTTTAAAGCAATACTGCGTGGTACCCATCCCATGGGTCCCAAATCTCCAGGTTCAAGGGCATCTTCCTACATCGAAAACATGCATGAGAAACCCAGAAGATGGTACACCGTGTGATCGGGAAAGGTTTCCAAAACGCACCTCATTTCTCATCTCCTTGTGCTCGGGTTTGCCATTCCAGCCGCTTTACTAGCAATCTCCCTCCTTGGAGAATCAGCACCTTTAACCTCCTGTTCCGTACAGGTTGCAATTTGTCCTGAGGATGAACGGGAAGAGGGGGAACCAATGAGAGACTAGCTCTAGGTGTTGGGACAGGCACAGGTCACTCTATTTTCCCATCAGGAAGAAGAATTAACCACAGGCTCAGCCTGCCGCCCGGGACCAGAATAGGGCCTGAAGCAATCCTGCGCTTTTGCGGCCAGCTCCCAAGAAAGCGAGTTGAAAAATGGAGCTCAGGGGCACTGCAATTCACAAACCTGCAGACTTATAAATGATAACTCTCGTCCACAAATATATTGAGGGAAGGCAACGAAGAGGATTTGAAAGCAAGGCAGAATTGCAGGAAACAGATCTCAGGAGGGAGATTCGAATCGCCTTTAAAGAACAGGAAAAGCGGCAAAACCTCGACAATGATGCCCTTGGCCAAAAAGGGCGGATGCGTTTTTTCCTGAATATGTTCAGGAAAAAACGCATCCGCCCTTTTTGGCCAACCAAGCAACCTGGAAAGGCAAATCAGCGCTACAAAGAAGTCTCGCTTCCCATCGGTCAAAAGGGCCATGCTGAATAAAGTGTCAAAACCAGAAATGCAGGACAGGCCATGGAGAAACGGGAGCCTGGCTACGCTGATGGGCGGGATGTAAATTGCCAACAGCCACTCTGGAGAAGTGTACGGTGTGTCCTGAAACATCTAAAAATCTCAGCTTAGAGAGCATAGGGCACTTCCACTCATGGGCGTATAAATTGGGAAAACTAAAAATCAGCAAGACACAGGCACCCCAAAGTTTAGGGCTGCTCTGTTGACAAGAACCTCCACTTCGTTACACCTTAAATATCCAAGGAAAGAGAAAAATGGATAAAGAAGTTGTGGCCCTTATGTACAATGGAATATCACTCAGCCATGAAATCAACGTCATAAGGCTAGTAGCAGCATGATGAGTGGATTTAGGTACGACGATTCTAAGTGAAATAAGTCACACAGAAAAGGACACTTATCATAAGATATCACTTATCGAGGGAATGTAAAAACCGCTACCCTTGAACTGAATTACAAAACAGAACAGAGTCACACGTTTAGAAAACACACTATGGCTGCTAAACGGGAAAGGTGAGGTGGGGTGATGCATAAAACAAGGGTTACAAATTAGCTCAGATACCGTTCCATAAACCCAATAGGTAATAGACAAGACCTACTCCTTGCTCAGTGAATTGGACTCAACAACCCCTATTCACCGCCCAAGAATATATCTGACTAGTAAGAATCTTAAAACCTATGTATTGTTATCTCTCTGTAAGTGAGTCAAGTGGGTGTAAAGCGGCATAAACACAGCAGTGAAAAGCAGCTAAATCCCATTATAAAAATCAATTACTTTTAAAAACCCGTGAAACAAAGACAGTGAAAGAGAGAGAAATTCTTACAAAATTCGTTCAGGGGCTGTGATGCCACCTGGATTGACCATATCTAGACCCACAGCTGATTGAGACATAAGGGTGGACACTCTTGGGGCTGAGAGGTTTGGTGAGGTTGGGTGAGGAAACGCAGACCCTTTAAAGTAATACTGCGTGGTGCCCATCCCATGGGTCCCAAATCTCCAGGTTCAAGGGCATCTTCCTACATCGAAAACATGCATGAGAAACCCAGAAGATGGTACACCGTGTGATCGGGCAAGGTTTCCAAAACGCACCTCATTTCTCATCTCCTTGTGCTCGGGTTCGCCATTCCAGCCGCTTTACTAGCAATCTCCCTCCTTGGAGAATCAGCACCTTTAACCTCCTGTTCCGTACAGGTTGCAATTTGTACTGAGGATGAACGGGAAGAGGGGGAACCAATGAGAGACTAGCTCTAGGTGTTGGGACAGGCACAGGTCACTCTATTTTCCCATCAGGAAGAAGAATTAACCACAGGCTCAGCCTGCCGCGCGGGACCAGAATAGGGCCTGAAGCAATCCTGCGCTTTTGCGGCCAGCTCCCAAGAAAGCGAGTTGAAAAATGGAGCTCAGGGGCACTGCAATTCACAAACCTGCAGACTTATAAATGATAACTCCCGTCCACAAATATATTGAGGGAAGGCAACGAAGAGGATTTGAAAGCAAGGCAGAATTGCAGGAAACAGATCTCAGGAGGGAGATTCGAATCGCCTTTAAAGAACAGGAAAAGCGGCAAAACCTCGACAATGATGCCCTTGGCCAAAAAGGGCGGATGCGTTTTTTCCTGAATATGTTCAGGAAAAAACGCATCCGCCCTTTTTGGCCAACCAAGCAACCTGGAAAGGCAAATCAGCGCTACAAAGAAGTCTCGCTTCCCATCGGTCAAAAGGGCCATGCTGAATAAAGTGTCAAAACCAGAAATGCAGGACAGGCCATGGAGAAACGGGAGCCTGGCTACGCTGATGGGCGGGATGTAAATTGCCAACAGCCACTCTGGAGAAGTGTACGGTGTGTCCTGAAACATCTAAAAAACTCAGCATAGAGAGCATAGGGCACTTCCACTCATGGGCGTATAAATTGGGAAAACTAAAAATCAGCAAGACACAGGCACCCCAAAGTTTAGGGCTGCTCTGTTGACAAGAACCTCCACTTCGTTACACCTTAAATATCCCAGGAAAGAGAAAAATGGATAAAGAAGTTGTGGTCCTTATGTACAATGGAATATCACTCAGCCATGAAATCAACGTCATAAGGCTAGTAGCAGCATGATGAGTGGATTTAGGTACGACGATTCTAAGTGAAATAAGTCACACAGAAAAGGACACTTATCATAAGATATCACTTATCGAGGGAATGTAAAAACCGCTACCCTTGAACTGAATTACAAAACAGAACAGAGTCACACGTTTAGAAAACACACTATGGCTGCTTAACGGGAAAGGTGAGGTGGGGTGATGCATAAAACAAGGGTTTCAAATTAGCTCAGATACCGTTCCATAAACCCAATAGGTAATAGACAAGACCTACTCCTTGCTCAGTGAATTGGACTCAACACCCCCTATTCACCGCCCAAGAATATATCTGACTAGTAAGAATCTTAAAACCTATGTATTGATATCTCTCTGTAAGTGAGTCAAGTGAGTGTAAAGCGGCATAAACACAGCAGTGAAAAGCAGCTAAATCTCATTATAAAAATCAATTACTTTTAAAAACCCGTGAAACAAAGACAGTGAAAGAGAGAGAAATTCTTACAAAATTCGTTCAGGGACTGTGATGCCGCCTGGATTGACCATATCTAGACCCACAGCTGATTGAGACATAAGGGTGGACACTCTTGGGGCTGAGAGGTTGGGTGAGGTTGGGTGAGGAAACTCAGACCCTTTAAAGCAATACTGCGTGGTACCCATCCCATGGGTCCCAAATCTCCAGGTTCAAGGGCATCTTCCTACATCGAAAACATGCATGAGAAACCCAGAAGATGGTACACCGTGTGATTGGGAAAGATTTCCAAAACGCACCTCATTTCTCATCTCCTTGTGCTCGGGTTCGCCATTCCAGCCGCTTTACTAGCAATCTCCCTCCTTGGAGAATCAGCACCTTTAACCTCCTGTTCCGTACAGGTTGTAATTTGTCCTGAGGATGAACGGGAAGAGGGGGAACCAATGAGAGACTAGCTCTAGGTGTTGGGACAGGCACAGGTCACTCTATTTTCCCATCAGGGAGAAGAATTAACCACAGGCTCAGCCTGCCGCCCGGGACCAGAATAGGGCCTGAAGCAATCCTGTGCTTTTGCGGCCAGCTCCCAAGAAAGTGAGTTGAAAAATCGAGCTCAGGGGCACTGCAATTCACAAACCTGCAGACTTATAAATGATAACTCTCGTCCACAAATATATTGAGGGAAGGCAACGAAGAGGATTTGAAAGCAAGGCAGAATTGCAGGAAACAGATCTCAGGAGGGAGATTCGAATCGCCTTTAAAGAACAGGAAAAGCGGCAAAACCTCGACAATGATGCCCTTGGCCAAAAAGGGCGGATGCGTTTTTTCCTGAATATGTTCAGGAAAAAACGCATCCGCCCTTTTTGGCCAACCAAGCAACCTGGAAAGGCAAATCAGCGCTACAAAGAAGTCTCGCTTCCCATCGGTCAAAAGGGCCATGCTGAATAAAGTGTCAAAACCAGAAATGCAGGACAGGCCATGGAGAAACGGGAGCCTGGCTACGCTGATGGGCGGGATGTAAATTGCCAACAGCCACTCTGGAGAAGTGTACGGTGTGTCCTGAAACATCTAAAAATCTCAGCTTAGAGAGCATAGGGCACTTCCACTCATGGGCGTATAAATTGGGAAAACTAAAAATCAGCAAGACACAGGCACCCCAAAGTTTAGGGCTGCTCTGTTGACAAGAACCTCCACTTCGTTACACCTTAAATATCCAAGGAAAGAGAAAAATGGATAAAGAAGTTGTGGCCCTTATGTACAATGGAATATCACTCAGCCATGAAATCAACGTCATAAGGCTAGTAGCAGCATGATGAGTGGATTTAGGTACGACGATTCTAAGTGAAATAAGTCACACAGAAAAGGACACTTATCATAAGATATCACTTATCGAGGGAATGTAAAAACCGCTACCCTTGAACTGAATTACAAAACAGAACAGAGTCACACGTTTAGAAAACACACTATGGCTGCTAAACGGGAAAGGTGAGGTGGGGTGATGCATAAAACAAGGGTTACAAATTAGCTCAGATACCGTTCCATAAACCCAATAGGTAATAGACAAGACCTACTCCTTGCTCAGTGAATTGGACTCAACACCCCCTATTCACCGCCCAAGAATATATCTGACTAGTAAGAATCTTAAAACCTATGTATTGATATCTCTCTGTAAGAGAGTCAAGTGAGTGTAAAGCGGCATAAACACAGCAGTGAAAAGCAGCTAAATCTCATTATAAAAATCAATTACTTTTAAAAACCCGTGAAACAAAGACAGTGAAAGAGAGAGAAATTCTTACAAAATTCGTTCAGGGACTGTGATGCCGCCTGGATTGACCATATCTAGACCCACAGCTGATTGAGACATAAGGGTGGACACTCTTGGGGCTGAGAGGTTGGGTGAGGTTGGGTGAGGAAACTCAGACCCTTTAAAGCAATACTGCGTGGTACCCATCCCATGGGTCCCAAATCTCCAGGTTCAAGGGCATCTTCCTACATCGAAAACATGCATGAGAAACCCAGAAGATGGTACACCGTGTGATTGGGAAAGATTTCCAAAACGCACCTCATTTCTCATCTCCTTGTGCTCGGGTTCGCCATTCCAGCCGCTTTACTAGCAATCTCCCTCCTTGGAGAATCAGCACCTTTAACCTCCTGTTCCGTACAGGTTGCAATTTGTCCTGAGGATGAACGGGAAGAGGGGGAACCAATGAGAGACTAGCTCTAGGTGTTGGGACAGGCACAGGTCACTCTATTTTCCCATCAGGGAGAAGAATTAACCACAGGCTCAGCCTGCCGCCCGGGACCAGAATAGGGCCTGAAGCAATCCTGTGCTTTTGCGGCCAGCTCCCAAGAAAGTGAGTTGAAAAATCGAGCTCAGGGGCACTGCAATTCACAAACCTGCAGACTTATAAATGATAACTCTCGTCCACAAATATATTGAGGGAAGGCAACGAAGAGGATTTGAAAGCAAGGCAGAATTGCAGGAAACAGATCTCAGGAGGGAGATTCGAATCGCCTTTAAAGAACAGGAAAAGCGGCAAAACCTCGACAATGATGCCCTTGGCCAAAAAGGGCGGATGCGTTTTTTCCTGAATATATTCAGGAAAAAACGCATCCGCCCTTTTTGGCCAACCAAGCAACCTGGAAAGGCAAATCAGCGCTACAAAGAAGTCTCGCTTCCCATCGGTCAAAAGGGCCATGCTGAATAAAGTGTCAAAACCAGAAATGCAGGACAGGCCATGGAGAAACGGGAGCCTGGCTACGCTGATGGGCGGGATGTAAATTGCCAAGAGCCACTCTGGAGAAGTGTACGGTGTGTCCTGAAACATCTAAAAAACTCAGCTTAGAGAGCATAGGGCACTTCCACTCATGGGCGTATAAATTGGGAAAACTAAAAATCAGCAAGACACAGGCACCCCAAAGTTTAGGGCTGCTCTGTTGACAAGAACCTCCACTTCGTTACACCTTAAATATCCCAGGAAAGAGAAAAATGGATAAAGAAGTTGTGGTCCTTATGTACAATGGAATATCACTCAGCCATGAAATCAACGTCATAAGGCTAGTAGCAGCATGATGAGTGGATTTAGGTACGACGATTCTAAGTGAAATAAGTCACACAGAAAAGGACACTTATCATAAGATATCACTTATCGAGGGAATGTAAAAACCGCTACCCTTGAACTGAATTACAAAACAGGACAGAGTCACACGTTTAGAAAACACACTATGGCTGCTAAACGGGAAAGGTGAGGTGGGGTGATGCATAAAACAAGGGTTTCAAATTAGCTCAGATACCGTTCCATAAACCCAATAGGTAATAGACAAGACCTACTCCTTGCTCAGTGAATTGGACTCAACAACCCCTATTCACCGCCCAAGAATATATCTGACTAGTAAGAATCTTAAAACCTATGTATTGATATCTCTCTGTAAGTGAGTCAAGTGGGTGTAAAGCGGCATAAACACAGCAGTGAAAAGCAGCTACACCCCATTGTAAAAATCAATTACTTTTAAAATCCCGTGAAACAAAGACAGTGAAAGAGAGAGACATTCTTACAAAATTCGTTCAGGGGCTGTGATGCCACCTGGATTGACCATATCTAGACCCACAGCTGATTTAGACATAAGGGTGGACACTCTTGGGGCTGAGAGGTTGGGTGAGGTTGGGTGAGGAAACGCAGACCCTTTAAAGTAATACTGCGTGGTGCCCATCCCATGGGTCCCAAATCTCCAGGTTCAAGGGCATCTTCCTACATCGAAAACATGCATGAGAAACCCAGAAGATGGTACACCGTGTGATCGGGCAAGGTTTCCAAAACGCACCTCATTTCTCATCTCCTTGTGCTCGGGTTCGCCATTCCAGCCGCTTTACTAGCAATCTCCCTCCTTGGAGAATCAGCACCTTTAACCTCCTGTTCCGTACAGGTTGCAATTTGTCCTGAGGATGAACGGGAAGAAGGGGAACCAATGAGAGACTAGCTCTAGGTGTTGGGACAGGCACAGGTCACTCTATTTTCCCATCAGGAAGAAGAATTAACCACAGGCTCAGCCTGCCGCCCGGGACCAGAATAGGGCCTGAAGCAATCCTGCGCTTTTGCGGCCAGCTCCCAAGAAAGCGAGTTGAAAAATGGAGCTCAGGGG
The DNA here is from genome assembly GCF_965194825.1 of Balaenoptera physalus. Classification (NCBI taxonomy): domain Eukaryota; kingdom Metazoa; phylum Chordata; class Mammalia; order Artiodactyla; family Balaenopteridae; genus Balaenoptera; species Balaenoptera physalus. The sequence goes on from NC_138890.1 coordinate 39,826,607, forward strand.
CACTGCAATTCACAAACCTGCAGACTTATAAATGATAACTCTCGTCCACAAATATATTGAGGGAAGGCAACGAAGAGGATTTGAAAGCAAGGCAGAATTGCAGGAAACAGATCTCAGGAGGGAGATTCGAATCGCCTTTAAAGAACAGGAAAAGCGGCAAAACCTCGACAATGATGCCCTTGGCCAAAAAGGGCGGATGCGTTTTTTCCTGAATATATTCAGGAAAAAACGCATCCGCCCTTTTTGGCCAACCAAGCAACCTGGAAAGGCAAATCAGCGCTACAAAGAAGTCTCGCTTCCCATCGGTCAAAAGGGCCATGCTGAATAAAGTGTCAAAACCAGAAATGCAGGACAGGCCATGGAGAAACGGGAGCCTGGCTACGCTGATGGGCGGGATGTAAATTGCCAACAGCCACTCTGGAGAAGTGTACGGTGTGTCCTGAAAGATCTAGAAAACTCAGCATAGAGAGCATAGGGCACTTCCACTCATGGGCGTATAAATTGGGAAAACTAAAAATCAGCAAGACACAGGCACCCCAAAGTTTAGGGCTGCTCTGTTGACAAAAACCTCCACTTCGTTACACCTTAAATATCCCAGGAAAGAGAAAAATGGATAAAGAAGTTGTGGTCCTTATGTACAATGGAATATCACTCAGCCATGAAATCAACGTCATAAGGCTAGTAGCAGCATGATGAGTGGATTTAGGTACGACGATTCTAAGTGAAATAAGTCACACAGAAAAGGACACTTATCATAAGATATCACTTATAGAGGGAATGTAAAAACCGCTACCCTTGAACTGAATTACAAAACAGAACAGAGTCACACGTTTAGAAAACACACTATGGCTGCTTAACGGGAAAGGTGAGGTGGGGTGATGCATAAAACAAGGGTTTCAAATTAGCTCAGATACCGTTCCATAAACCCAGTAGGTAATAGACAAGACCTACTCCTTGCTCAGTGAATTGGACTCAACACCCCCTATTCACCGCCCAAGAATATATCTGACTAGTAAGAATTTTAAAACCTATGTATTGATACCTCTCTGTAAGTGAGTCAAGTGAGTGTAAAGCGGCATAAACACAGCAGTGAAAAGCAGCTAAATCTCATTATAAAAATCAATTACTTTTAAAAACCCGTGAAACAAAGACAGTGAAAGAGAGAGAAATTCTTACAAAATTCGTTCAGGGACTGTGATGCCACCTGGATTGAACATATCTAGACCCACAGCTGATTGAGACATAAGGGTGGACACTCTTGGGACTGAGAGGTTGGGTGAGGTTGGGTGAGGAAACTCAGACCCTTTAAAGCAATACTGCGTGGTACCCATCCCATGGGTCCCAAATCTCCAGGTTCAAGGGCATCTTCCTACATCGAAAACATGCATGAGAAACCCAGAAGATGGTACACCGTGTGATTGGGAAAGATTTCCAAAAAGCACCTCATTTCTCATCTCCTTGTGCTCGGGTTCGCCATTCCAGCCGCTTTACTAGCAATCTCCCTCCTTGGAGAATCAGCACCTTTAACCTCCTGTTCCGTACAGGTTGCAATTTGTCCTGAGGATGAACGGGAAGAGGGGGAACCAATGAGAGACTAGCTCTAGGTGTTGGGACAGGCACAGGTCACTCTATTTTCCCATCAGGAAGAAGAATTAACCACAGGCTCAGCCTGCCGCCCGGGACCAGAATAGGGCCTGAAGCAATCCTGCGCTTTTGCGGCCAGCTCCCAAGAAAGCGAGTTGAAAAATGGAGCTCAGGGGCACTGCAATTCACAAACCTGCAGACTTATAAATGATAACTCTCGTCCACAAATATATTGAGGGAAGGCAACGAAGAGGATTGGAAAGCAAGGCAGAATTGCAGGAAACAGATCTCAGGAGGGAGATTCGAATCGCCTTTAAAGAACAGGAAAAGCGGCAAAACCTCGACAATGATGCCCTTGGCCAAAAAGGGCGGATGCGTTTTTTCCTGAATATATTCAGGAAAAAACGCATCCGCCCTTTTTGGCCAACCAAGCAACCTGGAAAGGCAAATCAGCGCTACAAAGAAGTCTCGCTTCCCATCGGTCAAAAGGGCCATGCTGAATAAAGTGTCAAAACCAGAAATGCAGGACAGGCCATGGAGAAACGGGAGCCTGGCTACGCTGATGGGCGGGATGTAAATTGCCAAGAGCCACTCTGGAGAAGTGTACGGTGTGTCCTGAAACATCTAAAAAACTCAGCTTAGAGAGCATAGGGCACTTCCACTCATGGGCGTATAAATTGGGAAAACTAAAAATCAGCAAGACACAGGCACCCCAAAGTTTAGGGCTGCTCTGTTGACAAGAACCTCCACTTCGTTACACCTTAAATATCCCAGGAAAGAGAAAAATGGATAAAGAAGTTGTGGTCCTTATGTACACTGGAATATCACTCAGCCATGAAATCAACGTCATAAGGCTAGTAGCAGCATGATGAGTGGATTAAGGTACGACGATTCTAAGTGAAATAAGTCACACAGAAAAGGACACTTATCATAAGATATCACTTATAGAGGGAATGTAAAAACCGCTACCCTTGAACTGAATTACAAAACAGAACAGAGTCACACGTTTAGAAAACACACTATGGCTGCTTAACGGGAAAGGTGAGGTGGGGTGATGCATAAAACAAGGGTTTCAAATTAGCTCAGATACCGTTCCATAAACCCAATAGGTAATAGACAAGACCTACTCCTTGCTCAGTGAATTGGACTCAGCACCCCCTATTCACCGCCCAAGAATATATCTGACTAGTAAGAATCTTAAAACCTATGTATTGATATCTCTCTGTAAGTGAGTCAAGTGGGTGTAAAGCGGCATAAACACAGCAGTGAAAAGCAGCTACACCCCATTATAAAAATCAATTACTTTTAAAAACCCGTGAAACAAACACAGTGAAAGAGAGAGACATTCTTACAAAATTCGTTCAGGGGCTGTGATGCCACCTGGATTGACCATATCTAGACCCACAGCTGATTGAGACATAAGGGTGGACACTCTTGGGGCTGAGAGGTTTGGTGAGGTTGGGTGAGGAAACGCAGACCCTTTAAAGTAATACTGCGTGGTGCCCATCCCATGGGTCCCAAATCTCCAGGTTCAAGGGCATCTTCCTACATCGAAAACATGCATGAGAAACCCAGAAGATGGTACACCGTGTGATCGGGCACGGTTTCCAAAACGCACCTCATTTCTCCTCTCCTTGTGTTCGGGTTCGCCATTCCAGCCGCTTTACTAGCAATCTCCCTCCTTGGAGAATCAGCACCTTTAACCTCCTGTTCCGTACAGGTTGCAATTTGTCCTGAGGATGAACGGGAAGAGGGGGAACCAATGAGAGACTAGCTCTAGGTGTTGGGACAGGCACAGGTCACTCTATTTTCCCATCACGGAGAAGAATTAACCACAGGCTCAGCCTGCCGCCCGGGACCAGAATAGGGCCTGAAGCAATCCTGTGCTTTTGCGGCCAGCTCCCAAGAAAGTGAGTTGAAAAATCGAGCTCAGGGGCACTGCAATTCACAAACCTGCAGACTTATAAATGATAACTCTCGTCCACAAATATATTGAGGGAAGGCAACGAAGAGGATTTGAAAGCAAGGCAGAATTGCAGGAAACAGATCTCAGGAGGGAGATTCGAATCGCCTTTAAAGAACAGGAAAAGCGGCAAAACCTCGACAATGATGCCCTTGGCCAAAAAGGGCGGATGCGATTTTTCCTGAATATATTCAGGAAAAAACGCATCCGCCCTTTTTGGCCAACCAAGCAACCTGGAAAGGCAAATCAGCGCTACAAAGAAGTCTCGCTTCCCATCGGTCAAAAGGGCCATGCTGAATAAAGTGTCAAAACCAGAAATGCAGGACAGGCCATGGAGAAACGGGAGCCTGGCTACGCTGATGGGCGGGATGTAAATTGCCAAGAGCCACTCTGGAGAAGTGTACGGTGTGTCCTGAAACATCTAAAAAACTCAGCTTAGAGAGCATAGGGCACTTCCACTCATGGGCGTATAAATTGGGAAAACTAAAAATCAGCAAGACACAGGCACCCCAAAGTTTAGGGCTGCTCTGTTGACAAGAACCTCCACTTCGTTACACCTTAAATATCCCAGGAAAGAGAAAAATGGATAAAGAAGTTGTGGTCCTTATGTACAATGGAATATCACTCAGCCATGAAATCAACGTCATAAGGCTAGTAGCAGCATGATGAGTGGATTTAGGTACGACGATTCTAAGTGAAATAAGTCACACAGAAAAGGACACTTATCATAAGATATCACTTATCGAGGGAATGTAAAAACCGCTACCCTTGAACTGAATTACAAAACAGGACAGAGTCACACGTTTAGAAAACACACTATGGCTGCTAAACGGGAAAGGTGAGGTGGGGTGATGCATAAAACAAGGGTTTCAAATTAGCTCAGATACCGTTCCATAAACCCAATAGGTAATAGACAAGACCTACTCCTTGCTCAGTGAATTGGACTCAACAACCCCTATTCACCGCCCAAGAATATATCTGACTAGTAAGAATCTTAAAACCTATGTATTGATATCTCTCTGTAAGTGAGTCAAGTGGGTGTAAAGCGGCATAAACACAGCAGTGAAAAGCAGCTACACCCCATTGTAAAAATCAATTACTTTTAAAATCCCGTGAAACAAAGACAGTGAAAGAGAGAGACATTCTTACAAAATTCGTTCAGGGGCTGTGATGCCACCTGGATTGACCATATCTAGACCCACAGCTGATTTAGACATAAGGGTGGACACTCTTGGGGCTGAGAGGTTGGGTGAGGTTGGGTGAGGAAACGCAGACCCTTTAAAGTAATACTGCGTGGTGCCCATCCCATGGGTCCCAAATCTCCAGGTTCAAGGGCATCTTCCTACATCGAAAACATGCATGAGAAACCCAGAAGATGGTACACCGTGTGATCGGGCAAGGTTTCCAAAACGCACCTCATTTCTCATCTCCTTGTGCTCGGGTTCGCCATTCCAGCCGCTTTACTAGCAATCTCCCTCCTTGGAGAATCAGCACCTTTAACCTCCTGTTCCGTACAGGTTGCAATTTGTCCTGAGGATGAACGGGAAGAAGGGGAACCAATGAGAGACTAGCTCTAGGTGTTGGGACAGGCACAGGTCACTCTATTTTCCCATCAGGAAGAAGAATTAACCACAGGCTCAGCCTGCCGCCCGGGACCAGAATAGGGCCTGAAGCAATCCTGCGCTTTTGCGGCCAGCTCCCAAGAAAGCGAGTTGAAAAATGGAGCTCAGGGGCACTGCAATTCACAAACCTGCAGACTTATAAATGATAACTCTCGTCCACAAATATATTGAGGGAAGGCAACGAAGAGGATTTGAAAGCAAGGCAGAATTGCAGGAAACAGATCTCAGGAGGGAGATTCGAATCGCCTTTAAAGAACAGGAAAAGCGGCAAAACCTCGACAATGATGCCCTTGGCCAAAAAGGGCGGATGCGTTTTTTCCTGAATATATTCAGGAAAAAACGCATCCGCCCTTTTTGGCCAACCAAGCAACCTGGAAAGGCAAATCAGCGCTACAAAGAAGTCTCGCTTCCCATCGGTCAAAAGGGCCATGCTGAATAAAGTGTCAAAACCAGAAATGCAGGACAGGCCATGGAGAAACGGGAGCCTGGCTACGCTGATGGGCGGGATGTAAATTGCCAACAGCCACTCTGGAGAAGTGTACGGTGTGTCCTGAAAGATCTAGAAAACTCAGCATAGAGAGCATAGGGCACTTCCACTCATGGGCGTATAAATTGGGAAAACTAAAAATCAGCAAGACACAGGCACCCCAAAGTTTAGGGCTGCTCTGTTGACAAAAACCTCCACTTCGTTACACCTTAAATATCCCAGGAAAGAGAAAAATGGATAAAGAAGTTGTGGTCCTTATGTACAATGGAATATCACTCAGCCATGAAATCAACGTCATAAGGCTAGTAGCAGCATGATGAGTGGATTTAGGTACGACGATTCTAAGTGAAATAAGTCACACAGAAAAGGACACTTATCATAAGATATCACTTATCGAGGGAATGTAAAAACCGCTACCCTTGAACTGAATTACAAAACAGAACAGAGTCACACGTTTAGAAAACACACTATGGCTGCTAAACGGGAAAGGTGAGGTGGGGTGATGCATAAAACAAGGGTTACAAATTAGCTCAGATACCGTTCCATAAACCCAATAGGTAATAGACAAGACCTACTCCTTGCTCAGTGAATTGGACTCAACACCCCCTATTCACCGCCCAAGAATATATCTGACTAGTAAGAATCTTAAAACCTATGTATTGATATCTCTCTGTAAGAGAGTCAAGTGAGTGTAAAGCGGCATAAACACAGCAGTGAAAAGCAGCTAAATCTCATTATAAAAATCAATTACTTTTAAAAACCCGTGAAACAAAGACAGTGAAAGAGAGAGAAATTCTTACAAAATTCGTTCAGGGACTGTGATGCCGCCTGGATTGACCATATCTAGACCCACAGCTGATTGAGACATAAGGGTGGACACTCTTGGGGCTGAGAGGTTGGGTGAGGTTGGGTGAGGAAACTCAGACCCTTTAAAGCAATACTGCGTGGTACCCATCCCATGGGTCCCAAATCTCCAGGTTCAAGGGCATCTTCCTACATCGAAAACATGCATGAGAAACCCAGAAGATGGTACACCGTGTGATTGGGAAAGATTTCCAAAACGCACCTCATTTCTCATCTCCTTGTGCTCGGGTTCGCCATTCCAGCCGCTTTACTAGCAATCTCCCTCCTTGGAGAATCAGCACCTTTAACCTCCTGTTCCGTACAGGTTGCAATTTGTCCTGAGGATGAACGGGAAGAGGGGGAACCAATGAGAGACTAGCTCTAGGTGTTGGGACAGGCACAGGTCACTCTATTTTCCCATCAGGGAGAAGAATTAACCACAGGCTCAGCCTGCCGCCCGGGACCAGAATAGGGCCTGAAGCAATCCTGTGCTTTTGCGGCCAGCTCCCAAGAAAGTGAGTTGAAAAATCGAGCTCAGGGGCACTGCAATTCACAAACCTGCAGACTTATAAATGATAACTCTCGTCCACAAATATATTGAGGGAAGGCAACGAAGAGGATTTGAAAGCAAGGCAGAATTGCAGGAAACAGATCTCAGGAGGGAGATTCGAATCGCCTTTAAAGAACAGGAAAAGCGGCAAAACCTCGACAATGATGCCCTTGGCCAAAAAGGGCGGATGCGTTTTTTCCTGAATATATTCAGGAAAAAACGCATCCGCCCTTTTTGGCCAACCAAGCAACCTGGAAAGGCAAATCAGCGCTACAAAGAAGTCTCGCTTCCCATCGGTCAAAAGGGCCATGCTGAATAAAGTGTCAAAACCAGAAATGCAGGACAGGCCATGGAGAAACGGGAGCCTGGCTACGCTGATGGGCGGGATGTAAATTGCCAAGAGCCACTCTGGAGAAGTGTACGGTGTGTCCTGAAACATCTAAAAAACTCAGCTTAGAGAGCATAGGGCACTTCCACTCATGGGCGTATAAATTGGGAAAACTAAAAATCAGCAAGACACAGGCACCCCAAAGTTTAGGGCTGCTCTGTTGACAAGAACCTCCACTTCGTTACACCTTAAATATCCCAGGAAAGAGAAAAATGGATAAAGAAGTTGTGGTCCTTATGTACAATGGAATATCACTCAGCCATGAAATCAACGTCATAAGGCTAGTAGCAGCATGATGAGTGGATTTAGGTACGACGATTCTAAGTGAAATAAGTCACACAGAAAAGGACACTTATCATAAGATATCACTTATCGAGGGAATGTAAAAACCGCTACCCTTGAACTGAATTACAAAACAGGACAGAGTCACACGTTTAGAAAACACACTATGGCTGCTAAACGGGAAAGGTGAGGTGGGGTGATGCATAAAACAAGGGTTTCAAATTAGCTCAGATACCGTTCCATAAACCCAATAGGTAATAGACAAGACCTACTCCTTGCTCAGTGAATTGGACTCAACAACCCCTATTCACCGCCCAAGAATATATCTGACTAGTAAGAATCTTAAAACCTATGTATTGATATCTCTCTGTAAGTGAGTCAAGTGGGTGTAAAGCGGCATAAACACAGCAGTGAAAAGCAGCTACACCCCATTGTAAAAATCAATTACTTTTAAAATCCCGTGAAACAAAGACAGTGAAAGAGAGAGACATTCTTACAAAATTCGTTCAGGGGCTGTGATGCCACCTGGATTGACCATATCTAGACCCACAGCTGATTTAGACATAAGGGTGGACACTCTTGGGGCTGAGAGGTTGGGTGAGGTTGGGTGAGGAAACGCAGACCCTTTAAAGTAATACTGCGTGGTGCCCATCCCATGGGTCCCAAATCTCCAGGTTCAAGGGCATCTTCCTACATCGAAAACATGCATGAGAAACCCAGAAGATGGTACACCGTGTGATCGGGCAAGGTTTCCAAAACGCACCTCATTTCTCATCTCCTTGTGCTCGGGTTCGCCATTCCAGCCGCTTTACTAGCAATCTCCCTCCTTGGAGAATCAGCACCTTTAACCTCCTGTTCCGTACAGGTTGCAATTTGTCCTGAGGATGAACGGGAAGAAGGGGAACCAATGAGAGACTAGCTCTAGGTGTTGGGACAGGCACAGGTCACTCTATTTTCCCATCAGGAAGAAGAATTAACCACAGGCTCAGCCTGCCGCCCGGGACCAGAATAGGGCCTGAAGCAATCCTGCGCTTTTGCGGCCAGCTCCCAAGAAAGCGAGTTGAAAAATGGAGCTCAGGGGCACTGCAATTCACAAACCTGCAGACTTATAAATGATAACTCTCGTCCACAAATATATTGAGGGAAGGCAACGAAGAGGATTTGAAAGCAAGGCAGAATTGCAGGAAACAGATCTCAGGAGGGAGATTCGAATCGCCTTTAAAGAACAGGAAAAGCGGCAAAACCTCGACAATGATGCCCTTGGCCAAAAAGGGCGGATGCGTTTTTTCCTGAATATATTCAGGAAAAAACGCATCCGCCCTTTTTGGCCAACCAAGCAACCTGGAAAGGCAAATCAGCGCTACAAAGAAGTCTCGCTTCCCATCGGTCAAAAGGGCCATGCTGAATAAAGTGTCAAAACCAGAAATGCAGGACAGGCCATGGAGAAACGGGAGCCTGGCTACGCTGATGGGCGGGATGTAAATTGCCAACAGCCACTCTGGAGAAGTGTACGGTGTGTCCTGAAAGATCTAGAAAACTCAGCATAGAGAGCATAGGGCACTTCCACTCATGGGCGTATAAATTGGGAAAACTAAAAATCAGCAAGACACAGGCACCCCAAAGTTTAGGGCTGCTCTGTTGACAAAAACCTCCACTTCGTTACACCTTAAATATCCCAGGAAAGAGAAAAATGGATAAAGAAGTTGTGGTCCTTATGTACAATGGAATATCACTCAGCCATGAAATCAACGTCATAAGGCTAGTAGCAGCATGATGAGTGGATTTAGGTACGACGATTCTAAGTGAAATAAGTCACACAGAAAAGGACACTTATCATAAGATATCACTTATAGAGGGAATGTAAAAACCGCTACCCTTGAACTGAATTACAAAACAGAACAGAGTCACACGTTTAGAAAACACACTATGGCTGCTTAACGGGAAAGGTGAGGTGGGGTGATGCATAAAACAAGGGTTTCAAATTAGCTCAGATACCGTTCCATAAACCCAGTAGGTAATAGACAAGACCTACTCCTTGCTCAGTGAATTGGACTCAACACCCCCTATTCACCGCCCAAGAATATATCTGACTAGTAAGAATTTTAAAACCTATGTATTGATACCTCTCTGTAAGTGAGTCAAGTGAGTGTAAAGCGGCATAAACACAGCAGTGAAAAGCAGCTAAATCTCATTATAAAAATCAATTACTTTTAAAAACCCGTGAAACAAAGACAGTGAAAGAGAGAGAAATTCTTACAAAATTCGTTCAGGGACTGTGATGCCACCTGGATTGAACATATCTAGACCCACAGCTGATTGAGACATAAGGGTGGACACTCTTGGGACTGAGAGGTTGGGTGAGGTTGGGTGAGGAAACTCAGACCCTTTAAAGCAATACTGCGTGGTACCCATCCCATGGGTCCCAAATCTCCAGGTTCAAGGGCATCTTCCTACATCGAAAACATGCATGAGAAACCCAGAAGATGGTACACCGTGTGATTGGGAAAGATTTCCAAAAAGCACCTCATTTCTCATCTCCTTGTGCTCGGGTTCGCCATTCCAGCCGCTTTACTAGCAATCTCCCTCCTTGGAGAATCAGCACCTTTAACCTCCTGTTCCGTACAGGTTGCAATTTGTCCTGAGGATGAACGGGAAGAGGGGGAACCAATGAGAGACTAGCTCTAGGTGTTGGGACAGGCACAGGTCACTCTATTTTCCCATCAGGAAGAAGAATTAACCACAGGCTCAGCCTGCCGCCCGGGACCAGAATAGGGCCTGAAGCAATCCTGCGCTTTTGCGGCCAGCTCCCAAGAAAGCGAGTTGAAAAATGGAGCTCAGGGGCACTGCAATTCACAAACCTGCAGACTTATAAATGATAACTCTCGTCCACAAATATATTGAGGGAAGGCAACGAAGAGGATTGGAAAGCAAGGCAGAATTGCAGGAAACAGATCTCAGGAGGGAGATTCGAATCGCCTTTAAAGAACAGGAAAAGCGGCAAAACCTCGACAATGATGCCCTTGGCCAAAAAGGGCGGATGCGTTTTTTCCTGAATATATTCAGGAAAAAACGCATCCGCCCTTTTTGGCCAACCAAGCAACCTGGAAAGGCAAATCAGCGCTACAAAGAAGTCTCGCTTCCCATCGGTCAAAAGGGCCATGCTGAATAAAGTGTCAAAACCAGAAATGCAGGACAGGCCATGGAGAAACGGGAGCCTGGCTACGCTGATGGGCGGGATGTAAATTGCCAAGAGCCACTCTGGAGAAGTGTACGGTGTGTCCTGAAACATCTAAAAAACTCAGCTTAGAGAGCATAGGGCACTTCCACTCATGGGCGTATAAATTGGGAAAACTAAAAATCAGCAAGACACAGGCACCCCAAAGTTTAGGGCTGCTCTGTTGACAAGAACCTCCACTTCGTTACACCTTAAATATCCCAGGAAAGAGAAAAATGGATAAAGAAGTTGTGGTCCTTATGTACACTGGAATATCACTCAGCCATGAAATCAACGTCATAAGGCTAGTAGCAGCATGATGAGTGGATTAAGGTACGACGATTCTAAGTGAAATAAGTCACACAGAAAAGGACACTTATCATAAGATATCACTTATAGAGGGAATGTAAAAACCGCTACCCTTGAACTGAATTACAAAACAGAACAGAGTCACACGTTTAGAAAACACACTATGGCTGCTTAACGGGAAAGGTGAGGTGGGGTGATGCATAAAACAAGGGTTTCAAATTAGCTCAGATACCGTTCCATAAACCCAATAGGTAATAGACAAGACCTACTCCTTGCTCAGTGAATTGGACTCAGCACCCCCTATTCACCGCCCAAGAATATATCTGACTAGTAAGAATCTTAAAACCTATGTATTGATATCTCTCTGTAAGTGAGTCAAGTGGGTGTAAAGCGGCATAAACACAGCAGTGAAAAGCAGCTACACCCCATTATAAAAATCAATTACTTTTAAAAACCCGTGAAACAAACACAGTGAAAGAGAGAGACATTCTTACAAAATTCGTTCAGGGGCTGTGATGCCACCTGGATTGACCATATCTAGACCCACAGCTGATTGAGACATAAGGGTGGACACTCTTGGGGCTGAGAGGTTTGGTGAGGTTGGGTGAGGAAACGCAGACCCTTTAAAGTAATACTGCGTGGTGCCCATCCCATGGGTCCCAAATCTCCAGGTTCAAGGGCATCTTCCTACATCGAAAACATGCATGAGAAACCCAGAAGATGGTACACCGTGTGATCGGGCACGGTTTCCAAAACGCACCTCATTTCTCCTCTCCTTGTGTTCGGGTTCGCCATTCCAGCCGCTTTACTAGCAATCTCCCTCCTTGGAGAATCAGCACCTTTAACCTCCTGTTCCGTACAGGTTGCAATTTGTCCTGAGGATGAACGGGAAGAGGGGGAACCAATGAGAGACTAGCTCTAGGTGTTGGGACAGGCACAGGTCACTCTATTTTCCCATCAGGGAGAAGAATTAACCACAGGCTCAGCCTGCCGCCCGGGACCAGAATAGGGCCTGAAGCAATCCTGTGCTTTTGCGGCCAGCTCCCAAGAAAGTGAGTTGAAAAATCGAGCTCAGGGGCACTGCAATTCACAAACCTGCAGACTTATAAATGATAACTCTCGTCCACAAATATATTGAGGGAAGGCAACGAAGAGGATTTGAAAGCAAGGCAGAATTGCAGGAAACAGATCTCAGGAGGGAGATTCGAATCGCCTTTAAAGAACAGGAAAAGCGGCAAAACCTCGACAATGATGCCCTTGGCCAAAAAGGGCGGATGCGTTTTTTCCTGAATATATTCAGGAAAAAACGCATCCGCCCTTTTTGGCCAACCAAGCAACCTGGAAAGGCAAATCAGCGCTACAAAGAAGTCTCGCTTCCCATCGGTCAAAAGGGCCATGCTGAATAAAGTGTCAAAACCAGAAATGCAGGACAGGCCATGGAGAAACGGGAGCCTGGCTACGCTGATGGGCGGGATGTAAATTGCCAAGAGCCACTCTGGAGAAGTGTACGGTGTGTCCTGAAACATCTAAAAAACTCAGCTTAGAGAGCATAGGGCACTTCCACTCATGGGCGTATAAATTGGGAAAACTAAAAATCAGCAAGACACAGGCACCCCAAAGTTTAGGGCTGCTCTGTTGACAAGAACCTCCACTTCGTTACACCTTAAATATCCCAGGAAAGAGAAAAATGGATAAAGAAGTTGTGGTCCTTATGTACAATGGAATATCACTCAGCCATGAAATCAACGTCATAAGGCTAGTAGCAGCATGATGAGTGGATTTAGGTACGACGATTCTAAGTGAAATAAGTCACACAGAAAAGGACACTTATCATAAGATATCACTTATCGAGGGAATGTAAAAACCGCTACCCTTGAACTGAATTACAAAACAGGACAGAGTCACACGTTTAGAAAACACACTATGGCTGCTAAACGGGAAAGGTGAGGTGGGGTGATGCATAAAACAAGGGTTTCAAATTAGCTCAGATACCGTTCCATAAACCCAATAGGTAATAGACAAGACCTACTCCTTGCTCAGTGAATTGGACTCAACAACCCCTATTCACCGCCCAAGAATATATCTGACTAGTAAGAATCTTAAAACCTATGTATTGATATCTCTCTGTAAGTGAGTCAAGTGGGTGTAAAGCGGCATAAACACAGCAGTGAAAAGCAGCTACACCCCATTGTAAAAATCAATTACTTTTAAAATCCCGTGAAACAAAGACAGTGAAAGAGAGAGACATTCTTACAAAATTCGTTCAGGGGCTGTGATGCCACCTGGATTGACCATATCTAGACCCACAGCTGATTTAGACATAAGGGTGGACACTCTTGGGGCTGAGAGGTTGGGTGAGGTTGGGTGAGGAAACGCAGACCCTTTAAAGTAATACTGCGTGGTGCCCATCCCATGGGTCCCAAATCTCCAGGTTCAAGGGCATCTTCCTACATCGAAAACATGCATGAGAAACCCAGAAGATGGTACACCGTGTGATCGGGCAAGGTTTCCAAAACGCACCTCATTTCTCATCTCCTTGTGCTCGGGTTCGCCATTCCAGCCGCTTTACTAGCAATCTCCCTCCTTGGAGAATCAGCACCTTTAACCTCCTGTTCCGTACAGGTTGCAATTTGTCCTGAGGATGAACGGGAAGAAGGGGAACCAATGAGAGACTAGCTCTAGGTGTTGGGACAGGCACAGGTCACTCTATTTTCCCATCAGGAAGAAGAATTAACCACAGGCTCAGCCTGCCGCCCGGGACCAGAATAGGGCCTGAAGCAATCCTGCGCTTTTGCGGCCAGCTCCCAAGAAAGCGAGTTGAAAAATGGAGCTCAGGGGCACTGCAATTCACAAACCTGCAGACTTATAAATGATAACTCTCGTCCACAAATATATTGAGGGAAGGCAACGAAGAGGATTTGAAAGCAAGGCAGAATTGCAGGAAACAGATCTCAGGAGGGAGATTCGAATCGCCTTTAAAGAACAGGAAAAGCGGCAAAACCTCGACAATGATGCCCTTGGCCAAAAAGGGCGGATGCGTTTTTTCCTGAATATATTCAGGAAAAAACGCATCCGCCCTTTTTGGCCAACCAAGCAACCTGGAAAGGCAAATCAGCGCTACAAAGAAGTCTCGCTTCCCATCGGTCAAAAGGGCCATGCTGAATAAAGTGTCAAAACCAGAAATGCAGGACAGGCCATGGAGAAACGGGAGCCTGGCTACGCTGATGGGCGGGATGTAAATTGCCAACAGCCACTCTGGAGAAGTGTACGGTGTGTCCTGAAAGATCTAGAAAACTCAGCATAGAGAGCATAGGGCACTTCCACTCATGGGCGTATAAATTGGGAAAACTAAAAATCAGCAAGACACAGGCACCCCAAAGTTTAGGGCTGCTCTGTTGACAAAAACCTCCACTTCGTTACACCTTAAATATCCCAGGAAAGAGAAAAATGGATAAAGAAGTTGTGGTCCTTATGTACAATGGAATATCACTCAGCCATGAAATCAACGTCATAAGGCTAGTAGCAGCATGATGAGTGGATTTAGGTACGACGATTCTAAGTGAAATAAGTCACACAGAAAAGGACACTTATCATAAGATATCACTTATAGAGGGAATGTAAAAACCGCTACCCTTGAACTGAATTACAAAACAGAACAGAGTCACACGTTTAGAAAACACACTATGGCTGCTTAACGGGAAAGGTGAGGTGGGGTGATGCATAAAACAAGGGTTTCAAATTAGCTCAGATACCGTTCCATAAACCCAGTAGGTAATAGACAAGACCTACTCCTTGCTCAGTGAATTGGACTCAACACCCCCTATTCACCGCCCAAGAATATATCTGACTAGTAAGAATCTTAAAACCTATGTATTGATATCTCTCTGTAAGTGAGTCAAGTGAGTGTAAAGCGGCATAAACACAGCAGTGAAAAGCAGCTAAATCTCATTATAAAAATCAATTACTTTTAAAAACCCGTGAAACAAAGACAGTGAAAGAGAGAGAAATTCTTACAAAATTCGTTCAGGGACTGTGATGCCACCTGGATTGACCATATCTAGACCCACAGCTGATTGAGACATAAGGGTGGACACTCTTGGGGCTGAGAGGTTGGGTGAGGTTGGGTGAGGAAACTCAGACCCTTTAAAGCAATACTGCGTGGTACCCATCCCATGGGTCCCAAATCTCCAGGTTCAAGGGCATCTTCCTACATCGAAAACATGCATGAGAAACCCAGAAGATGGTACACCGTGTGATTGGGAAAGATTTCCAAAACGCACCTCATTTCTCATCTCCTTGTGCTCGGGTTCGCCATTCCAGCCGCTTTACTAGCAATCTCCCTCCTTGGAGAATCAGCACCTTTAACCTCCTGTTCCGTACAGGTTGCAATTTGTCCTGAGGATGAACGGGAAGAGGGGGAACCAATGAGAGACTAGCTCTAGGTGTTGGGACAGGCACAGGTCACTCTATTTTCCCATCAGGAAGAAGAATTAACCACAGGCTCAGCCTGCCGCCCGGGACCAGAATAGGGCCTGAAGCAATCCTGCGCTTTTGCGGCCAGCTCCCAAGAAAGCGAGTTGAAAAATGGAGCTCAGGGGCACTGCAATTCACAAACCTGCAGACTTATAAATGATAACTCTCGTCCACAAATATATTGAGGGAAGGCAACGAAGAGGATTTGAAAGCAAGGCAGAATTGCAGGAAACAGATCTCAGGAGGGAGATTCGAATCGCCTTTAAAGAACAGGAAAAGCGGCAAAACCTCGACAATGATGCCCTTGGCCAAAAAGGGCGTACGCGTTTTTTCCTGAATATATTCAGGAAAAAACGCATCCGCCCTTTTTGGCCAACAAAGCAACCTGGAAAGGCAAATCAGCGCTACAAAGAAGTCTCGCTTCCCATCGGTCAAAAGGGCCATGCTGAATAAAGTGTCAAAACCAGAAATGCAGGACAGGCCATGGAGAAACGGGAGCCTGGCTACGCTGATGGGCGGGATGTAAATTGCCAACAGCCACTCTGGAGAAGTGTACGGTGTGTCCTGAAACATCTAAAAAACTCAGCTTAGAGAGCATAGGGCACTTCCACTCATGGGCCCCAATAAATTGGGAAAACTAAAAATCAGCAAGACACAGGCACCCCAAAGTTTAGGGCTGCTCTGTTGACAAGAACCTCCACTTCGTTACACCTTAAATATCCCAGGAAAGAGAAAAATGGATAAAGAAGTTGTGGTCCTTATGTACAATGGAATATCACTCAGCCATGAAATCAACGTCATAAGGCTAGTAGCAGCATGATGAGTGGATTTAGGTACGACGATTCTAAGTGAAATAAGTCACACAGAAAAGGACACTTATCATAAGATATCACTTATCGAGGGAATGTAAAAACAGCTACCCTTGAACTGAATTACAAAACAGAACAGAGTCACACGTTTAGAAGACACACTATGGCTGCTTAACGGGATAGGTGAGGTGGGGTGATGCATAAAACAAGGGTTTCAAATTAGCTCAGATACCGTTCCATAAACCCAATAGGTAATAGACAAGACCTACTCCTTGCTCAGTGAATTGGACTCAACACCCCGTATTCACCGCCCAAGAATATATCTGACTAGTAAGAATCTTAAAACCTATGTATTGATATCTCTCTGTAAGTGAGTCAAGTGGGTTAAAGCGGCATAAACACAGCAGTGAAAAGCAGCTACACCCCATTATAAAAATCAATTACTTTTAAAATCCCGTGAAACAAAGACAGTGAAAGAGAGAGAAATTCTTACAAAATTCGTTCAGGGGCTGTGATGCCACCTGGATTGACCATATCTAGACCCACAGCTGATTGAGACATAAGGGTGGACACTCTTGGGGCTGAGAGGTTTGGTGAGGTTGGGTGAGGAAACGCAGACCCTTTAAAGTAATACTGCGTGGTGCCCATCCCATGGGTCCCAAATCTCCAGGTTCAAGGGCATCTTCCTACATCGAAAACATGCATAAGAAACCCAGAAGATGGTACACCGTGTGATCGGGCAAGGTTTCCAAAACGCACCTCATTTCTCATCTCCTTGTGCTCGGGTTCGCCATTCCAGCCGCTTTACTAGCAATCTCCCTCCTTGGAGAATCAGCACCTTTAACCTCCTGTTCCGTACAGGTTGCAATTTGTCCTGAGGATGAACGGGAAGAGGGGGAACCAATGAGAGACTAGCTCTAGGTGTTGGGACAGGCACAGGTCACTCTATTTTCCCATCAGGGAGAAGAATTAACCACAGGCTCAGCCTGCCGCCCGGGACCAGAATAGGGCCTGAAGCAATCCTGTGCTTTTGCGGCCAGCTCCCAAGAAAGTGAGTTGAAAAATCGAGCTCAGGGGCACTGCAATTCACAAACCTGCAGACTTATAAATGATAACTCTCGTCCACAAATATATTGAGGGAAGGCAACGAAGAGGATTTGAAAGCAAGGCAGAATTGCAGGAAACAGATCTCAGGAGGGAGATTCGAATCGCCTTTAAAGAACAGGAAAAGCGGCAAAACCTCGACAATGATGCCCTTGGCCAAAAAGGGCGGATGCGTTTTTTCCTGAATATATTCAGGAAAAAACGCATCCGCCCTTTTTGGCCAACCAAGCAACCTGGAAAGGCAAATCAGCGCTACAAAGAAGTCTCGCTTCCCATCGGTCAAAAGGGCCATGCTGAATAAAGTGTCAAAACCAGAAATGCAGGACAGGCCATGGAGAAACGGGAGCCTGGCTACGCTGATGGGCGGGATGTAAATTGCCAAGAGCCACTCTGGAGAAGTGTACGGTGTGTCCTGAAACATCTAAAAAACTCAGCTTAGAGAGCATAGGGCACTTCCACTCATGGGCGTATAAATTGGGAAAACTAAAAATCAGCAAGACACAGGCACCCCAAAGTTTAGGGCTGCTCTGTTGACAAGAACCTCCACTTCGTTACACCTTAAATATCCCAGGAAAGAGAAAAATGGATAAAGAAGTTGTGGTCCTTATGTACAATGGAATATCACTCAGCCATGAAATCAACGTCATAAGGCTAGTAGCAGCATGATGAGTGGATTTAGGTACGACGATTCTAAGTGAAATAAGTCACACAGAAAAGGACACTTATCATAAGATATCACTTATCGAGGGAATGTAAAAACCGCTACCCTTGAACTGAATTACAAAACAGGACAGAGTCACACGTTTAGAAAACACACTATGGCTGCTAAACGGGAAAGGTGAGGTGGGGTGATGCATAAAACAAGGGTTTCAAATTAGCTCAGATACCGTTCCATAAACCCAATAGGTAATAGACAAGACCTACTCCTTGCTCAGTGAATTGGACTCAACAACCCCTATTCACCGCCCAAGAATATATCTGACTAGTAAGAATCTTAAAACCTATGTATTGATATCTCTCTGTAAGTGAGTCAAGTGGGTGTAAAGCGGCATAAACACAGCAGTGAAAAGCAGCTACACCCCATTGTAAAAATCAATTACTTTTAAAATCCCGTGAAACAAAGACAGTGAAAGAGAGAGACATTCTTACAAAATTCGTTCAGGGGCTGTGATGCCACCTGGATTGACCATATCTAGACCCACAGCTGATTTAGACATAAGGGTGGACACTCTTGGGGCTGAGAGGTTGGGTGAGGTTGGGTGAGGAAACGCAGACCCTTTAAAGTAATACTGCGTGGTGCCCATCCCATGGGTCCCAAATCTCCAGGTTCAAGGGCATCTTCCTACATCGAAAACATGCATGAGAAACCCAGAAGATGGTACACCGTGTGATCGGGCAAGGTTTCCAAAACGCACCTCATTTCTCATCTCCTTGTGCTCGGGTTCGCCATTCCA
Organism: Balaenoptera physalus; assembly: GCF_965194825.1. NCBI lineage: Eukaryota > Metazoa > Chordata > Mammalia > Artiodactyla > Balaenopteridae > Balaenoptera > Balaenoptera physalus. The sequence goes on from NC_138890.1 coordinate 39,845,689, forward strand.
GCCGCTTTACTAGCAATCTCCCTCCTTGGAGAATCAGCACCTTTAACCTCCTGTTCCGTACAGGTTGCAATTTGTCCTGAGGATGAACGGGAAGAAGGGGAACCAATGAGAGACTAGCTCTAGGTGTTGGGACAGGCACAGGTCACTCTATTTTCCCATCAGGAAGAAGAATTAACCACAGGCTCAGCCTGCCGCCCGGGACCAGAATAGGGCCTGAAGCAATCCTGCGCTTTTGCGGCCAGCTCCCAAGAAAGCGAGTTGAAAAATGGAGCTCAGGGGCACTGCAATTCACAAACCTGCAGACTTATAAATGATAACTCTCGTCCACAAATATATTGAGGGAAGGCAACGAAGAGGATTTGAAAGCAAGGCAGAATTGCAGGAAACAGATCTCAGGAGGGAGATTCGAATCGCCTTTAAAGAACAGGAAAAGCGGCAAAACCTCGACAATGATGCCCTTGGCCAAAAAGGGCGGATGCGTTTTTTCCTGAATATATTCAGGAAAAAACGCATCCGCCCTTTTTGGCCAACCAAGCAACCTGGAAAGGCAAATCAGCGCTACAAAGAAGTCTCGCTTCCCATCGGTCAAAAGGGCCATGCTGAATAAAGTGTCAAAACCAGAAATGCAGGACAGGCCATGGAGAAACGGGAGCCTGGCTACGCTGATGGGCGGGATGTAAATTGCCAACAGCCACTCTGGAGAAGTGTACGGTGTGTCCTGAAAGATCTAGAAAACTCAGCATAGAGAGCATAGGGCACTTCCACTCATGGGCGTATAAATTGGGAAAACTAAAAATCAGCAAGACACAGGCACCCCAAAGTTTAGGGCTGCTCTGTTGACAAAAACCTCCACTTCGTTACACCTTAAATATCCCAGGAAAGAGAAAAATGGATAAAGAAGTTGTGGTCCTTATGTACAATGGAATATCACTCAGCCATGAAATCAACGTCATAAGGCTAGTAGCAGCATGATGAGTGGATTTAGGTACGACGATTCTAAGTGAAATAAGTCACACAGAAAAGGACACTTATCATAAGATATCACTTATAGAGGGAATGTAAAAACCGCTACCCTTGAACTGAATTACAAAACAGAACAGAGTCACACGTTTAGAAAACACACTATGGCTGCTTAACGGGAAAGGTGAGGTGGGGTGATGCATAAAACAAGGGTTTCAAATTAGCTCAGATACCGTTCCATAAACCCAGTAGGTAATAGACAAGACCTACTCCTTGCTCAGTGAATTGGACTCAACACCCCCTATTCACCGCCCAAGAATATATCTGACTAGTAAGAATCTTAAAACCTATGTATTGATATCTCTCTGTAAGTGAGTCAAGTGAGTGTAAAGCGGCATAAACACAGCAGTGAAAAGCAGCTAAATCTCATTATAAAAATCAATTACTTTTAAAAACCCGTGAAACAAAGACAGTGAAAGAGAGAGAAATTCTTACAAAATTCGTTCAGGGACTGTGATGCCACCTGGATTGACCATATCTAGACACACAGCTGATTGAGACATAAGGGTGGACACTCTTGGGGCTGAGAGGTTGGGTGAGGTTGGGTGAGGAAACTCAGACCCTTTAAAGCAATACTGCGTGGTACCCATCCCATGGGTCCCAAATCTCCAGGTTCAAGGGCATCTTCCTACATCGAAAACATGCATGAGAAACCCAGAAGATGGTACACCGTGTGATTGGGAAAGATTTCCAAAACGCACCTCATTTCTCATCTCCTTGTGCTCGGGTTCGCCATTCCAGCCGCTTTACTAGCAATCTCCCTCCTTGGAGAATCAGCACCTTTAACCTCCTGTTCCGTACAGGTTGCAATTTGTCCTGAGGATGAACGGGAAGAGGGGGAACCAATGAGAGACTAGCTCTAGGTGTTGGGACAGGCACAGGTCACTCTATTTTCCCATCAGGAAGAAGAATTAACCACAGGCTCAGCCTGCCGCCCGGGACCAGAATAGGGCCTGAAGCAATCCTGCGCTTTTGCGGCCAGCTCCCAAGAAAGCGAGTTGAAAAATGGAGCTCAGGGGCACTGCAATTCACAAACCTGCAGACTTATAAATGATAACTCTCGTCCACAAATATATTGAGGGAAGGCAACGAAGAGGATTTGAAAGCAAGGCAGAATTGCAGGAAACAGATCTCAGGAGGGAGATTCGAATCGCCTTTAAAGAACAGGAAAAGCGGCAAAACCTCGACAATGATGCCCTTGGCCAAAAAGGGCGTACGCGTTTTTTCCTGAATATATTCAGGAAAAAACGCATCCGCCCTTTTTGGCCAACAAAGCAACCTGGAAAGGCAAATCAGCGCTACAAAGAAGTCTCGCTTCCCATCGGTCAAAAGGGCCATGCTGAATAAAGTGTCAAAACCAGAAATGCAGGACAGGCCATGGAGAAACGGGAGCCTGGCTACGCTGATGGGCGGGATGTAAATTGCCAACAGCCACTCTGGAGAAGTGTACGGTGTGTCCTGAAACATCTAAAAAACTCAGCTTAGAGAGCATAGGGCACTTCCACTCATGGGCCCCAATAAATTGGGAAAACTAAAAATCAGCAAGACACAGGCACCCCAAAGTTTAGGGCTGCTCTGTTGACAAGAACCTCCACTTCGTTACACCTTAAATATCCCAGGAAAGAGAAAAATGGATAAAGAAGTTGTGGTCCTTATGTACAATGGAATATCACTCAGCCATGAAATCAACGTCATAAGGCTAGTAGCAGCATGATGAGTGGATTTAGGTACGACGATTCTAAGTGAAATAAGTCACACAGAAAAGGACACTTATCATAAGATATCACTTATCGAGGGAATGTAAAAACAGCTACCCTTGAACTGAATTACAAAACAGAACAGAGTCACACGTTTAGAAGACACACTATGGCTGCTTAACGGGATAGGTGAGGTGGGGTGATGCATAAAACAAGGGTTTCAAATTAGCTCAGATACCGTTCCATAAACCCAATAGGTAATAGACAAGACCTACTCCTTGCTCAGTGAATTGGACTCAACACCCCGTATTCACCGCCCAAGAATATATCTGACTAGTAAGAATCTTAAAACCTATGTATTGATATCTCTCTGTAAGTGAGTCAAGTGGGTTAAAGCGGCATAAACACAGCAGTGAAAAGCAGCTACACCCCATTATAAAAATCAATTACTTTTAAAATCCCGTGAAACAAAGACAGTGAAAGAGAGAGAAATTCTTACAAAATTCGTTCAGGGGCTGTGATGCCACCTGGATTGACCATATCTAGACCCACAGCTGATTGAGACATAAGGGTGGACACTCTTGGGGCTGAGAGGTTTGGTGAGGTTGGGTGAGGAAACGCAGACCCTTTAAAGTAATACTGCGTGGTGCCCATCCCATGGGTCCCAAATCTCCAGGTTCAAGGGCATCTTCCTACATCGAAAACATGCATAAGAAACCCAGAAGATGGTACACCGTGTGATCGGGCAAGGTTTCCAAAACGCACCTCATTTCTCATCTCCTTGTGCTCGGGTTCGCCATTCCAGCCGCTTTACTAGCAATCTCCCTCCTTGGAGAATCAGCACCTTTAACCTCCTGTTCCGTACAGGTTGCAATTTGTCCTGAGGATGAACGGGAAGAGGGGGAACCAATGAGAGACTAGCTCTAGGTGTTGGGACAGGCACAGGTCACTCTATTTTCCCATCAGGGAGAAGAATTAACCACAGGCTCAGCCTGCCGCCCGGGACCAGAATAGGGCCTGAAGCAATCCTGTGCTTTTGCGGCCAGCTCCCAAGAAAGTGAGTTGAAAAATCGAGCTCAGGGGCACTGCAATTCACAAACCTGCAGACTTATAAATGATAACTCTCGTCCACAAATATATTGAGGGAAGGCAACGAAGAGGATTTGAAAGCAAGGCAGAATTGCAGGAAACAGATCTCAGGAGGGAGATTCGAATCGCCTTTAAAGAACAGGAAAAGCGGCAAAACCTCGACAATGATGCCCTTGGCCAAAAAGGGCGGATGCGTTTTTTCCTGAATATATTCAGGAAAAAACGCATCCGCCCTTTTTGGCCAACCAAGCAACCTGGAAAGGCAAATCAGCGCTACAAAGAAGTCTCGCTTCCCATCGGTCAAAAGGGCCATGCTGAATAAAGTGTCAAAACCAGAAATGCAGGACAGGCCATGGAGAAACGGGAGCCTGGCTACGCTGATGGGCGGGATGTAAATTGCCAACAGCCACTCTGGAGAAGTGTACGGTGTGTTCTGAAACATCGAAAAAACTCAGCTTAGAGAGCATAGGGCACTTCCACTCATGGGCGTATAAATTGGGAAAACGAAAAATCAGCAAGACACAGGCACCCCAAAGTTTAGGGCTGCTCTGTTGACAAGAACCTCCACTTCGTTACACCTTAAATATCCCAGGAAAGAGAAAAATGGATAAAGAAGTTGTGGTCCTTATGTACAATGGAATATCACTCAGCCATGAAATCAACGTCATAAGGCTAGTAGCAGCATGATGAGTGGATTTAGGTACGACGATTCTAAGTGAAATAAGTCACACAGAAAAGGACACTTATCATAAGATATCACTTATCGAGGGAATGTAAAAACCGCTACCCTTGAACTGAATTACAAAACAGGACAGAGTCACACGTTTAGAAAACACACTATGGCTGCTAAACGGGAAAGGTGAGGTGGGGTGATGCATAAAACAAGGGTTTCAAATTAGCTCAGATACCGTTCCATAAACCCAATAGGTAATAGACAAGATCTACTCCTTGCTCAGTGAATTGGACTCAACAACCCCTATTCACCGCCCAAGAATATATCTGACTAGTAAGAATCTTAAAACCTATGTATTGATATCTCTCTGTAAGTGAGTCAAGTGGGTGTAAAGCGGCATAAACACAGCAGTGAAAAGCAGCTACACCCCATTGTAAAAATCAATTACTTTTAAAATCCCGTGAAACAAAGACAGTGAAAGAGAGAGACATTCTTACAAAATTCGTTCAGGGGCTGTGATGCCACCTGGATTGACCATATCTAGACCCACAGCTGATTTAGACATAAGGGTGGACACTCTTGGGGCTGAGAGGTTGGGTGAGGTTGGGTGAGGAAACGCAGACCCTTTAAAGTAATACTGCGTGGTGCCCATCCCATGGGTCCCAAATCTCCAGGTTCAAGGGCATCTTCCTACATCGAAAACATGCATGAGAAACCCAGAAGATGGTACACCGTGTGATCGGGCAAGGTTTCCAAAACGCACCTCATTTCTCATCTCCTTGTGCTCGGGTTCGCCATTCCAGCCGCTTTACTAGCAATCTCCCTCCTTGGAGAATCAGCACCTTTAACCTCCTGTTCCGTACAGGTTGCAATTTGTCCTGAGGATGAACGGGAAGAAGGGGAACCAATGAGAGACTAGCTCTAGGTGTTGGGACAGGCACAGGTCACTCTATTTTCCCATCAGGAAGAAGAATTAACCACAGGCTCAGCCTGCCGCCCGGGACCAGAATAGTGCCTGAAGCAATCCTGCGCTTTTGCGGCCAGCTCCCAAGAAAGCGAGTTGAAAAATGGAGCTCAGGGGCACTGCAATTCACAAACCTGCAGACTTATAAATGATAACTCTCGTCCACAAATATATTGAGGGAAGGCAACGAAGAGGATTTGAAAGCAAGGCAGAATTGCAGGAAACAGATCTCAGGAGGGAGATTCGAATCGCTTTTAAAGAACAGGAAAAGCGGCAAAACCTCGACAATGATGCCCTTGGCCAAAAAGGGCGGATGCGTTTTTTCCTGAATATATTCAGGAAAAAACGCATCCGCCCTTTTTGGCCAACCAAGCAACCTGGAAAGGCAAATCAGCGCTACAAAGAAGTCTCGCTTCCCATCGGTCAAAAGGGCCATGCTGAATAAAGTGTCAAAACCAGAAATGCAGGACAGGCCATGGAGAAACGGGAGCCTGGCTACGCTGATGGGCGGGATGTAAATTGCCAACAGCCACTCTGGAGAAGTGTACGGTGTGTCCTGAAAGATCTAGAAAACTCAGCATAGAGAGCATAGGGCACTTCCACTCATGGGCGTATAAATTGGGAAAACTAAAAATCAGCAAGACACAGGCACCCCAAAGTTTAGGGCTGCTCTGTTGACAAAAACCTCCACTTCGTTACACCTTAAATACCCCAGGAAAGAGAAAAATGGATAAAGAAGTTGTGGTCCTTATGTACAATGGAATATCACTCAGCCATGAAATCAACGTCATAAGGCTAGTAGCAGCATGATGAGTGGATTTAGGTACGACGATTCTAAGTGAAATAAGTCACACAGAAAAGGACACTTATCATAAGATATCACTTATAGAGGGAATGTAAAAACCGCTACCCTTGAACTGAATTACAAAACAGAACAGAGTCACACGTTTAGAAAACACACTATGGCTGCTTAACGGGAAAGGTGAGGTGGGGTGATGCATAAAACAAGGGTTTCAAATTAGCTCAGATACCGTTCCATAAACCCAGTAGGTAATAGACAAGACCTACTCCTTGCTCAGTGAATTGGACTCAACACCCCCTATTCACCGCCCAAGAATATATCTGACTAGTAAGAATCTTAAAACCTATGTATTGATATCTCTCTGTAAGTGAGTCAAGTGAGTGTAAAGCGGCATAAACACAGCAGTGAAAAGCAGCTAAATCTCATTATAAAAATCAATTACTTTTAAAAACCCGTGAAACAAAGACAGTGAAAGAGAGAGAAATTCTTACAAAATTCGTTCAGGGACTGTGATGCCACCTGGATTGACCATACCTAGACCCACAGCTGATTGAGACATAAGGGTGGACACTCTTGGGGCTGAGAGGTTGGGTGAGGTTGGGTGAGGAAACTCAGACCCTTTAAAGCAATACTGCCTGGTACCCATCCCATGGGTCCCAAATCTCCAGGTTCAAGGGCATCTTCCTACATCGAAAACATGCATGAGAAACCCAGAAGATGGTACACCGTGTGATTGGGAAAGATTTCCAAAACGCACCTCATTTCTCATCTCCTTGTGCTCGGGTTCGCCATTCCAGCCGCTTTACTAGCAATCTCCCTCCTTGGAGAATCAGCACCTTTAACCTCCTGTTCCGTACAGGTTGCAATTTGTCCTGAGGATGAACGGGAAGAGGGGGAACCAATGAGAGACTAGCTCTAGGTGTTGGGACAGGCACAGGTCACTCTATTTTCCCATCAGGAAGAAGAATTAACCACAGGCTCAGCCTGCCGCCCGGGACCAGAATAGGGCCTGAAGCAATCCTGCGCTTTTGCGGCCAGCTCCCAAGAAAGCGAGTTGAAAAATGGAGCTCAGGGGCACTGCAATTCACAAACCTGCAGACTTATAAATGATAACTCTCGTCCACAAATATATTGAGGGAAGGCAACGAAGAGGATTTGAAAGCAAGGCAGAATTGCAGGAAACAGATCTTAGGAGGGAGATTCGAATCGCCTTTAAAGAACAGGAAAAGCGGCAAAACCTCGACAATGATGCCCTTGGCCAAAAAGGGCGTACGCGTTTTTTCCTGAATATATTCAGGAAAAAACGCATCCGCCCTTTTTGGCCAACAAAGCAACCTGGAAAGGCAAATCAGCGCTACAAAGAAGTCTCGCTTCCCATCGGTCAAAAGGGCCATGCTGAATAAAGTGTCAAAACCAGAAATGCAGGACAGGCCATGGAGAAACGGGAGCCTGGCTACGCTGATGGGCGGGATGTAAATTGCCAACAGCCACTCTGGAGAAGTGTACGGTGTGTCCTGAAACATCTAAAAAACTCAGCTTAGAGAGCATAGGGCACTTCCACTCATGGGCCCCAATAAATTGGGAAAACTAAAAATCAGCAAGACACAGGCACCCCAAAGTTTAGGGCTGCTCTGTTGACAAGAACCTCCACTTCGTTACACCTTAAATATCCCAGGAAAGAGAAAAATGGATAAAGAAGTTGTGGTCCTTATGTACAATGGAATATCACTCAGCCATGAAATCAACGTCATAAGGCTAGTAGCAGCATGATGAGTGGATTTAGGTACGACGATTCTAAGTGAAATAAGTCACACAGAAAAGGACACTTATCATAAGATATCACTTATCGAGGGAATGTAAAAACAGCTACCCTTGAACTGAATTACAAAACAGAACAGAGTCACACGTTTAGAAGACACACTATGGCTGCTTAACGGGATAGGTGAGGTGGGGTGATGCATAAAACAAGGGTTTCAAATTAGCTCAGATACCGTTCCATAAACCCAATAGGTAATAGACAAGACCTACTCCTTGCTCAGTGAATTGGACTCAACACCCCGTATTCACCGCCCAAGAATATATCTGACTAGTAAGAATCTTAAAACCTATGTATTGATATCTCTCTGTAAGTGAGTCAAGTGGGTTAAAGCGGCATAAACACAGCAGTGAAAAGCAGCTACACCCCATTATAAAAATCAATTACTTTTAAAATCCCGTGAAACAAAGACAGTGAAAGAGAGAGAAATTCTTACAAAATTCGTTCAGGGGCTGTGATGCCACCTGGATTGACCATATCTAGACCCACAGCTGATTGAGACATAAGGGTGGACACTCTTGGGGCTGAGAGGTTTGGTGAGGTTGGGTGAGGAAACGCAGACCCTTTAAAGTAATACTGCGTGGTGCCCATCCCATGGGTCCCAAATCTCCAGGTTCAAGGGCATCTTCCTACATCGAAAACATGCATGAGAAACCCAGAAGATGGTACACCGTGTGATCGGGCAAGGTTTCCAAAACGCACCTCATTTCTCATCTCCTTGTGCTCGGGTTCGCCATTCCAGCCGCTTTACTAGCAATCTCCCTCCTTGGAGAATCAGCACCTTTAACCTCCTGTTCCGTACAGGTTGCAATTTGTCCTGAGGATGAACGGGAAGAGGGGGAACCAATGAGAGACTATCTCTAGGTGTTGGGACAGGCACAGGTCACTCTATTTTCCCATCAGGAAGAAGAATTAACCACAGGCTCAGCCTGCCGCCCGGGACCAGAATAGGGCCTGAAGCAATCCTGCGCTTTTGCGGCCAGCTCCCAAGAAAGCGAGTTGAAAAATGGAACTCAGGGGCACTGCAATTCACAAACCTGCAGACTTATAAATGATAACTCTCGTCCACAAATATATTGAGGGAAGGCAACGAAGAGGATTTGAAAGCAAGGCAGAATTGCAGGAAACAGATTTCAGGAGGGAGATTCGAATCGCCTTTAAAGAACAGGAAAAGCGGCAAAACCTCGACAATGATGCCCTTGGCCAAAAAGGGCGGATGCGTTTTTTCCTGAATATATTCAGGAAAAAACGCATCCGCCCTTTTTGGCCAACCAAGCAACCTGGAAAGGCAAATCAGCGCTACAAAGAAGTCTCGCTTCCCATCGGTCAAAAGGGCCATGCTGAATAAAGTGTCAAAACCAGAAATGCAGGACAGGCCATGGAGAAACGGGAGCCTGGCTACGCTGATGGGCGGGATGTAAATTGCCAAGAGCCACTCTGGAGAAGTGTACGGTGTGTCCTGAAACATCTAAAAAACTCAGCTTAGAGAGCATAGGGCACTTCCACTCATGGGCGTATAAATTGGGAAAACTAAAAATCAGCAAGACACAGGCACCCCAAAGTTTAGGGCTGCTCTGTTGACAAGAACCTCCACTTCGTTACACCTTAAATATCCCAGGAAAGAGAAAAATGGATAAAGAAGTTGTGGTCCTTATGTACAATGGAATATCACTCAGCCATGAAATCAACGTCATAAGGCTAGTAGCAGCATGATGAGTGGATTTAGGTACGACGATTCTAAGTGAAATAAGTCACACAGAAAAGGACACTTATCATAAGATATCACTTATCGAGGGAATGTAAAAACCGCTACCCTTGAACTGAATTACAAAACAGAACAGAGTCACACGTTTAGAAAACACACTATGGCTGCTAAACGGGAAAGGTGAGGTGGGGTGATGCATAAAACAAGGGTTTCAAATTAGCTCAGATACCGTTCCATAATCCCAATAGGTAATAGACAAGACCTACTCCTTGCTCAGTGAATTGGACTCAACACCCCCTATTCACCGCCCAAGAATATATCTGACTAGTAAGAATCTTAAAACCTAAGTATTGATATCAATCTGTAAGTGAGTCAAGTGGGTGTAAAGCGGCATAAACACAGCAGTGAAAAGCAGCTACACCCCATTATAAAAATCAATTACTTTTAAAAACCCGTGAAACAAAGACAGTGAAAGAGAGAGAAATTCCTACAAAATTCGTTCAGGGGCTGTGATGCCACCTGGATTGACCATATCTAGACCCACAGCTGATTGAGACATAAGGGTGGACACTCTTGCGGCTGAGAGGTTGGGTGAGGTTGGGTGAGGAAACGCAGACCCTTTAAAGTAATACTGCGTGGTGCCCATCCCATGGGTCCCAAATCTCCAGGTTCAAGGGCATCTTCCTACATCGAAAACATGCATGAGAAACCCAGAAGATGGTACACCGTGTGATCGGGCAAGGTTTCCAAAACGCACCTCATTTCTCATCTCCTTGTGCTCGGGTTCGCCATTCCAGCCGCTTTACTAGCAATCTCCCTCCTTGGAGAATCAGCACCTTTAACCTCCTGTTCCGTACAGGTTGCAATTTGTCCTGAGGATGAACGGGAAGAGGGGGAACCAATGAGAGACTAGCTCTAGGTGTTGGGACAGGCACAGGTCACTCTATTTTCCCATCAGGAAGAAGAATTAACCACAGGCTCAGCCTGCCGCCCGGGACCAGAATAGGGCCTGAAGCAATCCTGCGCTTTTGCGGCCAGCTCCCATGAAAGCGAGTTGAAAAATGGAGCTCAGGAGCACTGCAATTCACAAACCTGCAGACTTATAAATGATAACTCTCGTCCACAAATATATTGAGGGAAGGCAACGAAGAGGATTTGAAAGCAAGGCAGAATTGCAGGAAACAGATCTCAGGAGGGAGATTCGAATCGCCTTTAAAGAACAGGAAAAGCGGCAAAACCTCGACAATGATGCCCTTGGCCAAAAAGGGCGTACGCGTTTTTTCCTGAATATGTTCACGAAAAAACGCGTCCACCCTTTTTGGCCAACCAAGCAACCTGGAAAGGCAAATCAGCGCTACAAAGAAGTCTCGTTTCCCATCGGTCAAAAGGGCCATGCTGAATAAAGTGTCAAAACCAGAAATGCAGGAGAGGCCATGGAGAAACGGGAGTCTGGCTACGCTGATGGGCGGGATGTAAATTGCCAAGAGCCACTCTGTAGAAGTGTACGGTGTGTCCTGAAACATCTAAAAAACTCAGCTTAGAGAGCATAGGGCACTTCCACTCATGGGCGTATAAATTGGGAAAACTAAAAATCAGCAAGACACAGGCACCACAAAGTTTAGGGCTGCTCTGTTGACAAGAACCTCCACTTCGTTACACCTTAAATATCCCAGGAAAGAGAAAAATGGATAAAGAAGTTGTGGTCCTTATGTACAATGGAATATCACTCAGCCATGAAATCAACGTCATAAGGCTAGTAGCAGCATGATGAGTGGATTTAGGTACGACGATTCTAAGTGAAATAAGTCACACAGAAAAGGACACTTATCATAAGATATCACTTATCGAGGGAATGTAAAAACCGCTACCCTTGAACTGAATTACAAAACAGAACAGAGTCACACGTTTAGAAAACACACTATGGCTGCTTAACGGGAAAGGTGAGGTGGGGTGATGCATAAAACAAGGGTTTCAAATTAGCTCAGATACCGTTCCATAAACCCAATAGGTAATAGACAAGACCTACTCATTGCTCAGTGAATTGGACTCAACACCCCCTATTCACCGCCCAAGAATATATCTGACTAGTAAGAATCTTAAAACCTATGTATTGATATCTCTCTGTAAGTGAGTCAAGTGAGTGTAAAGCGGCATAAACACAGCAGTGAAAAGCAGCTAAATCCCATTATAAAAATCAATTACTTTTAAAAACCCGTGAAACAAAGACAGTGAAAGAGAGAGAAATTCTTACAAAATTCGTTCAGGGGCTGTGATGCCACCTGGATTGACCATATCTAGACCCACAGCTGATTGAGACATAAGGGTGGACACTCTTGGGGCTGAGAGGTTGGGTGAGGTTGGGTGAGGAAACGCAGACCCTTTAAAGTAATACTGCGTGGTGCCCATCCCATGGGTCCCAAATCTCCAGGTTCAAGGGCATCTTCCTACATCGAAAACATGCATGAGAAACCCAGAAGATGGTACACCGTGTGATCGGGCAAGGTTTCCAAAACGCACCTCATTTCTCATCTCCTTGTGCTCGGTTTCGCCATTCCAGCCGCTTTACTAGCAATCTCCCTCCTTGGAGAATCAGCACCTTTAACCTCCTGTTCCGTACAGGTTGCAATTTGTCCTGAGGATGAACGGGAAGAAGGGGAACCAATGAGAGACTAGCTCTAAGTGTTGGGACAGGCACAGGTCACTCTATTTTCCCATCAGGAAGAAGAATTAACCACAGGCTCAGCCTGCCGCCCGGGACCAGAATAGGGCCTGAAGCAATCCTGCGCTTTTGCGGCCAGCTCCCAAGAAAGCGAGTTGAAAAATGGAGCTCAGGGGCACTGCAATTCACAAACCTGCAGACTTATAAATGATAACTCTCGTCCACAAATATATTGAGGGAAGGCAACGAAGAGGATTGGAAAGCAAGGCAGAATTGCAGGAAACAGATCTCAGGAGGGAGATTCGAATCGCCTTTAAAGAACAGGAAAAGCGGCAAAACCTCGACAATGATGCCCTTGGCCAAAAAGGGCGTACGCGTTTTTTCCTGAATATGTTCACGAAAAAACGCGTCCGCCCTTTTTGGCCAACCAAGCAACCTGGAAAGGCAAATCAGCGCTACAAAGAAGTCTCGTTTCCCATCAGTCAAAAGGGCCATGCTGAATAAAGTGTCAAAACCAGAAATGCAGGACAGGCCATGGAGAAACGGGAGCCTGGCTACGCTGATGGGCGGGATGTAAATTGCCAAGAGCCACTCTGGAGAAGTGTACGGTGTGTCCTGAAACATCTAAAAAACTCAGCTTAGAGAGCATAGGGCACTTCCACTCATGGGCGTATAAATTGGGAAAACTAAAAATCAGCAAGACACAGGCACCCCAAAGTTTAGGGTTGCTCTGTTGACAAGAACCTCCACTTCGTTACACCTTAAATATCCCAGGAAAGAGAAAAATGGATAAAGAAGTTGTGGTCCTTATGTACAATGGAATATCACTCAGCCATGAAATCAACGTCATAAGGCTAGTAGCAGCATGATGAGTGGATTTAGGTACGACGATTCTAAGTGAAATAAGTCACACAGAAAAGGACACTTATCATAAGATATCACTTATCGAGGGAATGTAAAAACCGCTACCCTTGAACTGAATTACAAAACAGAACAGAGTCACACGTTTAGAAAACACACTATGGCTGCTTAACGGGAAAGGTGAGGTGGGGTGATGCATAAAACAAGGGTTTCAAATTAGCTCAGATACCGTTCCATAAACCCAATAGGTAATAGACAAGACCTACTCATTGCTCAGTGAATTGGACTCAACACCCCCTATTCACCGCCCAAGAATATATCTGACTAGTAAGAATCTTAAAACCTATGTATTGATATCTCTCTGTAAGTGAGTCAAGTGAGTGTAAAGCGGCATAAACACAGCAGTGAAAAGCAGCTAAATCCCATTATAAAAATCAATTACTTTTAAAAACCCGTGAAACAAAGACAGTGAAAGAGAGAGAAATTCTTACAAAATTCGTTCAGGGGCTGTGATGCCACCTGGATTGACCATATCTAGACCCACAGCTGATTGAGACATAAGGGTGGACACTCTTGGGGCTGAGAGGTTGGGTGAGGTTGGGTGAGGAAACGCAGACCCTTTAAAGTAATACTGCGTGGTGCCCATCCCATGGGTCCCAAATCTCCAGGTTCAAGGGCATCTTCCTACATCGAAAACATGCATGAGAAACCCAGAAGATGGTACACCGTGTGATCGGGCAAGGTTTCCAAAACGCACCTCATTTCTCATCTCCTTGTGCTCGGTTTCGCCATTCCAGCCGCTTTACTAGCAATCTCCCTCCTTGGAGAATCAGCACCTTTAACCTCCTGTTCCGTACAGGTTGCAATTTGTCCTGAGGATGAACGGGAAGAAGGGGAACCAATGAGAGACTAGCTCTAAGTGTTGGGACAGGCACAGGTCACTCTATTTTCCCATCAGGAAGAAGAATTAACCACAGGCTCAGCCTGCCGCCCGGGACCAGAATAGGGCCTGAAGCAATCCTGCGCTTTTGCGGCCAGCTCCCAAGAAAGCGAGTTGAAAAATGGAGCTCAGGGGCACTGCAATTCACAAACCTGCAGACTTATAAATGATAACTCTCGTCCACAAATATATTGAGGGAAGGCAACGAAGAGGATTGGAAAGCAAGGCAGAATTGCAGGAAACAGATCTCAGGAGGGAGATTCGAATCGCCTTTAAAGAACAGGAAAAGCGGCAAAACCTCGACAATGATGCCCTTGGCCAAAAAGGGCGTAAGCGTTTTTTCCTGAATATGTTCACGAAAAAACGCGTCCGCCCTTTTTGGCCAACCAAGCAACCTGGAAAGGCAAATCAGCGCTACAAAGAAGTCTCGTTTCCCATCGGTCAAAAGGGCCATGCTGAATAAAGTGTCAAAACCAGAAATGCATTACAGGCCATGGAGAAACGGGAGCCTGGCTACGCTGATGGGCGGGATGTAAATTGCCAACAGCCACTCTGGAGAAGTGTACGGTGTGTCCTGAAACATCTAAAAAACTCAGCTTAGAGAGCATAGGGCACTTCCACTCATGGGCGTATAAATTGGGAAAACTAAAAATCAGCAAGACACAGGCACCCCAAAGTTTAGGGCTGCTCTGTTGACAAGAACCTCCACTTCGTTACACCTTAAATATCCCAGGAAAGAGAAAAATGGATAAAGAAGTTGTGGTCCTTATGTACAATGGAATATCACTCAGCCATGAAATCAACGTCATAAGGCTAGTAGCAGCATGATGAGTGGATTTAGGTAGGACGATTCTAAGTGAAATAAGTCACACAGAAAAAGACACTTATCATAAGATATCACTTATCGAGGGAATGTAAAAACCGCTACCCTTGAACTGAATTACAAAACAGAACAGAGTCACACGTTTAGAAAACACACTATGGCTGCTTAACGGGAAAGGTGAGGTGGGGTGATGCATAAAACAAGGGTTTCAAATTAGCTCAGATACCGTTCCATAAACCCAATAGGTAATAGACAAGAGCTACTCCTTGCTCAGTGAATTGGACTCAACACCCCCTATTCACCGCCCAAGAATATATCTGACTAGTAAGAATCTTAAAACCTATGTATTGATATCTCTCTGTAAGTGAGTCAAGTGGGTGTAAAGCGGCATAAACACAGCAGTGAAAAGCAGCTACACCCCATTATAAAAATCAATTACTTTTAAAAACCCGTGAAACAAAGACAGTGAAAGAGAGAGAAATTCTTACAAAATTCGTTCAGGGGCTGTGATGCCACCTGGATTGACCATATCTAGACCCACAGCTGATTGAGACATAAGGGTGGACACTCTTGGGGCTGAGAGGTTTGGTGAGGTTGGGTGAGGAAACGCAGACCCTTTAAAGTAATACTGCGTGGTGCCCATCCCATGGGTCCCAAATCTCCAGGTTCAAGGGCATCTTCCTACATCGAAAAAACGCATGAGAAACCCAGAAGATGGTACACCGTGTGATCGGGCAAGGTTTCCAAAACGCACCTCATTTCTCATCTCCTTGTGCTCGGGTTCGCCATTCCAGCCGCTTTACTAGCAATCTCCCTCCTTGGAGAATCAGCACCTTTAACCTCCTGTTCCGTACAGGTTGCAATTTGTCCTGAGGATGAACGGGAAGAAGGGGAACCAATGAGAGACTAGCTCTAAGTGTTGGGACAGGCACAGGTCACTCTATTTTCCCATCAGGAAGAAGAATTAACCACAGGCTCAGCCTGCCGCCCGGGACCAGAATAGGGCCTGAAGCAATCCTGCGCTTTTGCGGCCAGCTCCCAAGAAAGCGAGTTGAAAAATGGAGCTCAGGGGCACTGCAATTCACAAACCTGCAGACTTATAAATGATAACTCTCTTCCACAAATATATTGAGGGAAGGCAACGAAGAGGATTTGAAAGCAAGGCAGAATTGCAGGAAACAGATCTCAGGAGGGAGATTCGAATCGCCTTTAAAGAACAGGAAAAGCGGCAAAACCTCGACAATGATGCCCTTGGCCAAAAAGGGCGTACGCGTTTTTTCCTGAATATGTTCACGAAAAAACGCGTCCGCCCTTTTTGGCCAACCAAGCAACCTGGAAAGGCAAATCAGCGCTACAAAGAAGTCTCGTTTCCCATCGGTCAAAAGGGCCATGCTGAATAAAGTGTCAAAACCAGAAATGCAGGACAGGCCATGGAGAAACGGGAGCCTGGCTACGCTGATGGGCGGGATGTAAATTGCCAACAGCCACTCTGGAGAAGTGTACGGTGTGTCCTGAAACATCTAAAAAACTCAGCTTAGAGAGCATAGGGCACTTCCACTCATGGGCGTATAAATTGGGAAAACTAAAAATCAGCAAGACACAGGCACCCCAAAGTTTAGGGTTGCTCTGTTGACAAGAACCTCCACTTCGTTACACCTTAAATATCCCAGGAAAGAGAAAAATGGATAAAGAAGTTGTGGTCCTTATGTACAATGGAATATCACTCAGCCATGAAATCAACGTCATAAGGCTAGTAGCAGCATGATGAGTGGATTTAGGTACGACGATTCTAAGTGAAATAAGTCACACAGAAAAGGACACTTATCATAAGATATCACTTATCGAGGGAATGTAAAAACCGCTACCCTTGAACTGAATTACAAAACAGAACAGAGTCACACGTTTAGAAAACACACTATGGCTGCTTAACGGGAAAGGTGAGGTGGGGTGATGCATAAAACAAGGGTTTCAAATTAGCTCAGATACCGTTCCATAAACCCAATAGGTAATAGACAAGACCTACTCATTGCTCAGTGAATTGGACTCAACACCCCCTATTCACCGCCCAAGAATATATCTGACTAGTAAGAATCTTAAAACCTATGTATTGATATCTCTCTGTAAGTGAGTCAAGTGAGTGTAAAGCGGCATAAACACAGCAGTGAAAAGCAGCTAAATCCCATTATAAAAATCAATTACTTTTAAAAACCCGTGAAACAAAGACAGTGAAAGAGAGAGAAATTCTTACAAAATTCGTTCAGGGGCTGTGATGCCACCTGGATTGACCATATCTAGACCCACAGCTGATTGAGACATAAGGGTGGACACTCTTGGGGCTGAGAGGTTGGGTGAGGTTGGGTGAGGAAACGCAGACCCTTTAAAGTAATACTGCGTGGTGCCCATCCCATGGGTCCCAAATCTCCAGGTTCAAGGGCATCTTCCTACATCGAAAACATGCATGAGAAACCCAGAAGATGGTACACCGTGTGATCGGGCAAGGTTTCCAAAACGCACCTCATTTCTCATCTCCTTGTGCTCGGTTTCGCCATTCCAGCCGCTTTACTAGCAATCTCCCTCCTTGGAGAATCAGCACCTTTAACCTCCTGTTCCGTACAGGTTGCAATTTGTCCTGAGGATGAACGGGAAGAAGGGGAACCAATGAGAGACTAGCTCTAAGTGTTGGGACAGGCACAGGTCACTCTATTTTCCCATCAGGAAGAAGAATTAACCACAGGCTCAGCCTGCCGCCCGGGACCAGAATAGGGCCTGAAGCAATCCTGCGCTTTTGCGGCCAGCTCCCAAGAAAGCGAGTTGAAAAATGGAGCTCAGGGGCACTGCAATTCACAAACCTGCAGACTTATAAATGATAACTCTCGTCCACAAATATATTGAGGGAAGGCAACGAAGAGGATTGGAAAGCAAGGCAGAATTGCAGGAAACAGATCTCAGGAGGGAGATTCGAATCGCCTTTAAAGAACAGGAAAAGCGGCAAAACCTCGACAATGATGCCCTTGGCCAAAAAGGGCGTACGCGTTTTTTCCTGAATATGTTCACGAAAAAACGCGTCCGCCCTTTTTGGCCAACCAAGCAACCTGGAAAGGCAAATCAGCGCTACAAAGAAGTCTCGTTTCCCATCGGTCAAAAGGGCCATGCTGAATAAAGTGTCAAAACCAGAAATGCATTACAGGCCATGGAGAAACGGGAGCCTGGCTACGCTGATGGGCGGGATGTAAATTGCCAACAGCCACTCTGGAGAAGTGTACGGTGTGTCCTGAAACATCTAAAAAACTCAGCTTAGAGAGCATAGGGCACTTCCACTCATGGGCGTATAAATTGGGAAAACTAAAAATCAGCAGGACACAGGCACCCCAAAGTTTAGGGCTGCTCTGTTGACAAGAACCTCCACTTCGTTACACCTTAAATATCCCAGGAAAGAGAAAAATGGATAAAGAAGTTGTGGTCCTTATGTACAATGGAATATCACTCAGCCATGAAATCAACGTCATAAGGCTAGTAGCAGCATGATGAGTGGATTTAGGTAGGACGATTCTAAGTGAAATAAGTCACACAGAAAAAGACACTTATCATAAGATATCACTTATCGAGGGAATGTAAAAACCGCTACCCTTGAACTGAATTACAAAACAGAACAGAGTCACACGTTTAGAAAACACACTATGGCTGCTTAACGGGAAAGGTGAGGTGGGGTGATGCATAAAACAAGGGTTTCAAATTAGCTCAGATACCGTTCCATAAACCCAATAGGTAATAGACAAGAGCTACTCCTTGCTCAGTGAATTGGACTCAACACCCCCTATTCACCGCCCAAGAATATATCTGACTAGTAAGAATCTTAAAACCTATGTATTGATATCTCTCTGTAAGTGAGTCAAGTGGGTGTAAAGCGGCATAAACACAGCAGTGAAAAGCAGCTACACCCCATTATAAAAATCAATTACTTTTAAAAACCCGTGAAACAAAGACAGTGAAAGAGAGAGAAATTCTTACAAAATTCGTTCAGGGGCTGTGATGCCACCTGGATTGACCATATCTAGACCCACAGCTGATTGAGACATAAGGGTGGACACTCTTGGGGCTGAGAGGTTTGGTGAGGTTGGGTGAGGAAACGCAGACCCTTTAAAGTAATACTGCGTGGTGCCCATCCCATGGGTCCCAAATCTCCAGGTTCAAGGGCATCTTCCTACATCGAAAAAACGCATGAGAAACCCAGAAGATGGTACACCGTGTGATCGGGGAAGGTTTCCAAAACGCACCTCATTTCTCATCTCCTTGTGCTCGGGTTCGCCATTCCAGCCGCTTTACTAGCAATCTCCCTCCTTGGAGAATCAGCACCTTTAACCTCCTGTTCCGTACAGGTTGCAATTTGTCCTGAGGTTGAACGGGAAGAAGGGGAACCAATGAGAGACTAGCTCTAAGTGTTGGGACAGGCACAGGTCACTCTATTTTCCCATCAGGAAGAAGAATTAACCACAGGCTCAGCCTGCCGCCCGGGACCAGAATAGGGCCTGAAGCAATCCTGCGCTTTTGCGGCCAGCTCCCAAGAAAGCGAGTTGAAAAATGGAGCTCAGGGGCACTGCAATTCACAAACCTGCAGACTTATAAATGATAACTCTCTTCCACAAATATATTGAGGGAAGGCAACGAAGAGGATTTGAAAGCAAGGCAGAATTGCAGGAAACAGATCTCAGGAGGGAGATTCGAATCGCCTTTAAAGAACAGGAAAAGCGGCAAAACCTCGACAATGATGCCCTTGGCCAAAAAGGGCGTACGCGTTTTTTCCTGAATATGTTCACGAAAAAACGCGTCCGCCCTTTTTGGCCAACCAAGCAACCTGGAAAGGCAAATCAGCGCTACAAAGAAGTCTCGTTTCCCATCGGTCAAAAGGGCCATGCTGAATAAAGTGTCAAAACCAGAAATGCAGGACAGGCCATGGAGAAACGGGAGCCTGGCTACGCTGATGGGCGGGATGTAAATTGCCAACAGCCACTCTGGAGAAGTGTACGGTGTGTCCTGAAACATCTAAAAAACTCAGCTTAGAGAGCATAGGGCACTTCCACTCATGGGCGTATAAATTGGGAAAACTAAAAATCAGCAAGACACAGGCACCCCAAAGTTTAGGGTTGCTCTGTTGACAAGAACCTCCACTTCGTTACACCTTAAATATCCCAGGAAAGAGAAAAATGGATAAAGAAGTTGTGGTCCTTATGTACAATGGAATATCACTCAGCCATGAAATCAACGTCATAAGGCTAGTAGCAGCATGATGAGTGGATTTAGGTACGACGATTCTAAGTGAAATAAGTCACACAGAAAAGGACACTTATCATAAGATATCACTTATCGAGGGAATGTAAAAACCGCTACCCTTGAACTGAATTACAAAACAGAACAGAGTCACACGTTTAGAAAACACACTATGGCTGCTTAACGGGAAAGGTGAGGTGGGGTGATGCATAAAACAAGGGTTTCAAATTAGCTCAGATACCGTTCCATAAACCCAATAGGTAATAGACAAGACCTACTCATTGCTCAGTGAATTGGACTCAACACCCCCTATTCACCGCCCAAGAATATATCTGACTAGTAAGAATCTTAAAACCTATGTATTGATATCTCTCTGTAAGTGAGTCAAGTGAGTGTAAAGCGGCATAAACACAGCAGTGAAAAGCAGCTAAATCCCATTATAAAAATCAATTACTTTTAAAAACCCGTGAAACAAAGACAGTGAAAGAGAGAGAAATTCTTACAAAATTCGTTCAGGGGCTGTGATGCCACCTGGATTGACCATATCTAGACCCACAGCTGATTGAGACATAAGGGTGGACACTCTTGGGGCTGAGAGGTTGGGTGAGGTTGGGTGAGGAAACGCAGACCCTTTAAAGTAATACTGCGTGGTGCCCATCCCATGGGTCCCAAATCTCCAGGTTCAAGGGCATCTTCCTACATCGAAAACATGCATGAGAAACCCAGAAGATGGTACACCGTGTGATCGGGCAAGGTTTCCAAAACGCACCTCATTTCTCATCTCCTTGTGCTCGGTTTCGCCATTCCAGCCGCTTTACTAGCAATCTCCCTCCTTGGAGAATCAGCACCTTTAACCTCCTGTTCCGTACAGGTTGCAATTTGTCCTGAGGATGAACGGGAAGAAGGGGAACCAATGAGAGACTAGCTCTAAGTGTTGGGACAGGCACAGGTCACTCTATTTTCCCATCAGGAAGAAGAATTAACCACAGGCTCAGCCTGCCGCCCGGGACCAGAATAGGGCCTGAAGCAATCCTGCGCTTTTGCGGCCAGCTCCCAAGAAAGCGAGTTGAAAAATGGAGCTCAGGGGCACTGCAATTCACAAACCTGCAGACTTATAAATGATAACTCTCGTCCACAAATATATTGAGGGAAGGCAACGAAGAGGATTGGAAAGCAAGGCAGAATTGCAGGAAACAGATCTCAGGAGGGAGATTCGAATCGCCTTTAAAGAACAGGAAAAGCGGCAAAACCTCGACAATGATGCCCTTGGCCAAAAAGGGCGTACGCGTTTTTTCCTGAATATGTTCACGAAAAAACGCGTCCGCCCTTTTTGGCCAACCAAGCAACCTGGAAAGGCAAATCAGCGCTACAAAGAAGTCTCGTTTCCCATCGGTCAAAAGGGCCATGCTGAATAAAGTGTCAAAACCAGAAATGCATTACAGGCCATGGAGAAACGGGAGCCTGGCTACGCTGATGGGCGGGATGTAAATTGCCAACAGCCACTCTGGAGAAGTGTACGGTGTGTCCTGAAACATCTAAAAAACTCAGCTTAGAGAGCATAGGGCACTTCCACTCATGGGCGTATAAATTGGGAAAACTAAAAATCAGCAGGACACAGGCACCCCAAAGTTTAGGGCTGCTCTGTTGACAAGAACCTCCACTTCGTTACACCTTAAATATCCCAGGAAAGAGAAAAATGGATAAAGAAGTTGTGGTCCTTATGTACAATGGAATATCACTCAGCCATGAAATCAACGTCATAAGGCTAGTAGCAGCATGATGAGTGGATTTAGGTACGACGATTCTAAGTGAAATAAGTCACACAGAAAAAGACACTTATCATAAGATATCACTTATCGAGGGAATGTAAAAACCGCTACCCTTGAACTGAATTACAAAACAGAACAGAGTCACACGTTTAGAAAACACACTATGGCTGCTTAACGGGAAAGGTGAGGTGGGGTGATGCATAAAACAAGGGTTTCAAATTAGCTCAGATACCGTTCCATAAACCCAATAGGTAATAGACAAGAGCTACTCCTTGCTCAGTGAATTGGACTCAACACCCCCTATTCACCGCCCAAGAATATATCTGACTAGTAAGAATCTTAAAACCTATGTATTGATATCTCTCTGTAAGTGAGTCAAGTGGGTGTAAAGCGGCATAAACACAGCAGTGAAAAGCAGCTACACCCCATTATAAAAATCAATTACTTTTAAAAACCCGTGAAACAAAGACAGTGAAAGAGAGAGAAATTCTTACAAAATTCGTTCAGGGGCTGTGATGCCACCTGGATTGACCATATCTAGACCCACAGCTGATTGAGACATAAGGGTGGACACTCTTGGGGCTGAGAGGTTTGGTGAGGTTGGGTGAGGAAACGCAGACCC
This sequence comes from Balaenoptera physalus, assembly GCF_965194825.1. Lineage (NCBI taxonomy): Eukaryota > Metazoa > Chordata > Mammalia > Artiodactyla > Balaenopteridae > Balaenoptera > Balaenoptera physalus. The sequence continues at coordinate 39,868,394 of NC_138890.1, forward strand.
TTTAAAGTAATACTGCGTGGTGCCCATCCCATGGGTCCCAAATCTCCAGGTTCAAGGGCATCTTCCTACATCGAAAAAACGCATGAGAAACCCAGAAGATGGTACACCGTGTGATCGGGGAAGGTTTCCAAAACGCACCTCATTTCTCATCTCCTTGTGCTCGGGTTCGCCATTCCAGCCGCTTTACTAGCAATCTCCCTCCTTGGAGAATCAGCACCTTTAACCTCCTGTTCCGTACAGGTTGCAATTTGTCCTGAGGTTGAACGGGAAGAAGGGGAACCAATGAGAGACTAGCTCTAAGTGTTGGGACAGGCACAGGTCACTCTATTTTCGCATCAGGAAGAAGAATTAACCACAGGCTCAGCCTGCCGCCCGGGACCAGAATAGGGCCTGAAGCAATCCTGCGCTTTTGCGGCCAGCTCCCAAGAAAGCGAGTTGAAAAATGGAGCTCAGGGGCACTGCAATTCACAAACCTGCAGACTTATAAATGATAACTCTCGTCCACAAATATATTGAGGGAAGGCAACGAAGAGGATTGGAAAGCAAGGCAGAATTGCAGGAAACAGATCTCAGGAGGGAGATTCGAATCGCCTTTAAAGAACAGGAAAAGCGGCAAAACCTCGACAATGATGCCCTTGGCCAAAAAGGGCGTACGCGTTTTTTCCTGAATATGTTCACGAAAAAACGCGTCCGCCCTTTTTGGCCAACCAAGCAACCTGGAAAGGCAAATCAGCGCTACAAAGAAGTCTCGTTTCCCATCGGTCAAAAGGGCCATGCTGAATAAAGTGTCAAAACCAGAAATGCATTACAGGCCATGGAGAAACGGGAGCCTGGCTACGCTGATGGGCGGGATGTAAATTGCCAACAGCCACTCTGGAGAAGTGTACGGTGTGTCCTGAAACATCTAAAAAACTCAGCTTAGAGAGCATAGGGCACTTCCACTCATGGGCGTATAAATTGGGAAAACTAAAAATCAGCAGGACACAGGCACCCCAAAGTTTAGGGCTGCTCTGTTGACAAGAACCTCCACTTCGTTACACCTTAAATATCCCAGGAAAGAGAAAAATGGATAAAGAAGTTGTGGTCCTTATGTACAATGGAATATCACTCAGCCATGAAATCAACGTCATAAGGCTAGTAGCAGCATGATGAGTGGATTTAGGTAGGACGATTCTAAGTGAAATAAGTCACACAGAAAAAGACACTTATCATAAGATATCACTTATCGAGGGAATGTAAAAACCGCTACCCTTGAACTGAATTACAAAACAGAACAGAGTCACACGTTTAGAAAACACACTATGGCTGCTTAACGGGAAAGGTGAGGTGGGGTGATGCATAAAACAAGGGTTTCAAATTAGCTCAGATACCGTTCCATAAACCCAATAGGTAATAGACAAGAGCTACTCCTTGCTCAGTGAATTGGACTCAACACCCCCTATTCACCGCCCAAGAATATATCTGACTAGTAAGAATCTTAAAACCTATGTATTGATATCTCTCTGTAAGTGAGTCAAGTGGGTGTAAAGCGGCATAAACACAGCAGTGAAAAGCAGCTACACCCCATTATAAAAATCAATTACTTTTAAAAACCCGTGAAACAAAGACAGTGAAAGAGAGAGAAATTCTTACAAAATTCGTTCAGGGGCTGTGATGCCACCTGGATTGACCATATCTAGACCCACAGCTGATTGAGACATAAGGGTGGACACTCTTGGGGCTGAGAGGTTTGGTGAGGTTGGGTGAGGAAACGCAGACCCTTTAAAGTAATACTGCGTGGTGCCCATCCCATGGGTCCCAAATCTCCAGGTTCAAGGGCATCTTCCTACATCGAAAAAACGCATGAGAAACCCAGAAGATGGTACACCGTGTGATCGGGGAAGGTTTCCAAAACGCACCTCATTTCTCATCTCCTTGTGCTCGGGTTCGCCATTCCAGCCGCTTTACTAGCAATCTCCCTCCTTGGAGAATCAGCACCTTTAACCTCCTGTTCCGTACAGGTTGCAATTTGTCCTGAGGTTGAACGGGAAGAAGGGGAACCAATGAGAGACTAGCTCTAAGTGTTGGGACAGGCACAGGTCACTCTATTTTCCCATCAGGAAGAAGAATTAACCACAGGCTCAGCCTGCCGCCCGGGACCAGAATAGGGCCTGAAGCAATCCTGCGCTTTTGCGGCCAGCTCCCAAGAAAGCGAGTTGAAAAATGGAGCTCAGGGGCACTGCAATTCACAAACCTGCAGACTTATAAATGATAACTCTCTTCCACAAATATATTGAGGGAAGGCAACGAAGAGGATTTGAAAGCAAGGCAGAATTGCAGGAAACAGATCTCAGGAGGGAGATTCGAATCGCCTTTAAAGAACAGGAAAAGCGGCAAAACCTCGACAATGATGCCCTTGGCCAAAAAGGGCGTACGCGTTTTTTCCTGAATATGTTCACGAAAAAACGCGTCCGCCCTTTTTGGCCAACCAAGCAACCTGGAAAGGCAAATCAGCGCTACAAAGAAGTCTCGTTTCCCATCGGTCAAAAGGGCCATGCTGAATAAAGTGTCAAAACCAGAAATGCAGGACAGGCCATGGAGAAACGGGAGCCTGGCTACGCTGATGGGCGGGATGTAAATTGCCAACAGCCACTCTGGAGAAGTGTACGGTGTGTCCTGAAACATCTAAAAAACTCAGCTTAGAGAGCATAGGGCACTTCCACTCATGGGCGTATAAATTGGGAAAACTAAAAATCAGCAAGACACAGGCACCCCAAAGTTTAGGGTTGCTCTGTTGACAAGAACCTCCACTTCGTTACACCTTAAATATCCCAGGAAAGAGAAAAATGGATAAAGAAGTTGTGGTCCTTATGTACAATGGAATATCACTCAGCCATGAAATCAACGTCATAAGGCTAGTAGCAGCATGATGAGTGGATTTAGGTACGACGATTCTAAGTGAAATAAGTCACACAGAAAAGGACACTTATCATAAGATATCACTTATCGAGGGAATGTAAAAACCGCTACCCTTGAACTGAATTACAAAACAGAACAGAGTCACACGTTTAGAAAACACACTATGGCTGCTTAACGGGAAAGGTGAGGTGGGGTGATGCATAAAACAAGGGTTTCAAATTAGCTCAGATACCGTTCCATAAACCCAATAGGTAATAGACAAGACCTACTCATTGCTCAGTGAATTGGACTCAACACCCCCTATTCACCGCCCAAGAATATATCTGACTAGTAAGAATCTTAAAACCTATGTATTGATATCTCTCTGTAAGTGAGTCAAGTGAGTGTAAAGCGGCATAAACACAGCAGTGAAAAGCAGCTAAATCCCATTATAAAAATCAATTACTTTTAAAAACCCGTGAAACAAAGACAGTGAAAGAGAGAGAAATTCTTACAAAATTCGTTCAGGGGCTGTGATGCCACCTGGATTGACCATATCTAGACCCACAGCTGATTGAGACATAAGGGTGGACACTCTTGGGGCTGAGAGGTTGGGTGAGGTTGGGTGAGGAAACGCAGACCCTTTAAAGTAATACTGCGTGGTGCCCATCCCATGGGTCCCAAATCTCCAGGTTCAAGGGCATCTTCCTACATCGAAAACATGCATGAGAAACCCAGAAGATGGTACACCGTGTGATCGGGCAAGGTTTCCAAAACGCACCTCATTTCTCATCTCCTTGTGCTCGGTTTCGCCATTCCAGCCGCTTTACTAGCAATCTCCCTCCTTGGAGAATCAGCACCTTTAACCTCCTGTTCCGTACAGGTTGCAATTTGTCCTGAGGATGAACGGGAAGAAGGGGAACCAATGAGAGACTAGCTCTAAGTGTTGGGACAGGCACAGGTCACTCTATTTTCCCATCAGGAAGAAGAATTAACCACAGGCTCAGCCTGCCGCCCGGGACCAGAATAGGGCCTGAAGCAATCCTGCGCTTTTGCGGCCAGCTCCCAAGAAAGCGAGTTGAAAAATGGAGCTCAGGGGCACTGCAATTCACAAACCTGCAGACTTATAAATGATAACTCTCGTCCACAAATATATTGAGGGAAGGCAACGAAGAGGATTGGAAAGCAAGGCAGAATTGCAGGAAACAGATCTCAGGAGGGAGATTCGAATCGCCTTTAAAGAACAGGAAAAGCGGCAAAACCTCGACAATGATGCCCTTGGCCAAAAAGGGCGTACGCGTTTTTTCCTGAATATGTTCACGAAAAAACGCGTCCGCCCTTTTTGGCCAACCAAGCAACCTGGAAAGGCAAATCAGCGCTACAAAGAAGTCTCGTTTCCCATCGGTCAAAAGGGCCATGCTGAATAAAGTGTCAAAACCAGAAATGCATTACAGGCCATGGAGAAACGGGAGCCTGGCTACGCTGATGGGCGGGATGTAAATTGCCAACAGCCACTCTGGAGAAGTGTACGGTGTGTCCTGAAACATCTAAAAAACTCAGCTTAGAGAGCATAGGGCACTTCCACTCATGGGCGTATAAATTGGGAAAACTAAAAATCAGCAGGACACAGGCACCCCAAAGTTTAGGGCTGCTCTGTTGACAAGAACCTCCACTTCGTTACACCTTAAATATCCCAGGAAAGAGAAAAATGGATAAAGAAGTTGTGGTCCTTATGTACAATGGAATATCACTCAGCCATGAAATCAACGTCATAAGGCTAGTAGCAGCATGATGAGTGGATTTAGGTACGACGATTCTAAGTGAAATAAGTCACACAGAAAAAGACACTTATCATAAGATATCACTTATCGAGGGAATGTAAAAACCGCTACCCTTGAACTGAATTACAAAACAGAACAGAGTCACACGTTTAGAAAACACACTATGGCTGCTTAACGGGAAAGGTGAGGTGGGGTGATGCATAAAACAAGGGTTTCAAATTAGCTCAGATACCGTTCCATAAACCCAATAGGTAATAGACAAGAGCTACTCCTTGCTCAGTGAATTGGACTCAACACCCCCTATTCACCGCCCAAGAATATATCTGACTAGTAAGAATCTTAAAACCTATGTATTGATATCTCTCTGTAAGTGAGTCAAGTGGGTGTAAAGCGGCATAAACACAGCAGTGAAAAGCAGCTACACCCCATTATAAAAATCAATTACTTTTAAAAACCCGTGAAACAAAGACAGTGAAAGAGAGAGAAATTCTTACAAAATTCGTTCAGGGGCTGTGATGCCACCTGGATTGACCATATCTAGACCCACAGCTGATTGAGACATAAGGGTGGACACTCTTGGGGCTGAGAGGTTTGGTGAGGTTGGGTGAGGAAACGCAGACCCTTTAAAGTAATACTGCGTGGTGCCCATCCCATGGGTCCCAAATCTCCAGGTTCAAGGGCATCTTCCTACATCGAAAAAACGCATGAGAAACCCAGAAGATGGTACACCGTGTGATCGGGGAAGGTTTCCAAAACGCACCTCATTTCTCATCTCCTTGTGCTCGGGTTCGCCATTCCAGCCGCTTTACTAGCAATCTCCCTCCTTGGAGAATCAGCACCTTTAACCTCCTGTTCCGTACAGGTTGCAATTTGTCCTGAGGTTGAACGGGAAGAAGGGGAACCAATGAGAGACTAGCTCTAAGTGTTGGGACAGGCACAGGTCACTCTATTTTCGCATCAGGAAGAAGAATTAACCACAGGCTCAGCCTGCCGCCCGGGACCAGAATAGGGCCTGAAGCAATCCTGCGCTTTTGCGGCCAGCTCCCAAGAAAGCGAGTTGAAAAATGGAGCTCAGGGGCACTGCAATTCACAAACCTGCAGACTTATAAATGATAACTCTCGTCCACAAATATATTGAGGGAAGGCAACGAAGAGGATTGGAAAGCAAGGCAGAATTGCAGGAAACAGATCTCAGGAGGGAGATTCGAATCGCCTTTAAAGAACAGGAAAAGCGGCAAAACCTCGACAATGATGCCCTTGGCCAAAAAGGGCGTACGCGTTTTTTCCTGAATATGTTCACGAAAAAACGCGTCCGCCCTTTTTGGCCAACCAAGCAACCTGGAAAGGCAAATCAGCGCTACAAAGAAGTCTCGTTTCCCATCGGTCAAAAGGGCCATGCTGAATAAAGTGTCAAAACCAGAAATGCATTACAGGCCATGGAGAAACGGGAGCCTGGCTACGCTGATGGGCGGGATGTAAATTGCCAACAGCCACTCTGGAGAAGTGTACGGTGTGTCCTGAAACATCTAAAAAACTCAGCTTAGAGAGCATAGGGCACTTCCACTCATGGGCGTATAAATTGGGAAAACTAAAAATCAGCAGGACACAGGCACCCCAAAGTTTAGGGCTGCTCTGTTGACAAGAACCTCCACTTCGTTACACCTTAAATATCCCAGGAAAGAGAAAAATGGATAAAGAAGTTGTGGTCCTTATGTACAATGGAATATCACTCAGCCATGAAATCAACGTCATAAGGCTAGTAGCAGCATGATGAGTGGATTTAGGTAGGACGATTCTAAGTGAAATAAGTCACACAGAAAAAGACACTTATCATAAGATATCACTTATCGAGGGAATGTAAAAACCGCTACCCTTGAACTGAATTACAAAACAGAACAGAGTCACACGTTTAGAAAACACACTATGGCTGCTTAACGGGAAAGGTGAGGTGGGGTGATGCATAAAACAAGGGTTTCAAATTAGCTCAGATACCGTTCCATAAACCCAATAGGTAATAGACAAGAGCTACTCCTTGCTCAGTGAATTGGACTCAACACCCCCTATTCACCGCCCAAGAATATATCTGACTAGTAAGAATCTTAAAACCTATGTATTGATATCTCTCTGTAAGTGAGTCAAGTGGGTGTAAAGCGGCATAAACACAGCAGTGAAAAGCAGCTACACCCCATTATAAAAATCAATTACTTTTAAAAACCCGTGAAACAAAGACAGTGAAAGAGAGAGAAATTCTTACAAAATTCGTTCAGGGGCTGTGATGCCACCTGGATTGACCATATCTAGACCCACAGCTGATTGAGACATAAGGGTGGACACTCTTGGGGCTGAGAGGTTTGGTGAGGTTGGGTGAGGAAACGCAGACCCTTTAAAGTAATACTGCGTGGTGCCCATCCCATGGGTCCCAAATCTCCAGGTTCAAGGGCATCTTCCTACATCGAAAAAACGCATGAGAAACCCAGAAGATGGTACACCGTGTGATCGGGGAAGGTTTCCAAAACGCACCTCATTTCTCATCTCCTTGTGCTCGGGTTCGCCATTCCAGCCGCTTTACTAGCAATCTCCCTCCTTGGAGAATCAGCACCTTTAACCTCCTGTTCCGTACAGGTTGCAATTTGTCCTGAGGTTGAACGGGAAGAAGGGGAACCAATGAGAGACTAGCTCTAAGTGTTGGGACAGGCACAGGTCACTCTATTTTCCCATCAGGAAGAAGAATTAACCACAGGCTCAGCCTGCCGCCCGGGACCAGAATAGGGCCTGAAGCAATCCTGCGCTTTTGCGGCCAGCTCCCAAGAAAGCGAGTTGAAAAATGGAGCTCAGGGGCACTGCAATTCACAAACCTGCAGACTTATAAATGATAACTCTCTTCCACAAATATATTGAGGGAAGGCAACGAAGAGGATTTGAAAGCAAGGCAGAATTGCAGGAAACAGATCTCAGGAGGGAGATTCGAATCGCCTTTAAAGAACAGGAAAAGCGGCAAAACCTCGACAATGATGCCCTTGGCCAAAAAGGGCGTACGCGTTTTTTCCTGAATATGTTCACGAAAAAACGCGTCCGCCCTTTTTGGCCAACCAAGCAACCTGGAAAGGCAAATCAGCGCTACAAAGAAGTCTCGTTTCCCATCGGTCAAAAGGGCCATGCTGAATAAAGTGTCAAAACCAGAAATGCAGGACAGGCCATGGAGAAACGGGAGCCTGGCTACGCTGATGGGCGGGATGTAAATTGCCAACAGCCACTCTGGAGAAGTGTACGGTGTGTCCTGAAACATCTAAAAAACTCAGCTTAGAGAGCATAGGGCACTTCCACTCATGGGCGTATAAATTGGGAAAACTAAAAATCAGCAAGACACAGGCACCCCAAAGTTTAGGGTTGCTCTGTTGACAAGAACCTCCACTTCGTTACACCTTAAATATCCCAGGAAAGAGAAAAATGGATAAAGAAGTTGTGGTCCTTATGTACAATGGAATATCACTCAGCCATGAAATCAACGTCATAAGGCTAGTAGCAGCATGATGAGTGGATTTAGGTACGACGATTCTAAGTGAAATAAGTCACACAGAAAAGGACACTTATCATAAGATATCACTTATCGAGGGAATGTAAAAACCGCTACCCTTGAACTGAATTACAAAACAGAACAGAGTCACACGTTTAGAAAACACACTATGGCTGCTTAACGGGAAAGGTGAGGTGGGGTGATGCATAAAACAAGGGTTTCAAATTAGCTCAGATACCGTTCCATAAACCCAATAGGTAATAGACAAGACCTACTCCTTGCTCAGTGAATTGGACTCAACACCCCCTATTCACCGCCCAAGAATATATCTGACTAGTAAGAATCTTAAAACCTATGTATTGATATCTCTCTGTAAGTGAGTCAAGTGGGTGTAAAGCGGCATAAACACAGCAGTGAAAAGCAGCTACACCCCATTATAAAAATCAATTACTTTTAAAAACCCGTGAAACAAAGACAGTGAAAGAGAGAGAAATTCTTACAAAATTCGTTCAGGGGCTGTGATGCCACCTGGATTGACCATATCTAGACCCACAGCTGATTGAGACATAAGGGTGGACACTCTTGGGGCTGAGAGGTTTGGTGAGGTTGGGTGAGGAAACGCAGACCCTTTAATGTAATACTGCGTGGTGCCCATCCCATGGGTCCCAAATCTCCAGGTTCAAGGGCATCTTCCTACATCGAAAACATGCATGAGAAACCCAGAAGATGGTACACCGTGTGATCGGGCAAGGTTTCCAAAACGCACCTCATTTCTCATCTCCTTGTGCTCGGGTTCGCCATTCCAGCCGCTTTACTAGCAATCTCCCTCCTTGGAGAATCAGCACCTTTAACCTCCTGTTCCGTACAGGTTGCAATTTGTCCTGAGGATGAACGGGAAGAGGGGGAACCAATGAGAGACTAGCTGTAGGTGATGGGACAGGCACAGGTCACTCTATTTTCCCATCAGGAAGAAGAATTAACCACAGGCTCAGCCTGCCGCCCGGGACCAGAATAGGGCCTGAAGCAATCCTGCGCTTTTGCGGCCAGCTCCCAAGAAAGCGAGTTGAAAAATGGTGCTCAGGGGCACTGCAATTCACAAACCTGCAGACTTATAAATGATAACTCTCGTCCACAAATATATTGAGGGAGGGCAACGAAGAGGGTTTGAAAGCAAGGCAGAATTGCAGGAAACAGATCTCAGGAGGGAGATTCGAATCGCCTTTAAAGAACAGGAAAAGCGGCAAAACCTCGACAATGATGCCCTTGGCCAAAAAGGGCGGATGCGTTTTTTCCTGAATATATTCAGGAAAAAACGCATCCGCCCTTTTTGGCCAACCAAGCAACCTGGAAAGGCAAATCAGCGCTACAAAGAAGTCTCGCTTCCCATCGGTCAAAAGGGCCATGCTGAATAAAGTGTCAAAACCAGAAATGCAGGACAGGCCATGGAGAAACGGGAGCCTGGCTACGCTGATGGGCGGGATGTAAATTGCCAACAGCCACTCTGGAGAAGTGTACGGTATGTCCTGAAACATCTAAAAAACTCAGCTTAGAGAGCATAGGGCATTTCCACTCATGGGCGTATAAATTGGGAAAACTAAAAATCAGCAAGACACAGGCACCCCAAAGTTTAGGGCTGCTCTGTTGACAAGAACCTCCACTTCGTTACACCTTAAATATCCCAGGAAAGAGAAAAATGGATAAAGAAGTTGTGGTCCTTATGTACAATGGAATAACACTCAGCCATGAAATCAACGTCATAAGGCTAGTAGCAGCATGATGAGTGGATTTAGGTACGACGATTCTAAGTGAAATAAGTCACACAGAAAAAGACACTTATCATAAGATATCACTTATCGAGGGAATGTAAAAACCGCTACCCTTGAACTGAATTACAAAAGAGAACAGAGTCACACGTTTAGAAAACACACTATGGCTGCTTAACGGGAAAGGTGAGGTGGGGTGATGCATAAAACAAGGGTTTCAAATTAGCTCAGATACCGTTCCATAAACCCAATATGTAATAGACAAGACCTACTCCTTGCTCAGTGAATTGGACTCAAAACCCCCTATTCACCGCCCAAGAATATATCTGACTGGTAAGAATCTTAAAACCTATGTATTGATATCTCTCTGTAAGTGAGTCAAGTGGGTGTAAAGCGGCATAAACACAGCAGTGAAAAGCAGCTAAACCCCATTATAAAAATTAATTACTTTGAAAAACCCGTGAAACAAAGACACTGAAAGAGAGAGAAATTCTTACAAAATTCGTTCAGGGGCTGTGATGCCACCTGGATTTACCATATCGAGACCCACAGCTGATTGAGACATAAGGGTGGACACTCTTGGGGCTGAGAGGTTTGGTGAGGTTGGGTGAGGAAACGCAGACCCTTTAAATAATACTGTGTGGTACCCATCCCATGGGTCCCAAATCTCCAGGTTCAAGGGCATCTTCCTACATCGAAAACATGCATGAGAAACCCAGAAGATGGTACACCGTGTGATCGGGAAAGGTTTCCAAAACGCACCTCATTTCTCATCTCCTTGTGCTCGGGTTTGCCATTCCAGCCGCTTTACTAGCAATCTCCCTCCTTGGAGAATCAGCACCTTTAACCTCCTGTTCCGTACAGGTTGCAATTTGTCCTGAGGATGAACGGGAAGAGGGGGAACCAATGAGAGACTAGCTCTAGGTGTTGGGACAGGCACAGGTCACTCTATTTTCCCATCAGGAAAAAGAATTAACTACAGGCTCAGCCTGCCGACCGGGACCAGAATAGGGCCTGAAGCAATCCTGCGCTTTTGCGGCCAGCTCCCAAGAAAGCGAGTTGAAAAATGGAGCTCAGGGGCACTGCAATTCACAAACCTGCAGACTTATAAATGATAACTCTCGTCCACAAATATATTGAGGGAAGGCAACGAAGAGGATTTGAAAGCAAGGCAGAAATGCAGGAAACAGATTTCAGGAGGGAGATTCGAATCGCCTTTAAAGAACAGGAAAAGCGGCAAAACCTCGACAATGATGCCCTTGGCCAAAAAGGGCGGATGCGTTTTTTCCTGAATATATGCAGGAAAAAATGCATCCGCCCTTTTTGGCCAACCAAGCGACCTGGAAAGGCAAATCAGCGCTACAAAGAAGTCTCGCTTCCCATCGGTCAAAAGGGCCATGCTGAATAAAGTGTCAAAACCAGAAATGCAGGACAGGCCATGGAGAAACGGGAGCCTGGCTACGCTGATGGGCGGGATGTAAATTGCCAACAACCACTCTGGAGAAGTGTACGGTGTGTCCTGAAACATCTAAAAAACTCAGCTTAGAGAGCATAGGGCACTTCCACTCATGGGCGTATAAATTGGGAAAACTAAAAATCAGCAAGACACAGGCACCCCAAAGTTTAGGGCTGCTCTGTTGACAAGAACCTCCACTTCGTTACACCTTAAATATCCCAGGAAAGAGAAAAATGGATAAAGAAGTTGTGGTCCTTATGTACAATGGAATATCACTCAGCCATGAAATCAACGTCATAAGGCTAGTAGCAGCATGATGAGTGGATTTAGGTACGACGATTCTAAGTGAAATAAGTCACACAGAAAAGGACACTTATCATAAGATATCACTTATAGAGGGAATGTAAAAACAGCTACCCTTGAACTGAATTACAAAACAGAACAGAGTCACACGTTTAGAAAACACACTATGGCTGCTTAACGGGATAGGTGAGGTGGGGTGATGCATAAAACAACGGTTTCAAATTAGCTCAGATACCGTTCCATAAACCCAATATGTAATAGACAAGACCTACTCCTTGCTCAAAGAATTGGACTCAATACCCCTTATTCACCGCCCAAGAATTTATCTGAATAGTAAGAATCTTAAAACCTATGTATTGATATCTCTCTGTAAGTGAGTCAAGTGGGTGTAAAGCGGCATAAACACAGCACTGAAAAGCAGCTAAACCCCATTATAAAAATCAATTACTTTTAAAAACCCGTGAAACAAAGACAGTGAAAGAGAGAGAAATTCTTACAAAATTCGTTCAGGGGCTGTGATGCCACTTGGATTGACCATATCTAGACCCACAGCTGATTGAGACATAAGGGTGGACACTCTTGGGGCTGAGAGGTTTGATGAGGTTGGGTGAGGAAACGCAGACCCTTTAAATAATACTGTGTGGTACCCATCCCATGGGTCCCAAATCTCCAGGTTCAAGGGCATCTTCCTACATCGAAAACATGCATGAGAAACCCAGAAGATGGTACACCGTGTGATCGGGAAAGGTTTCCAAAACGCACCTCATTTCTCATCTCCTTGTGCTCGGGTTCGCCATTCCAGCCGCTTTACTAGCAATCTCCCTCCTTGGAGAATCAGCACCTTTAACCTCCTGTTCCGTACAGGTTGCAATTTGTCCTGAGGATGAACGGGAAGAGGGGGAACCAATGAGAGACTAGCTCTAGGTGTTGGGACAGGCACAGGTCACTCTATTTTCCCATCAGGAAGAAGAATTAACCACAGGCTCAGCCTGCCGACCGGGACCAGAATAGGGCCTGAAGCAATCCTGCGCTTTTGCGGCCAGCTCCCAAGAAAGCGAGTTGAAAAATGGAGCTCAGGGGCACTGCAATTCACAAACCTGCAGACTTATAAATGATAACTCTCGTCCACAAATATATTGAGGGAAGGCAACGAAGAGGATTTGAAAGCAAGGCAGAATTGCAGGAAACAGATTTCAGGAGGGAGATTCGAATCGCCTTTAAAGAACAGGAAAAGCGGCAAAACCTCGACAATGATGCCCTTGGCCAAAAAGGGCGGATGCGTTTTTTCCTGAATATATGCAGGAAAAAATGCATCCGCCCTTTTTGGCCAACCAAGCGACCTGGAAAGGCAAATCAGCGCTACAAAGAAGTCTCGCTTCCCATCGGTCAAAAGGGCCATGCTGAATAAAGTGTCAAAACCAGAAATGCAGGACAGGCCATGGAGAAACGGGAGCCTGGCTACGCTGATGGGCGGGATGTAAATTGCCAACAGCCACTCTGGAGAAGTGTACGGTGTGTCCTGAAACATCTAAAAAACTCAGCTTAGAGAGCATAGGGCACTTCCACTCATGGGCGTATAAATTGGGAAAACTAAAAATCAGCAAGACACAGGCACCCCAAAGTTTAGGGCTGCTCTGTTGACAAGAACCTCCACCTCGTTACACCTTAAATATCCCAGGAAAGAGAAAAATGGATAAAGAAGTTGTGGTCCTTATGTACAATGGAATATCACTCAGCCATGAAATCAACGTCATAAGGCTAGTAGCAGCATGATGAGTGGATTTAGGTACGACGATTCTAAGTGAAATAAGTCACACAGAAAAGGACACTTATCATAAGATATCACTTATAGAGGGAATGTAAAAACAGCTACCCTTGAACTGAATTACAAAACAGAACAGAGTCACACGTTTAGAAAACACACTATGGCTGCTTAACGGGATAGGTGAGGTGGGGTGATGCATAAAACAACGGTTTCAAATTAGCTCAGATACCGTTCCATAAACCCAATATGTAATAGACAAGACCTACTCCTTGCTCAAAGAATTGGACTCAATACCCCTTATTCACGGCCCAAGAATTTATCTGAATAGTAAGAATCTTAAAACCTATGTATTGATATCTCTCTGTAAGTGAGTCAAGTGGGTGTAAAGCGGCATAAACACAGCACTGAAAAGCAGCTAAACCCCATTATAAAAATCAATTACTTTTAAAAACCCGTGAAACAAAGACAGTGAAAGAGAGAGAAATTCTTACAAAATTCGTTCAGGGGCTGTGATGCCACCTGGATTGACCATATCTAGACCCACAGCTGATTGAGACATAAGGGTGTACACTCTTGGGGCTGAGAGGTTTGGTGAGGTTGGGTGAGGAAACGCAGACCCTTTAAAGCAACACTGCGTGGTACCCATCCCATGGGTCCCAAATCTCCAGGTTCAAGGGCATCTTCCTACATCGAAAACATGCATGAGAAACCCAGAAGATGGTACACCGTGTGATCGGGCAAGGTTTCCAAAACGCACCTCATTTCTCATCTCCTTGTGCTCGGGTTCGCCATTCCAGCCGCTTTACTAGCAATCTCCCTCCTTGGAGAATCAGCACCTTTAACCTCCTGTTCCGTACAGGTTGCAATTTGTCCTGAGGATGAACGGGAAGAAGGGGAACCAATGAGAGACTAGCTCTAAGTGTTGGGACAGGCACAGGTCACTCTATTTTCCCATCAGGAAGAAGAATTAACCACAGGCTCAGCCTGCCGCCCGGGACCAGAATAGGGCCTGAAGCAATCCTGCGCTTTTGCGGCCAGCTCCCAAGAAAGCGAGTTGAAAAATGGAGCTCAGGGGCACTGCAATTCACAAACCTGCAGACTTATAAATGATAACTCTCGTCCACAAATATATTGAGGGAAGGCAACGAAGAGGATTGGAAAGCAAGGCAGAATTGCAGGAAACAGATCTCAGGAGGGAGATTCGAATCGCCTTTAAAGAACAGGAAAAGCGGCAAAACCTCGACAATGATGCCCTTGGCCAAAAAGGGCGGATGCGTTTTTTCCTGAATATATTCAGGAAAAAACGCATCCGCCCTTTTTGGCCAACAAAGCAACCTGGAAAGGCAAATCAGCGCTACAAAGAAGTCTCGCTTTCCATCGGTCAAAAGGGCCATGCTGAATAAAGTGTCAAAACCAGAAATGCAGGACAGGCCATGGAGAAACGGGAGCCTGGCTACGCTGATGGGCGGGATGTAAATTGCCAACAGCCACTCTGGAGAAGTGTACGGTGTGTCCTGAAACATCTAACAATCTCAGCTTAGAGAGCATAGGGCACTTCCACTCATGGGCGTATAAATTTGAAAACTAAAAATCAGCAAGACACAGGCACCCCAAAGTTTAGGGCTGCTCTGTTGACAAGAACCTCCACTTCGTTACACCTTAAATATCCCAGGAAAGAGAAAAATGGATAAAGAAGTTGTGGTCCTTATGTACAATGGAATATCACTCAACCATGAAATCAACGTCATAAGGCTAGTAGCAGCATGATGAGTGGATTTAGGTACGACGATTCTAAGTGAAATAAGTCACACAGAAAAGGACACTTATCATAAAATATCACTTATCGAGGGAATGTAAAAACCGCTACCCTTGAACTGAATTACAAAACAGAACAGAGTCACACGTTTAGAAAACACACTATGGCTGCTTAACGGGAAAGGTGAGGTGGGGTGATGCATAAAACAAGGGTTTCAAATTAGCTCAGATACCGTTCCATAAACCCAATATGTAATAGACAAGACCTACTCCTTGCTCAGTGAATTGGACTCAAAACCCCCTATTCACCGCCCAAGAATATATCTGACTGGTAAGAATCTTAACACCTATGTATTGATATCTCTCTGTAAGTGAGTCAAGTGGGTGTAAAGCGGCATAAACACAGCAGTGAAAAGCAGCTACACCCCATTATAAAAATCAATTACTTTTAAAAACCCGTGAAACAAAGACAGTGAAAGAGAGAGAAATTCTTACAAAATTCGTTCAGGGGCTGTGATGCCACCTGGATTGACCATATCTAGACCCACAGCTGATTGAGACATAAGGGTGGACACTCTTGGGGCTGAGAGGTTTGGTGAGGTTGGGTGAGGAAACGCAGACCCTTTAAAGTAATACTGCGTGGTGCCCATCCCATGGGTCCCAAATCTCCAGGTTCAAGGGCATCTTCCTACATCGAAAACATGCATGAGAAACCGAGAAGATGGTACACCGTGTGATCGGGCAAGGTTTCCAAAACGCACCTCATTTCTCATCTCCTTGTGCTAGGGTTCGCCATTCCAGCGGCTTTACTAGCAATCACCCTCCTTGGAGAATCAGCACCTTTAACCTACTGTTCTGTACAGGTTGCAATTTGCCCTGAGGATGGACGGGAAGAAGGGGAACCAATGAGAGACTAGCTCTAAGTGTTGGGACAGGCACAGGTCACTCTATTTTCCCATCAGGAAGAAGAATTAAGCACAGGCTCAGCCTGCCGCCCGGGACCAGAATAGGGCCTGAAGCAATCCTGCGCTTTTACGGCCAGCTCCCAAGAAAGCGAGTTGAAAAATGGAGCTCAGGGGCACTGCAATTCACAAACCTGCAGACTTATAAATGATAACTCTCGTCCACAAATATATTGAGGGAAGGCAACGAAGAGGATTTGAAAGCAAGGCAGAATTGCAGGAAACAGATCTCAGGAGGGAGATTCGAATCGCCTTTAAAGAACAGGAAAAGCGGCAAAACCTCGACAATGATGCCCTTGGCCAAAAGGGGCGGATGCGTTTTTTCCTGAATATATTCAGGAAAAAACGCATCCGCCCTTTTTGGCCAACCAAGCAACCTGGAAAGGCAAATCAGCGCTACAAAGAAGTCTCGCTTCCCATCGGTCAAAAGGGCCATGCTGAATAAAGTGTCAAAACCAGAAATGCAGGACAGGCCATGGAGAAACGGGAGCCTGGCTACGCTGATGGGCGGGATGTAAATTGCCAACAGCCACTCTGGAGAAGTGTACGGTGTGTCCTGAAACATCTAAAAAACTCAGCTTAGATAGCATAGGGCACTTCCACTCATGGGAGTATAAATTGGGAAAACTAAAAATCAGCAAGACACAGGCACCCCAAAGTTTAGGGCTGCTCTGTTGACAAGAACCTCCACTTCGTTACACCTTAAATATCCCAGGAAAGAGAAAAATGGATAAAGAAGTTGTGGTCCTTATGTACAATGGAATATCACTCAGCCATGAAATCAACGTCATAAGGCTAGTAGCAGCATGATGAGTGGATTTAGGTATGACGATTCTAAGTGAAATAAGTCACACAGAAAAAGACCCTTATCATAAGATATCACTTATCGAGGGAATGTAAAAACCGCTACCCTTGAACTGAATTACAAAACAGAACAGAGTCACACGTTTAGAAAACACACTATGGCTGCTTAACGGGAAAGGTGAGGTGGGGTGATGCATAAAACAAGGGTTTCAAATTAGCTCAGATACCGTTCCATAAAACCAATATGTAATAGACAAAACCTACTCCTTGCTCAGTGAATTGGACTCAAAACCCCCTATTCACCGCCCAAGAATATATCTGACTGGTAAGAATCTTAAAACCTATGTATTGATATCTCTCTGTAAGTGAGTCAAGTGGGTGTAAAGCGGCATAAACACAGCAGTGAAAAGCAGCTAAACCCCATTATAAAAATCAATTACTTTTAAAAACCCGTGAAACAAAGACAGTGAAAGAGAGAGAAATTATTACAAAATTCGTTCAAGGGCTGTGATGCCACCTGGATTGACCATATCTAGACCCACAGCTGATTGAGACATAAGGGTGGACACTCTTGGGGCTGAGAGGTTTGGTGAGGTTGGGTGAGGAAAGGCAGACCCTTTAAATAATACTGTGTGGTACCCATCCCATGGGTCCCAAATCTCCAGGTTCAAGGGCATCTTCCTACATCGAAAACATGCATGAGAAACCCAGAAGATGGTACACCGTGTGATCGGGAAAGGTTTCCAAAACGCACCTCATTTCTCATCTCCTTGTGCTCGGGTTCGCCATTCCAGCCGCTTTACTAGCAATCTCCCTCCTTGGAGAATCAGCACCTTTAACCTCCTGTTCCGTACAGGTTGCAATTTGTCCTGAGGATGAACGGGAAGAGGGGGAACCAATGAGAGACTAGCTCTAGGTGTTGGGACAGGCACAGGTCACTCTATTTTCCCATCAGGAAGAAGAATTAACCACAGGCTCAGCCTGCCGCCCGGGACCAGAATAGGGCCTGAAGCAATCCTGCGCTTTTGCGGCCAGCTCCCAAGAAAGCGAGTTGAAAAATGGAGCTCAGGGGCACTGCAATTCACAAACCTGCAGACTTATAAATGATAACTCTCGTCCACAAATATATTGAGGGAAGGCAACGAAGAGGATTTGAAAGCAAGGCAGAATTGCAGGAAACAGATTTCAGGAGGGAGATTCGAATCGCCTTTAAAGAACAGGAAAAGCAGCAAAACCTCGACAATGATGCCCTTGGCCAAAAAGGGCGGATGCGTTTTTTCCTGAATATGTTCAGGAAAAAACGCATCCGCCCTTTTTGGCCAACCAAGCAACCAGGAAAGGCAAATCAGCGCTACAAAGAAGTCTCGCTTCCCATCGGTCAAAAGGGCCAAGTTGAATAAAGTGTCAAAACCAGAAATACAGGACAGGCCATGGAGAAACGGGAGCCTGGCTACGCTGATGGGCGGGATGTAAATGGCCAACAGCCACTCTGGAGAAGTGTACGGTGTGTCCTGAAACATCTAAAAAACTCAACTTAGACAGCATAGGGCACTTCCACTCATGGGCGTATAAATTGGGAAAACTAAAAATCAGCAAGACACAGGCACCACAAAGTTTAGGGCTGCTCTCTTGACAAGAACCTCCACTTCATTACACCTTAAATATCCCAGGAAAGAGAAAAATGGATAAAGAAGTTGTGGTCCTTATGTACAATGGAATATCACTCAGCCATGAAATCAACGTCATAAGGCTAGTAGCAGCATGATGAGTGGATTTAGGTACGACGATTCTAAGTGAAATAAGTCACACAGAAAAGGACACTTATCATAAGATATCACTTATCGAGGGAATGTAAAAACCGCTACCCTTGAACTGAATTACAAAACAGAACAGAGTCACACGTTTAGAAAACACACTATGGCTGCTTAACGGGAAAGGTGAGGTGGGGTGATGCATAAAACAAGGGTTTCCAATTAGCTCAGATACCGTTCCATAAACCCAATATGTAATAGACAAGACCTATTCCTTGCTCAGTGAATTGGACTCAACACCCCCTATTCACCGCCCAAGAATATATCTGACTAGTAAGAATCTTAAAACCTATGTATTGATATCTCTCTGTAAGTGAGTCAAGTGGGTGTAAAGCGGCATAAACACAGCAGTGAAAAGCAGCTACACCCCATTATAAAAATCAATTACTTTTAAAAACCCGTGAAACAAAGACAGTGAAAGAGAGAGAAATTCTTACAAAATTCGTTCAGGGGCTGTGATGCCACCTGGATTGACCATATCTAGACCCACAGCTGATTGAGACATAAGGGTGGACACTCTTGGGGCTGAGAGGTTTGGTGAGGTTTGGTGAGGAAACGCAGACCCTTTAAAGTAATACTGCGTGGTGCCCAACCCATGGGTCCCAAATCTCCAGGTTCAAGGGCATCTTCCTACATCGAAAACATGCATGAGAAACCCAGAAGATGGTACACCGTGTGATCGGGCAAGGTTTCCAAAACGAACCTCATTTCTCATCTCCTTGTGCTAGGGTTCGCCATTCCAGCGGCTTTACGAGCAATCTCCCTCCTTGGAGAATCAGCACCTTTAACCTACTGTTCCGTACAGGTTGCAATTTGTCCTGAGGATGGACGGGAAGAAGGGGAACCAATGAGAGACTAGCTCTAAGTGTTGGGACAGGCACAGGTCACTCTATTTTCCCATCAGGAAGAAGAATTAAGCACAGGCTCAGCCTGCCGCCCGGGACCAGAATAGGGCCTGAAGCAATCCTGCGCTTTTACGGCCAGCTCCCAAGAAAGCGAGTTGAAAAATGGAGCTCAGGGGCACTGCAATTCACAAACCTGCAGACTTATAAATGATAACTCTCGTCCACAAATATATTGAGGGAAGGCAACGAAGAGGATTTGAAAGCAAGGCAGAATTGCAGGAAACAGATCTCAGGAGGGAGATTCGAATCGCCTTTAAAGAACAGGAAAAGCGGCAAAACCTCGACAATGATGCCCTTGGCCAAAAAGGGCGGATGCGTTTTTTCCTGAATATATTCAGGAAAAAACGCATCCGCCCTTTTTGGCCAACCAAGCAACCTGGAAAGGCAAATCAGCGCTACAAAGAAGTCTCGCTTCCCATCGGTCAAAAGGGCCATGCTGAATAAAGTGTCAAAACCAGAAATGCAGGACAGGCCATGGAGAAACGGGAGCCTGGCTACGCTGATGGGCGGGATGTAAATTGCCAACAGCCACTCTGGAGAAGTGTACGGTGTGTCCTGAAACATCTAAAAAACTCAGCTTAGAGAGCATAGGGCACTTCCACTCATGGGCGTATAAATTGGGAAAACTAAAAATCAGCAAGACACAGGCACCCCAAAGTTTAGGGCTGCTCTGTTGACAAGAACCTCCACTTCGTTACACCTTAAATATCCCAGGAAAGAGAAAAATGGATAAAGAAGTTGTGGTCCTTATGTACAATGGAATATCACTCAGCCATGAAATCAACGTCATAAGGCTAGTAGCAGCATGATGAGTGGATTTAGGTATGACGATTCTAAGTGAAATAAGTCACACAGAAAAAGACACTTATCATAAGATATCACTTATCGAGGGAATGTAAAAACCGCTACCCTTGAACTGAATTACAAAACAGAACAGAGTCACACGTTTAGAAAACACACTATGGCTGCTTAACGGGAAAGGTGAGGTGGGGTGATGCATAAAACAAGGGTTTCAAATTAGCTCAGATACCGTTCCATAAAACCAATATGTAATAGACAAAACCTACTCCTTGCTCAGTGAATTGGACTCAAAACCCCCTATTCACCGCCCAAGAATATATCTGACTGGTAAGAATCTTAAAACCTATGTATTGATATCTCTCTGTAAGTGAGTCAAGTGGGTGTAAAGCGGCATAAACACAGCAGTGAAAAGCAGCTAAACCCCATTATAAAAATCAATTACTTTTAAAAACCCGTGAAAGAAAGACAGTGAAAGAGAGAGAAATTCTTACAAAATTCGTTCAGGGGCTGTGATGCCACCTGGATTGACCATATCTAGACCCACAGCTGATTGAGACATAAGGGTGGACACTCTTGGGGCTGAGAGGTTTGGTGAGGTTGGGTGAGGAAAGGCAGACCCTTTAAATAATACTGTGTGGTACCCATCCCATGGGTCCCAAATCTCCAGGTTCAAGGGCATCTTCCTACATCGAAAACATGCATGAGAAACCCAGAAGATGGTACACCGTGTGATCGGGAAAGGTTTCCAAAACGCACCTCATTTCTCATCTCCTTGTGCTCGGGTTCGCCATTCCAGCCGCTTTACTAGCAATCTCCCTCCTTGGAGAATCAGCACCTTTAACCTCCTGTTCCGTACAGTTTGCAATTTGTCCTGAGGATGAACGGGAAGAGGGGGAACCAATGAGAGACTAGCTCTAGGTGTTGGGACAGGCACAGGTCACTCTATTTTCCCATCAGGAAGAAGAATTAACCACAGGCTCAGCCTGCCAACCGGGACCAGAATAGGGCCTGAAGCAATCCTGCGCTTTTGCGGCCAGTTCCCAAGAAAGCGAGTTGAAAAATGGAGCTCAGGGGCACTGCAATTCACAAACCTGCAGACTTATAAATGATAACTCTCGTCCACAAATATATTGAGGGAAGGCAACGAAGAGGATTTGAAAGCAAGGCAGAATTGCAGGAAACAGATCTCAGGAGGGAGATTCGAATCGCCTTTAAAGAACAGGAAAAGCGGCAAAACCTCGACAATGATGCCCTTGGCCAAAAAGGGCGGATGCGTTTTTTCCTGAATATGTTCAGGAAAAAACGCATCCGCCCTTTTTGGCCAACCAAGCAACCAGGAAAGGCAAATCAGCGCTACAAAGAAGTCTCGCTTCCCATCGGTCAAAAGGGCCAAGTTGAATAAAGTGTCAAAACCAGAAATACAGGACAGGCCATGGAGAAACGGGAGCCTGGCTACGCTGATGGGCGGGATGTAAATGGCCAACAGCCACTCTGGAGAAGTGTACGGTGTGTCCTGAAACATCTAAAAAACTCAACTTAGACAGCATAGGGCACTTCCACTCATGGGCGTATAAATTGGGAAAACTAAAAATCAGCAAGACACAGGCACCACAAAGTTTAGGGCTGCTCTCTTGACAAGAACCTCCACTTCATTACACCTTAAATATCCCAGGAAAGAGAAAAATGGATAAAGAAGTTGTGGTCCTTATGTACAATGGAATATCACTCAGCCATGAAATCAACGTCATAAGGCTAGTAGCAGCATGATGAGTGGATTTAGGTTCGACGATTCTAAGTGAAATAAGTCACACAGAAAAGGACACTTATCATAAGATATCACTTATCGAGGGAATGTAAAAAGCGCTACCCTTGAACTGAATTACAAAACAGAACAGAGTCACACGTTTAGAAAACACACTATGGCTGCTTAACGGGAAAGGTGAGGTGGGGTGATGCATAAAACAAGGGTTTCCAATTAGCTCAGATAGCGTTCCATAAACCCAATATGTAATAGACAAGACCTATTCCTTGCTCAGTGAATTGGACTCAACACCCCCTATTCACCGCCCAAGAATATATCTGACTAGTAAGAATCTTAAAACCTATGTATTGATATCTCTCTGTAAGTGAGTCAAGTGGGTGTAAAGCGGCATAAACACAGCAGTGAAAAGCAGCTACACCCCATTATAAAAATCAATTACTTTTAAAAACCCGTGAAACAAAGATAGTGAAAGAGAGAGAAATTCTTACAAAATTCGTTCAGGGGCTGTGATGCCACCTGGATTGACCATATCTAGACCCACAGCTGATTGAGACATAAGGGTGGACACTCTTGGGGCTGAGAGGTTTGGTGAGGTTTGGTGAGGAAACGCAGACCCTTTAAAGTAATACTGCGTGGTGCCCAACCCATGGGTCCCAAATCTCCAGGTTCAAGGGCATCTTCCTACATCGAAAACATGCATGAGAAACCCAGAAGATGGTACACCGTGTGATCGGGCAAGGTTTCCAAAACGCACCTCATTTCTCATCTCCTTGTGCTAGGGTTCGCCATTCCAGCGGCTTTACGAGCAATCTCCCTCCTTGGAGAATCAGCACCTTTAACCTACTGTTCCGTACAGGTTGCAATTTGTCCTGAGGATGGACGGGAAGAAGGGGAACCAATGAGAGACTAGCTATAAGTGTTGGGACAGGCACAGGTCACTCTATTTTCCCATCAGGAACTAGAATTAAGCACAGGCTCAGCCTGCCGCCCGGGACCAGAATAGGGCCTGAAGCAATCCTGCGCTTTTACGGCCAGCTCCCAAGAAAGCGAGTTGAAAAATGGAGCTCAGGGGCACTGCAATTCACAAACCTGCAGACTTATAAATGATAACTCTCGTCCACAAATATATTGAGGGAAGGCAACGAAGAGGATTTGAAAGCAAGGCAGAATTGCAGGAAACAGATCTCAGGAGGGAGATTCGAATCGCCTTTAAAGAACAGGAAAAGCGGCAAAACCTCGACAATGATGCCCTTGGCCAAAAAGGGCGGATGCGTTTTTTCCTGAATATATTCAGGAAAAAACGCATCCGCCCTTTTGGCCAACCAAGCAACCTGGAAAGGCAAATCAGCGCTACAAAGAAGTCTCGCTTCCCATCAGTCAAAAGGGCCATGCTGAATAAAGTGTCAAAACCAGAAATGCAGGACAGGCCATGGAGAAACGGGAGCCTGGCTACGCTGATGGGCGGGATGTAAATTGCCAACAGCCACTCTGGAGAAGTGTACGGTGTGTCCTGAAACATCTAAAAAACTCAGCTTAGAGAGCATAGGGCACTTCCACTCATGGGCGTATAAATTGGGAAAACTAAAAAGCAGCAAGACACAGGCACCCCAAAGTTTAGGGCTGCTCTGTTGACAAGAACCTCCACTTCGTTACACCTTAAATATCCCAGGAAAGAGAAAAATGGATAAAGAAGTTGTGGTCCTTATGTACGATGGAATATCACTCAGCCATGAAATCAACGTCATAAGGCTAGTAGCAGCATGATGAGTGGATTTAGGTATGACGATTCTAAGTGAAATAAGTCACACAGAAAAAGACACTTATCATAAGATATCACTTATCGAGGGAATGTAAAAACCGCTACCCTTGAACTGAATTACAAAACAGAACAGAGTCACACGTTTAGAAAACACACTATGGCTGCTTAACGGGAAAGGTGAGGTGGGGTGATGCATAAAACAAGGGTTTCAAATTAGCTCAGATACCGTTCCATAAAACCAATATGTAATAGACAAAACCTACTCCTTGCTCAGTGAATTGGACTCAAAACCCCCTATTCACCGCCCAAGAATATATCTGACTGGTAAGAATCTTAAAACCTATGTATTGATATCTCTCTGTAAGTGAGTCAAGTGGGTGTAAAGCGGCATAAACACAGCAGTGAAAAGCAGCTAAACCCCATTATAAAAATCAATTACTTTTAAAAACCCGTGAAACAAAGACAGTGAAAGAGAGAGAAATTCTTACAAAATTCGTTCAGGGGCTGTGATGCCACCTGGATTGACCATATCTAGACCCACAGCTGATTGAGACATAAGGGTGGACACTCTTGGGGCTGAGAGGTTTGGTGAGGTTGGGTGAGGAAAGGCAGACCCTTTAAATAATACTGTGTGGTACCCATCCCATGGGTCCCAAATCTCCAGGTTCAAGGGCATCTTCCTACATCGAAAACATGCATGAGAAACCCAGAAGATGGTACACCGTGTGATCGGGAAAGGTTTCCAAAACGCACCTCATTTCTCATCTCCTTGTGCTCGGGTTCGCCATTCCAGCCGCTTTACTAGCAATCTCCCTCCTTGGAGAATCAGCACCTTTAACCTCCTGTTCCGTACAGTTTGCAATTTGTCCTGAGGATGAACGGGAAGAGGGGGAACCAATGAGAGACTAGCTCTAGGTGTTGGGACAGGCACAGGTCACTCTATTTTCCCATCAGGAAGAAGAATTAACCACAGGCTCAGCCTGCCAACCGGGACCAGAATAGGGCCTGAAGCAATCCTGCGCTTTTGCGGCCAGCTCCCAAGAAAGCGAGTTGAAAAATGGAGCTCAGGGGCACTGCAATTCACAAACCTGCAGACTTATAAATGATAACTCTCGTCCACAAATATATTGAGGGAAGGCAACGAAGAGGATTTGAAAGCAAGGCAGAATTGCAGGAAACAGATCTCAGGAGGGAGATTCGAATCGCCTTTAAAGAACAGGAAAAGCGGCAAAACCTCGACAATGATGCCCTTGGCCAAAAAGGGCGGATGCGTTTTTTCCTGAATATGTTCAGGAAAAAACGCATCCGCCCTTTTTGGCCAACCAAGCAACCAGGAAAGGCAAATCAGCGCTACAAAGAAGTCTCGCTTCCCATCGGTCAAAAGGGCCAAGTTGAATAAAGTGTCAAAACCAGAAATACAGGACAGGCCATGGAGAAACGGGAGCCTGGCTACGCTGATGGGCGGGATGTAAATGGCCAACAGCCACTCTGGAGAAGTGTACGGTGTGTCCTGAAACATCTAAAAAACTCAGCTTAGAGAGCATAGGGCACTTCCACTCATGGGCGTATAAATTGGGAAAACTAAAAAGCAGCAAGACACAGGCACCCCAAAGTTTAGGGCTGCTCTGTTGACAAGAACCTCCACTTCGTTACACCTTAAATATCCCAGGAAAGAGAAAAATGGATAAAGAAGTTGTGGTCCTTATGTACGATGGAATATCACTCAGCCATGAAATCAACGTCATAAGGCTAGTAGCAGCATGATGAGTGGATTTAGGTATGACGATTCTAAGTGAAATAAGTCACACAGAAAAAGACACTTATCATAAGATATCACTTATCGAGGGAATGTAAAAACCGCTACCCTTGAACTGAATTACAAAACAGAACAGAGTCACACGTTTAGAAAACACACTATGGCTGCTTAACGGGAAAGGTGAGGTGGGGTGATGCATAAAACAAGGGTTTCCAATTAGCTCAGATACCGTTCCATAAACCCAATATGTAATAGACAAGACCTATTCCTTGCTCAGTGAATTGGACTCAACACCCCCTATTCACCGCCCAAGAATATATCTGACTAGTAAGAATCTTAAAACCTATGTATTGATATCTCTCTGTAAGTGAGTCAAGTGGGTGTAAAGCGGCATAAACACAGCAGTGAAAAGCAGCTACACCCCATTATAAAAATCAATTACTTTTAAAAACCCGTGAAACAAAGACAGTGAAAGAGAGAGAAATTCTTACAAAATTCGTTCAGGGGCTGTGATGCCACCTGGATTGACCATATCTAGACCCACAGCTGATTGAGACATAAGGGTGGACACTCTTGGGGCTGAGAGGTTTGGTGAGGTTTGGTGAGGAAACGCAGACCCTTTAAAGTAATACTGCGTGGTGCCCAACCCATGGGTCCCAAATCTCCAGGTTCAAGGGCATCTTCCTACATCGAAAACATGCATGAGAAACCCAGAAGATGGTACACCGTGTGATCGGGCAAGGTTTCCAAAACGAACCTCATTTCTCATCTCCTTGTGCTAGGGTTCGCCATTCCAGCGGCTTTACGAGCAATCTCCCTCCTTGGAGAATCAGCACCTTTAACCTACTGTTCCGTACAGGTTGCAATTTGTCCTGAGGATGGACGGGAAGAAGGGGAACCAATGAGAGACTAGCTCTAAGTGTTGGGACAGGCACAGGTCACTCTATTTTCCCATCAGGAAGAAGAATTAAGCACAGGCTCAGCCTGCCGCCCGGGACCAGAATAGGGCCTGAAGCAATCCTGCGCTTTTACGGCCAGCTCCCAAGAAAGCGAGTTGAAAAATGGAGCTCAGGGGCACTGCAATTCACAAACCTGCAGACTTATAAATGATAACTCTCGTCCACAAATATATTGAGGGAAGGCAACGAAGAGGATTTGAAAGCAAGGCAGAATTGCAGGAAACAGATCTCAGGAGGGAGATTCGAATCGCCTTTAAAGAACAGGAAAAGCGGCAAAACCTCGACAATGATGCCCTTGGCCAAAAAGGGCGGATGCGTTTTTTCCTGAATATATTCAGGAAAAAACGCATCCGCCCTTTTTGGCCAACCAAGCAACCTGGAAAGGCAAATCAGCGCTACAAAGAAGTCTCGCTTCCCATCGGTCAAAAGGGCCATGCTGAATAAAGTGTCAAAACCAGAAATGCAGGACAGGCCATGGAGAAACGGGAGCCTGGCTACGCTGATGGGCGGGATGTAAATTGCCAACAGCCACTCTGGAGAAGTGTACGGTGTGTCCTGAAACATCTAAAAAACTCAGCTTAGAGAGCATAGGGCACTTCCACTCATGGGCGTATAAATTGGGAAAACTAAAAATCAGCAAGACACAGGCACCCCAAAGTTTAGGGCTGCTCTGTTGACAAGAACCTCCACTTCGTTACACCTTAAATATCCCAGGAAAGAGAAAAATGGATAAAGAAGTTGTGGTCCTTATGTACAATGGAATATCACTCAGCCATGAAATCAACGTCATAAGGCTAGTAGCAGCATGATGAGTGGATTTAGGTATGACGATTCTAAGTGAAATAAGTCACACAGAAAAAGACACTTATCATAAGATATCACTTATCGAGGGAATGTAAAAACCGCTACCCTTGAACTGAATTACAAAACAGAACAGAGTCACACGTTTAGAAAACACACTATGGCTGCTTAACGGGAAAGGTGAGGTGGGGTGATGCATAAAACAAGGGTTTCAAATTAGCTCAGATACCGTTCCATAAAACCAATATGTAATAGACAAAACCTACTCCTTGCTCAGTGAATTGGACTCAAAACCCCCTATTCACCGCCCAAGAATATATCTGACTGGTAAGAATCTTAAAACCTATGTATTGATATCTCTCTGTAAGTGAGTCAAGTGGGTGTAAAGCGGCATAAACACAGCAGTGAAAAGCAGCTAAACCCCATTATAAAAATCAATTACTTTTAAAAACCCGTGAAACAAAGACAGTGAAAGAGAGAGAAATTCTTACAAAATTCGTTCAGGGGCTGTGATGCCACCTGGATTGACCATATCTAGACCCACAGCTGATTGAGACATAAGGGTGGACACTCTTGGGGCTGAGAGGTTTGGTGAGGTTGGGTGAGGAAAGGCAGACCCTTTAAATAATACTGTGTGGTACCCATCCCATGGGTCCCAAATCTCCAGGTTCAAGGGCATCTTCCTACATCGAAAACATGCATGAGAAACCCAGAAGATGGTACACCGTGTGATCGGGAAAGGTTTCCAAAACGCACCTCATTTCTCATCTCCTTGTGCTCGGGTTCGCCATTCCAGCCGCTTTACTAGCAATCTCCCTCCTTGGAGAATCAGCACCTTTAACCTCCTGTTCCGTACAGTTTGCAATTTGTCCTGAGGATGAACGGGAAGAGGGGGAACCAATGAGAGACTAGCTCTAGGTGTTGGGACAGGCACAGGTCACTCTATTTTCCCATCAGGAAGAAGAATTAACCACAGGCTCAGCCTGCCAACCGGGACCAGAATAGGGCCTGAAGCAATCCTGCGCTTTTGCGGCCAGCTCCCAAGAAAGCGAGTTGAAAAATGGAGCTCAGGGGCACTGCAATTCACAAACCTGCAGACTTATAAATGATAACTCTCGTCCACAAATATATTGAGGGAAGGCAACGAAGAGGATTTGAAAGCAAGGCAGAATTGCAGGAAACAGATCTCAGGAGGGAGATTCGAATCGCCTTTAAAGAACAGGAAAAGCGGCAAAACCTCGACAATGATGCCCTTGGCCAAAAAGGGCGGATGCGTTTTTTCCTGAATATGTTCAGGAAAAAACGCATCCGCCCTTTTTGGCCAACCAAGCAACCAGGAAAGGCAAATCAGCGCTACAAAGAAGTCTCGCTTCCCATCGGTCAAAAGGGCCAAGTTGAATAAAGTGTCAAAACCAGAAATACAGGACAGGCCATGGAGAAACGGGAGCCTGGCTACGCTGATGGGCGGGATGTAAATGGCCAACAGCCACTCTGGAGAAGTGTACGGTGTGTCCTGAAACATCTAAAAAACTCAACTTAGACAGCATAGGGCACTTCCACTCATGGGCGTATAAATTGGGAAAACTAAAAATCAGCAAGACACAGGCACCACAAAGTTTAGGGCTGCTCTCTTGACAAGAACCTCCACTTCATTACACCTTAAATATCCCAGGAAAGAGAAAAATGGATAAAGAAGTTGTGGTCCTTATGTACAATGGAATATCACTCAGCCATGAAATCAACGTCATAAGGCTAGTAGCAGCATGATGAGTGGATTTAGGTTCGACGATTCTAAGTGAAATAAGTCACACAGAAAAGGACACTTATCATAAGATATCACTTATCGAGGGAATGTAAAAAGCGCTACCCTTGAACTGAATTACAAAACAGAACAGAGTCACACGTTTAGAAAACACACTATGGCTGCTTAACGGGAAAGGTGAGGTGGGGTGATGCATAAAACAAGGGTTTCCAATTAGCTCAGATAGCGTTCCATAAACCCAATATGTAATAGACAAGACCTATTCCTTGCTCAGTGAATTGGACTCAACACCCCCTATTCACCGCCCAAGAATATATCTGACTAGTAAGAATCTTAAAACCTATGTATTGATATCTCTCTGTAAGTGAGTCAAGTGGGTGTAAAGCGGCATAAACACAGCAGTGAAAAGCAGCTACACCCCATTATAAAAATCAATTACTTTTAAAAACCCGTGAAACAAAGATAGTGAAAGAGAGAGAAATTCTTACAAAATTCGTTCAGGGGCTGTGATGCCACCTGGATTGACCATATCTAGACCCACAGCTGATTGAGACATAAGGGTGGACACTCTTGGGGCTGAGAGGTTTGGTGAGGTTTGGTGAGGAAACGCAGACCCTTTAAAGTAATACTGCGTGGTGCCCAACCCATGGGTCCCAAATCTCCAGGTTCAAGGGCATCTTCCTACATCGAAAACATGCATGAGAAACCCAGAAGATGGTACACCGTGTGATCGGGCAAGGTTTCCAAAACGCACCTCATTTCTCATCTCCTTGTGCTAGGGTTCGCCATTCCAGCGGCTTTACGAGCAATCTCCCTCCTTGGAGAATCAGCACCTTTAACCTACTGTTCCGTACAGGTTGCAATTTGTCCTGAGGATGGACGGGAAGAAGGGGAACCAATGAGAGACTAGCTATAAGTGTTGGGACAGGCACAGGTCACTCTATTTTCCCATCAGGAACTAGAATTAAGCACAGGCTCAGCCTGCCGCCCGGGACCAGAATAGGGCCTGAAGCAATCCTGCGCTTTTACGGCCAGCTCCCAAGAAAGCGAGTTGAAAAATGGAGCTCAGGGGCACTGCAATTCACAAACCTGCAGACTTATAAATGATAACTCTCGTCCACAAATATATTGAGGGAAGGCAACGAAGAGGATTTGAAAGCAAGGCAGAATTGCAGGAAACAGATCTCAGGAGGGAGATTCGAATCGCCTTTAAAGAACAGGAAAAGCGGCAAAACCTCGACAATGATGCCCTTGGCCAAAAAGGGCGGATGCGTTTTTTCCTGAATATATTCAGGAAAAAACGCATCCGCCCTTTTGGCCAACCAAGCAACCTGGAAAGGCAAATCAGCGCTACAAAGAAGTCTCGCTTCCCATCAGTCAAAAGGGCCATGCTGAATAAAGTGTCAAAACCAGAAATGCAGGACAGGCCATGGAGAAACGGGAGCCTGGCTACGCTGATGGGCGGGATGTAAATTGCCAACAGCCACTCTGGAGAAGTGTACGGTGTGTCCTGAAACATCTAAAAAACTCAGCTTAGAGAGCATAGGGCACTTCCACTCATGGGCGTATAAATTGGGAAAACTAAAAAGCAGCAAGACACAGGCACCCCAAAGTTTAGGGCTGCTCTGTTGACAAGAACCTCCACTTCGTTACACCTTAAATATCCCAGGAAAGAGAAAAATGGATAAAGAAGTTGTGGTCCTTATGTACGATGGAATATCACTCAGCCATGAAATCAACGTCATAAGGCTAGTAGCAGCATGATGAGTGGATTTAGGTATGACGATTCTAAGTGAAATAAGTCACACAGAAAAAGACACTTATCATAAGATATCACTTATCGAGGGAATGTAAAAACCGCTACCCTTGAACTGAATTACAAAACAGAACAGAGTCACACGTTTAGAAAACACACTATGGCTGCTTAACGGGAAAGGTGAGGTGGGGTGATGCATAAAACAAGGGTTTCAAATTAGCTCAGATACCGTTCCATAAAACCAATATGTAATAGACAAAACCTACTCCTTGCTCAGTGAATTGGACTCAAAACCCCCTATTCACCGCCCAAGAATATATCTGACTGGTAAGAATCTTAAAACCTATGTATTGATATCTCTCTGTAAGTGAGTCAAGTGGGTGTAAAGCGGCATAAACACAGCAGTGAAAAGCAGCTAAACCCCATTATAAAAATCAATTACTTTTAAAAACCCGTGAAACAAAGACAGTGAAAGAGAGAGAAATTCTTACAAAATTCGTTCAGGGGCTGTGATGCCACCTGGATTGACCATATCTAGACCCACAGCTGATTGAGACATAAGGGTGGACACTCTTGGGGCTGAGAGGTTTGGTGAGGTTGGGTGAGGAAAGGCAGACCCTTTAAATAATACTGTGTGGTACCCATCCCATGGGTCCCAAATCTCCAGGTTCAAGGGCATCTTCCTACATCGAAAACATGCATGAGAAACCCAGAAGATGGTACACCGTGTGATCGGGAAAGGTTTCCAAAACGCACCTCATTTCTCATCTCCTTGTGCTCGGGTTCGCCATTCCAGCCGCTTTACTAGCAATCTCCCTCCTTGGAGAATCAGCACCTTTAACCTCCTGTTCCGTACAGTTTGCAATTTGTCCTGAGGATGAACGGGAAGAGGGGGAACCAATGAGAGACTAGCTCTAGGTGTTGGGACAGGCACAGGTCACTCTATTTTCCCATCAGGAAGAAGAATTAACCACAGGCTCAGCCTGCCAACCGGGACCAGAATAGGGCCTGAAGCAATCCTGCGCTTTTGCGGCCAGCTCCCAAGAAAGCGAGTTGAAAAATGGAGCTCAGGGGCACTGCAATTCACAAACCTGCAGACTTATAAATGATAACTCTCGTCCACAAATATATTGAGGGAAGGCAACGAAGAGGATTTGAAAGCAAGGCAGAATTGCAGGAAACAGATTTCAGGAGGGAGATTCGAATCGCCTTTAAAGAACAGGAAAAGCGGCAAAACCTCGACAATGATGCCCTTGGCCAAAAAGGGCGGATGCGTTTTTTCCTGAATATGTTCAGGAAAAAACGCATCCGCCCTTTTTGGCCAACCAAGCAACCAGGAAAGGCAAATCAGCGCTACAAAGAAGTCTCGCTTCCCATCGGTCAAAAGGGCCAAGTTGAATAAAGTGTCAAAACCAGAAATACAGGACAGGCCATGGAGAAACGGGAGCCTGGCTACGCTGATGGGCGGGATGTAAATGGCCAACAGCCACTCTGGAGAAGTGTACGGTGTGTCCTGAAACATCTAAAAAACTCAACTTAGACAGCATAGGGCACTTCCACTCATGGGCGTATAAATTGGGAAAACTAAAAATCAGCAAGACACAGGCACCACAAAGTTTAGGGCTGCTCTCTTGACAAGAACCTCCACTTCATTACACCTTAAATATCCCAGGAAAGAGAAAAATGGATAAAGAAGTTGTGGTCCTTATGTACAATGGAATATCACTCAGCCATGAAATCAACGTCATAAGGCTAGTAGCAGCATGATGAGTGGATTTAGGTTCGACGATTCTAAGTGAAATAAGTCACACAGAAAAGGACACTTATCATAAGATATCACTTATCGAGGGAATGTAAAAAGCGCTACCCTTGAACTGAATTACAAAACAGAACAGAGTCACACGTTTAGAAAACACACTATGGCTGCTTAACGGGAAAGGTGAGGTGGGGTGATGCATAAAACAAGGGTTTCCAATTAGCTCAGATAGCGTTCCATAAACCCAATATGTAATAGACAAGACCTATTCCTTGCTCAGTGAATTGGACTCAACACCCCCTATTCACCGCCCAAGAATATATCTGACTAGTAAGAATCTTAAAACCTATGTATTGATATCTCTCTGTAAGTGAGTCAAGTGGGTGTAAAGCGGCATAAACACAGCAGTGAAAAGCAGCTACACCCCATTATAAAAATCAATTACTTTTAAAAACCCGTGAAACAAAGATAGTGAAAGAGAGAGAAATTCTTACAAAATTCGTTCAGGGGCTGTGATGCCACCTGGATTGACCATATCTAGACCCACAGCTGATTGAGACATAAGGGTGGACACTCTTGGGGCTGAGAGGTTTGGTGAGGTTTGGTGAGGAAACGCAGACCCTTTAAAGTAATACTGCGTGGTGCCCAACCCATGGGTCCCAAATCTCCAGGTTCAAGGGCATCTTCCTACATCGAAAACATGCATGAGAAACCCAGAAGATGGTACACCGTGTGATCGGGCAAGGTTTCCAAAACGCACCTCATTTCTCATCTCCTTGTGCTAGGGTTCGCCATTCCAGCGGCTTTACGAGCAATCTCCCTCCTTGGAGAATCAGCACCTTTAACCTACTGTTCCGTACAGGTTGCAATTTGTCCTGAGGATGGACGGGAAGAAGGGGAACCAATGAGAGACTAGCTATAAGTGTTGGGACAGGCACAGGTCACTCTATTTTCCCATCAGGAACTAGAATTAAGCACAGGCTCAGCCTGCCGCCCGGGACCAGAATAGGGCCTGAAGCAATCCTGCGCTTTTACGGCCAGCTCCCAAGAAAGCGAGTTGAAAAATGGAGCTCAGGGGCACTGCAATTCACAAACCTGCAGACTTATAAATGATAACTCTCGTCCACAAATATATTGAGGGAAGGCAACGAAGAGGATTTGAAAGCAAGGCAGAATTGCAGGAAACAGATCTCAGGAGGGAGATTCGAATCGCCTTTAAAGAACAGGAAAAGCGGCAAAACCTCGACAATGATGCCCTTGGCCAAAAAGGGCGGATGCGTTTTTTCCTGAATATATTCAGGAAAAAACGCATCCGCCCTTTTGGCCAACCAAGCAACCTGGAAAGGCAAATCAGCGCTACAAAGAAGTCTCGCTTCCCATCGGTCAAAAGGGCCATGCTGAATAAAGTGTCAAAACCAGAAATGCAGGACAGGCCATGGAGAAACGGGAGCCTGGCTACGCTGATGGGCGGGATGTAAATTGCCAACAGCCACTCTGGAGAAGTGTACGGTGTGTCCTGAAACATCTAAAAAACTCAGCTTAGAGAGCATAGGGCACTTCCACTCATGGGCGTATAAATTGGGAAAACTAAAAAGCAGCAAGACACAGGCACCCCAAAGTTTAGGGCTGCTCTGTTGACAAGAACCTCCACTTCGTTACACCTTAAATATCCCAGGAAAGAGAAAAATGGATAAAGAAGTTGTGGTCCTTATGTACGATGGAATATCACTCAGCCATGAAATCAACGTCATAAGGCTAGTAGCAGCATGATGAGTGGATTTAGGTATGACGATTCTAAGTGAAATAAGTCACACAGAAAAAGACACTTATCATAAGATATCACTTATCGAGGGAATGTAAAAACCGCTACCCTTGAACTGAATTACAAAACAGAACAGAGTCACACGTTTAGAAAACACACTATGGCTGCTTAACGGGAAAGGTGAGGTGGGGTGATGCATAAAACAAGGGTTTCAAATTAGCTCAGATACCGTTCCATAAAACCAATATGTAATAGACAAAACCTACTCCTTGCTCAGTGAATTGGACTCAAAACCCCCTATTCACCGCCCAAGAATATATCTGACTGGTAAGAATCTTAAAACCTATGTATTGATATCTCTCTGTAAGTGAGTCAAGTGGGTGTAAAGCGGCATAAACACAGCAGTGAAAAGCAGCTAAACCCCATTATAAAAATCAATTACTTTTAAAAACCCGTGAAACAAAGACAGTGAAAGAGAGAGAAATTCTTACAAAATTCGTTCAGGGGCTGTGATGCCACCTGGATTGACCATATCTAGACCCACAGCTGATTGAGACATAAGGGTGGACACTCTTGGGGCTGAGAGGTTTGGTGAGGTTGGGTGAGGAAAGGCAGACCCTTTAAATAATACTGTGTGGTACCCATCCCATGGGTCCCAAATCTCCAGGTTCAAGGGCATCTTCCTACATCGAAAACATGCATGAGAAACCCAGAAGATGGTACACCGTGTGATCGGGAAAGGTTTCCAAAACGCACCTCATTTCTCATCTCCTTGTGCTCGGGTTCGCCATTCCAGCCGCTTTACTAGCAATCTCCCTCCTTGGAGAATCAGCACCTTTAACCTCCTGTTCCGTACAGTTTGCAATTTGTCCTGAGGATGAACGGGAAGAGGGGGAACCAATGAGAGACTAGCTCTAGGTGTTGGGACAGGCACAGGTCACTCTATTTTCCCATCAGGAAGAAGAATTAACCACAGGCTCAGCCTGCCAACCGGGACCAGAATAGGGCCTGAAGCAATCCTGCGCTTTTGCGGCCAGCTCCCAAGAAAGCGAGTTGAAAAATGGAGCTCAGGGGCACTGCAATTCACAAACCTGCAGACTTATAAATGATAACTCTCGTCCACAAATATATTGAGGGAAGGCAACGAAGAGGATTTGAAAGCAAGGCAGAATTGCAGGAAACAGATTTCAGGAGGGAGATTCGAATCGCCTTTAAAGAACAGGAAAAGCGGCAAAACCTCGACAATGATGCCCTTGGCCAAAAAGGGCGGATGCGTTTTTTCCTGAATATGTTCAGGAAAAAACGCATCCGCCCTTTTTGGCCAACCAAGCAACCAGGAAAGGCAAATCAGCGCTACAAAGAAGTCTCGCTTCCCATCGGTCAAAAGGGCCAAGTTGAATAAAGTGTCAAAACCAGAAATACAGGACAGGCCATGGAGAAACGGGAGCCTGGCTACGCTGATGGGCGGGATGTAAATGGCCAACAGCCACTCTGGAGAAGTGTACGGTGTGTCCTGAAACATCTAAAAAACTCAACTTAGACAGCATAGGGCACTTCCACTAATGGGCGTATAAATTGGGAAAACTAAAAATCAGCAAGACACAGGCACCTCAAAGTTTAGGGCTGCTCTGTTGACAAGAACCTCCACTTCATTACACCTTAAATATCCCAGGAAAGAGAAAAATGGATAAAGAAGTTGTGGTCCTTATGTACAATGGAATATCACTCAGCCATGAAATCAACGTCATAAGGCTAGTAGCAGCATGATGAGTGGATTTAGGTACGACGATTCTAAGTGAAATAAGTCACACAGAAAAGGACACTTATCATAAGATATCACTTATCGAGGGAATGTAAAAACCGCTACCCTTGAACTGAATTACAAAACAGAAGAGAGTCACACGTTTAGAAAACACACTATGGCTGCTTAACGGGAAAGGTGAGGTGGGGTGATGCATAAAACAAGGGTTTCCAATTAGCTCAGATACCGTTCCATAAACCCAATATGTAATAGACAAGACCTATTCCTTGCTCAGTGAATTGGACTCAACACCCCCTATTCACCGCCCAAGAATATATCTGACTAGTAAGAATCTTAAAACCTATGTATTGATATCTCTCTGTAAGTGAGTCAAGTGGGTGTAAAGCGGCATAAACACAGCAGTGAAAAGCAGCTACACCCCATTATAAAAATCAATTACTTTTAAAAACCCGTGAAACAAAGATAGTGAAAGAGAGAGAAATTCTTACAAAATTCGTTCAGGGGCTGTGATGCCACCTGGATTGACCATATCTAGACCCACAGCTGATTGAGACATAAGGGTGGACACTCTTGGGGCTGAGAGGTTTGGTGAGGTTTGGTGAGGAAACGCAGACCCTTTAAAGTAATACTGCGTGGTGCCCAACCCATGGGTCCCAAATCTCCAGGTTCAAGGGCATCTTCCTACATCGAAAACATGCATGAGAAACCCAGAAGATGGTACACCGTGTGATCGGGTAAGGTATCAAAAACGCACCTCATTTCTCATCTCCTTGTGCTAGGGTTCGCCATTCCAGCCGCTTTACTAGCAATCTCCCTCCTTGGAGAATCAGCACCTTTAACCTACTGTTCCGTACAGGTTGCAATTTGTCCTGAGGATGAACGGGAAGAAGGGGAACCAATGAGAGACTAGCTCTAAGTGTTGGGACAGGCACAGGTCACTCTATTTTCCCATCAGGAAGAAGAATTAAGCACAGGCTCAGCCTGCCGCCCGGGACCAGAATAGGGCCTGAAGCAATCCTGCGCTTTTGCGGCCAGCTCCCAAGAAAGCGAGTTGAAAAATGGAGCTCAGGGGCACTGCAATTCACAAACCTGCAGACTTATAAATGATAACTCTCGTCCACAATTATATTGAGGGAAGGCAACGAAGAGGATTTGAAAGCAAGGCAGAATTGCAGGAAACAGATCTCAGGAGGGAGATTCGAATCGCCTTTAAAGAACAGGAAAAGCGGCAAAACCTCGACAATGATGCCCTTGGCCAAAAAGGGCGGATGCGTTTTTTCCTGAATATATTCAGGAAAAAACGCATCCGCCCTTTTTGGCCAACCAAGCAACCTGGAAAGGCAAATCAGCGCTACAAAGAAGTCTCGCTTCCCATCGGTCAAAAGGGCCATGCTGAATAAAGTGTCAAAACCAGAAATGCAGGACAGGCCATGGAGAAACGGGAGCCTGGCTACGCTGATGGGCGGGATGTAAATTGCCAACAGCCACTCTGGAGAAGTGTACGGTGTGTCCTGAAACATCTAAAAAACTCAGCTTAGACAGCATAGGGCACTTCCACTCATGGGCGTATAAATTGGGAAAACTAAAAATCAGCAAGACACAGGCACCACAAAGTTTAGGGCTGCTCTGTTGACAAGAACCTCCACTTCGTTACACCTTAAATATCCCAGGAAAGAGAAAAATGGATAAAGAAGTTGTGGTCCTTATGTACAATGGAATATCACTCAGCCATGAAATCAACGTCATAAGGCTAGTAGCAGCATGATGAGTGGATTTAGGTACGACGATTCTAAGTGAAATAAGTCACACAGAAAAGGACACTTATCATAAGATATCACTTATCGAGGGAATGTAAAAACCGCTAACATTGAACTGAATTACAAAACAGAACAGAGTCACACGTTTAGAAAACACACTATGGCTGCTTAAAGGGAAAGGTGAGGTGGGGTGATGCATAAAACAAGGGTTTCAAATTAGCTCAGATACCGTTCCATAAACCCAATATGTAATAGACAAGACCTACTCCTTGCTCAGTGAATTGGACTCAACACCCCCTATTCACCGCCCAAGAATATATCTGACTAGTAAGAATCTTAAAACCTATGTATTGATATCTCTCTGTAAGTGAGTCAAGTG
This sequence comes from Balaenoptera physalus, assembly GCF_965194825.1. Lineage (NCBI taxonomy): Eukaryota > Metazoa > Chordata > Mammalia > Artiodactyla > Balaenopteridae > Balaenoptera > Balaenoptera physalus. The sequence goes on from NC_138890.1 coordinate 39,906,862, forward strand.
GGTGTAAAGCGGCATAAACACAGCAGTGAAAAGCAGCTACACCCCATTATAAAAATCAATTACTTTTAAAAACCCGTGAAACAAAGACAGTGAAAGAGAGAGAAATTCTTACAAAATTCGTTCAGGGGCTGTGATGCCACCTGGATTGACCATATCTAGACCCACAGCTGATTGAGACATAAGGGTGGACACTCTTGGGGCTGAGAGTTTTGGTGAGGTTGGGTGAGGAAACGCAGACCCTTTAAATAATACTGCGTGGTACCCATCCCATGGGTCCCAAATCTCCAGGTTCAAGGGCATCTTCCTACATCGAAAACATGCATGAGAAACCCAGAAGATGGTACACCGTGTGATCGGGAAAGGTTTCCAAAACGCACCTCATTTCTCATCTCCTTGTGCTCGGGTTCGCCATTCCAGCCGCTTTACTAGCAATCTCCCTCCTTGGAGAATCAGCACCTTTAACCTACTGTTCCGTACAGGTTGCAATTTGTCCTGAGGATGGACGGGAAGAAGGGGAACCAATGAGAGACTAGCTCTAAGTTTTGGGACAGGCACAGGTCACTCTATTTTCCCATCAGGAAGAAGAATTAAGCACAGGCTCAGCCTGCCGCCCGGGAACAGAATAGGGCCTGAAGCAATCCTGCGCTTTTGCGGCCAGCTCCCAAGAAAGCGAGTTGAAAAATGGAGCTCAGGGGCACTGCAATTCACAAACCTGCAGACTTATAAATGATAACTCTCGTCCACAAATATATTGAGGGAAGGCAACGAAGAGGATTTGAAAGCAAGGCAGAATTGCAGGAAACAGATCTCAGGAGGGAGATTCGAATCGCCTTTAAAGAACAGGAAAAGCGGCAAAACCTCGACAATGATGCCCTTGGCCAAAAAGGGCGGATGCGTTTTTTCCTGAATATATTCAGGAAAAAACGCATCCGCCCTTTTTGGTAAACCAAGCAACCTGGAAAGGCAAATCAGCGCTACAAAGAAGTCTCGCTTCCCATCGGTCAAAAGGGCCATGCTGAATAAAGTGTCAAAACCAGAAATGCAGGACAGGCCATGGAGAAACGGGAGCCTGGCTACGCTGATGGGCGGGATGTAAATTGCCAACAGCCACTCTGGAGAAGTGTACGGTGTGTCCTGAAACATCTAAAAAACTCAGCTTAGAGAGCATAGGGCACTTCCACTCATGGGCGTATAAATTGGGAAAACTAAAAATCAGCAAGACACTGGCACCCCAAAGTTTAGGGCTGCTCTGTTGACAAGAACCTCCACTTCGTTACACCTTAAATATCCCAGGAAAGAGAAAAATGGATAAAGAAGTTGTGGTCCTTATGTACAATGGAATATCACTCAGCCATGAAATCAACGTCATAAGGCTAGTAGCAGCATGATGAGTGGATTTAGGTACGACGATTCTAAGTGAAATAAGTCACACAGAAAAACACACTTATCATAAGATATCACTTATAGAGGGAATGTAAAAACAGCTACCCTTGAACTGAATTACAAAACAGAACAGAGTCACACGTTTAGAAGACACACTATGGATGCTTAACGGGATAGGTGAGGTGGGGTGATGCATAAAACAACGGTTTCAAATTAGCTCAGATACCGTTCCATAAACCCAATATGTAATAGACAAGACCTACTCCTTGCTCAGTGAATTGGACTCAAGACCCCTTATTCACCGCCCAAGAATATATCTGAATAGTAAGAATCTTAAAACCCATGTATTGATATCTCTCTGTAAGTGAGTCAAGTGGGTGTAAAGCGGCATAAACACAGCAGTGAAAAGCAGCTAAACCCCATTATAAAAATCAATTACTTTTAAAAACCCGTGAAACAAAGACAGTGAAAGAGAGAGAAATTCTTACAAAATTCGTTCAGGGTCTGTGATGCCACCTGGATTGACCATATCTAGACCCACAGCTGATTGAGACATAAGGGTGGACACTCTTGGGGCTGAGAGGTTTGGTGAGGTTGGGTGAGGAAACGCAGACCCTTTAAAGTAATACTGCGTGGTACCCATCCCATGGGTCCCAAATCTCCAGGTTCAAGGGCATCTTCCTACATCGAAAACATGCATGAGAAACCCAGAAGATGATACACCGTGTGATCGGGAAAGGTTTCCAAAACGCACCTCATTTCTCATCTCCTTGTGCTCGGGTTCGCCATTCCAGCCGCTTTACTAGCAATCTCCCTCCTTGGAGAATCAGCACCTTTAACCTCCTGTTCCGTACAGGTTGCAATTTGTCCTGAGGATGAACGGGAAGAGGGGGAACCAATGAGAGACTAGCTCTAGGTGTTGGGACAGGCACAGGTCACTCTATTTTCCCATCAGGAAGAAGAATTAACCACAGGCTCAGCCTGCCGCCCAGGACCAGAATAGGGCCTGAAGCAATCCTGCGCTTTTGCGGCCAGCTTCCAAGAAAGCGAGTTGAAAAATGGAGCTCAGGGGCACTGCAATTCACAAACCTGCAGACTTATAAATGATAACTCTCGTCCACAAATATATGGAGGGAAGGCAACGAAGAGGATTTGAAAGCAAGGCAGAATTGCAGGAAACAGATTTCAGGAGGGAGATTCGAATCGCCTTTAAAGAACAGGAAAAGCGGCAAAACCTCGACAATGATGCCCTTGGCCAAAAAGGGCGGATGCGTTTTTTCCTGAATATGTTCAGGAAAAAACGCATCCGCCCTTTTTGGCCAACCAAGTAACCTGGAAAGGCAAATCAGCGCTACAAAAAGTCTCGCTTCCCATCGGTCAAAAGGGCCAAGCAAAATAAAGTGTCAAAACCAGAAATGCAGGACAGGCCATGGAGAAACGGGAGCCTGGCTACGCTGATGGGCGGGATGTAAATTGCCAACAGCCACTCTGGAGAAGTGTACGGTGTGTCCTGAAACATCTAAAAAACTCAGCTTAGAGAGCATAGGGCACTTCCAATCATGGGCATATAAATTGGGAAAACTAAAAATCAGCAAGACACAGGCACCCCAAAGTTTAGGGCTGCTCTGTTGACAAGAACCTCCACTTCGTTACACCTTAAATATCCCAGGAAAGAGAAAAACGGATAAAGAAGTTGTGGTCCTTATGTACAATGGAATATCACTCAGCCATGAAATCAACGTCATAAGGCTAGTAGCAGCATGATGAGTGGATTTAGGTACGACGATTCTAAGTGAAATAAGTCACACAGAAAAACACACTTATCATAAGATATCACTTATAGAGGGAATGTAAAAACAGCTACCCTTGAACTGAATTACAAAACAGAACAGAGTCACACGTTTAGAAAACACACTATGGCTGCTTAACGGGATAGGTGAGGTGGGGTGATGCATAAAACAAGGGTTTCAAATTAGCTCAGATACCGTTCCATAAACCCAATATGTAATAGACAAGACCTACTCCTTGCTCAAAGAATTGGACTCAACACCCCTTATTCACCGCCCAAGAATATATCTGAATAGTAAGAATCTTAAAACCTATGTATTGATATCTCTCTGTAAGTGAGTCAAGTGGGTGTAAAGCGGCATAAACACAGCACTGAAAAGCAGCTAAACCCCATTATAAAAATCAATTACTTTTAAAAACCCGTGAAACAAAGACAGTGAAAGAGAGAGAAATTCTTACAAAATTCGTTCAGGGGCTGTGATGCCATCTGGATTGACCATATCTAGACCCACAGCTGATTGAGACATAAGGGTGGACACTCTTGGGGCTGAGAGGTTTGGTGAGGTTGGGTGAGGAAACGCAGACCCTTTAAAGCAACACTGCGTGGTACCCATCCCATGGGTACCAAATCTCCAGGTTCAAGGGCATCTTCCTACATCGAAAACATGCATGAGAAACCCAGAAGATGGTACACCGTGTGATCGGGAAAGGTTTCCAAAACGCACCTCATTTCTCATCTCCTTGTGCTCGGGTTCGCCATTCCAGCCGCTTTACTAGCAATCTCCCTCCTTGGAGAATGAGCACCTTTAACCTCCTGTTCCGTACAGGTTGCAATTTGTCCTGAGGATGAACGGGAAGAGGGGGAACCAATGAGAGACTAGCTCTAGGTGTTGGGACAGGCACAGGTCACTCTATTTTCCCATCAGGAAGAAGAATTAACCACAGGCTCAGCCTGCCGACCGGGACCAGAATAGGGCCTGAAGCAATCCTGCGCTTTTGCGGCCAGCTCCCAAGAAAGCGAGTTGAAAAATGGAGCTCAGGGGCACTGCAATTCACAAACCTGCAGACTTATAAATGATAACTCTCGTCCACAAATATATTGAGGGAAGGCAACGAAGAGGATTTGAAAGCAAGGCAGAATTGCAGGAAACAGATTTCAGGAGGGAGATTCGAATCGCCTTTAAAGAACAGGAAAAGCGGCAAAATCTCGACAATGATGCCCTAGGCCAAAAGGGGCGGATGCGTTTTTTTCTGAATATGTTCAGGAAAAAACGCATCCGCCCTTTTTGGCCAACCAAGCAACCTGGAAAGGCAAATCAGCGCTACAAAGAAGTCTCGCTTCCCATCGCTCAAAAGGGCCATGCTGAATAAAGTGTCAAAACCAGAAATGCAGGACAGGCCATGGAGAAACGGGAGCCTGGCTACGCTGATGGGCGGGATGTAAGTTGCCAACAGCCACTCTGGAGAAGTGTACGGTGTGTCCTGAAAAATCTAAAAAACTCAGCTTAGAGAGCATAGGGCACTTCCACTCATGGGCGTATAAATTGGGAAAACTAAAAATCAGCAAGACACAGGCACCCCAAAGTTTAGGGCTGCTCTGTTGACAAGAACCTCCACTTCGTTACACCTTAAATATCCCAGGAAAGAGAAAAATGGATAAAGAAGTTGTGGTCCTTATGTACACTGGAATATCACTCAGCCATGAAATCAACGTCATAAGGCTAGTAGCAGCATGATGAGTGGATTTAGGTACGACGATTCTAAGTGAAATAAGTCACACAGAAAAGGACACTTATCATAAGATATCACTTATCGAGGGAATGTAAAAACCGCTACCCTTGAACTGAATTACAAAACAGAACAGAGTCACACGTTTAGAAAACACACTACGGCTGCTTAACGGGAAAGGTGAGGTGGGGTGATGCATAAAACAAGGGTTTCAAATTAGCTCAGATACCGTTCCATAAACCCAATATGTAATAGACAAGACCTACTCCTTGCTCAGTGAATTGGACTCAACACCCCCTATTCACCGCCCAAGAATATATCTGACTAGTAAGAATCTTAAAACCTATGTATTGATATCTCTCTGTAAGTGAGTCAAGTGGGTGTAAAGCGGCATAAACACAGCAGTGAAAAGCAGCTAAACCCCATTATAAAAATCAATACTTTTAAAAACCCGTGAAACAAAGACAGTGAAAGAGAGAGAAATTCTTACAAAATTCGTTCAGGGGCTGTGATGCCACCTGGATTGACCATATCTAGACCCACAGTTGATTGAGACATAAGGGTGGACACTCTTGGGGCTGAGAGGTTTGGTGAGGTTGGGTGAGGAAACGCAGACCCTTTAAAGTAATACTGCGTGGTGCCCATCCCATGGGTCCCAAATCTCCAGGTTCAAGGGCATCTTCCTACATCGAAAACATGCATGAGAAACCCAGAATATGGTACACCGGTGATCGGGAAAGGTTTCCAAAACGCACCTCATTTCTCATCTCCTTGTGCTCGGGTTCGCCATTCCAGCCGCTTTACTAGCAATCTCCCTCCTTGGAGAGTCATCACCTTTAACCTCCTGTTCCGTACAGGTTGCAATTTGTCCTGAGGATGAACGGGAAGAGGGGGAACCAATGAGAGACTAGCTCTAGGTGTTGGGACAGGCACAGGTCACTCTATTTTCCCATCAGGAAGAAGAATTAACCACAGGCTCAGCCTGCCGCCCGGGACCAGAATAGGGCCTGAAGCAATCCTGCGCTTTTGCGGCCAGCTCCCAAGAAAGCGAGTTGAAAAATGGAGCTCAGGGGCACTGCAATTCACAAACCTGCAGACTTATAAATGATAACTCTCGTCCACAAATATATTGAGGGAAGGCAACGAAGAGGATTTGAAAGCAAGGCAGAATTGCAGGAAACAGATCTCAGGAGGGAGATTCGAATCGCTTTTAAAGAACAGGAAAAGCGGCAAAACCTCGACAATGATGCCCTTGGCCAAAAAGGGCGTACGCGTTTTTTCCTGAATATGTTCAGGAAAAAACGCATCCGCCCTTTTTGGCCAACCAAGCAACCTGGAAAGGCAAATCAGCACTATAAAGAAGTCTCGCTTCCCATCGGTCAAAAGGGCCATGCTGAATAAAGTGTCAAAATCAGAAATGCAGGACAGGCCATGGAGAAACGGGAGCCTGGCTACGCTGATGGGCGGGATGTAAATTGCCAAGAGCCACTCTGGAGAAGTGTACGGTGTGTCCTGAAACATCTAAAAAACTCAGCTTAGAGAGCATAGGGCACTTCCACTCATGGGCGTATAAATTGGGAAAACTAAAAATCAGCAAGACACAGGCACCCCAAAGTTTAGGGCTGCTCTGTTGACAAGAACCTCCACTTCGTTACACCTTAAATATCCCAGGAAAGAGAAAAATGGATAAAGAAGTTGTGGTCCTTATGTACAATGGAATATCACTCAGCCATGAAATCAACGTCATAAGGCTAGTAGCAGCATGATGAGTGGATTTAGGTACGACGATTCTAAGTGAAATAAGTCACACAGAAAAGGACACTTATCATAAGATATCACTTATCGAGGGAATGTAAAAACCGCTACCCTTGAACTGAATTACAAAACAGAACAGAGTCACACGTTTAGAAAACACACTATGGCTGCTTAACGGGAAAGGTGAGGTGGGGTGATGCATAAAACAAGGGTTTCAAATTAGCTCAGATACCGTTCCATAAACCCAATAGGTAATAGACAAGACCTACTCCTTGCTCAGTGAATTGGACTCAACACCCCCTATTCACCGCCCAAGAATATATCTGACTAGTAAGAATCTTAAAACCTATGTATTGATATCTCTCTGTAAGTGAGTCAAGTGGGTGTAAAGCGGCATAAACACAGCAGTGAAAAGCAGCTAAACCCCATTATAAAAATCAATTACTTTTAAAAACCCGTGAAACAAAGACAGTGAAAGAGAGAGAAATTCTTACAAAATTCGTTCAGGGGCTGTGATGCCACCTGGATTGACCATATCTAGACCCACAGCTGATTGAGACATAAGGGTGGACACTCTTGGGGCTGAGAGGTTTGGTGAGGTTGGGTGAGGAAACGCAGACCCTTTAAAGCAATACTGTGTGGTACCCATCCCATGGGTCCCAAATCTCCAGGTTCAAGGGCATCTTCCTACATCGAAAACATGCATGAGAAACCCAGAAGATGGTACACCGTGTGATCGGGAAAGGTTTCCAAAACGCACCTCATTTCTCATCTCCTTGTGCTCGGGTTCGCCATTCCAGCCGCTTTACTAGCAATCTCCCTCCTTGGAGAATCAGCACCTTTAACCTCCTGTTCCGTACAGGTTGCAATTTGTCCTGAGGATGAACGGGAAGAGGGGGAACCAATGAGAGACTAGCTCTAGGTGTTGGGACAGGCACAGGTCACTCTATTTTCCCATCAGGAAGAAGAATTAACCACAGGCTCAGCCTGCCGCCCGGGACCAGAATAGGGCCTGAAGCAATCCTGCGCTTTTGCGGCCAGCTCCCAAGAAAGCGAGTTGAAAAATGGAGCTCAGGGGCACTGCAATTCACAAACCTGCAGACTTATAAATGATAACTCTCGTCCACAAATATATTGAGGGAAGGCAACGAAGAGGATTTGAAAGCAAGGCAGAATTTCAGGAAACAGATTTCAGGAGGGAGATTCGAATCGCCTTTAAAGAACAGGAAAAGCGGCAAAACTTCGACAATGATGCCCTTGGCCAAAAAGGGCGGATGCGTTTTTTCCTGAATATGTTCAGGAAAAAACGCATCCGCCCTTTTTGGCCAACTAAGCAACCAGGAAAGGCAAATCAGCGCTACAAAGAAGTCTCGCTTCCCATCGGTCAAAAGGGCCAAGCAAAATAAAGTGTCAAAACCAGAAATGCAGGACAGGCCATGGAGAAACGGGAGCCTGGCTACGCTGATGGGCGGGATGTAAATTGCCAACAGCCACTCTGGAGAAGTGTACGGTGTGTCCTGAAACATCTAAAAAACTCAGCTTAGAGAGCATAGGGCACTTCCACTCATGGGCGTATAAATTGGGAAAACTAAAAATCAGCAAGACACAGGCACCACAAAGTTTAGGGCTGCTCTGTTGACAAGAACCTCCACTTCGTTACACCTTAAATATCCCAGGAAAGAGAAAAATGGATAAAGAAGTTGTGGTCCTTATGTACAATGGAATATCACTCAGCCATGAAATCAACATCATAAGGCTAGTAGCAGCATGATGAGTGGATTTAGGTACGACGATTCTAAGTGAAATAAGTCACACAGAAAAGGACACTTATCATAAGATATCACTTATAGAGGGAATGTAAAAACAGCTACCCTTGAACTGAATTACAAAACAGAACAGAGTCACACGTTTAGAAAACACACTATGGCTGCTTAACGGGATAGGTGAGGTGGGGTGATGCATAAAACAACGGTTTCAAATTAGCTCAGATACCGTTCCATAAACCCAATATGTAATAGACAAGACCTACTCCTTGCTCAAAGAATTGGACTCAACACCCCTTATTCACCGCCCAAGAATATATCTGAATAGTAAGAATCTTAAAACCTATGTATTGATATCTCTCTGTAAGTGAGTCAAGTGGGTGTAAAGCGGCATAAACACAGCACTGAAAAGCAGCTAAACCCCATTATAAAAATCAATTACTTTTAAAAACCCGTGAAACAAAGACAGTGAAAGAGAGAGAAATTCTTACAAAATTCGTTCAGGGGTTGTGATGCCATCTGGATTGACCATATCTAGACCCACAGCTGATTGAGACATAAGGGTGGACACTCTTGGGGCTGAGAGGTTTGGTGAGGTTGGGTGAGGAAACGCAGACCCTTTAAAGCAACACTGCGTGGTACCCATCCCATGGGTCCCAAATCTCCAGGTTCAAGGGCATCTTCCTACATCGAAAACATGCATGAGAAACCCAGAAGATGGTACACCGTGTGATCGGGAAAGGTTTCCAAAACGCACCTCATTTCTCATCTCCTTGTGCTCGGGTTCGCCATTCCAGCCGCTTTACTAGCAATCTCCCTCCTTGGAGAATGAGCACCTTTAACCTCCTGTTCCGTACAGGTTGCAATTTGTCCTGAGGATGAACGGGAAGAGGGGGAACCAATGAGAGACTAGCTCTAGGTGTTGGGACAGGCACAGGTCACTCTATTTTCCCATCAGGAAGAAGAATTAACCACAGGCTCAGCCTGCCGACCGGGACCAGAATAGGGCCTGAAGCAATCCTGCGCTTTTGCGGCCAGCTCCCAAGAAAGCGAGTTGAAAAATGGAGCTCAGGGGCACTGCAATTCACAAACCTGCAGACTTATAAATGATAACTCTCGTCCACAAATATATTGAGGGAAGGCAACGAAGAGGATTTGAAAGCAAGGCAGAATTGCAGGAAACAGATTTCAGGAGGGAGATTCGAATCGCCTTTAAAGAACAGGAAAAGCGGCAAAACCTCGACAATGATGCCCTAGGCCAAAAAGGGCGGATGCGTTTTTTTCTGAATATGTTCAGGAAAAAACGCATCCGCCCTTTTTGGCCAACCAAGCAACCTGGAAAGGCAAATCAGCGCTACAAAGAAGTCTCGCTTCCCATCGCTCAAAAGGGCCATGCTGAATAAAGTGTCAAAACCAGAAATGCAGGACAGGCCATGGAGAAACGGGAGCCTGGCTACGCTGATGGGCGGGATGTAAGTTGCCAACAGCCACTCTGGAGAAGTGTACGGTGTGTCCTGAAAAATCTAAAAAACTCAGCTTAGAGAGCATAGGGCACTTCCACTCATGGGCGTATAAATTGGGAAAACTAAAAATCAGCAAGACACAGGCACCCCAAAGTTTAGGGCTGCTCTGTTGACAAGAACCTAAACTTCGTTACACCTTAAATATCCCAGGAAAGAGAAAAATGGATAAAGAAGTTGTGGTCCTTATGTACAAAGGAATATCACTCAGCCATGAAATCAACGTCATAAGGCTAGTAGCAGCATGATGAGTGGATTTAGGTACGACGATTCTAAGTGAAATAAGTCACACAGAAAAGGACACTTATCATAAGATATCACTTATCGAGGGAATGTAAAAACCGCTACCCTTGAACTGAATTACAAAACAGAACAGAGTCACACGTTTAGAAAACACACTACGGCTGCTTAACGGGAAAGGTGAGGTGGGGTGATGCATAAAACAAGGGTTTCAAATTAGCTCAGATACCGTTCCATAAACCCAATATGTAATAGACAAGACCTACTCCTTGCTCAGTGAATTGGACTCAACACCCCCTATTCACCGCCCAAGAATATATCTGACTAGTAAGAATCTTAAAACCTATGTATTGATATCTCTCTGTAAGTGAGTCAAGTGGGTGTAAAGCGGCATAAACACAGCAGTGAAAAGCAGCTAAACCCCATTATAAAAATCAATACTTTTAAAAACCCGTGAAACAAAGACAGTGAAAGAGAGAGAAATTCTTACAAAATTCGTTCAGGGGCTGTGATGCCACCTGGATTGACCATATCTAGACCCACAGTTGATTGAGACATAAGGGTGGACACTCTTGGGGCTGAGAGGTTTGGTGAGGTTGGGTGAGGAAACGCAGACCCTTTAAAGTAATACTGCGTGGTGCCCATCCCATGGGTCCCAAATCTCCAGGTTCAAGGGCATCTTCCTACATCGAAAACATGCATGAGAAACCCAGAAGATGGTACACCGGTGATCGGGAAAGGTTTCCAAAACGCACCTCATTTCTCATCTCCTTGTGCTCGGGTTCGCCATTCCAGCCGCTTTACTAGCAATCTCCCTCCTTGGAGAATCAGCACCTTTAAACTCCTGTTCCGTACAGGTTGCAATTTGTCCTGAGGATGAACGGGAAGAGGGGGAACCAATGAGAGACTAGCTCTAGGTGTTGGGACAGGCACAGGTCACTCTATTTTCCCATCAGGAAGAAGAATTAACCACAGGCTCAGCCTGCCGACCGGGACCAGAATAGGGCCTGAAGCAATCCTGCGCTTTTGCGGCCAGCTCCCAAGAAAGCGAGTTGAAAAATGGAGCTCAGGGGCACTGCAATTCACAAACCTGCAGACTTATAAATGATAACTCTCGTCCACAAATATATTGAGGGAAGGCAACGAAGAGGATTTGAAAGCAAGGCAGAATTGCAGGAAACAGATCTCAGGAGGGAGATTCGAATCGCTTTTAAAGAACAGGAAAAGCCGCAAAACCTCGACAATGATGCCCTTGGCCAAAAAGGGCGTACGCGTTTTTTCCTGAATATGTTCAGGAAAAAACGCATCCGCCCTTTTTGGCCAACCAAGCAACCTGGAAAGGCAAATCAGCACTATAAAGAAGTCTCGCTTCCCATCGGTCAAAAGGGCCATGCTGAATAAAGTGTCAAAATCAGAAATGCAGGACAGGCCATGGAGAAACGGGAGCCTGGCTACGCTGATGGGCGGGATGTAAATTGCCAAGAGCCACTCTGGAGAAGTGTACGGTGTGTCCTGAAACATCTAAAAAACTCAGCTTAGAGAGCATAGGGCACTTCCACTCATGGGCGTATAAATTGGGAAAACTAAAAATCAGCAAGACACAGGCACCCCAAAGTTTAGGGCTGCTCTGTTGACAAGAACCTCCACTTCGTTACACCTTAAATATCCCAGGAAAGAGAAAAATGGATAAAGAAGTTGTGGTCCTTATGTACAATGGAATATCACTCAGCCATGAAATCAACGTCATAAGGCTAGTAGCAGCATGATGAGTGGATTTAGGTACGACGATTCTAAGTGAAATAAGTCACACAGAAAAGGACACTTATCATAAGATATCACTTATCGAGGGAATGTAAAAACCGCTACCCTTGAACTGAATTACAAAACAGAACAGAGTCACACGTTTAGAAAACACACTATGGCTGCTTAACGGGAAAGGTGAGGTGGGGTGATGCATAAAACAAGGGTTTCAAATTAGCTCAGATACCGTTCCATAAACCCAATAGGTAATAGACAAGACCTACTCCTTGCTCAGTGAATTGGACTCAACACCCCCTATTCACCGCCCAAGAATATATCTGACTAGTAAGAATCTTAAAACCTATGTATTGATATCTCTCTGTAAGTGAGTCAAGTGGGTGTAAAGCGGCATAAACACAGCAGTGAAAAGCAGCTAAACCCCATTATAAAAATCAATTACTTTTAAAAACCCGTGAAACAAAGACAGTGAAACAGAGAGAAATTCTTACAAAATTCGTTCAGGGGCTGTGATGCCACCTGGATTGACCATATCTAGACCCACAGTTGATTGAGACATAAGGGTGGACACTCTTGGGGCTGAGAGATTTGGTGAGGTTGGGTGAGGAAACGCAGACACTTTAAAGCAACACTGCGTGGTACCCATCCCATGGGTCCCAAATCTCCAGGTTCAAGGGCATCTACCTACATCGAAAACATGCATGAGAAACCCAGAAGATGGTACACCGTGTGATCGGGAAAGGTTTCCAAAACGCACCTCATTTCTCATCTCCTTGTGCTCGGGTTCGCCATTCCAGCCGCTTTACTAGCAATCTCCCTCCTTGGAGAATGAGCACCTTTAACCTCCTGTTCCGTACAGGTTGCAATTTGTCCTGAGGATGAACGGGAAGAGGGGGAACCAATGAGAGACTAGCTCTAGGTGTTGGGACAGGCACAGGTCACTCTATTTTCCCATCAGGAAGAAGAATTAACCACAGGCTCAGCCTGCCGACCGGGACCAGAATAGGGCCTGAAGCAATCCTGCGCTTTTGCGGCCAGCTCCCAAGAAAGCGAGTTGAAAAATGGAGCTCAGGGGCACTGCAATTCACAAACCTGCAGACTTATAAATGATAACTCTCGTCCACAAATATATTGAGGGAAGGCAACGAAGAGGATTTGAAAGCAAGGCAGAATTGCAGGAAACAGATTTCAGGAGGGAGATTCGAATCGCCTTTAAAGAACAGGAAAAGCGGCAAAACCTCGACAATGATGCCCTAGGCCAAAAAGGGCGGATGCGTTTTTTTCTGAATATGTTCAGGAAAAAACGCATCCGCCCTTTTTGGCCAACCAAGCAACCTGGAAAGGCAAATCAGCGCTACAAAGAAGTCTCGCTTCCCATCGCTCAAAAGGGCCATGCTGAATAAAGTGTCAAAACCAGAAATGCAGGACAGGCCATGGAGAAACGGGAGCCTGGCTACGCTGATGGGCGGGATGTAAGTTGCCAACAGCCACTCTGGAGAAGTGTACGGTGTGTCCTGAAAAATCTAAAAAACTCAGCTTAGAGAGCATAGGGCACTTCCACTCATGGGCGTATAAATTGGGAAAACTAAAAATCAGCAAGACACAGGCACCCCAAAGTTTAGGGCTGCTCTGTTGACAAGAACCTAAACTTCGTTACACCTTAAATATCCCAGGAAAGAGAAAAATGGATAAAGAAGTTGTGGTCCTTATGTACAAAGGAATATCACTCAGCCATGAAATCAACGTCATAAGGCTAGTAGCAGCATGATGAGTGGATTTAGGTACGACGATTCTAAGTGAAATAAGTCACACAGAAAAGGACACTTATCATAAGATATCACTTATCGAGGGAATGTAAAAACCGCTACCCTTGAACTGAATTACAAAACAGAACAGAGTCACACGTTTAGAAAACACACTATGGCTGCTTAACGGGAAAGGTGAGGTGGGGTGATGCATAAAACAAGGGTTTCAAATTAGCTCAGATACCGTTCCATAAACCCAATAGGTAATAGACAAGACCTACTCCTTGCTCAGTGAATTGGACTCAACACCCCCTATTCACCGCCCAAGAATATATCTGACTAGTAAGAATCTTAAAACCTATGTATTGATATCTCTCTGTAAGTGAGTCAAGTGGGTGTAAAGCGGCATAAACACAGCAGTGAAAAGCAGCTAAACCCCATTATAAAAATCAATTACTTTTAAAAACCCGTGAAACAAAGACAGTGAAAGAGAGAGAAATTCTTACAAAATTCGTTCAGGGGCTGTGATGCCACCTGGATTGACCATATCTAGACCCACAGTTGATTGAGACATAAGGGTGGACACTCTTGGGGCTGAGAGATTTGGTGAGGTTGGGTGAGGAAACGCAGACCCTTTAAAGTAATACTGCGTGGTGCCCATCCCATGGGTCCCAAATCTCCAGGTTCAAGGGCATCTTCCTACATCGAAAACATGCATGAGAAACCCAGAAGATGGTACACCATGTGATCGGGCAAGGTTTCCAAAACGCACCTCATTTCTCATCTCCTTGTGCTCGGGTTCGCCATTCCAGCCGCTTTACTAGCAATCTCCCTCCTTGGAGAATCAGCACCTTTAACCTCCTGTTCCGTACAGGTTGCAATTTGTCCTGAGGATGAACGGGAAGAGGGGGAACCAATGAGAGACTAGCTGTAGGTGTTGGGACAGGCACAGGTCACTCTATTTTCCCATTAGGAAGAAGAATTAACCACAGGCTCAGCCTGCCGCCCGGGACCAGAATAGGGCCTGAAGCAATCCTGCGCTTTTGCGGCCAGCTCCCAAGAAAGCGAGTTGAAAAATGGAGCTCAGGGGCACTGCAATTCACAAACCTGCAGACTTATAAATGATAACTCTCGTCCACAAATATATTGAGGGAAGGCAACGAAGAGGATTTGAAAGCAAGGCAGAATTGCAGGAAACAGATTTCAGGAGGGAGATTCGAATCGCCTTTAAAGAACAGGAAAAGCGGCAAAACCTCGACAATGATGCCCTTGGCCAAAAAGGGCGGATGCGTTTTTTCCTGAATATGTTCAGGAAAAAACGCATCCGCCCTTTTTGGCCAACCAAGCAACCAGGAAAGGCAAATCAGCGCTACAAAGAAGTCTCGCTTCCCATCGGTCAAAAGGGCCAAGCTGAATAAAGTGTCAAAACCAGAAATGCAGGACAGGCCATGGAGAAACGGGAGCCTGGCTATGCTGATGGGCGGGATGTAAATTGCCAACAGCCACTCTGGAGAAGTGTACGGTGTATCCTGAAACATCTAAAAAACTCAGCTTAGAGAGCATAGGGCACTTCCACTCATGGGCGTATAAATTGGGAAAACTAAAAATCAGCAAGACACAGGCACCCCAAAGTTTAGGGCTGCTCTGTTGACAAGAACCTCCACTTCGTTACACCTTAAATATCCCAGGAAAGAGAAAAATGGATAAAGAAGTTGTGGTCCATATGTACAATGGAATATCACTCAGCCATGAAATCAACGTCATAAGGCTAGTAGCAGCATGATGAGTGGATTTAGGTACGACGATTCTAAGTGAAATAAGTCACACACAAAAGGACACTTATCATAAGATATCACTTATAGAGGGAATGTAAAACCCACTACCCTTGAACTGAATTACAAAACAGAACAGAGTCACACGTTTAGAAAACACAGTATGGCTGCTTAACTGGATAGGTGAGGTGGGGTGATGCATAAAACAACGGTTTCAAATTAGCTCAGATACCGTTCCATAAACCCTATATGTAATAGAAAAGACCTACTCCATGCTCAAAGAATTGGACTCAACACCCCTTATTCATCGCCCAAGAATATATCTGAATAGTAAGAATCTTAAAACCAATGTATTGATATCTCTCTGTAAGTGAGTCAAGTGGGTGTAAAGCGGCATAAACACAGCACTGAAAAGCAGCTAAACCCCATTATAAAAATCAATTACTTTTAAAAACCCGTGAAACAAAGACAGTGAAAGAGAGAGAAATTCTTACAAAATTCGTTCAGGGGCTGTGATGCCACCTGGATTGACCTTATCTAGACCCACAGCTGATTGAGACATAAGGGTGGACACTCTTGGGGCTGAGAGATTTGGTGAGGTTGGGTGAGGAAACGCAGACACTTTAAAGCAACACTGCGTGGTACCCATCCCATGGGTCCCAAATCTCCAGGTTCAAGGGCATCTACCTACATCGAAAACATGCATGAGAAACCCAGAAGATGGTACAACGTGTGATCGGGAAAGGTTTCCAAAACGCACCTCATTTCTCATCTCCTTGTGCTCGGGTTCGCCATTCCAGCCGCTTTACTAGCAATCTCCCTCCTTGGAGAATCAGCACCTTTAACCTCCTGTTCCGTACAGGTTGCAATTTGTCTTGAGGATGAACGGGAAGAGGGGGAACCAATGAGAGACTAGCTCTAGGTGTTGGGACAGGCACAGGTCACTCTATTTTCCCATCAGGAAGAAGAATTAACCACAGGCTCAGCCTGCCGCCCGGGACCAGAATAGGGCCTGAAGCAATCCTGCGCTTTTGCGGCCAGCTCCCAAGAAAGCGAGTTGAAAAATGGAGCTCAGGGGCACTGCAATTCACAAACCTGCAGACTTATAAATGATAACTCTCGTCCACAAATATATTGAGGGAAGGCAACGAAGAGGATTTGAAAGCAAGGCAGAATTGCAGGAAACAGACTTCAGGAGGGAGATTCGAATCACCTTTAGAGAACAGGAAAAGCGGCAAAACCTCGACAATGATGCCCTTGGCCAAAAAGGGCGGATGCGTTTTTTCCTGAATATGTTCAGGAAAAAACGCATCCGCCCTTTTTGGCCAACCAAGCAACCAGGAAAGGCAAATCAGCGCTACAAAGAAGTCTCGCTTCCCATCGGTCAAAAGGGCCAAGCTGAATAAAGTGTCAAAACCAGAAATTCAGGACAGGCCATGGAGAAACGGGAGCCTGGCTATGCTGATGGGCGGGATGTAAATTGCCAACAGCCACTCTGGAGAAGTGTACGGTGTATCCTGAAAAATCAAAAAAACTCAGCTTAGAGAGCATAGGGCACTTCCACTCATGGGCGTATAAATTGGGAAAACTAAAAATCAGCAAGACACAGGCACCCCAAAGTTTAGGCCTGCTCTGTTGACAAGAACCTCCACTTCGTTACACCTTAAATATCCCAGGAAAGAGAATAATGGATAAAGAAGTTGTGGTCCATATGTACAATGGAATATCACTCAGCCATGAAATCAACGTCATAAGGCTAGTAGCAGCATGATGAGTGGATTTAGGTACGACGATTCTAAGTGAAATAAGTCACACAGAAAAGGACACTTATCATAAGATATCACTTATAGAGGGAATGTAAAACCCACTACCCTTGAACTGAATTACAAAACAGAACAGAGTCACACGTTTAGAAAACACACTATGGCTGCTTAACGGGATAGGTGAGGTGGGGTGATGCATAAAACAACGGTTTCAAATTAGCTCAGATACCGTTCCATAAACCCAATATGTAATAGACAAGACCTACTCCTTGCTCAAAGAATTGGACTCAACACCCCTTATTCACCGCCCAAGAATATATCTGAATAGTAAGAATCTTAAAACCTATGTATTGATATCTCTCTGTAAGTGAGTCAAGTGGGTGTAAAGCGGCATAAACACAGCACTGAAAAGCAGCTAAACCCCATTATAAAAATCAATTACTTTTAAAAACCCGTGAAACAAAGACAGTGAAAGAGAGAGAAATTCTTACAAAATTCGTTCAGGGGCTGTGATGCCATCTGGATTGACCATATCTAGACCCACAGCTGATTGAGACATAAGGGTGGACACTCTTGGGGCTGAGAGGTTTGGTGAGGTTGGGTGAGGAAACGCAGACCCTTTAAAGCAACACTGCGTGGTACCCATCCCATGGGTCCCAAATCTCCAGGTTCAAGGTCATCTTCCTACATCGAAAACATGCATGAGAAACCCAGAAGATGGTACACCGTGTGATCGGGAAAGGTTTCCAAAACGCACCTCATTTCTCATCTCCTTGTGCTCGGGTTCGCCATTCCAGCCGCTTTACTAGCAATCTCCCTCCTTGGAGAATGAGCACCTTTAACCTCCTGTTCCGTACAGGTTGCAATTTGTCCTGAGGATGAACGGGAAGAGGGGGAACCAATGAGAGACTAGCTCTAGGTGTTGGGACAGGCACAGGTCACTCTATTTTCCCATCAGGAAGAAGAATTAACCACAGGCTCAGCCTGCCGACCGGGACCAGAATAGGGCCTGAAGCAATCCTGCGCTTTTGCGGCCAGCTCCCAAGAAAGCGAGTTGAAAAATGGAGCTCAGGGGCACTGCAATTCACAAACCTGCAGACTTATAAATGATAACTCTCGTCCACAAATATATTGAGGGAAGGCAACGAAGAGGATTTGAAAGCAAGGCAGAATTGCAGGAAACAGATTTCAGGAGGGAGATTCGAATCGCCTTTAAAGAACAGGAAAAGCGGCAAAACCTCGACAATGATGCCCTAGGCCAAAAAGGGCGGATGCGTTTTTTTCTGAATATGTTCAGGAAAAAACGCATCCGCCCTTTTTGGCCAACCAAGCAACCTGGAAAGGCAAATCAGCGCTACAAAGAAGTCTCGCTTCCCATCGCTCAAAAGGGCCATGCTGAATAAAGTGTCAAAACCAGAAATGCAGGACAGGCCATGGAGAAACGGGAGCCTGGCTACGCTGATGGGCGGGATGTAAGTTGCCAACAGCCACTCTGGAGAAGTGTACGGTGTGTCCTGAAAAATCTAAAAAACTCAGCTTAGAGAGCATAGGGCACTTCCACTCATGGGCGTATAAATTGGGAAAACTAAAAATCAGCAAGACACAGGCACCCCAAAGTTTAGGGCTGCTCTGTTGACAAGAACCTAAACTTCGTTACACCTTAAATATCCCAGGAAAGAGAAAAATGGATAAAGAAGTTGTGGTCCTTATGTACAAAGGAATATCACTCAGCCATGAAATCAACGTCATAAGGCTAGTAGCAGCATTATGAGTGGATTTAGGTACGACGATTCTAAGTGAAATAAGTCACACAGAAAAGGACACTTATCATAAGATATCACTTATCGAGGGAATGTAAAAACCGCTACCCTTGAACTGAATTACAAAACAGAACAGAGTCACACGTTTAGAAAACACACTACGGCTGCTTAACGGGAAAGGTGAGGTGGGGTGATGCATAAAACAAGGGTTTCAAATTAGCTCAGATACCGTTCCATAAACCCAATATGTAATAGACAAGACCTACTCCTTGCTCAGTGAATTGGACTCAACACCCCCTATTCACCGCCCAAGAATATATCTGACTAGTAAGAATCTTAAAACCTATGTATTGATATCTCTCTGTAAGTGAGTCAAGTGGGTGTAAAGCGGCATAAACACAGCAGTGAAAAGCAGCTAAACCCCATTATAAAAATCAATACTTTTAAAAACCCGTGAAACAAAGACAGTGAAAGAGAGAGAAATTCTTACAAAATTCGTTCAGGGGCTGTGATGCCACCTGGATTGACCATATCTAGACCCACAGTTGATTGAGACATAAGGGTGGACACTCTTGGGGCTGAGAGGTTTGGTGAGGTTGGGTGAGGAAACGCAGACCCTTTAAAGTAATACTGCGTGGTGCCCATCCCATGGGTCCCAAATCTCCAGGTTCAAGGGCATCTTCCTACATCGAAAACATGCATGAGAAACCCAGAAGATGGTACACCGGTGATCGGGAAAGGTTTCCAAAACGCACCTCATTTCTCATCTCCTTGTGCTCGGGTTCGCCATTCCAGCCGCTTTACTAGCAATCTCCCTCCTTGGAGAATCAGCACCTTTAAACTCCTGTTCCGTACAGGTTGCAATTTGTCCTGAGGATGAACGGGAAGAGGGGGAACCAATGAGAGACTAGCTCTAGGTGTTGGGACAGGCACAGGTCACTCTATTTTCCCATCAGGAAGAAGAATTAACCACAGGCTCAGCCTGCCGCCCGGGACCAGAATAGGGCCTGAAGCAATCCTGCGCTTTTGCGGCCAGCTCCCAAGAAAGCGAGTTGAAAAATGGAGCTCAGGGGCACTGCAATTCACAAACCTGCAGACTTATAAATGATAACTCTCGTCCACAAATATATTGAGGGAAGGCAACGAAGAGGATTTGAAAGCAAGGCAGAATTGCAGGAAACAGATCTCAGGAGGGAGATTCGAATCGCTTTTAAAGAACAGGAAAAGCCGCAAAACCTCGACAATGATGCCCTTGGCCAAAAAGGGCGTACGCGTTTTTTCCTGAATATGTTCAGGAAAAAACGCATCCCCCCTTTTTGGCCAACCAAGCAACCTGGAAAGGCAAATCAGCACTATAAAGAAGTCTCGCTTCCCATCGGTCAAAAGGGCCATGCTGAATAAAGTGTCAAAATCAGAAATGCAGGACAGGCCATGGAGAAACGGGAGCCTGGCTACGCTGATGGGCGGGATGTAAATTGCCAAGAGCCACTCTGGAGAAGTGTACGGTGTGTCCTGAAACATCTAAAAAACTCAGCTTAGAGAGCATAGGGCACTTCCACTCATGGGCGTATAAATTGGGAAAACTAAAAATCAGCAAGACACAGGCACCCCAAAGTTTAGGGCTGCTCTGTTGACAAGAACCTCCACTTCGTTACACCTTAAATATCCCAGGAAAGAGAAAAATGGATAAAGAAGTTGTGGTCCTTATGTACAATGGAATATCACTCAGCCATGAAATCAACGTCATAAGGCTAGTAGCAGCATGATGAGTGGATTTAGGTACGACGATTCTAAGTGAAATAAGTCACACAGAAAAGGACACTTATCATAAGATATCACTTATCGAGGGAATGTAAAAACCGCTACCCTTGAACTGAATTACAAAACAGAACAGAGTCACACGTTTAGAAAACACACTATGGCTGCTTAACGGGAAAGGTGAGGTGGGGTGATGCATAAAACAAGGGTTTCAAATTAGCTCAGATACCGTTCCATAAACCCAATAGGTAATAGACAAGACCTACTCCTTGCTCAGTGAATTGGACTCAACACCCCCTATTCACCGCCCAAGAATATATCTGACTAGTAAGAATCTTAAAACCTATGTATTGATATCTCTCTGTAAGTGAGTCAAGTGGGTGTAAAGCGGCATAAACACAGCAGTGAAAAGCAGCTAAACCCCATTATAAAAATCAATTACTTTTAAAAACCCGTGAAACAAAGACAGTGAAACAGAGAGAAATTCTTACAAAATTCGTTCAGGGGCTGTGATGCCACCTGGATTGACCATATCTAGACCCACAGTTGATTGAGACATAAGGGTGGACACTCTTGGGGCTGAGAGATTTGGTGAGGTTGGGTGAGGAAACGCAGACCCTTTAAAGTAATACTGCGTGGTGCCCATCCCATGGGTCCCAAATCTCCAGGTTCAAGGGCATCTTCCTACATCGAAAACATGCATGAGAAACCCAGAAGATGGTACACCATGTGATCGGGCAAGGTTTCCAAAACGCACCTCATTTCTCATCTCCTTGTGCTCGGGTTCGCCATTCCAGCCGCTTTACTAGCAATCTCCCTCCTTGGAGAATCAGCACCTTTAACCTCCTGTTCCGTACAGGTTGCAATTTGTCCTGAGGATGAACGGGAAGAGGGTGAACCAATGAGAGACTAGCTGTAGGTGTTGGGACAGGCACAGGTCACTCTATTTTCCCATTAGGAAGAAGAATTAACCACAGGCTCAGCCTGCCGCCCGGGACCAGAATAGGGCCTGAAGCAATCCTGCGCTTTTGCGGCCAGCTCCCAAGAAAGCGAGTTGAAAAATGGAGCTCAGGGGCACTGCAATTCACAAACCTGCAGACTTATAAATGATAACTCTCGTCCACAAATATATTGAGGGAAGGCAACGAAGAGGATTTGAAAGCAAGGCAGAATTGCAGGAAACAGATTTCAGGAGGGAGATTCGAATCGCCTTTAAAGAACAGGAAAAGCGGCAAAACCTCGACAATGATGCCCTTGGCCAAAAAGGGCGGATGCGTTTTTTCCTGAATATGTTCAGGAAAAAACGCATCCGCCCTTTTTGGCCAACCAAGCAACCAGGAAAGGCAAATCAGCGCTACAAAGAAGTCTCGCTTCCCATCGGTCAAAAGGGCCAAGCTGAATAAAGTGTCAAAACCAGAAATGCAGGACAGGCCATGGAGAAACGGGAGCCTGGCTATGCTGATGGGCGGGATGTAAATTGCCAACAGCCACTCTGGAGAAGTGTACGGTGTATCCTGAAACATCTAAAAAACTCAGCTTAGAGAGCATAGGGCACTTCCACTCATGGGCGTATAAATTGGGAAAACTAAAAATCAGCAAGACACAGGCACCCCAAAGTTTAGGGCTGCTCTGTTGACAAGAACCTCCACTTCGTTACACCTTAAATATCCCAGGAAAGAGAAAAATGGATAAAGAAGTTGTGGTCCATATGTACAATGGAATATCACTCAGCCATGAAATCAACGTCATAAGGCTAGTAGCAGCATGATGAGTGGATTTAGGTACGACGATTCTAAGTGAAATAAGTCACACACAAAAGGACACTTATCATAAGATATCACTTATAGAGGGAATGTAAAACCCACTACCCTTGAACTGAATTACAAAACAGAACAGAGTCACACGTTTAGAAAACACAGTATGGCTGCTTAACTGGATAGGTGAGGTGGGGTGATGCATAAAACAACGGTTTCAAATTAGCTCAGATACCGTTCCATAAACCCTATATGTAATAGAAAAGACCTACTCCATGCTCAAAGAATTGGACTCAACACCCCTTATTCATCGCCCAAGAATATATCTGAATAGTAAGAATCTTAAAACCAATGTATTGATATCTCTCTGTAAGTGAGTCAAGTGGGTGTAAAGCGGCATAAACACAGCACTGAAAAGCAGCTAAACCCCATTATAAAAATCAATTACTTTTAAAAACCCGTGAAACAAAGACAATGAAAGAGAGAGAAATTCTTACAAAATTCGTTCAGGGGCTGTGATGCCACCTGGATTGACCTTATCTAGACCCACAGCTGATTGAGACATAAGGGTGGACACTCTTGGGGCTGAGAGATTTGGTGAGGTTGGGTGAGGAAACGCAGACACTTTAAAGCAACACTGCGTGGTACCCATCCCATGGGTCCCAAATCTCCAGGTTCAAGGGCATCTACCTACATCGAAAACATGCATGAGAAACCCAGAAGATGGTACACCGTGTGATCGGGAAAGGTTTCCAAAACGCACCTCATTTCTCATCTCCTTGTGCTCGGGTTCGCCATTCCAGCCGCTTTACTAGCAATCTCCCTCCTTGGAGAATCAGCACCTTTAACCTCCTGTTCCGTACAGGTTGCAATTTGTCTTGAGGATGAACGGGAAGAGGGGGAACCAATGAGAGACTAGCTCTAGGTGTTGGGACAGGCACAGGTCACTCTATTTTCCCATCAGGAAGAAGAATTAACCACAGGCTCAGCCTGCCGCCCGGGACCAGAATAGGGCCTGAAGCAATCCTGCGCTTTTGCGGCCAGCTCCCAAGAAAGCGAGTTGAAAAATGGAGCTCAGGGGCACTGCAATTCACAAACCTGCAGACTTATAAATGATAACTCTCGTCCACAAATATATTGAGGGAAGGCAACGAAGAGGATTTGAAAGCAAGGCAGAATTGCAGGAAACAGACTTCAGGAGGGAGATTCGAATCACCTTTAGAGAACAGGAAAAGCGGCAAAACCTCGACAATGATGCCCTTGGCCAAAAAGGGCGGATGCGTTTTTTCCTGAATATGTTCAGGAAAAAACGCATCCGCCCTTTTTGGCCAACCAAGCAACCAGGAAAGGCAAATCAGCGCTACAAAGAAGTCTCGCTTCCCATCGGTCAAAAGGGCCAAGCTGAATAAAGTGTCAAAACCAGAAATTCAGGACAGGCCATGGAGAAACGGGAGCCTGGCTATGCTGATGGGCGGGATGTAAATTGCCAACAGCCACTCTGGAGAAGTGTACGGTGTATCCTGAAAAATCAAAAAAACTCAGCTTAGAGAGCATAGGGCACTTCCACTCATGGGCGTATAAATTGGGAAAACTAAAAATCAGCAAGACACAGGCACCCCAAAGTTTAGGCCTGCTCTGTTGACAAGAACCTCCACTTCGTTACACCTTAAATATCCCAGGAAAGAGAATAATGGATAAAGAAGTTGTGGTCCATATGTACAATGGAATATCACTCAGCCATGAAATCAACGTCATAAGGCTAGTAGCAGCATGATGAGTGGATTTAGGTACGACGATTCTAAGTGAAATAAGTCACACAGAAAAGGACACTTATCATAAGATATCACTTATAGAGGGAATGTAAAACCCACTACCCTTGAACTGAATTACAAAACAGAACAGAGTCACACGTTTAGAAAACACACTATGGCTGCTTAACGGGATAGGTGAGGTGGGGTGATGCATAAAATAACGGTTTCAAATTAGCTCAGATACCGTTCCATAAACCCAATATATAATAGACAAGACCTACTCCTTGCTCAAAGAATTGGACTCAACACCCCTTATTCACCGCCCAAGAATATATCTGAATAGTAAGAATCTTAAAACCTATGTATTGATATCTCTCTGTAAGTGAGTCCAGTGGATGTAAAGCGGCATAAACACAGCACTGAAAAGCAGCTAAACCCCATTATAAAAATCAATTACTTTTAAAAACCCGTGAAACAAAGACAGTGAAAGAGAGAGAAATTCTTACAAAATTCGTTCAGGGGCTGTGATGCCACCTGGATTGACCATATCTAGACCCACAGCTGATTGAGACATAAGGGTGTACACTCTTGGGGCTGAGAGGTTTGGTGAGGTTGGGTGAGGAAACGCAGACCCTTTAAAGCAACACTGCGTGGTACCCATCCCATGGGTCCCAAATCTCCAGGTTCAAGGGCATCTTCCTACATCGAAAACATGCATGAGAAACCCAGAAGATGGTACACCGTGTGTTCGGGAAAGGTTTCCAAAACGCACCTCATTTCTCATCTCCTTGTGCTCGGGTTCGCCATTCCAGCCGCTTTACTAGCAATCTCCCTCCTTGGAGAATCAGCACCTTTAACCTCCTGTTCCGTACAGGTTGCAATTTGTCCTGAGGATGAACGGGAAGAGGGGGAACCAATGAGAGACTAGCTCTAGGTGTTGGAACAGGCATAGGTCACTCTATTTTCCCATCAGGAAGAAGAATTAACCACAGGCTGAACCTGCCGACCGGGACCAGAATAAGGCCTGAAGCAATCCTGCGCGTTTGCGGCCAGCTGCCAAGAAAGCGAGTTGAAAAATGGAGCTCAGGGGCACTGCAATTCACAAACCTGCAGACTTATAAATGATAACTCTCGTCCACAAATATATTGAGGGAAGGTAACGAAGAGGATTTGAAAGCAAGGCAGAATTGCAGGAAACAGATTTCAGGAGGGAGATTCAAATCGCCTTTAAAGAACAGGAAAAGCGGCAAAACCTCGACAATGATTCCCTTGGCCAAAAAGGGCGGATGCGTTTTTTCCTGAATATATGCAGGAAAAAACGCATCCGCCCTTTTTGGCCAACCAAGCAACCTGGAAAGGCAAATCAGCGCTACAAAGAAGTCTCGCTTACCATCGGTCAAAAGGGCAATGCTGAATAAAGTGTCAAAACCAGAAATGCAGGACAGGCCATGGAGAAACGGGAGCCTGGCTACTCTGATGGGCGGGATGTAAATTGCCAACAGCCACTCTGGAGAAGTGTACGGTGTGTCCTGAAACATCTAAAAAACTCAGCTTAGAGAGCATAGGGCACTTCCTCTCATGGGCGTATAAATTGGGAAAACTAAAAATCAGCAAGACACAGGCACCCCAAAGTTTAGGGCTGCTCTGTTGACAAGAACCTCCACTTCGTTACACCTTAAATATCCCAGAAAAGAGAAAAATGGATAAAGAAGTTGTGGTCCTTATGTACAATGGAATATCACTCAGCCATGAAATCAACGTCATAAGGCTAGTAGCAGCATGATGAGTGGATTTAGGTACGACGATTCTAAGTTAAATAAGTCACACAGAAAAACACACTTATCATAAGATATCACTTATAGAGGGAATGTAAAAACAGCTACCCTTGAACTGAATTACAAAACAGAACAGAGTCACACGTTTAGAAAACACACTATGGCTGCTTAACGGGATAGGTGAGGTGGGGTGATGCATAAAACAACGGTTTCAAATTGGCTCAGATACCGTTCCATAAACCCAATATGTAATAGACAAGACCTACTCCTTGCTCAGTGAATTGGACTCAACAACCCTTATTCACCGCCCAAGAATATATCTGAATAGTAAGAATCTTAAAACCTATGTATTGATATCTCTCTGTAAGTGAGTCAAGTGGGTGTAAAGCGGCATAAGCACAGCAGTGAAAAGAAGCTAAACCCCATTATAAAAATCAATTACTTTTAAAAACCCGTGAAACAAAGACAGTGAAAGAGAGAGAAATTCTTACAAAATTCGTTCAGGGGCTGTGATGCCACCTGGATTGACCATATCTAGACACACAGCTGATTGAGACATAAGGGTGGACACTCTTGGGGCTGAGAGGTTTGGTGAGGTTGGGTGAGGAAATGCAGACCCTTTAAAGTAATACTGCGTGGTACCCATCCCATGGGTCCCAAATCTCCAGGTTCAAGGGCATCTTCCTACATCGAAAACATGCATGAGAAACCCAGAAGATGGTACACTGTGTGATCGGGAAAGGTTTCCAAAACGCACCTCATTTCTCATCTCCTTGTGCTCGGGTTCGCCATTCCAGCCGCTTTACTAGCAATCTCCCTCCTTGGAGAATCATCACCTTTAACCTCCTGTTCCGTACAGGTTGCAATTTGTCCTGAGGATGAACGGGAAGAGGGGGAACCAATGAGAGACTAGCTCTAGGTGTTGGGACAGGCACAGGTCACTCTATTTTCCCATCAGGAAGAAGAATTAACCACAGGCTCAGCCTGCCGCCCGGGACCAGAATAGGGCCTGAAGCAATCCTGCGCTTTTGCGGCCAGCTCCCAAGAAAGCGAGTTGAAAAATGGAGCTCAGTGGCACTGCAATTCACAAACCTGCAGACTTATAAATGATAACTCTCGTCCACAAATATATTGAGGGAAGGCAACGAAGAGGATTTGAAAGCAAGGCAGAATTGCAGGAAACAGATTTCAGGAGGGAGATTCGAATCGCCTTTAAAGAACAGGAAAAGCGGCAAAACCTCGAAAATGATGCCCTTGGTCAAAAAGGGCGGATGCGTTTTTTCCTGAATATGTTCAGGAAAAAACGCATCCGCCCTTTTTGGCCAATCAAGAAACCTGGAAAGGCAAATCAGCGCTACAAAGAAGTCTCGCTTCCCATCGGTGAAAAGGGCCATGCTGAATAAAGTGTCAAAACCAGAAATGCAGGACAGGCCATGGAGAAACGGGAGCCTGGCTATGCTGATGGGCAGGATGTAAATTGCCAACAACCACTCTGGAGAAGTGTACGGTGTGTCCTGAAACATCTAAAAAACTCAGCTTAGAGAGCATAGGGCACTTCCACTCACGGGCGTATAAATTGAGAAAACTAAAAATCAGCAAGACACAGGCACCCCAAAGTTTAGGGCTGCTCTGTTGACAAGAACCTCCACTTCGTTACACCTTAAATATCCCAGGAAAGAGAAAAATGGATAAAGAAGTTGTGGTCCTTATGTACAATGGAATATCACTCAGCCATGAAATCAACGTCATAAGGCTAGTAGCAGCATGATGAGTGGATTTAGGTACGACGATTCTAAGTGAAATAAGTCACACAGAAAAACACACTTATCATAAGATATCACTTATAGAGGGAATGTAAAACCCACTACCCTTGAACTGAATTACAAAACAGAACAGAGTCACACGTTTAGAAAACACACTATGGCTGCTTAACGGGATAGGTGAGGTGGGGTGATGCATAAAACAACGGTTTCAAATTAGATCAGATACCGTTCCATAAAACCAATATATAATAGACAAGACCTACTCCTTGCTCAAAGAATTGGACTGAACACCCCTTATTCACCGCCCAAGAATATATCTGAATAGTAAGAATCTTAAAACCTATGTATTGATATCTCTCTGTAAGTGAGTCAAGTGGGTGTAAAGCGGCATAAACACAGCACTGAAAAGCAGCTAAACCCCATTATAAAAATCAATTACTTTTAAAAACCCGTGAAACAAAGACAGTGAAAGAGAGAGAAATTCTTACAAAATTCGTTCAGGGGCTGGGATGCCACCTGGATTGACCATATCTAGACCCACAGCTGATTGAGACATAAGGGTGGACACTCTTGGGGCTGAGAGGTTTGGTGAGGTTGGGTGAGGAAACGCAGACCCTTTAAAGTAATACTGCGTGGTACCCATCCCATGGGTCCCAAATCTCCAGGTTCAAGGGCATCTTCCTACATCGAAAACATGCATGAGAAACCCAGAAGATGGTACACCGTGTGATCGGGAAAGGTTTCCAAAACGCACCTCATTTCTCATCTCCTTGTGCTCGGGTTCGCCATTCCAGCCGCTTTACTAGCAATCTCCCTCCTTGGAGAATCAGCACCTTTAACCTCCTGTTCCGTACAGGTTGCAATTTGTCCTGAGGATGAACGGGAAGAGGGGGAACCAATGAGAGACAAGCTCTAGGTGTTGGGACAGGCACAGGTCACTCTATTTTCCCATCAGGAAGAAGAATTAACCAAAGGCTCAGCCTGCCGCCCGGGACCAGAATAGGGCCTGAAGCAATCCTGCGCTTTTGCGGCCAGCTCCCAAGAAAGCGAGTTGAAAAATGGAGCTCAGGGGCACTGCAATTCACAAACCTGCAGACTTATAAATGATAACTCTCGTCCACAAATATATTGAGGGAAGGCAACGAAGAGGATTTGAAAGCAAGGCAGAATTGCAGGAAACAGATTTCAGGAGGGAGATTCGAATCGCCTTTAAAGCACAGGAAAAGCGGCAAAACCTCGACAATGATGCCCTTGGTCAAAAAGGGCGGATACGTTTTTTCCTGAATATGTTCAGGAAAAAACGCATCCGCCCTTTTTGACCAACCAAGCAACCTGGAAAGGCAAATCAGCGCTACAAAGAAGTCTCGCTTCCCATCGGTCAAAAGGGCCATGCTGAATAAAGTGTCAAAACCAGAAATGCAGGACAGGCCATGGAGAAACGGGAGCCTGGCTACGCTGATGGGCAGGATGTAAATTGCCAACAGCCACTCTGGAGAAGTGTACGGTCTGTCCTGAAACATCTAAAAAACTCAGCTTAGAGAGCATAGGGCACTTCCACTCATGGGCGTATAAATTAGGAAAACTAAAAATCAGCAAGACACCGGCACCCCAAAGTTTAGGGCTGCTCTGTTGACAAGAACCTCCACTTCGTTACACCTTAAATATCCCAGGAAAGAGAAAAATGGATAAAGAAGTTGTGGTCCTTATGTACAATGGAATATCACTCAGCCATGAAATCAACGTCATAAGGCTAGTAGCAGCATGATGAGTGGATTTAGGTACGACGATTCTAAGTGAAATAAGTCACACAGAAAAACACACTTATCATAAAATATCACTTATAGAGGGAATGTAAAAACAGCTACCCTTGAACTGAATTACAAAACAGAACAGAGTTACACGTTTAGAAAACGCACTATGGCTGCTTAACGGGATAGGTGAGGTGGGGTGATGCATAAAACAACGGTTTCAAATTAGCTCAGATACCGTTCCATAAACCCAATATATAATAGACAAGACCTACTCCTTGCTCAAAGAATTGGACTCAACACCCCTTATTCACCGCCCAAGAATATATCTGAATAGTAAGAATCTTAAAACCTATGTATTGATATCTCTCTGTAAGTGAGTCCAGTGGATGTAAAGCGGCATAAACACAGCACTGAAAAGCAGCTAAACCCCATTATAAAAATCAATTACTTTTAAAAACCCGTGAAACAAAGACAGTGAAAGAGAGAGAAATTCTTACAAAATTCGTTCAGGGGCTGTGATGCCACCTGGATTGACCATATCTAGACACACAGCTGATTGAGACATAAGGGTGGACACTCTTGGGGCTGAGAGGTTTGGTGAGGTTGGGTGAGGAAATGCAGACCCTTTAAAGTAATACTGCGTGGTACCCATCCCATGGGTCCCAAATCTCCAGGTTCAAGGGCATCTTCCTACATCGAAAACATGCATGAGAAACCCAGAAGATGGTACACCGTGTGATCGGGAAAGGTTTCCAAAACGCACCTCATTTCTCATCTCCTTGTGCTCGGGTTCGCCATTCCAGCCGCTTTACTAGCAATCTCCCTCCTTGGAGAATCAGCACCTTTAACCTCCTGTTCCGTACAGGTTGCAATTTGTCCTGAGGATGAACGGGAAGAGGGGGAACCAATGAGAGACTAGCTCTAGGTGTTGGGACAGGCACAGGTCACTCTATTTTCCCATCAGGAAGAAGAATTAACCACAGGCTCAGCCTGCCGCCCGGGACCAGAATAGGGCATGAAGCAATCCTGCGCTTTTGCGGCCAGCTCCCAAGAAAGCGAGTTGAAAAATGGAGCTCAGTGGCACTGCAATTCACAAACCTGCAGACTTATAAATGATAACTCTCGTCCACAAATATATTGAGGGAAGGCAACGAAGAGGATTTGAAAGCAAGGCAGAATTGCAGGAAACAGATTTCAGGAGGGAGATTCGAATCGCCTTTAAAGAACAGGAAAAGCGGCAAAATCTCGACAATGATGCCCTTGGCCAAAAAGGGCGGATGCGTTTTTTCCTGAATATGTTCAGGAAAAAACGCATCCGCCCTTTTTGGCCAACCAAGCAACCTGGAAAGGCATATCAGCGCTACAAAGAAGTCTCGCTTCCCATCGGTGAAAAGGGCCATGCTGAATAAAGTGTCAAAACCAGAAATGCAGGACAGGCCATGGAGAAACGGGAGCCTGGCTACGCTGATGGGCAGGATGTAAATTGCCAACAGCCACTCTGGAGAAGTGTACGGTGTGTCCTGAAACATCTAAAAAACTCAGCTTAGAGAGCATAGGGCACTTCCACTCATGGGCGTATAAATTGGGAAAACTAAAAATCAGCAAGACACCGGCACCCCAAAGTTTAGGGCTGCTCTGTTGACAAGAACCTCCACTTCGTTACACCTTAAATATCCCAGGAAAGAGAAAAATGGATAAAGAAGTTGTGGTCCTTATGTACAATGGAATATCACTCAGCCATGAAATCAACGTCATAAGGCTAGTAGCAGCATGATGAGTGGATTTAGGTACGACGATTCTAAGTGAAATAAGTCACACAGAAAAACACACTTATCATAAGATATCACTTATAGAGGGAATGTAAAACCCACTACCCTTGAACTGAATTACAAAACAGAACAGAGTCACACGTTTAGAAAACACACGATGGCTGCTTAATGGGATAGGTGAGGTGGGGTGATGCATAAAACAACGGTTTCAAATTAGCTCAGATACCGTTCCATAAACCCAATATATAATAGAGAAGACCTACTCCTTGCTCAAAGAATTGGACTCAACACCCCTTATTCACCGCCCAAGAATATATCTGAATAGTAAGAATCTTAAAACCTATGTATTGATATCTCTCTGTAAGTGAGTCCAGTGGATGTAAAGCGGCATAAACACAGCACTGAAAAGCAGCTAAACCCCATTATAAAAATCAATTACTTTTAAAAACCCGTGAAACAAAGACAGTGAAAGAGAGAGAAATTCTTACAAAATTCGTTCAGGGGCTGGGATGCCACCTGGATTGACCATATCTAGACACACAGCTGATTGAGACATAAGGGTGGACACTCTTGGGGCTGAGAGTTTTGGTGAGGTTGGGTGAGGAAACGCAGACCCTTTAAAGTAATACTGCGTGGTACCCATCCCATGGGTCCCAAATCTCCAGGTTCAAGGGCATCTTCCTACATCGAAAACATGCATGAGAACCCCAGAAGATGGTACACCGTGTGATCGGGAAAGGTTTCCAAAACGCACCTCATTTCTCATCTCCTTGTGCTCGGGTTCGCCATTCCAGCCGCTTTACTAGCAATCTCCCTCCTTGGAGAATCAGCACCTTTAACCTCCTGTTCCGTACAGGTTGCAATTTGTCCTGAGGATGAACGGGAAGAGGGGGAAAAAATGAGAGACAAGCTCTAGGTGTTGGGACAGGCACAGGTCACTCTATTTTCCCATCAGGAAGAAGAATTAACCAAAGGCTCAGCCTGCCGCCCGGGACCAGAATAGGGCCTGAAGCAATCCTGCGCTTTTGCGGCCAGCTCCCAAGAAAGCGAGTTGAAAAATGGAGCTCAGGGGCACTGCAATTCACAAACCTGCAGACTTATAAATGATAACTCTCGTCCACAAATATATTGAGGGAAGGCAACGAAGAGGATTTGAAAGCAAGGCAGAATTGCAGGAAACAGATTTCAGGAGGGAGATTCGAATCGCCTTTAAAGCACAGGAAAAGCGGCAAAACCTCGACAATGATGCCCTTGGTCAAAAAGGGCGGATACGTTTTTTCCTGAATATGTTCAGGAAAAAACGCATCCGCCCTTTTTGACCAACCAAGCAACCTGGAAAGGCAAATCAGCGCTACAAAGAAGTCTCGCTTCCCATCGGTCAAAAGGGCCATGCTGAATAAAGTGTCAAAACCAGAAATGCAGGACAGGCCATGGAGAAACGGGAGCCTGGCTACGCTGATGGGCAGGATGTAAATTGCCAACAGCCACTCTGGAGAAGTGTACGGTCTGTCCTGAAACATCTAAAAAACTCAGCTTAGAGAGCATAGGGCACTTCCACTCATGGGCGTATAAATTAGGAAAACTAAAAATCAGCAAGACACCGGCACCCCAAAGTTTAGGGCTGCTCTGTTGACAAGAACCTCCACTTCGTTACACGTTAAATATCCCAGGAAAGAGAAAAATGGATAAAGAAGTTGTGGTCCTTATGTACAATGGAATATCACTCAGCCATGAAATCAACGTCATAAGGCTAGTAGCAGCATGATGAGTGGATTTAGGTACGACGATTCTAAGTGAAATAAGTCACACAGAAAAACACACTTATCATAAAATATCACTTATAGAGGGAATGTAAAAACAGCTACCCTTGAACTGAATTACAAAACAGAACAGAGTTACACGTTTAGAAAACACACTATGGCTGCTTAACGGGATAGGTGAGGTGGGGTGATGCATAAAACAACGGTTTCAAATTAGCTCAGATACCGTTCCATAAACCCAATATATAATAGACAAGACCTAATCCTTGCTCAAAGAATTGGACTCAACACCCCTTATTCACCGCCCAAGAATATATCTGAATAGTAAGAATCTTAAAACCTATGTATTGATATCTCTCTGTAAGTGAGTCCCGTGGATGTAAAGCGGCATAAACACAGCACTGAAAAGCAGCTAAACCCCATTATAAAAATCAATTACTTTTAAAAACCCGTGAAACAAAGACAGTGAAAGAGAGAGAAATTCTTACAAAATTCGTTCAGGGGCTGTGATGCCACCTGGATTGACCATATCTAGACACACAGCTGATTGAGACATAAGGGTGGACACTCTTGGGGCTGAGAGGTTTGGTGAGGTTGGGTGAGGAAACGCAGACCCTTTAAAGTAATACTGCGTGGTACCCATCCCATGGGTCCCAAATCTCCAGGTTCAAGGGCATCTTCCTACATCGAAAACATGCATGAGAAACCCAGAAGATGGTACACCGTGTGATCGGGAAAGGTTTCCAAAACGCACCTCATTTCTCATCTCCTTGTGCTCGGGTTCGCCATTCCAGCCGCTTTACTAGCAATCTCCCTCCTTGGAGAATCAGCACCTTTAACCTCCTGTTCCGTACAGGTTGCAATTTGTCCTGAGGATGAACGGGAAGAGGGGTAACCAATGAGAGACAAGCTCTAGGTGTTGGGACAGGCACAGGTCACTCTATTTTCCCATCAGGAAGAAGAATTAAGCACAGGCTCAGCCTGCCGCCCGGGACCAGAATAGGGCCTGAAGCAATCCTGCGCTTTTGCGGCCAGCTCCCAAGAAAGCGAGTTGAAAAATGGAGCTCAGTGGCACTGCAATTCACAAACCTGCAGACTTATAAATGATAACTCTCGTCCACAAATATATTGAGGGAAGGCAACGAAGAGGATTTGAAAGCAAGGCAGAATTGCAGGAAACAGATTTCAGGAGGGAGATTCGAATCGCCTTTAAAGAACAGGAAAAGCGGCAAAACCTCGAAAATGATGCCCTTGGTCAAAAAGGGCGGATGCGTTTTTTCCTGAATATGTTCAGGAAAAAACGCATCCGCCCTTTTTGGCCAACCAAGCAACCTGGAAAGGCATATCAGCGCTACAAAGAAGTCTCGCTTCCCATCGGTGAAAAGGGCCATGCTGAATAAAGTGTCAAAACCAGAAATGCAGGACAGGCCATGGAGAAACGGGAGCCTGGCTACGCTGATGGGCAGGATGTAAATTGCCAACAGCCACTCTGGAGAAGTGTACGGTGTGTCCTGAAACATCTAAAAAACTCAGCTTAGAGAGCATAGGGCACTTCCACTCATGGGCGTATAAATTGGGAAAACTAAAAATCAGCAAGACACAGGCACCCCAAAGTTTAGGGCTGCTCTGTTGACAAGAACCTCCACTTCGTTACACCTTAAATATCCCAGGAAAGAGAAAAATGGATAAAGAAGTTGTGGTCCTTATGTACAATGGAATATCACTCAGCCATGAAATCAACGTCATAAGGCTAGTAGCAGCATGATGAGTGGATTTAGGTACGACGATTCTAAGTGAAATAAGTCACACAGAAAAACACACTTATCATAAGATATCACTTATAGAGGGAATGTAAAACCCACTACCCTTGAACTGAATTACAAAACAGAACAGAGTCACACGTTTAGAAAACACACTATGGCTGCTTAACGGGATAGGTGAGGTGGGGTGATGCATAAAACAACGGTTTCAAATTAGCTCAGATACCGTTCCATAAAACCAATATGTAATAGACAAGACCTACTCCTTGCTCAAAGAATTGGACTCAACACCCCTTATTCACCGCCCAAGAATATATCTGAATAGTAAGAATCTTAAAACCTATGTATTGATATCTCTCTGTAAGTGAGTCAAGTGGGTGTAAAGCGGCATAAACACAGCACTGAAAAGCAGCTAAACCCCATTATAAAAATCAATTACTTTTAAAAACCCGTGAAACAAAGACAGTGAAAGAGAGAGAAATTCTTACAAAATTCGTTCAGGGGCTGTGATGCCACCTGGATTGACCATATCTAGACCCACAGCTGATTGAGACATAAGGGTGGACACTCTTGGGGCTGAGAGGTTTGGTGAGGTTGGGTGAGGAAACGCAGACCCTTTAAAGCAACACTGCGTGGTACCCATCCCATGGGTCCCAAATCTCCAGGTTCAAGGGCATCTTCCTACATCGAAAACATGCATGAGAACCCCAGAAGATGGTACACCGTGTGATCGGGAAATGTTTCCAAAACGCACCTCATTTCTCATCTCCTTGTGCTCGGGTTCGCCATTCCAGCCGCTTTACTAGCAATCTCCCTCCTTGGAGAATCAGCACCTTTAACCTCCTGTTCCGTACAGGTTGCAATTTGTCCTGAGGATGAACGGGAAGAGGGGGAACCAATGAGAGACTAGCTCTAGGTGTTGGGACAGGCATAGGTCACTCTATTTTCCCATCAGGAAGAAGAATTAACCACAGGCTCAGCCTGCCGCCCGGGACCAGAATAAGGCCTGAAGCAATCCTGCGCGTTTGCGGCCAGCTGCCAAGAAAGCGAGTTGAAAAATTGAGCTCAGGGGCACTGCAATTCACAAACCTGCAGACTTATAAATGATAACTCTCGTCCACAAATATATTGAGGGAAGGTAACGAAGAGGATTTGAAAGCAAGGCAGAATTGCAGGAAACAGATTTCAGGAGGGAGATTCAAATCGCCTTTAAAGAACAGGAAAAGCGGCAAAACCTCGACAATGATTCCCTTGGCCAAAAAGGGCGGATGCGTTTTTTCCTGAATATATGCAGGAAAAAACGCATCCGCCCTTTTTGGCCAAGCAAGCAACCTGGAAAGGCAAATCAGCGCTACAAAGAAGTCTCGCTTCCCATCGGTCAAAAGGGCAATGCTGAATAAAGTGTCAAAACCAGAAATGCAGGACAGGCCATGGAGAAACGGGAGTCTGGCTACGCTGATGGGCGGGATGTAAATTGCCAACAGCCACTCTGGAGAAGTGTACGGTGTGTCCTGAAACATCTAAAAAACTCAGCTTAGAGAGCATAGGGCACTTCCACTCATGGGCGTATAAATTGGGAAAACTAAAAATCAGCAAGACACAGGCACCCCAAAGTTTAGGGCTGCTCTGTTGACAAGAACCTCCACTTCGTTACACCTTAAATATCCCAGGAAAGAGAAAAATGGATAAAGAAGTTGTGGTCCTTATGTACAATGGAATATCACTCAGCCATGAAATCAACGTCATAAAGCTAGTAGCAGCATGATGAGTGGATTTAGGTACGACGATTCTAAGTGAAATAAGTCACACAGAAAAACACACTTATCATAAGATATCACTTATAGAGGGAATGTAAAAACAGCTACCCTTGAACTGAATTACAAAACAGAACAGAGTCACACGTTTAGAAAACACACTATGGCTGCTTAACGGGATAGGTGAGGTGGGGTGATGCATAAAACAACGGTTTCAAATTGGCTCAGATACCGTTCCATAAACCCAATATGTAATAGACAAGACCTACTCCTTGCTCAGTGAATTGGACTCAACAACCCTTATTCACCGCCCAAGAATATATCTGAATAGTAAGAATCTTAAAACCTATGTATTGATATCTCTCTGTAAGTGAGTCAAGTGGGTGTAAAGCGGCATAAACACAGCAGTGAAAAGCAGCTAAACCCCATTATAAAAATCAATTACTTTTAAAAACCCGTGAAACAAAGACAGTGAAAGAGAGAGAAATTCTTACAAAATTCGTTCAGGGGCTGTGATGCCACCTGGATTGACCATATCTAGACACACAGCTGATTGAGACATAAGGGTGGACACTCTTGGGGCTGAGAGGTTTGGTGAGGTTGGGTGAGGAAACGCAGACCCTTTAAAGTAATACTGCGTGGTACCCATCCCATGGGTCCCAAATCTCCAGGTTCAAGGGCATCTTCCTACATCGAAAACATGCATGAGAAACCCAGAAGATGGTACACCGTGTGATCGGGAAAGGTTTCCAAAACGCACCTCATTTCTCATCTCCTTGTGCTCGGGTTCGCCATTCCAGCCGCTTTACTAGCAATCTCCCTCCTTGGAGAATCAGCACCTTTAACCTCCTGTTCCGTACAGGTTGCAATTTGTCCTGAGGATGAACGGGAAGAGGGGTAACCAATGAGAGACAAGCTCTAGGTGTTGGGACAGGCACAGGTCACTCTATTTTCCCATCAGGAAGAAGAATTAAGCACAGGCTCAGCCTGCAGCCCGGGACCAGAATAGGGCCTGAAGCAATCCTGCGCTTTTGCGGCCAGCTCCCAAGAAAGCGAGTTGAAAAATGGAGCTCAGTGGCACTGCAATTCACAAACCTGCAGACTTATAAATGATAACTCTCGTCCACAAATATATTGAGGGAAGGCAACGAAGAGGATTTGAAAGCAAGGCAGAATTGCAGGAAACAGATTTCAGGAGGGAGATTCGAATCGCCTTTAAAGAACAGGAAAAGTGGCAAAACCTCGAAAATGATGCCCTTGGTCAAAAAGGGCGGATGCGTTTTTTCCTGAATATGTTCAGGAAAAAACGCATCCGCCCTTTTTGGCCAACCAAGCAACCTGGAAAGGCAAATCAGCGCTACAAAGAAGTCTCGCTTCCCATCGGTCAAAAGGGCCATGCTGAATAAAGTGTCAAAACCAGAAATGCAGGACAGGCCATGGAGAAACGGGAGCCTGGCTACGCTGATGGGCAGGATGTAAATTGCCAACAGCCACTCTGGAGAAGTGTACGGTGTGTCCTGAAACATCTAAAAAACTCAGCTTAGAGAGCATAGGGCACTTCCACTCATGGGCGTATAAATTAGGAAAACTAAAAATCAGCAAGACACCGGCACCCCAAAGTTTAGGGCTGCTCTGTTGACAAGAACCTCCACTTCGTTACACCTTAAATATCCCAGGAAAGAGAAAAATGGATAAAAAAGTTGTGGTCCTTATGTACAATGGAATATCACTCAGCCATGAAATCAACGTCATAAGGCTAGTAGCAGCATGATGAGTGGATTTAGGTAGGACGAGTCTAAGTGAAATAAGTCACACAGAAAAACACACTTATCATAAGATATCACTTATAGAGGGAATGTAAAAACAGCTACCCTTGAACTGAATTACAAAACAGAACAGAGACACACGTTTAGAAAACACACTATGGCTGCTTAACGGGATAGGTGAGGTGGGGTGATGCATAAAACAACGGTTTCAAATTAGCTCAGATACCGTTCCATAAACGCAATATGTAATAGACAAGACCTACTCCTTGCTCAAAGAATTGGACTCAACACCCCTTATTCACCGCCCAAGAATATATCTGAATAGTAAGAATCTTAAAACCTATGTATTGATATCTCTCTGTAAGTGAGTCAAGTGGATGTAAAGCGGCATAAACACAGCACTGAAAAGCAGCTAAACCCCATTATAAAAATCAATTACTTTTAAAAACCCGTGAAACAAAGACAGTGAAAGAGAGAGAAATTCTTAC
Source organism: Balaenoptera physalus (assembly GCF_965194825.1). Taxonomy (NCBI): domain Eukaryota; kingdom Metazoa; phylum Chordata; class Mammalia; order Artiodactyla; family Balaenopteridae; genus Balaenoptera; species Balaenoptera physalus. Next base: position 39,945,686 of record NC_138890.1, read on the forward strand.
AAAATTCTTTCAGGGGCTGTGATGCCACCTGGATTGACCATATCTAGACCCACAGCTGATTGAGACATAAGGGTGTACACTCTTGGGTCTGAGAGGTTTGGTGAGGTTGGGTGAGGAAACGCAGACCCTTTAAAGCAACACTGCGTGGTACCCATCCCATGGGTCCCAAATCTCCAGGTTCAAGGGCATCTTCCTACATCGAAAACATGCATGAGAAACCCAGAAGATGATACACCGTGTGATTGGGAAAGGTTTCCAAAACGCACCTCATTTCTCATCTCCTTGTGCTCGGGTTCGCCATTCCAGCCGCTTTACTAGCAATCTCCCTCCTTGGAGAATCAGCACCTTTAACCTCGTGTTCCGTACAGGTTGCAATTTGTCCTGAGGATGAACGGGAAGAGGGGGAACCAATGAGAGACTAGCTCTAGGTGTTGGGACAGGCACAGGTCACTCTATTTTCCCATCAGGAAGAAGAATTAACCACAGGCTCAGCCTGCCGACCGGGACCAGAATAGGGCCTGAAGCAATCCTGCGCTTTTGCGGCCAGCTCCCAAGAAAGCGAGTTGAAACATGGAGCTCAGGGGCACTGCAATTCACAAACCTGCAGACTTATAAATGATAACTCTCGTCCACAAATATATTGAGGAAAGGCAACGAAGAGGATTTGAAAGCAAGGCAGAATTGCAGGAAACAGATTTCAGGAGGGAGATTCGAATCACCTTTAAAGAACAGGAAAAGCGGCAAAACCTCCACAATGATGCTCTTGGCCAAAAAGGGCGGATGCGTTTTTTCCTGAATATGTTCAGGAAAAAACGCATCCGCCCTTTTGGGCCAACCAAGCAACCAGGAAAGGCAAATCAGCGCTACAAAGAAGTCTCGCTTCCCAATGGTCAAAAGGGCCAAGCTGAATAAAGTGTCAAAACCAGAAATGCAGGACAGGCCATGGAGAAACGGGAGCCTGGCTACTCTGATGGGCGGGATGTAAATTGCCAACAGCCACTCTGGAGAAGTGTACGGTGTGTCCTGAAACATCTAAAAAACTCAGCTTAGAGAGCATAGGGCACTTCCACTCATGGGCGTATAAATTGGGAAAACTAAAAATCAGCAAGACACAGGCACCCCAAAGTTTAGGGCTGCTCTGTTGACAAGAACCTCCACTTCGTTACACCTTAAATATCCCAGGAAAGAGAAAAATGGATAAAGAAGTTGTGGTCCTTATGTACAATGGAATATCACTCAGCCATGAAATCAACGTCATAAGGCTAGTAGCAGCATGATGAGTGGATTTAGGTACGACGATTCTAAGTGAAATAAGTCACACAGAAAAACACACTTATCATAAGATATCACTTATAGAGGGAATGTAAAAACAGCTACCCTTGAACTGAATTACAAAACAGAACAGAGTCACACGTTTAGAAAACACACTATGGCTGCTTAACGGGATAGGTGAGGTGGGGTGATGCATAAAACAACGGTTTCAAATTGGCTCAGATACCGTTCCATAAACCCAATATGTAATAGACAAGACCTACTCCTTGCTCAGTGAATTGGACTCAACAACCCTTATTCACCGCCCAAGAATATATCTGAATAGTAAGAATCTTAAAAACTATGTATTGATATCTCTCTGTAAGTGAGTCAAGTGGGTGTAAAGCGGCATAAACACAGCAGTGAAAAGCAGCTAAACCCCATTATAAAAATCAATTACTTTTAAAAACCCGTGAAACAAAGACAGTGAAAGAGAGAGAAATTCTTACAAAATTCGTTCAGGGGCTGTGAGGCCACCTGGATTGACCATATCTAGACACACAGCTGATTGAGACATAAGGGTGGACACTCTTGGGGCTGAGAGGTTTGGTGAGGTTGGGTGAGGAAACGCAGACCCTTTAAAGTAATACTGCGTGGTACCCATCCCATGGGTCCCAAATCTCCAGGTTCAAGGGCATCTTCCTACATCGAAAACATGCATGAGAAACCCAGAAGATGGTACACCGTGTGATCGGGAAAGGTTTCCAAAACGCACCTCATTTCTCATCTCCTTGTGCTCGGGTTCGCCATTCCAGCCGCTTTACTAGCAATCTCCCTCCTTGGAGAATCAGCACCTTTAACCTCCTGTTCCGTACAGGTTGCAATTTGTCCTGAGGATGAACGGGAAGAGGGGGAACCAATGAGAGACAAGCTCTAGGTGTTGGGACAGGCACAGGTCACTCTATTTTCCCATCAGGAAGAAGAATTAACCACAGGCTCAGCCTGCCGCCCGGGACCAGAATAGGGCCTGAAGCAATCCTGCGCTTTTGCGGCCAGCTCCCAAGAAAGCGAGTTGAAAAATGGAGCTCAGGGGCACTGCAATTCACAAACCTGCAGACTTATAAATGATAACTCTCGTCCACAAATATATTGAGGGAAGGCAACGAAGAGGATTTGAAAGCAAGGCAGAATTGCAGGAAACAGATTTCAGGAGGGAGATTCGAATCGCCTTTAAAGAACAGGAAAAGCGGCAAAACCTCGACAATGATGCCCTTGGCCAAAAAGGGCGGATGCGTTTTTTCCTGAATATGTTCAGGAAAAAACGCATCCGCCCTTTTTGGCCAACCAAGCAACCTGGAAAGGCAAATCAGCGCTACAAAGAAGTCTCGCTTCCCATCGGTCAAAAGGGCCATGCTGAATAAAGTGTCAAAACCAGAAATGCAGGACAGGCCATGGAGAAATGGGAGCCTGGCTACGCTGATGGGCAGGATGTAAATTGCCAACAGCCACTCTGGAGAAGTGTACGGTGTGTCCTGAAACATCTAAAAAACTCAGCTTAGAGAGCATAGGGCACTTCCACTCATGGGCGTATAAATTAGGAAAACTAAAAATCAGCAAGACACCGGCACCCCAAAGTTTAGGGCTGCTCTGTTGACAAGAACCTCCACTTCGTTACACCTTAAATATCCCAGGAAAGAGAAAAATGGATAAAAAAGTTGTGGTCCTTATGTACAATGGAATATCACTCAGCCATGAAATCAACGTCATAAGGCTAGTAGCAGCATGATGAGTGGATTTAGGTAGGACGAGTCTAAGTGAAATAAGTCACACAGAAAAACACACTTATCATAAGATATCACTTATAGAGGGAATGTAAAAACAGCTACCCTTGAACTGAATTACAAAACAGAACAGAGACACACGTTTAGAAAACACACTATGGCTGCTTAACGGGATAGGTGAGGTGGGGTGATGCATAAAACAACGGTTTCAAATTAGCTCAGATACCGTTCCATAAACCCAATATGTAATAGACAAGACCTACTCCTTGCTCAAAGAATTGGACTCAACACCCCTTATTCACCGCCCAAGAATATATCTGAATAGTAAGAATCTTAAAACCTATGTATTGATATCTCTCTGTAAGTGAGTCAAGTGGATGTAAAGCGGCATAAACACAGCACTGAAAAGCAGCTAAACCCCATTATAAAAATCAATTACTTTTAAAAACCCGTGAAACAAAGACAGTGAAAGAGAGAGAAATTCTTACAAAATTCTTTCAGGGGCTGTGATGCCACCTGGATTGACCATATCTAGACCCACAGCTGATTGAGACATAAGGGTGTACACTCTTGGGTCTGAGAGGTTTGGTGAGGTTGGGTGAGGAAACGCAGACCCTTTAAAGCAACACTGCGTGGTACCCATCCCATGGGTCCCAAATCTCCAGGTTCAAGGGCATCTTCCTACATCGAAAACATGCATGAGAAACCCAGAAGATGATACACCGTGTGATTGGGAAAGGTTTCCAAAACGCACCTCATTTCTCATCTCCTTGTGCTCGGGTTCGCCATTCCAGCCGCTTTACTAGCAATCTCCCTCCTTGGAGAATAAGCACCTTTAACCTCGTGTTCCGTACAGGTTGCAATTTGTCCTGAGGATGAACGGGAAGAGGGGGAACCAATGAGAGACTAGCTCTAGGTGTTGGGACAGGCACAGGTCACTCTATTTTCCCATCAGGAAGAAGAATTAACCACAGGCTCAGCCTGCCGACCGGGACCAGAATAGGGCCTGAAGCAATCCTGCGCTTTTGCGGCCAGCTCCCAAGAAAGCGAGTTGAAACATGGAGCTCAGGGGCACTGCAATTCACAAACCTGCAGACTTATAAATGATAACTCTCGTCCACAAATATATTGAGGAAAGGCAACGAAGAGGATTTGAAAGCAAGGCAGAATTGCAGGAAACAGATTTCAGGAGGGAGATTCGAATCACCTTTAAAGAACAGGAAAAGCGGCAAAACCTCCACAATGATGCTCTTGGCCAAAAAGGGCGGATGCGTTTTTTCCTGAATATGTTCAGGAAAAAACGCATCCGCCCTTTTGGGCCAACCAAGCAACCAGGAAAGGCAAATCAGCGCTACAAAGAAGTCTCGCTTCCCAATGGTCAAAAGGGCCAAGCTGAATAAAGTGTCAAAACCAGAAATGCAGGACAGGCCATGGAGAAACGGGAGCCTGGCTACTCTGATGGGCGGGATGTAAATTGCCAACAGCCACTCTGGAGAAGTGTACGGTGTGTCCTGAAACATCTAAAAAACTCAGCTTAGAGAGCATAGGGCACTTCCACTCATGGGCGTATAAATTGGGAAAACTAAAAATCAGCAAGACACAGGCACCCCAAAGTTTAGGGCTGCTCTGTTGACAAGAACCTCCACTTCGTTACACCTTAAATATCCCAGGAAAGAGAAAAATGGATAAAGAAGTTGTGGTCCTTATGTACAATGGAATATCACTCAGCCATGAAATCAACGTCATAAGGCTAGTAGCAGCATGATGAGTGGATTTAGGTACGACGATTCTAAGTGAAATAAGTCACACAGAAAAACACACTTATCATAAGATATCACTTATAGAGGGAATGTAAAAACAGCTACCCTTGAACTGAATTACAAAACAGAACAGAGTCACACGTTTAGAAAACACACTATGGCTGCTTAACGGGATAGGTGAGGTGGGGTGATGCATAAAACAACGGTTTCAAATTGGCTCAGATACCGTTCCATAAACCCAATATGTAATAGACAAGACCTACTCCTTGCTCAGTGAATTGGACTCAACAACCCTTATTCACCGCCCAAGAATATATCTGAATAGTAAGAATCTTAAAAACTATGTATTGATATCTCTCTGTAAGTGAGTCAAGTGGGTGTAAAGCGGCATAAACACAGCAGTGAAAAGCATCTAAACCCCATTATAAAAATCAATTACTTTTAAAAACCCGTGAAACAAAGACAGTGAAAGAGAGAGAAATTCTTACAAAATTCGTTCAGGGGCTGTGAGGCCACCTGGATTGACCATATCTAGACACACAGCTGATTGAGACATAAGGGTGGACACTCTTGGGGCTGAGAGGTTTGGTGAGGTTGGGTGAGGAAACGCAGACCCTTTAAAGTAATACTGCGTGGTACCCATCCCATGGGTCCCAAATCTCCAGGTTCAAGGGCATCTTCCTACATCGAAAACATGCATGAGAAACCCAGAAGATGGTACACCGTGTGATCGGGAAAGGTTTCCAAAACGCACCTCATTTCTCATCTCCTTGTGCTCGGGTTCGCCATTCCAGCCGCTTTACTAGCAATCTCCCTCCTTGGAGAATCAGCACCTTTAACCTCCTGTTCCGTACAGGTTGCAATTTGTCCTGAGGATGAACGGGAAGAGGGGGAACCAATGAGAGACTAGCTCTAGGTGTTGGGACAGGCACAGGTCACTCTATTTTCCCATCAGGAAGAAGAATTAACCACAGGCTCAGCCTGCCGCCCGGGACCAGAATAGGGCCTGAAGCAATCCTGCGCTTTTGCGGCCAGCTCCCAAGAAAGCGAGTTGAAAAATGGAGCTCAGGGGCACTGCAATTCACAAACCTGCAGACTTATAAATGATAACTCTCGTCCACAAATATATTGAGGGAAGGCAACGAAGAGGATTTGAAAGCAAGGCAGAATTGCAGGAAACAGATTTCAGGAGGGAGATTCGAATCGCCTTTAAAGAACAGGAAAAGCGGCAAAACCTCGAAAATGATGCCCTTGGTCAAAAAGGGCGGATGCGTTTTTTCCTGAATATGTTCAGGAAAAAACGCATCCGCCCTTTTTGGCCAACCAAGCAACCTGGAAAGGCAAATCAGCGCTACAAAGAAGTCTCGCTTCCCATCGGTCAAAAGGGCCATGCTGAATAAAGTGTCAAAACCAGAAATGCAGGACAGGCCATGGAGAAACGTGAGCCTGGCTACGCTGATGGGCGGGATGTAAATTGCCAACAGCCACTCTGGAGAAGTGTACGGTGTGTCCTGAAACATCTAAAAAACTCAGCTTAGAGAGCATAGGGCACTTCCACTCATGGGCGTATAAATTGGGAAAACTAAAAATCAGCAAGACACAGGCACCCCAAAGTTTAGGGCTGCTCTGTTGACAAGAACCTCCACTTCGTTACACCTTAAATATCCCAGGAAAGAGAAAAATGGATAAAGAATTTGTGGTCCTTATGTACAATGGAATATCACTCAGCCATGAAATCAACGTCATAAGGCTAGTAGCAGCATGATGAGTGGATTTAGGTACGACGATTCTAAGTGAAATAAGTCACACAGAAAAACACACTTATCATAAGATATCACTTATAGAGGGAATGTAAAAACAGCTACCCTTGAACTGAATTACAAAACAGAACAGAGTCACACGTTTAGAAAACACACTATGGCTGCTTAACGGGATAGGTGAGGTGGGGTGATGCATAAAACAACGGTTTCAAATTGGCTCAGATACCGTTCCATAAACCCAATATGTAATAGACAAGTCCTACTCCTTGCTCAGTGAATTGGACTCAACAACCCTTATTCACCGCCCAAGAATATATCTGAATAGTAAGAATCTTAAAACCTATGTATTGATATCTCTCTGTAAGTGAGTCAAGTGGGTGTAAAGCGGCATAAACACAGCAGTGAAAAGCAGCTAAACCCCATTATAAAAATCAATTACTTTTAAAAACCCGTGAAACAAAGACAGTGAAAGAGAGAGAAATTCTTACAAAATTCGTTCAGGGGCTGTGATGCCACCTGGATTGACCATATCTAGACCCACAGCTGACTGAGACATAAGGGTGGACACTCTTGGGGCTGAGAGGTTTGGTGAGGTTGGGTGAGGAAACGCAGACCCTTTAAAGTAATACTGCGTGGTACCCATCCCATGGGTCCCAAATCTCCAGGTTCAAGGGGATCTTCCTACATCGAAAACATGCATGAGAAACCCAGAAGATGGTACACCGTGTGATCGGGAAAGGTTTCCAAAACGCACCTCATTTCTCATCTCCTTGTGCTCGGGTTCGCCATTCCAGCCGCTTTACTAGCAATCTCCCTCCTTGGAGAATCAGCACCTTTAACCTCCTGTTCCGTACAGGTTGCAATTTGTCCTGAGGATGAACGGGAAGAGGGGGAACCAATGAGAGACAAGCTCTAGGTGTTGGGACAGGCACAGGTCACTCTATTTTCCCATCAGGAAGAAGAATTAACCACAGGCTCAGCCTGCCGCCCGGGACCAGAATAGGGCCTGAAGCAATCCTGCGCTTTTGCGGCCAGCTCCCAAGAAAGCGAGTTGAAAAATGGAGCTCAGTGGCACTGCAATTCACAAACCTGCAGACTTATAAATGATAACTCTCGTCCACAAATATATTGAGGGAAGGCAACGAAGAGGATTTGAAAGCAAGGCAGAATTGCAGGAAACAGATTTCAGGAGGGAGATTCGAATCGCCTTTAAAGAACAGGAAAAGCGGCAAAACCTCGAAAATGATGCCCTTGGTCAAAAAGGGCGGATGCGTTTTTTCCTGAATATGTTCAGGAAAAAACGCATCCGCCCTTTTTGGCCAACCAAGCAACCTGGAAAGGCAAATCAGCGCTACAAAGAAGTCTCGCTTCCCATCGGTCAAAAGGGCCATGCTGAATAAAGTGTCAAAACCAGAAATGCAGGACAGGCCATGGAGAAACGGGAGCATGGCTACGCTGATGGCCAGGATGTAAATTGCCAACAGCCACTCTGGAGAAGTGTACGGTGTGTCCTGAAACATCTAAAAAAGTCAGCTTAGAGAGCATAGGGCACTTCCACTCATGGGCGTATAAATTAGGAAAACTAAAAATCAGCAAGACACCGGCACCCCAAAGTTTAGGGCTGCTCTGTTGACAAGAACCTCCACTTCGTTACACCTTAAATATCCCAGGAAAGAGAAAAATGGATAAAGAAGTTGTGGTCCTTATGTACAATGGAATATCACTCAGCCATGAAATCAACGTCATAAGGCTAGTAGCAGCATGATGAGTGGATTTAGGTAGGACGAGTCTAAGTGAAATAAGTCACACAGAAAAACACACTTATCATAAGATATCACTTATAGAGGGAATGTAAAAACAGCTACCCTTGAACTGAATTACAAAACAGAACAGAGTCACACGTTTAGAAAACACACTATGGCTGCTTAACGGGATAGGTGAGGTGGGGTGATGCATAAAACAACGGTTTCAAATTAGCTCAGATACCGTTCCATAAACCCAATATGTAATAGACAAGACCTACTCCTTGCTCAAAGAATTGGACTCAACACCCCTTATTCACCGCCCAAGAATATATCTGAATAGTAAGAATCTTAAAACCTATGTATTGATATCTCTCTGTAAGTGAGTCAAGTGGATGTAAAGCGGCATAAACACAGCACTGAAAAGCAGCTAAACCCCATTATAAAAATCAATTACTTTTAAAAACCCGTGAAACAAAGACAGTGAAAGAGAGAGAAATTCTTACAAAATTCTTTCAGGGGCTGTGATGCCACCTGGATTGACCATATCTAGACCCACAGCTGATTGAGACATAAGGGTGTACACTCTTGGGTCTGAGAGGTTTGGTGAGGTTGGGTGAGGAAACGCAGACCCTTTAAAGCAACACTGCGTGGTACCAATCCCATGGGTCCCAAATCTCCAGGTTCAAGGGCATCTTCCTACATCGAAAACATGCATTTGAAACCCAGAAGATGGTACACCGTGTGATCGGGAAAGGTTTCCAAAACGCACCTCATTTCTCATCTCCTTGTGCTCGGGTTCGCCATTCCAGCCGCTTTACTACCAATCTCCCTCCTTGGAGAATCAGCACCTTTAACCTCGTGTTCCGTACAGGTTGCAATTTGTCCTGAGGATGAACGGGAAGAGGGGGAACCAATGAGAGACTAGCTCTAGGTGTTGGGACAGGCACAGGTCACTCTATTTTCCCATCAGGAAGAAGAATTAACCACAGGCTCAGCCTGCCGACCGGGACCAGAATAGGGCCTGAAGCAATCCTGCGCTTTTGCGGCCAGCTCCCAAGAAAGCGAGTTGAAAAATGGAGCTCAGGGGCACTGCAATTCACAAACCTGCAGACTTATAAATGATAACTCTCGTCCACAAATATATTGAGGGAAGGCAACGAAGAGGATTTGAAAGCAAGGCAGAATTTCAGGAAACAGATTTCAGGAGGGAGATTCGAATCACCTTTAAAGAACAGGAAAAGCGGCAAAACCTCCACAATGATGCTCTTGGCCAAAAAGGGCGGATGCGTTTTTTCCTGAATATGTTCAGGAAAAAACGCATCCGCCCTTTTGGGCCAACCAAGCAACGAGGAAAGGCAAATCAGCGCTACAAAGAAGTCTCGCTTCCCATCGGTCAAAAGGGCCAAGCTGAATAAAGTGTCAAAACCAGAAATGCAGGACAGGCCATGGAGAAACGGGAGCCTGGCTACGCTGATGGGCGGGATGTAAATTGCCAACAGCCACTCTGGAGAAGTGTACGGTGTATCCTGAAACATCTAAAAAACTCAGCTTAGAGAGCATAGGGCACTTCCACTCATGGGCGTATAAATTGGGAAAACTAAAAATCAGCAAGACAGAGGCACCCCAAAGTTTAGGGCTGCTCTGTTGACAAGAACCTCCACTTCGTTACACCTTAAATATCCCAGGAAAGAGAAAAATGGATAAAGAAGTTGTGGTCCATATGTACAATGGAATATCACTCAGCCATGAAATCAACGTCATAAGGCTAGTAGCAGCATGATGAGTGGATTTAGGTACGACGATTCTAAGTGAAATAAGTCACACAGAAAAGGACACTTATCATAAGATATCACTTATAGAGGGAATGTAAAAACAGCTACCCTTGAACTGAATTACAAAACAGAACAGAGTCACACGTTTAGAAAACACACTATGGCTGCTTAACGGGATAGGTGAGGTGAGGTGATGCATAAAACAACGGTTTCAAATTAGCTCAGATACCGTTCCATAAACCCAATATGTAATAGACAAGACCTACTCCTTGCTCAAAGAATTGGACTCAACACCCCTTATTCACCGCCCAAGAATATATCTGAATAGTAAGAATCTTAAAACCTATGTATTGATATCTCTCTGTAAGTAAGTCAAGTGGGTGTAAAGCGGCATAAACACAGCAGTGAAAAGCAGCTAAACCCCATTATAAAAATCAATTACTTTTAAAAACCCGTGAAACAAAGACAGTGAAAGAGAGAGAAATTCTTACAAAATTCGTTCAGGGGCTGGGATGCCACCTGGATTGACCATATCTAGACCCACAGCTGATTGAGACATAAGGGTGTACACTCTTGGGGCTGAGAGGTTTGGTGAGGTTGGGTGAGGAAACGCAGACCCTTTAAAGCAACACTGCGTGGTACCCTTCCCATGGGTCCCAAATCTCCAGGTTCAAGGGCATCTTCCTACATCGAAAACATGCATGAGAGACCCAGAAGATGGTACACCGTGTGATCGGGAAAGGTTTCCAAAACGCACCTCATTTCTCATCTCCTTGTGCTCGGGTTCGCCATTCCAGCCGCTTTACTAGCAATCTCCCTCCTTGGAGAATCAGCACCTTTAACCTCCTGTTCCGTACAGGTTGCAATTTGTCCTGAGGATGAACGGGAAGAGGGGGAACCAATGAGAGACTAGCTCTAGGTGTTGGGACAGGCACAGGTCACTCTATTTTCCCATCAGGTAGAAGAATTAACCACAGGCTCAGCCTGCCGACCGGGACCAGAATAGGGCCTGAAGCAATCCTGCGCTTTTGCGGCCAGCTCCCAAGAAAGCGAGTTGAAAAATGGAGCTCAGGGGCACTGCAATTCACAAACCTGCAGACTTATAAATGATAACTCTCGTCCACAAATATATTGAGGGAAGGCAACGAAGAGGATTTGAAAGCAAGGCAGAATTGCAGGAAACAGATTTCAGGAGGGAGATACGAATCGCCTTTAAAGAACAGGAAAAGCGGCAAAACCTCGACAATGATGCCCTTGGCCAAAAAGGGCGGATGCGTTTTTTCCTGAATATGTTCAGGAAAAAACGCATCCGCCCTTTTTGGCCAACCAAGCAACCAGGAAAGGCAAATCAGCGCTACAAAGAAGTCTCGCTTCCCATCGGTCAAAAGGGCCAAGCTGAATAAAGTGTCAAAACCAGAAATGCAGGACAGGCCATGGAGAAATGGGAGCCTGGCTACGCTGATGGGCGGGATGTAAATTGCCAACAGCCACTCTGGAGAAGTGTACGGTGTGTCCTGAAACATCTAAAAAACTCAGTTTAGAGAGCATAGGGCACTTCCACTCATGGGCGTATAAGTTGGGAAAACTAACAATCAGCAAGACACAGGCACCCCAAAGTTTAGGGCTGCTCTGTTGACAAGAACCTCCACTTCGTTACACCTTAAATATCCCAGGAAAGAGAAAAATGGATAAAGAAGTTGTGGTCCTTATGTACAATGGAATATCACTCAGCCATGAAATCAACGTCATAAGGCTAGTAGCAGCATGATGAGTGGATTTAGGTACGACGATTCTAAGTGAAATAAATCACACAGAAAAACACACTTATCATAAGATATCACTTATAGAGGGAATGTAAAAACAGCTACCCTTGAACTGAATTACAAAACAGAACAGAGTCACACGTTTAGAAAACACACTATGGCTGCTTAACGGGATAGGTGAGGTGGGGTGATGCATAAAACAACGGTTTCAAATTAGCTCAGATACCGTTCCATAAACCCGATATGTAATACACAAGACCTACTCCTTGCTCAAATAATTGGACTCAACACACCTTATTCACCACCCAAGAATATATCTGAATAGTAAGAATCTTAACACCTATGTATTGATATCTCTCTGTAAGTGAGTCAAGTGGGTGTAAAGCGGCATAAACACAGCACTGAAAAGCAGCTAAACCCCATTATAAAAATCAATTACTTTTAAAAACCCGTGAAACAAAGACAGTGAAAGAGAGAGAAATTCTTACAAAATTCGTTCAGGGGCTGTGATGCCACCTGGATTGACCATATCTAGACCCACAGCTGATTGAGACATAAGGGTGGACACTCTTGGGGCTGAGAGGTTTGGTGAGGTTGGGTGAGGAAACGCAGACCCTTTAAAGCAATACTGCGCGGTACCCATCCCATGGGTCCCAAATCTCCAGGTTCAAGGGCATCTTCCTACAACGAAAACATGCATGAGAAACCCAGAAGATGGTACACCGTGTGATCGGGAAAGGTTTCCAAAACGCACCTCATTTCTCATCTCCTTGTGCTCGGGTTCGCCATTCCAGCCGCTTTACTAGCAATCTCCCTACTTGGAGAATCAGCACCTTTAACCTCCTGTTCCGTACAGGTTGCAATTTGTCCTGAGGATGAACGGGAAGAGGGGGAACCAATGAGAGACAAGCTCTAGGTGTTGGGACAGGCACAGGTCACTCTATTTTCCCATCAGGAAGAAGAATTAACCACAGGCTCAGCCTGCCGCCCGGGACCAGAATAGGGCCTGAAGCAATCCTGCGCTTTTGCGGCCAGCTCCCAAGAAAGCGAGTTGAAAAATGGAGCTCAGGGGCACTGCAATTCACAAACCTGCAGACTTATAAATGATAACTCTCGTCCACAAATATATTGAGGGAAGGTAACGAAGAGGATTTGAAAGCAAGGCAGAATTGCAGGAAACAGATTTCAGGAGGGAGATTCAAATCGCCTTTAAAGAACAGGAAAAGCGGCAAAACCTCGACAATGATTCCCTTGGCCAAAAAGGGAGGATGCGTTTTTTCCTGAATATATGCAGGAAAAAACGCATCCGCCCTTTTTGGCCAACCAAGCAACCTGGAAAGGCAAATCAGCGCTACAAAGAAGTCTCGCTTCCCATCGGTCAAAAGGGCAATGCTGAATAAAGTGTCAAAACCAGAAATGCAGGACAGGCCATGGAGAAACGGGAGCCTGGCTACTCTGATGGGCGGGATGTAAATTGCCAACAGCCACTCTGGAGAAGTGTACGGTGTTTCCTGAAACATCTAAAAAACTCAGCTTAGAGAGCATAGGGCACTTCCACTCATGGGCGTATAAATTGGGAAAACTAAAAATCAGCAAGACACAGGCACCCCAAAGTTTCGGGCTGCTCTGTTGACAAGAACCTCCACTTCGTTACACCTTAAATATCCCAGGAAAGAGAAAAATGGATAAAGAAGTTGTGGTCCTTATGTACAATGGAATATCACTCAGCCATGAAATCAACGTCATAAGGCTAGTAGCAGCATGATGAGTGGATTTAGGTACGACGATTCTAAGTGAAATAAGTCACACAGAAAAACACACTTATCATAAGATATCACTTATAGAGGGAATGTAAAAACAGCTACCCTTGAACTGAATTACAAAACAGAACAGAGTCACACGTTTAGAAAACACACTATGGCTGCTTAACGGGATAGGTGAGGTGGGGTGATGCATAAAACAAGGGTTTCAAATTAGCTCAGATACCGTTCCATAAACCCAATATGTAATAGACAAGACCTACTCCTTGCTCAGTGAATTGGACTCAAAACCCCCTATTCACCGCCCAAGAATATATCTGACAAGTAAGAATCTTAAAACCTATGTATTGATATGTCTCTGTAAGTGAGTCAAGTGGGTGTAAAGCGGCATAAACACAGCAGTGAAAAGCAGCTAAACCCCATTATAAAAATCAATTACTTTTAAAAACCCGTGAAACAAAGACAGTGAAAGAGAGAGAAATTCTTACAAAATTCTTTCAGGGGCTGTGATGCCACCTGGATTGACCATATCTAGACCCACAGCTGATTGAGACATAAGGGTGGACACTCTTGGGGCTGAGAGGTTTGGTGAGGTTGGGTGAGGAAACGCAGACCCTTTAAAGCAATACTGCGTGGTACCCATCCCATGGGTCCCAAATCTCCAGGTTCAAGGGCATCTTCCTACATCGAAAACATGCATGAGAAACCCAGAAGATGGTACACCGTGTGATCGGGAAAGATTTCCAAAACGCACCTCATTTCTCATCTCCTTGTGCTCGGGTTCGCCATTCCAGCTGCTTTACTAGCAATCTCACTCCTTGGAGAATCAGCACCTTTAACCTCCTGTTCCGTACAGGTTGCAATTTGTCCTGAGGATGAACGGGAAGAGGGGGAACCAGTGAGAGACTAGCTCTAGGTGTTGGGACAGGCATAGGTCACTCTATTTTCCCATCAGGAAGAAGAATTAACCACAGGCTCAGCCTGCCGCCCGGGACCAGAATAAGGCCTGAAGCAATCCTGCGCGTTTGCGGCCAGCTGCCAAGAAAGCGAGTTGAAAAATTGAGCTCAGGGGCACTGCAATTCACAAACCTGCAGACTTATAAATGATAACTCTCGTCCACAAATATATTGAGGGAAGGTAACGAAGAGGATTTGAAAGCAAGGCAGAATTGCAGGAAACAGATTTCAGGAGGGAGATTCGAATCGCCTTTAAAGAACAGGAAAAGCGGCAAAAACCTCGACAATGATGCCCTTGGCCAAAAAGGGCGGATGCGTTTTTTCCTGAATATATGCAGGAAAAAACGCATCCGCCCTTTTAGGCCAACCAAGCAACCTGGAAAGGCAAATCAGTGCTACAAAAAAGTCTCGCTTCCCATCGGTCAAAAGGGCCATGCTGAATAAAGTGTCAAAACCAGAAATGCAGGACAGGCCATGGAGAAACGGGACCCTGGCTACTCTGATGGGCGGGATGTAAATTGCCAACAGCCACTCTGGAGAAGTGTACGGTGTGTCCTGAAACATCTAAAAAACTCAGCTTAGAGAGCATAGGGCACTTCCACTCATGGGCGTATAAATTGGGAAAACTAAAAATCAGCAAGACACAGGCTCCCCAAAGTTTAGGGCTGCTCTGTTGACAAGAACCTCCACTTCGTTACACCCTAAATATCCCAGGAAAGAGAAAAATGGATAAAGAAGTTTTGGTCCTTATGTACAATGGAATATCACTCAGCCATGAAATCAACGTCATAAGGCTAGTAGCAGCATGATGAGTGGATTTAGGTACGACGATTCTAAGTGAAATAAGTCACACAGAAAAACACACTTATCATAAGATATCACTTATAGAGGGAATGTAAAAACAGCTACCCTTGAACTGAATTACAAAACAGAACAGAGTCACACGTTTAGAAGACACACTATGGCTGCTTAACGGGATAGGTGAGGTGGGGTGATGCATAAAACAACGGTTTCAAATTGGCTCAGATACCGTTCCATAAACCCAATATGTAATAGACAAGACCTACTCCTTGCTCAGTGAATTGGACTCAACAACCCTTATTCACCGCCCAAGAATATATCTGAATAGTAAGAATCTTAAAACCTATGTATTGATATCTCTCTGTAAGTGAGTCAAGTGGGTGTAAAGCGGCATAAACACAGCAGTGAAAAGCAGCTAAACCCCATTATAAAAATCAATTACTTTTAAAAACCCGTGAAACAAAGACAGTGAAAGAGAGAGAAATTCTTACAAAATTCGTTCAGGGGCTGTGATGCCACCAGGATTGACCATATCTAGACCCACAGCTGATTGAGACATAAGGGTGGACACTCTTGGGGCTGAGAGGTTTGGTGAGGTTGGGTGAGGAAACGCAGACCCTTTAAAGTAATACTGCGTGGTACCCATCCCATGGGTCCCAAATCTCCAGGTTCAAGGGCATCTTCCTACATCGAAAACATGCATGAGAAACCCAGAAGATGGTACACCGTGTGATCGGGAAAGGTTTCCAAAACGCACCTCATTTCTCATCTCCTTGTGCTCGGGTTCGCCATTCCAGCCGCTTTACTAGCAATCTCCCTCCTTGGAGAATCAGCACCTTTAACCTCGTGTTCCGTACAGGTTGCAATTTGTCCTGAGGATGAACGGGAAGAGGGGGAACCAATGAGAGACTAGCTCTAGGTGTTGGGACAGGCACAGGTCACTCTATTTTCCCATCAGGAAGAAGAATTAACCACAGGCTCAGCCTGCCGACCGGGACCAGAATAGGGCCTGAAGCAATCCTGCGCTTTTGCGGACAGATCCCAAGAAAGCGAGTTGAAAAATGGAGCTCAGGGGCACTGCAATTCACAAACCTGCAGACTTATAAATGATAACTCTCGTCCACAAATATATTGAGGGAAGGCAACGAAGAGGATTTGAAAGCAAGGCAGAATTGCAGGAAACAGATTTCAGGAGGGAGATTCGAATCACCTTTAAAGAACAAGAAAAGCGGCAAAACCTCCACAATGATGCTCTTGGCCAAAAAGGGCGGATGCGTTTTTTCCTGAATATGTACAGGAAAAAACGCATCCGCCCTTTTGGGCCAACCAAGCAACCAGGAAAGGCAAATCAGCGCTACAAAGAAGTCTCGCTTCCCATCGGTCAAAAGGGCCAAGCTGAATAAAGTGTCAAAACCAGAAATGCAGGACAGGCCATGGAGAAACGGGAGCCTGGCTACGCTGATGGGCGGGATGTAAATTGCCAACAGCCACTCTGGAGAAGTGTACGGTGTGTCCTGAAACATCTAAAAAACTCAGCTTAGAGAGCATAGGGCACTTCCACTCATGGGCGTATAAATTGGGAAAACTAAAAATCAGCAAGACACAGGCACCCCAAAGTTTAGGGCTGCTCTGTTGACAAGAACCTCCACTTTGTTACACCTTAAATATCCCAGGAAAGAGAAAAATGGATAAAGAAGTTGTGGTCCTTATGTACAATGGAATATCACTCAGCCATGAAATCAACGTCATAAGGCTAGTAGCAGCATGATGAGTGGATTTAGGTACGACGATTCTAAGTGAAATAAGTCACACAGAAAAACACACTTATCATAAGATATCACTTATAGAGGGAATGTAAAACCCACTACCCTTGAACTGAATTACAAAACAGAACAGAGTCACACGTTTAGAAAACACACTATGGCTGCTTAACGGGATAGGTGAGGTGGGGTGATGCATAAAACAAGGGTTTCAAATTAGCTCAGATACCGTTCCATAAACCCAATATGTAATAGACAAGACCTACTCCTTGCTCAGTGAATTGGACTCAAAACCCCCTATTCACCGCCCAAGAATATATCTGACAAGTAAGAATCTTAAAACCTATGTATTGATATGTCTCTGTAAGTGAGTCAAGTGGGTGTAAAGCGGCATAAACACAGCAGTGAAAAGCAGCTAAACCCCATTATAAAAATCAATTACTTTTAAAAACCCGTGAAACAAAGACAGTGAAAGAGAGAGAAATTCTTACAAAATTCTTTCAGGGGCTGTGATGCCACCTGGATTGACCATATCTAGACCCACAGCTGATTGAGACATAAGGGTGGACACTCTTGGGGCTGAGAGGTTTGGTGAGGTTGGGTGAGGAAACGCAGACCCTTTAAAGCAATACTGCGTGGTACCCATCCCATGGGATCCAAATCTCCAGGTTCAAGAGCATCTTCCTACATCGAAAACATGCATGAGAAACCCAGAAGATGGTACACCGTGTGATCGGGAAAGATTTCCAAAACGCACCTCATTTCTCATCTCCTTGTGCTCGGGTTCGCCATTCCAGCTGCTTTACTAGCAATCTCCCTCCTTGGAGAATCAGCACCTTTAACCTCCTGTTCCGTACAGGTTGCAATTTGTCCTGAGGATGAACGGGAAGTGGGGGAACCAATGAGAGACTAGCTCTAGGTGTTGGGACAGGCATAGGTCACTCTATTTTCCCATCAGGAAGAAGAATTAACCACAGGCTCAGCCTGCCGCCCGGGACCAGAATAAGGCCTGAAGCAATCCTGCGCGTTTGCGGCCAGCTGCCAAGAAAGCGAGTTGAAAAATGGAGCTCAGGGGCACTGCAATTCACAAACCTGCAGACTTATAAATGATAACTCTCGTCCACAAATATATTGAGGGAAGGTAACGAAGAGGATTTGAAAGCAAGGCAGAATTGCAGGAAACAGATTTCAGGAGGGAGATTCGAATCGCCTTTAAAGAACAGGAAAAGCGGCAAAACCTCGACAATGATGCCCTTGGCCAAAAAGGGCGGATGCGTTTTTTCCTGAATATATGCAGGAAAAAACGCATCCGCCCTTTTAGGCCAACCAAGCAACCTGGAAAGGCAAATCAGCGCTACAAAAAAGTCTCGCTTCCCATCGGTCAAAAGGGCCATGCTGAATAAAGTGTCAAAACCAGAAATGCAGGACAGGCCATGGAGAAACGGGACCCTGGCTACTCTGATGGGCGGGATGTAAATTGCCAACAGCCACTCTGGAGAAGTGTACGGTGTGTCCTGAAACATCTAAAAAACTCAGCTTAGAGAGCATAGGGCACTTCCACTCATGGGCGTATAAATTGGGAAAACTAAAAATCAGCAAGACACAGGCACCCCAAAGTTTAGGGCTGCTCTGTTGACAAGAACCTCCACTTCGTTACACCTTAAATATCCCAGGAAAGAGAAAAATGGATAAAGAAGTTGTGGTCCTTATGTACAATGGAATATCACTCAGCCATGAAATCAACGTCATAAGGCTAGTAGCAGCATGATGAGTGGATTTAGGTACGACGATTCTAAGTGAAATAAGTCACACAGAAAAACACACTTATCATAAGATATCACTTATAGAGGGAATGTAAAAACAGCTACCCTTGAACTGAATTACAAAACAGAACAGAGTCACACGTTTAGAAAACACACTATGGCTGCTTAACGGGATAGGTGAGGTGGGGTGATGCATAAAACAACGGTTTCAAATTGGCTCAGATACCGTTCCATAAACCCAATATGTAATAGACAAGACCTACTCCTTGCTCAGTGAATTGGACTCAACAACCCTTATTCACCGCCCAAGAATATATCTGAATAGTAAGAATCTTAAAACCTATGTATTGATATCTCTCTGTAAGTGAGTCAAGTGGGTGTAAAGCGGCAGAAACACAGCAGTGAAAAGCAGCTAAACCCCATTATAAAAATCAATTACTTTTAAAAACCCGTGAAACAAAGACAGTGAAAGAGAGAGAAATTCTTACAAAATTCGTTCAGGGGCTGTGATGCCACCTAGATTGACCATATCTAGACCCACAGCTGATTGAGACATAAGGGTGGACACTCTTGGGGCTGAGAGGTTTGGTGAGGTTGGGTGAGGAAACGCAGACCCTTTAAAGTAATACTGCGTGGTACCCATCCCATGGGTCCCAAATCTCCAGGTTCAAGGGCATCTTCCTACATCGAAAACATGCATGAGAAACCCAGAAGATGGTACACCGTGTGATCGGGAAAGGTTTCCAAAACGCACCTCATTTCTCATCTCCTTGTGCTCGGGTTCGCCATTCCAGCCGCTTTACTAGCAATCTCCCTCCTTGGAGAATCAGCACCTTTAACCTCCTGTTCCGTACAGGTTGCAATTTGTCCTGAGGATGAACGGCAAGAGGGGGAACCAATGAGAGACTAGCTCTAGGTGTTGGGACAGGCACAGGTCACTCTATTTTCCCATCAGGAAGAAGAATTAAGCACAGGCTCAGCCTGCCGCCCGGGACCAGAATAGGGCCTGAAGCAATCCTGCGCTTTTGCGGCCAGCTCCCAAGAAAGCGAGTTGAAAAATGGAGCTCAGGGGCACTGCAATTCACAAACCTGCAGACTTATAAATGATAACTCTCGTCCACAAATATATTGAGGGAAGGCAACGAAGAGGATTTGAAAGCAAGGCAGAATTGCAGGAAACAGATTTCAGGAGGGAGATTCGAATCGCCTTTAAAGAACAGAAAAAGCGGCAAAACCTTGACAATGATACCCTTGGCCAAAAAGGGCGGATGCGTTTTTTCCTGAATATGTTCAGGAAAAAACGCATCCGCCCTTTTTGGCCAACCAAGCAACCAGGAAAGGCAAATCAGCGCTACAAAGAAGTCTCGCTTCCCATCGGTCAAAAGGGCCAAGCTGAATAAAGTGTCAAAACCAGAAATGCAGGACAGGCCATGGAGAAACGGGAGCCTGGCTACGCTGATGGGCGGGATGTAAATTGCCAACAGCCACTCTGGAGAAGTGTACGGTGTGTCCTGAAACATCTAAAAAACTCAGCTTAGAGAGCATTGGGCACTTCCACTCATGGGCGTATAAATTGGGAAAACTAAAAATCAGCAAGACACAGGCACCCCAAAGTTTAGGGCTGCTCTGTTGACAAGAACCTCCACTTCGTTACACCTTAAATATCCCAGGAAAGAGAAAAATGGATAAAGAAGTTGTGGTCCTTATGTACAATGGAATATCACTCAGCCATGAAATCAACGTCATAAGGCTAGTAGCAGCATGATGAGTGGATTTAGGTACGACGATTCTAAGTGAAATAAGTCACACAGAAAAACACACTTATCATAAGATATCACTTATAGAGGGAATGCAAAAACAGCTACCCTTGAACTGAATTACAAAACAGAACAGAGTCACACGTTTAGAAAACACACTATGGCTGCTTAACGGGATAGGTGAGGTGGGGTGATGCATAAAACAACGGTTTCAAATTGGCTCAGATACCGTTCCATAAACCCAATATGTAATAGACAAGACCTACTCCTTGCTCAGTGAATTGGACTCAACAACCCTTATTCACCGCCCAAGAATATATCTGAATAGTAAGAATCTTAAAACCTATGTATTGATATCTCTCTGTAAGTGAGTCAAGTGGGTGTAAAGCGGCATAAACACAGCAGTGAAAAGCAGCTAAACCCCATTATAAAAATCAATTACTTTTAAAAACCCGTGAAACAAAGACAGTGAAAGAGAGAGAAATTCTTACAAAATTCGTTCAGGGGCTGTGATGCCACCTGGATTGACCATATCTAGACCCACAGCTGATTGAGACATAAGGGTGGACACTCTTGGGGCTGAGAGGTTTGGTGAGGTTGGGTGAGGAAACGCAGACCCTTTAAAGTAATACTGCGTGGTACCCATCCCATGGGTCCCAAATCTCCAGGTTCAAGGTCATCTTCCTACATCGAAAACATGCATGAGAAACCCAGAAGATGGTACACCGTGTGATTGGGAAAGGTTTCCAAAACGCACCTCATTTCTCCTCTCCTTGTGCTCGGGTTCGCCATTCCAGCCGCTTTACTAGCAATCTCCCTCCTTGGAGAATCAGCACCTTTAACCTCCTGTTCCGTACAGGTTGCAATTTGTCCTGAGGATGAACGGGAAGAGGGGTAACCAATGAGAGACTAGCTCTAGGTATTGGGACAGGCACAGGTCACTCTATTTTCCCATCAGGAAGAATAATTAACCACAGGCTCAGCCTGCCGCCCGGGACCAGAATAGGGCATGAAGCAATCCTGCGCTTTTGCGGCCAGCTCCCAAGAAAGCGAGTTGAAAAATGGAGCTGAGGGGCACTGCAATTCTCAAACCTGCAGACTTATAAATGATAACTCTCGTCCACAAATATATTGAGGGAAGGCAACGAAGAGGATTTGAAAGCAAGGCAGAATTGCAGGAAACAGATTTCAGGCGGGAGATTCGAATCGCCTTTAAAGAACAGGAAAAGCGGCAAAACCTCGACAATGATGCCCTTGGCCAAAAAGGGCGTACGCGTTTTTTCCTGAATATGTTCAGGAAAAAACGCATCCGCCCTTTTTGGCCAACCAAGCAACCTGGAAAGGCAAATCAGCGCTACAAAGAAGTCTCGCTTCCCATCGCTCAAAAGGGCCATGCTGAATAAAGTGTCAAAACCAGAAATGCAGGACAGGCCATGGAGAAACGGGAGCCTGGCTACTCTGATGGGCGGGATGTAAATTGCCAACAGCCACTCTGGAGAAGTGTACGGTGTGTCCTGAAACATGTAAAAAACTCAGCTTAGAGAGCATAGGGCACTTCCACTCATGGGCGTATAAATTGGGAAAACTAAAAATCAGCAAGACACAGGCACCCCAAAGTTTAGGGCTGCTCTGTTGACAAGAACCTCCACTTCGTTACACCTTAAATATCCCAGGAAAGAGAAAAATGGATAAAGAAGTTGTGATCCTTATGTACAATGGAATATCACTCAGCCATGAAATCAACGTCATAAGGCTAGTAGCAGCATGATGAGTGGATTTAGGTATGACGATTCTAAGTGAAATAAGTCACACAGAAAAACACACTTATCATAAGATATCACTTATAGAGGGAATGTAAAAACAGCTACCCTTGAACTGAATTACAAAACAGAAAAGAGTCACACGTTTAGAAAACACACTATGGCTGCTTAACGGGATAGGTGAGGTGGGGTGATGCATAAAACAACGGTTTCAAATTGGCTCAGATACCGTTCCATAAACCCAATATGTAATAGACAAGACCTACTCCTTGCTCAGTGAATTGGACTCAACAACCCTTATTCACCGCCCAAGAATATATCTGAATAGTAAGAATCTTAAAACCTATGTATTGATATGTCTCTGTAAGTGAGTCAAGTGGGTGTAAAGCGGCATAAACACAGCAGTGAAAAGCAGCTAAACCCCATTATAAAAATCAATTACTTTTAAAAACCCGTGAAACAAAGACAGTGAAAGAGAGAGAAATTCTTACAAAATTCGTTCAGGGGCTGTGATGCCACCTGGATTGACCATATCTAGACCCACAGCTGATTGAGACATAAGGGTGGACACTCTTGGGGCTGAGAGGTTTGGTGAGGTTGGGTGAGGAAACGCAGACCCTTTAAAGTAATACTGCGTGGTACCCATCCCATGGGTCCCAAATCTCCAGGTTCAAGGGCATCTTCCTACAACGAAAACATGCATGAGAAACCCAGAAGATGGTACACCGTGTGATCGGGAAAGGTTTCCAAAACGCACCTCATTTCTCATCTCCTTGTGCTCGGGTTCGCCATTCCAGCCGCTTTACTAGCAATCTCCCTCCTTGGAGAATCAGCACCTTTAACCTCCTGTTCCGTACAGGTTGCAATTTGTCCTGAGGATGAACGGGAAGAGGGGGAACCAATGAGAGACTAGCTCTAGGTGTTGGGACAGGCACAGGTCACTCTATTTTCCCATCAGGAAGAAGAATTAAGCACAGGCTCAGCCTGCCGCCCGGGACCAGAATAGGGCCTGTAGCAATCCTGCGCTTTTGCGGCCAGCTCCCAAGAAAGCGAGTTGAAAAATGGAGCTCAGGGGCACTGCAATTCACAAACCTGCAGACTTTTAAATGATAACTCTCGTCCACAAATATATTGAGGGAAGGCAACGAAGAGGATTTGAAAGCAAGGCAGAATTGCAGGAAACAGATTTCAGGAGGGAGATTCGAATCGCCTTTAAAGAACAGAAAAAGCGGCAAAACCTTGACAATGATACCCTTGGCCAAAAAGGGCGGATGCGTTTTTTCCTGAATATGTGCAGGAAAAAACGCATCCGCCCTTTTTGGCCAACCAAGCAACCAGGAAAGGCAAATCAGCGCTACAAGAAGTCTCGCTTCCCATCGGTCAAAAGGGCCAAGCTGAATAAAGTGTCAAAACCAGAAATGCAGGACAGGCCATGGAGAAACGGGAGCCTGGCTACTCTGATGGGCGGGATGTAAATTGCCAACAGCCACTCTGGAGAAGTGTACGGTGTGTCCTGAAACATCTAAAAAACTCAGCTTAGAGAGCATAGGGCACTTCCACTCATGGGCGTATAAATTGGGAAAACTAAAAATCAGCAAGACACAGGCACCCCAAAGTTTAGGGCTGCTCTGTTGACAAGAACCTCCACTTCGTTACACCTTAAATATCCCAGGAAAAAGAAAAATGGATAAAGAAGTTGTGGTCCTTATGTACAAAGGAATATCACTCAGCCATGAAATCAACGTCATAAGGCTAGTAGCAGCATGATGAGTGGATTTAGGTACGACGATTCTAAGTGAAATAAGTCACACAGAAAAACACACTTATCATAAGATATCACTTATAGAGGGAATGCAAAAACAGCTACCCTTGAACTGAATTACAAAACAGAACAGAGTCACACGTTTAGAAAACACACTATGGCTGCTTAACGGGATAGGTGAGGTGGGGTGATGCATAAAACAACGGTTTCAAATTGGCTCAGATACCGTTCCATAAACCCAATATGTAATAGACAAGACCTACTCCTTGCTCAGTGAATTGGACTCAACAACCCTTATTCACCGCCCAAGAATATATCTGAATAGTAAGAATCTT
Source organism: Balaenoptera physalus (assembly GCF_965194825.1). Lineage (NCBI taxonomy): Eukaryota > Metazoa > Chordata > Mammalia > Artiodactyla > Balaenopteridae > Balaenoptera > Balaenoptera physalus. Next base: position 39,970,173 of record NC_138890.1, read on the forward strand.
AAAACCTATGTATTGATATCTCTCTGTAAGTGAGTCAAGTGGGTGTAAAGCGGCATAAACACAGCAGTGAAAAGCAGCTAAACCCCATTATAAAAATCAATTACTTTTAAAAACCCGTGAAACAAAGACAGTGAAAGAGAGAGAAATTCTTACAAAATTCGTTCAGGGGCTGTGATGCCACCTGGATTGACCATATCTAGACCCACAGCTGATTGAGACATAAGGGTGGACACTCTTGGGGCTGAGAGGTTTGGTGAGGTTGGGTGAGGAAACGCAGACCCTTTAAAGTAATACTGCGTGGTACCCATCCCATGGGTCCCAAATCTCCAGGTTCAAGGGCATCTTCCTACATCGAAAACATGCATGAGAAACCCAGAAGATGGTACACCGTGTGATTGGGAAAGGTTTCCAAAACGCACCTCATTTCTCCTCTCCTTGTGCTCGGGTTCGCCATTCCAGCCGCTTTACTAGCAATCTCCCTCCTTGGAGAATCAGCACCTTTAACCTCCTGTTCCGTACAGGTTGCAATTTGTCCTGAGGATGAACGGGAAGAGGGGTAACCAATGAGAGACTAGCTCTAGGTATTGGGACAGGCACAGGTCACTCTATTTTCCCATCAGGAAGAATAATTAACCACAGGCTCAGCCTGCCGCCCGGGACCAGAATAGGGCATGAAGCAATCCTGCGCTTTTGCGGCCAGCTCCCAAGAAAGCGAGTTGAAAAATGGAGCTGAGGGGCACTGCAATTCACAAACCTGCAGACTTATAAATGATAACTCTCGTCCACAAATATATTGAGGGAAGGCAACGAAGAGGATTTGAAAGCAAGGCAGAATTGCAGGAAACAGATTTCAGGAGGGAGATTCAAATCGCCTTTAAAGAACAGGAAAAGCGGCAAAACCTCGACAATGATGCCCTTGGCCAAAAAGGGCGGATGCGTTTTTTCCTGAATATATGCAGGAAAAAACGCATCCGCCCTTTTAGGCCAACCAAGCAACCTGGAAAGGCAAATCAGCGCTATAAAAAAGTCTCGCTTCCCATCGGTCAAAAGGGCCATGCTGAATAAAGTGTCAAAACCAGAAATGCAGGACAGGCCATGGAGAAACGGGAGCCTGGCTACTCTGATGGGCGGGATGTAAATTGCCAACAGCCACTCTGGAGAAGTGTACGGTGTGTCCTGAAACATCTAAAAAACTCAGCTTAGAGAGCATAGGGCACTTCCACTCATGGGAGTATAAATTGGGAAAACTAAAAATCAGCAAGACACAGGCACCCCAAAGTTTAGGGCTGCTCTGTTGACAAGAACCTCCACTTCGTTACACCTTAAATATCCCAGGAAAGAGAAAAATGGATAAAGAAGTTGTGGTCCTTATGTACAATGGAATATCACTCAGCCATGAAATCAACGTCATAAGGCTAGTAGCAGCATGATGAGTGGATTTAGGTACGACGATTCTAAGTGAAATAAGTCACACAGAAAAACACACTTATCATAAGATATCACTTATAGAGGGAATGTAAAAACAGCTACCCTTGAACTGAATTACAAAACAGAACAGAGTCACACGTTTAGAAAACACACTATGGCTGCTTAACGGGATAGGTGAGGTGGGGTGATGCATAAAACAACGGTTTCAAATTGGCTCAGATACCGTTCCATAAACCCAATATGTAATAGACAAGACCTACTCCTTGCTCAGTGAATTGGACTCAACAACCCCTATTCACCGCCCAAGAATATATCTGAATAGTAAGAATCATAAAACCTATGTATTGATATCTCTCTGTAAGTGAGTCAAGTGGGTGTAAAGCGGCATAAACACAGCAGTGAAAAGCAGCTAAACCCCATTATAAAAATCAATTACTTTTAAAAACCCGTGAAACAAAGACAGTGAAAGAGAGAGAAATTCTTACAAAATTCGTTCAGGGGCTGTGATGCCACCTGGATTGACCATATCTAGACCCACAGCTGATTGAGACATAAGGGTGGACACTCTTGGGGCTGAGAGGTTTGGTGAGGTTGGGTGAGGAAACGCAGACCCTTTAAAGTAATACTGCGTGGTACCCATCCCATGGGTCCCAAATCTCCAGGTTCAAGGGCATCTTCCTACATCGAAAACATGCATGAGAAACCCAGAAGATGGTACACCGTGTGATCGGGAAAGGTTTCCAAAACGCACCTCATTTCTCATCTCCTTGTGCTCGGGTTCGCCATTCCAGCCGCTTTACTAGCAATCTCCCTCCTTGGAGAATCAGCACCTTTTACCTCCTGTTCCGTACAGGTTGCAATTTGTCCTGAGGATGAACGGGAAGAGGGGGAACCAATGAGAGACTAGCTCTAGGTGTTGGGACAGGCACAGGTCACTCTATTTTCCCATCAGGAAGAAGAATTAACCACAGGCTCAGCCTGCCGCCCAGGACCAGAATAGGGCCTGAAGCAATCCTGCGCTTTTGCGGCCAGCTCCCAAGAAAGCGAGTTGAAAAATGGAGCTCAGGGGCACTGCAATTCACAAACCTGCAGACTTATAAATGATAACTCTCGTCCACAAATATATTGAGGGAAGGCAACGAAGAGGATTTGAAAGCAAGGCAGAATTGCAGGAAACAGATTTCAGGAGGGAGATTCGAATCGCCTTTAAAGAACAGGAAAAGCGGCAAAACCTCGACAATGATGCCCTTGGCCAAAAAGGGCGTACGCGTTTTTTCCTGAATATGTTCAGGAAAAAACGCATCCGCCCTTTTTGGCCAACCAAGCAACCTGGAAAGGCAAATCAGCGCTACAAAGAAGTCTCGCTTCCCATCGGTCAAAAGGGCCATGCTGAATAAAGTGTCAAAACCAGAAATGCAGGACAGGCCATGGAGAAACGGGAGCCTGGCTACGCTGATGGGCGGGATGTAAATTGCCAAGAGCCACTCTGGAGAAGTGTACGGTGTGTCCTGAAACATCTAAAAAACTCAGCTTAGAGAGCATAGGGCACTTCCACTCATGGGCGTATAAATTGGGAAAACTAAAAATCAGCAAGACACAGGCACCCCAAAGTTTAGGGCTACTCTGTTGACAAGAACCTCCACTTCGTTACACCTTAAATATCCCAGGAAAGAGAAAAATGGATAAAGAAGTTGTGGTCCTTATGTACAATGGAATATCACTCAGCCATGAAATCAACGTCATAAGGCTAGTAGCAGCATGATGAGTGGATTTAGGTACGACGATTCTAAGTGAAATAAGTCACACAGAAAAACACACTTATCATAAGATATCACTTATAGAGGGAATGTAAAAACAGCTACCCTTGAACTGAATTACAAAACAGAACAGAGTCACACGTTTAGAAGACACACTATGGCTGCTTAACGGGATAGGTGAGGTGGGGTGATGCATAAAACAACGGTTTCAAATTAGCTCAGATACTGTTCCATAAACCCAGTATGTAATAGACAAGACCTACTCCTTGCTCAGTGAATTGGACTCAACAACCCTTATTCACCGCCCAAGAATATATCTGAATAGTAAGAATCTTAAAACCTATGTATTGATATCTCTCTGTAAGTGAGTCAAGTGGGTGTAAAGCGGCATAAACACAGCAGTGAAAAGCAGCTAAACCCCATTATAAAAATCAATTACTTTTAAAAACCCGTGAAACAAAGACAGTGAAAGAGAGAGAAATCCTTACAAAATTCGTTCAGGGTCTGTGATGCCACCTGGATTGACCATATCTAGACCCACAGCTGATTGAGACATAAGGGTGGACACTCTTGGGGCTGAGAGGTTTGGTGAGGTTGGGTGAGGAAATGCAGACCCTTTAAAGCAATACTGTGTGGTACCCATCCCATGGGTCCCAAATCTCCAGGTTCAAGGGCATCTTCCTACATCGAAAACATGCATGAGAAACCCAGAAGATGGTACACCGTGTGATCGGGAAAGGTTTCCAAAACGCACCTCATTTCTCCTCTCCTTGTGCTCGGGTTCGCCATTCCAGCCGCTTTACTAGCAATCTCCCTCCTTGGAGAATCAGCACCTTTAACCTCCTGTTCCGTACAGGTTGCAATTTGTCCTGAGAATGAACGGGAAGAGGGGGAACCAATGAGAGACTAGCTCTAGATGTTGGGACAGGAACAGGTCACTCTATTTTCCCATCAGGAAGAAGAATTAAGCACAGGCTCAGCCTGCCGCCCGGGACCAGAATAGGGCCTGAAGCAATCCTGCGCTTTTGCGGCCAGCTCCCAAGAAAGCGAGTTGAAAAATGGAGCTCAGGGGCACTGCAATTCACAAACCTGCAGACTTATAAATGATAACTCTCGTCCACAAATATATTGAGGGAAGGCAACGAAGAGGATTTGAAAGCAAGGCAGAATTGCAGGAAACAGATTTCAGGAGGGAGATTCGAATTGCCTTTAAAGAACAGGAAAAGCGGCAAAACCTCGACAGTGATGCCCTTGGCCAAAAAGGGCGGATGCGTTTTTTCCTGAATATGTTCAGGAAAAAACGCATCCGCCCTTTTTGGCCAACCAAGCAACCTGGAAAGGCAAATCAGCGCTACAAAGAAGTCTCGCTTCCCATCGGTCAAAAGGGCCATGCTGAATAAAGTGTCAAAACCAGAAATGCAGGACAGGCCATGGCGAAACGGGAGCCTGCCTACGCTGATGGGCAGGATGTAAATTGCCAACAGCCACTCTGGAGAAGTGTACGGTGTGTCCTGAAACATCTAAAAAACTCAGCTTAGAGAGCATAGGGCACTTCCACTCATGGGCGTATAAATTGGGAAAACTAAAAATCAGCAAGACACCGGCACCCCAAAATTTAGGGCTGCTCTGTTGGCAAGAACCTCCACTTCGTTACACCTTAAATATCCCAGGAAAGAGAAAAATGGATAAAGAAGTTGTGGTCCTTATGTACAATGGAATATCACTCAGCCATGAAATCAACGTCATAAGGCTAGTAGCAGCATGATGAGTGGATTTAGGTACGACGATTCTAAGTGAAATAAGTCACACAGAAAAACACACTTATCATAAGATATCACTTATAGAGGGAATGTAAAAACAGCTACCCTTGAACTGAATTACAAAACAGAACAGAGTCACACGTTTAGAAAACACACTATGGCTGCTTAACGGGATAGGTGAGGTGGGGTGATGCATAAAACAAGGGTTTCAAATTAGCTCAGATACCGTTCCATAAACCCAATATGTAATAAACAAGACCTACTCCTTGCTCAAAGAATTGGACTCAACACCCCTTATTCACCGCCCAAGAATATATCTGAATAGTAAGAATCTTAAAACCTATGTATTGATATCTCTCTGTAAGTGAGTCAAGTGGGTGTAAAGCGGCATAAACACAGCAGTGAAAAGCAGCTAAACCCCATTATAAAAATCAATTACTTTTAAAAACCCGTGAAACAAAGACAGTGAAAGAGAGAGAAATTCTTACAAAATTCGTTCAAGGGCTGTGATGCCACCTGAATTGACCATATCTAGACCCACAGCTGATTGAGACTTAAGGGTGGACACTCTTGGGGCTGAGAGGTTTGGTGAGGTTGGGTGAGGAAACGCAGACCCTTTAAAGCAATACTGCGTGGTACCCATCCCATGGGTCCCAAATCTCCAGGTTCAAGGGCATCTTCCTACATCGAAAACATGCATGAGAAACCCAGAAGATGGTACACCGTGTGATCGGGAAAGGTTTCCAAAACGCACCTCATTTCTCATCTCCTTGTGCTCGGGTTCGCCATTCCAGCCGCTTTACTAGCAATCTCCCTCCTTGGAGAATCAGCACCTTTAACCTCCTGTTCCTTACAGGTTGCAATTTTTCCTGAGGATGAACGGGAAGAGGGGGAACCAATGAGAGACTAGCTCTAGGTGTTGGGACAGGCACAGGTCACTCTATTTTCCCATCAGGAAGAAGAATTAACCACAGGCTCAGCCTGCCGCCCGGGACCAGAATAGGGCCTGAAGCAATCCTGCGCTTTTGCGGCCAGCTCCCAAGAAAGCGAGTTGAAAAATGGACCTCAGGGGCACTGCAATTCACAAACCTGCAGACTTATAAATGATAACTCTCGTCCACAAATATATTGAGGGAAGGCAACGAAGAGGATTTGAAAGCAAGGCAGAATTGCAGGAAACAGATTTCAGGAGGGAGATTCGAATCGCCTTTAAAGAACAGGAAAAGCAGCAAAACCTCGACAATGATGCCCTTGGCCAAAAAGGGCGTACGCGTTTTTTCCTGAATATGTTCAGGAAAAAACGCATCCGCCCTTTTTGGCCAACCAAGCAACCTGGAAAGGCAAATCAGCGCTACAAAGAAGTCTCGCTTCCCATCGGTCAAAAGGGCCATGCTGAATAAAGTGTCAAAACCAGAAATGCAGGACAGGCCATGGAGAAACGGGAGCCTGGCTACGCTGATGGGCGGGATGTAAATTGCCAACAGCCACTCTGGAGAAGTGTACGGTGTGTCCTGAAACATCTAAAAAACTCAGCTTAGAGAGCATAGGGCACTTCCACTCATGGGCGTATAAATTGGGAAAACTAAAAATCAGCAAGACACAGGCACCCCAAAGTTTAGGGCTGCTTTGTTGACAAGAACCTCCACTTCGTTACACCTTAAATATCCCAGGAAAGAGAAAAATGGATAAAGAAGTTGTGGTCCTTATGTACAATGGAATATCACTCAGCCATGAAATCAACGTCATAAGGCTAGTAGCAGCATGATGAGTGGATTTAGGTACGACGATTCTAAGTGAAATAAGTCACACAGAAAAACACACTTATCATAAGATATCACTTATAGAGGGAATGTAAAAACAGCTACCCTTGAACTGAATTACAAAACAGAACAGAGTCACACGTTTAGAAGACACACTATGGCTGCTTAACGGGATAGGTGAGGTGGGGTGATGCATAAAACAACGGTTTCAAATTAGCTCAGATACTGTTCCATAAACCCAGTATGTAATAGACAAGACCTACTCCTTGCTCAGTGAATTGGACTCAACAACCCTTATTCACCGCCCAAGAATATATCTGAATAGTAAGAATCTTAAAACCTATGTATTGATATCTCTCTGTAAGTGAGTCAAGTGGGTGTAAAGCGGCATAAACACAGCAGTGAAAAGCAGCTAAACCCCATTATAAAAATCAATTACTTTTAAAAACCCGTGAAACAAAGACAGTGAAAGAGAGAGAAATCCTTACAAAATTCGTTCAGGGTCTGTGATGCCACCTGGATTGACCATATCTAGACCCACAGCTGATTGAGACATAAGGGTGGACACTCTTGGGGCTGAGAGGTTTGGTGAGGTTGGGTGAGGAAACGCAGACCCTTTAAAGCAATACTGTGTGGTACCCATCCCATGCGTCCCAAATCTCCAGGTTCAAGGGCATCTTCCTACATCGAAAACATGCATGAGAAACCCAGAAGATGGTACACCGTGTGATCGGGAAAGGTTTCCAAAACGCACCTCATTTCTCCTCTCCTTGTGCTCGGGTTCGCCATTCCAGCCGCTTTACTAGCAATCTCCCTCCTTGGAGAATCAGCACCTTTAACCTCCTCTTCCGTACAGGTTGCAATTTGTCCTGAGAATGAACGGGAAGAGGGGGAACCAATGAGAGACTAGCTCTAGATGTTGGGACAGGAACAGGTCACTCTATTTTCCCATCAGGAAGAAGAATTAACCACAGGCTCAGCCTGCCGCCCGGGACCAGAATAGGGCCTGAAGCAATCCTGCGCTTTTGCGGCCAGCTCCCAAGAAAGCGAGTTGAAAAATGGAGCTCAGGGGCACTGCAATTCACAAACCTGCAGACTTATAAATGATAACTCTCGTCCACAAATATATTGAGGGAAGGCAACGAAGAGGATTTGAAAGCAAGGCAGAATTGCAGGAAACAGATTTCAGGAGGGAGATTCGAATCGCCTTTAAAGAACAGGAAAAGCGGCAAAACCTCGACAATGATGCCCTTGGCCAAAAAGGGCGGATGCGTTTTTTCCTGAATATGTTCAGGAAAAAACGCATCCGCCCTTTTTGGCCAACCAAGCAACCTGGAAAGGCAAATCAGCGCTACAAAGAAGTCTCGCTTCCCATCGGTCAAAAGGGCCATGCTGAATAAAGTGTCAAAACCAGAAATGCAGGACAGGCCATGGCGAAACGGGAGCCTGCCTACGCTGATGGGCAGGATGTAAATTGCCAACAGCCACTCTGGAGAAGTGTACGGTGTGTCCTGAAACATCTAAAAAACTCAGCTTAGAGAGCATAGGGCACTTCCACTCATGGGCGTATAAATTGGGAAAACTAAAAATCAGCAAGACACCGGCACCCCAAAGTTTAGGGCTGCTCTGTTGACAAGAACCTCCACTTCGTTACACCTTAAATATCCCAGGAAAGAGTAAAATGGATAAAGAAGTTGTGGTCCTTATGTACAATGGAATATCACTCAGCCATGAAATCAACGTCATAAGGCTAGTAGCAGCATGATGAGTGGATTTAGGTACGACGATTCTAAGTGAAATAAGTCACACAGAAAAACACACTTATCATAAGATATCACTTATAGAGGGAATGTAAAAACAGCTACCCTTGAACTGAATTACAAAACAGAACAGAGTCACACGTTTAGAAAACACACTATGGCTGCTTAACGGGATAGGTGAGGTGGGGTGATGCATAAAACAACGGTTTCAAATTAGCTCAGATACCGTTCCATAAACCCAATATGTAATAGACAAGACCTACTCCTTGCTCAAAGAATTGGACTCAACACCCCTTATTCACCGCCCAAGAATATATCTGAATAGTAAGAATCTTAAAACCTATGTATTGATATCTCTCTGTAAGTGAGTCAAGTGGGTGTAAAGCGGCATAAACACAGCAGTGAAAAGCAGCTAAACCCCATTATAAAAATCAATTACTTTTAAAAACCCGTGAAACAAAGACAGTGAAAGAGAGAGAAATTCTTACAAAATTCGTTCAGGGGCTGTGATGCCACCTGGATTGACCATATCTAGACCCACAGCTGATTGAGACATAAGGGTGGACACTCTTGGGGCTGAGAGGTTTGGTGAGGTTGGGTGAGGAAACGCAGACCCTTTAAAGCAATACTGCGTGGTACCCATCCCATGGGTCCCAAATCTCCAGGTTCAAGGGCATCTTCCTACATCGAAAACATGCATGAGAAACCCAGAAGATGGTACACCGTGTGATCGGGCAAGGTTTCCAAAACGCACCTCATTTCTCATCTCCTTGTGCTCGGGTTCGCCATTCCAGCCGCTTTACTAGCAATCTCCCTCCTTGGAGAATCAGCACCTTTAACCTCCTGTTCCGTACAGGTTGCAATTTGTCCTGAGGATGAACGGGAAGAGGGGGAACCAATGAGAGACTAGCTCTAGGTGTTGGGACAGGCACAGGTCACTCTATTTCCTCATCAGGAAGAAGAATTAACCACAGGCTCAGCCTGCCGCCCGGGACCAGAATAGGGCCTGAAGCAATCCTGCGCTTTTGCGGCCAGCTCCCAAGAAAGCGAGTTGAAAAATGGAGCTCAGGGGCACTGCAATTCACAAACCTGCAGACTTATAAATGATAACTCTCGTCCACAAATATATTGAGGGAAGGCAACGAAGAGGATTTGAAAGCAAGGCAGAATTGCAGGAAACAGATTTCAGGAGGGAGATTCGAATCGCCTTTAAAGAACAGGAAAAGCGGCAAAACCTCGACAATGATGCCCTTGGCCAAAAAGGGCGTACGCGTTTTTTCCTGAATATGTTCAGGAAAAAACGCATCCGCCCTTTTTGGCCAACCAAGCAACCTGGAAAGGCAAATCAGCGCTACAAAGAAGTCTCGCTTCCCATCGGTCAAAAGGGCCATGCTGAATAAAGTGTCAAAACCAGAAATGCAGGACAGGCCATGGAGAAACGGGAGCCTGGCTACGCTGATGGGCGGGATGTAAATTGCCAACAGCCACTCTGGAGAAGTGTACGGTGTGTCCTGAAACATCTAAAAAACTCAGCTTAGAGAGCATAGGGCACTTCCACTCATGGGCGTATAAATTGGGAAAACTAAAAATCAGCAAGACACAGGCACCCCAAAGTTTAGGGGTGCTCTGTTGACAAGAACCTCCACTTCGTTACACCTTAAATATCCCAGGAAAGAGAAAAATGGATAAAGAAGTTGTGGCCCTTTTGTACAATGGAATATCACTCAGCCATGAAATCAACGTCATAAGGCTAGTAGCAGCATGATGAGTGGATTTAGGTACGACGATTCTAAGTGAAATAAGTCACACAGAAAAACACACTTATCATAAGATATCACTTATAGAGGGAATGTAAAAACAGCTACCCTTGAACTGAATTACAAAACAGAAGAGAGTCACACGTTTAGAAAACACACTATGGCTGCTTAACGGGAAAGGTGAGGTGGGGTGATGCATAAAACAAGGGTTTCAAATTAGCTCAGATACCATTCCATAAACCCAATATGTAATAGACAAGACCTATTCCTTGCTCAGTGAATTGGACTCAAAACCCCCTATTCACCGCCCAAGAATATATCTGACAAGTAAGAATCTTAAAACCTATGTATTGATATCTCTCTGTAAGTGAGTCAAGTGGGTGTAAAGCGGCATAAACACAGCAGTGAAAAGCAGCTAAACCCCATTATAAAAATCAATTACTTTTAAAAACCCGTGAAACAAAGACAGTGAAAGAGAGAGAAATTCTTACAAAATTCGTTCAGGGGCTGTGATGCCACCTGGATTGACCATATCTAGACCCACAGCTGATTGAGACATAAGGGTGGACACTCTTGGGGCTGAGAGGTTTGGTGAGGTTGGGTGAGGAAACGCAGACCCTTTAAAGCAATACTGCGTGGTACCCATCCCATGGGTCCCAAATCTCCAGGTTCAAGGGCATCTTCCTACATCGAAAACATGCATGAGAAACCCAGAAGATGGTACACCGTGTGATCGGGAAAGGTTTCCAAAACGCACCTCATTTCTCCTCTCCTTGTGCTCGGGTTCGCCATTCCAGCCGCTTTACTAGCAATCTCCCTCCTTGGAGAATCAGCACCTTTAACCTCCTGTTCCGTACAGGTTGCAATTTGTCCTGAGGATGAACGGGAAGAGGGGGAACCAATGAGAGACTAGCTCTAGGTGTTGGGACAGGCACAGGTCACTCTATTTTCCCATCAGGAAGAAGAATTAACCACAGGCTCAGCCTGCCGCCCAGGACCAGAATAGGGCCTGAAGCAATCCTGCGCTTTTGCGGCCAGCTCCCAAGAAAGCGAGTTGAAAAATGGAGCTCAGGGGCACTGCAATTCACAAACCTGCAGACTTATAAATGATAACTCTCGTCCACAAATATATTGAGGGAAGGCAACGAAGAGGATTTGAAAGCAAGGCAGAATTGCAGGAAACAGATTTCAGGAGGGAGATTCGAATCGCCTTTAAAGAACAGGAAAAGCGGCAAAACCTCGACAATGATGCCCTTGGCCAAAAAGGGCGGATGCGTTTTTTCCTGAATATGTTCAGGAAAAAACGCATCCGCCCTTTTTGGCCAACCAAGCAACCTGGAAAGGCAAATCAGCGCTACAAAGAAGTCTCGCTTCCCATCGGTCAAAAGGGCCATGCTGAATAAAGTGTCAAAACCAGAAATGCAGGACAGGCCATGGAGAAACGGGAGCCTGGCTACGCTGATGGGCGGGACGTAAATTGCCAACAGCCACTCTGGAGAAGTGAACGGTGTGTCCTGAAACATCTAAAAAACTCAGCTTAGAGAGCATAGGGCACTTCCACTCATGGGCGTATAAATTGGGAAAACTAAAAATCAGCAAGACACAGGCTCCCCAAAGTTTAGGGCTGCTCTGTTGACAAGAACCTCCACTTCGTTACACCTTAAATATCCCAGGAAAGAGAAAAATGGATAAAGAAGTTGTGGTCCTTATGTACAATAGAATATCACTCAGCCATGAAATCAACGTCATAAGGCTAGTAGCAGCAAGATGAGTGGATTTAGGTAGGACGATTCTAAATGAAATAAGTCACACAGATAATGACACTTATCATAAGATATCACTTATAGAGGGAATGTAAAAACCGCTACCCTTGAACTGAATAACAAAACAGAGCAGAGTCACACGTTTAGAAAGCACACTATGGCTGCTTAAGGGGAAAGGTGAGGTGGTGTGATGCATAAAACAAGCTTTTCAAATTAGCTCAGATACCGTTCCATAAACCCAATAGGTAATAGACAAGACCTACTCCTTGCTCAGTGAATTGGACTCAACACCCCCTATTCACCGCCCAAGAATATATCTGACTAGTAAGAATCTTAAAACCTATGTATTGATATCTCTCTGTAAGTGAGTCAAGTGGGTGTAAAGCGGCAGAAACACAGCAGTGAAAAGCAGCTAAACCCCATTATAAAAGTCAATTACTTTTAAAAACCCGTGAAACAAAGACAGTGAAAGAGAGAGAAATTCTTACAAAATTCGTTCAGGGGCTGTGATGCCACCTGGATTGACCATATCTAGACCCACAGCTGATTGAGACATAAGGGTGGACACTCATGGGGCTGAGAGGTTTGGTGAGGTTGGGTGAGGAAACGCAGACCCTTTAAAGTAATACTGCGTGGAACCCATCCCATGGGTCCCAAATCTCCAGGTTCAAGGGCATCTTCCTACATCGAAAACATGCATGAGAAACCCAGAAGACGGTACACCGTGTGATCGGGAAAGGTTTCTAAAACGCACCTCATTTCTCATCTCCTTGTGCTCGGGTTCGCCATTCCAGCCGCTTCACTAGCAATCTGCTTCCTTGGAGAATCAGCACCTTTAACCTCCTGTTCCGTACAGGTTGCAATTTGTCCTTAGGATGAACGGGAAGAGGGGGAACCAATGAGAGACTAGCTCTAGGTGTAGGGACAGGCACAGGTCACTCTATTTTCTCATCAGGAAGAAGAATTAACCACAGGCTCAGCATGCCGGCCGGAACCAAAATAGGGCCTGAAGCAATCCTGCGCTTTTGAGGCCAGCTCCCAAGAAAGCGAGTTGAAAAATGGAGCTCAGGGGCACTGCAATTCACAAACCTGCAGACTTATAAATGATAACTCTCGTCCACAAATATATTGAGGGAAGGCAACGAAGAGGATTTGAAAGCAAGGCAGAATTGCAGGAAACACATTTCAGGAGGGAGATTCGAATCGCCTTTAAAGCACAGGAAAAGCGGCAAAACCTCGACAATGACGCCCTTGGCCAAAAAGGGCGTATGCGTTTTTTCCTGAATATATTCAGGAAAAAACGCATACGCCCTTTTTGGCCAACCAAGCAACCTGGAAAGGCAAATCAGCGCTACAAAGAAGTCTCACTTCCCATCGGTCAAAAGGGCCATGCTGAAAAAAGTGTCAAAACCAGAAATGCAGGACAGGCCATGGAGAAATGGGAGCCTTGCTACACTGATGGGCGGGACGTAAATTGCCAACAGCCACTCTGGAGAAGTGTACGGTATGTCCTGAAACATCTAAGAAACTCAACTTAGAGAGCATAGGGCACTTCCACTCATGGGCGTATAAATTGGGAAAACTAAAAATCAGCAAGACACAGGCACCCCAAAGTTTAGGGCTGCTCTGTTGACAAGAACCTCCACTTCGTTACACCTTAAATATCCCAGGAAAGAGAAAAATCGATAAAGAAGTTGTGGTCCTTATGTACAATGGAATATCACTCAGCCATGAAATCAACGTCATAAGGCTAGTAGCAGCATGATGAGTGGATTTAGGTATGACGATTCTAAGTGAAATAAGTCAAACAGAAAAAGACACTTATCATAAGATATCACTTATAGAGGGAATGTAAAAACCGCTACCCTTGAACTGAATTACAAAACAGAACAGAGACACACGTTTAAAAAACACACTATGGCTGCTTAACGGTAAAGGTGAGGTGGGGTGATGCATAAAACAAGGGTTTCAAATTAGCTCAGATACCGTTCCATAAACCCAATAGGTAATAGACAAGACCTACTCCTTGCTCAGTGAATTGGACTCAACACCCCCTATTCACCGCCCAAGAATATATCTGACTAGTAAGAATCTTAAAACCTATGTATTGATATCTCTCTGTAAGTGAGTCAAGTGGGTGTAAAGCGGCAGAAACACAGCAGTGAAAAGCAGCTAAACCCCATTATAAAAGTCAATTACTTTTAAAAACCCATGAAACAAAGACAGTGAAAGAGAGAGAAATTCTTACAAAATTCGTTCAGGGGCTGTGATGCCACCTGGATTGACCATATCTAGACCCACAGCTGATTGAGACATAAGGGTGGACACTCATGGGGCTGAGAGGTTTGGTGAGGTTGGGTGAGGAAACGCAGACCCTTTAAAGTAATACTGCGTGGAACCCATCCCATGGGTCCCAAATCTCCAGGTTCAAGGGCATCTTCCTACATCGAAAACATGCATGAGAAACCCAGAAGACGGTACACCGTGTGATCGGGAAAGGTTTCTAAAACGCACCTCATTTCTCATCTCCTTGTGCTCGGGTTCGCCATTCCAGCCGCTTCACTAGCAATCTGCTTCCTTGGAGAATCAGCACCTTTAACCTCCTGTTCCGTACAGGTTGCAATTTGTCCTTAGGATGAACGGGAAGAGGGGGAACCAATGAGAGACTAGCTCTAGGTGTAGGGACAGGCACAGGTCACTCTATTTTCTCATCAGGAAGAAGATTTAACCACAGGCTCAGCATGCCGGCCGGAACCAAAATAGGGCCTGAAGCAATCCTGCGCTTTTGAGGCCAGCTCCCAAGAAAGCGAGTTGAAAAATGGAGCTCAGGGGCACTGCAATTCACAAACCTGCAGACTTATAAATGATAACTCTCGTCCACAAATATATTGAGGGAAGGCAACGAAGAGGATTTGAAAGCAAGGCAGAATTGCAGGAAACACATTTCAGGAGGGAGATTCGAATCGCCTTTAAAGCACAGGAAAAGCGGCAAAACCTCGACAATGACGCCCTTGGCCAAAAAGGGCGTATGCGTTTTTTCCTGAATATATTCAGGAAAAAACGCATACGCCCTTTTTGGCCAACCAAGCAACCTGGAAAGGCAAATCAGCGCTACAAAGAAGTCTCACTTCCCATCGGTCAAAAGGGCCATGCTGAAAAAAGTGTCAAAACCAGAAATGCAGGACAGGCCATGGAGAAATGGGAGCCTTGCTACACTGATGGGCGGGACGTAAATTGCCAACAGCCACTCTGGAGAAGTGTACGGTATGTCCTGAAACATCTAAGAAACTCAACTTAGAGAGCATAGGGCACTTCCACTCATGGGCGTATAAATTGGGAAAACTAAAAATCAGCAAGACACAGGCACCCCAAAGTTTAGGGCTGCTCTGTTGACAAGAACCTCCACTTCGTTACACCTTAAATATCCCAGGAAAGAGAAAAATCGATAAAGAAGTTGTGGTCCTTATGTACAATGGAATATCACTCAGCCATGAAATCAACGTCATAAGGCTAGTAGCAGCATGATGAGTGGATTTAGGTATGACGATTCTAAGTGAAATAAGTCAAACAGAAAAAGACACTTATCATAAGATATCACTTATAGAGGGAATGTAAAAACCGCTACCCTTGAACTGAATTAAAAAACAGAACAGAGACACACGTTTAGAAAACACACTATGGCTGCTTAACGGTAAAGGTGAGGTGGGGTGATGCATAAAACAAGGGTTTCAAATTAGCTCAGATACCGTTCCATAAACCCAATAGGTAATAGACAAGACCTACTCCTTGCTCAGTGAATTGGACTCAACACCCCCTATTCACCGCCCAAGAATATATCTGACTAGTAAGAATCTTAAAACCTATGTATTGATATCTCTCTGTAAGTGAGTCAAGTGGGTGTAAAGCGGCAGAAACACAGCAGTGAAAAGCAGCTAAACCCCATTATAAAAGTCAATTACTTTTAAAAACCCGTGAAACAAAGACAGTGAAAGAGAGAGAAATTCTTACAAAATTCGTTCAGGGGCTGTGATGCCACCTGGATTGACCATATCTAGACCCACAGCTGATTGAGACATAAGGGTGGACACTCATGGGGCTGAGAGATTTGGTGAGGTTGGGTGAGGAAACGCAGACCCTTTAAAGTAATACTGCGTGGTACCCATCCCATGGGTCCCAAATCTCCAGGTTCAAGGGCATCTTCCTATATCGAAAACATGCATGAGAAACCCAGAAGACGGTACACCGTGTGATCGGGAAAGGTTTCTAAAACGCACCTCATTTCTCATCTCCTTGTGCTCGGGTTCGCCATTCCAGCCGCTTCACTAGCAATCTGCTTCCTTGGAGAATCAGCACATTTAACCTCCTGTTCCGTACACGTTGCAATTTGTCCTGAGGATGAACGGGAAGAGGGGGAACCAATGAGAGACTAGCTCTAGGTGTAGGGACAGGCACAGGTCACTCTATTTTCTCATCAGGAAGAAGAATTAACCACAGGCTCAGCATGCCGGCCGGAACCAAAATAGGGCCTGAAGCAATCCTGCGCTTTTGAGGCCAGCTCCCAAGAAAGCGAGTTGAAAAATGTAGCTCAGGGGTACTGCAATTCACAAACCTGCAGACTTATAAATGATAACTCTCGTCCACAAATATATTGAGGGAAGGCAACGAAGAGGATTTGAAAGCAAGGCAGAATTGCAGGAAACACATTTCAGGAGGGAGATTCGAATCGCCTTTAAAGCAAAGGAAAAGCGGCAAAACCTCGACAATGATGCCGTTGGCCAAAAAGGGCGTATGCGTTTTTTCCTGAATATATTCAGGAAAAAACGCATACGCCCTTTTTGGCCAACCAAGCAACCTGGAAAGGCAAATCAGCACTACAAAGAAGTCTCGCTTCTCATCGGTCAAAAGGGCCCTGCTGAATAAAGTGTCAAAACCAGAAATGCAGGACAGGCCATGGAGAAATGGGAGCCTTGCTACGCTGATGGGCGGGACGTAAATTGCCAACAGCCACTCTGGAGAAGTGTACGGTATGTCCTGAAACATCTAAAAAACTCAGCTTAGAGAGCATAGGGCACTTCCACTCATGGGCGTATAAATTGGGAAAACTAAAAATCAGCAAGACACAGGCACCCCAAAGTTTAGGGCTGCTCTGTTGAAAAGAACCTCCACTTCGTTACACCTTAAATATACAAGGAAAGAGAAAAATGGATAAAGAAGTTGTGGTCCGTATGTACAATGGAATATCACTCAGCCATGAAATCAACGTCATAAGGCTAGTAGCAGCATGATGAGTGGATTTAGGTACGACGATTCTAAGTGAAATAAGTCACACAGAAAAAGACACTTATCATAAGATATCACTTATAGAGGGAATGTAAAAACCGCTACCCTTGAACTGAATTACAAAACAGAACAGAGACACACGTTTAGAAAACACACTATGGCTGCTTAACGGGAAAGGTGAGGTGGGATGATGCATAAAACAAGGGTTTCAAATTAGCTCAGATACCGTTCCATAGACCCAATAGGTAATAGACAAGACTTACTCCTTGCTCAGTGAATTGGACTCAACACCCCCTATTCACCGCCCAAGAATATATATGACTAGTAAGAATCTTAAAACCTATGTATTGATATCTCTCTGTAAGTGAGTCAAGTGGGTGTAAAGCGGCAGAAACACAGCAGTGAAAAGCAGCTAAACCCCATTATAAAAATCAATTACTTTTAAACACCCGTGAAACAAAGACAGTGAAAGAGAGAGAAATTCTTACAAAATTCGTTCACGGGCTGTGATGCCACCTGGATTGACCATATCTAGACCCACAGCTGACTGAGACATAAGGGTGGACACTCTTGGGGCTGAGAGGTTTGGTGAGGTTGGGTGAGGAAACGCAGACCCTTTAAAGTAATACTGCGTGGTACCCATCCCATGGGTCCCAAATCTCCAGGTTCAAGGGCATCTTCCTACATCGAAAACATGCATGAGAAACCCAGAAAATGGTACACCGTGTGATCGGGAAAGGTTTCCAAAACGCACCTCATTTCTCATCTCCTTGTTCTCGGGTTCGCCATTCCATCCGCTTTACTAGCAATCTCCCTCCTTGGAGAATCAGCACCTTTAACCTCCTGTTCCGTTCAGGTTGCAATTTGTCCTGAGGATGAACAGGAAGAGGGGGAACCAATGAGAGACTAGGTCTAGGTGTTGGGACAGGCACAGGTCACTCTATTTTCCCATCAGGAAGAAGAATTAACCACAGGCTCAGCCTGCCGCCCGGGACCA